>NW_026606129.1:27220000-28420000 GCF_029834395.1 Sorex fumeus
ACTGAGAATGAACTAGCCCAGATTTATCCTAACTGCCAACCAACAAGCTAGCTTGCCATGGTTTTATATACATAGATGGTAGAAGGCCCAGCCTTGGAGAGACAGGCTCAGTTTCTCAGTCAGCAGAAACAGCAGTCAGAGGCAGCTTGTGTCAGTTCCCCTAACTCATGTGAGATGAAGTGATAAGTGCCAGATGTTTATCTGCATGGTTAGTGCTCCCTAGGCAGGGAACCCTGAAACTAGGAGACTGAAAGCTTTGAAGAGAAAGATTACTCATTATCTTGGAATAGAAACAAATCTCTCCAGGGAGGGAAGAAAACAATAAATCTTCACTATTCCACGATGTTACCACACCATTTGAGAAGAATACATTTTTTTAGTTGCAAGCCTCTTTGCTGTACAAATATGACCTTTGATGTTTGTTTGGTGCAGAAATCAAACTCAGGATGCTCACATGCAAATATATGCTTTACCACGGATCTACATCCTCAGTCACCAGAAATGGCATTTGCTTTGAAGGCATAAGCCTTAAAGGGATATAAGAAACCTGTAAGAATGACGTAGGAACAGGAGACTGATGTTCTGGAATATGATTCTTGTAATGTTATTGCTTGTGAGAGCCACTCTTGAGTGTACTAGAGACCTCCTCAACCACAGGTGATAGGGGCAGCCAACGTGGGGGTGCTCAGTCATTTGAGTCACATCCTTGCCTTGGAATGTCATTCTTAGCAGAGGTCTGAAAGCTCCGCGGATTAGTAAAAATTATTATTAAAACCTGATAATAAAAAAGAAGTTTACATGTTTTCAATCTCTATGAAATGAGACATCAAATTTTTCATTCATATTTTCCCCTTAAATCAATGGAGAATTTCTTTTTATTTCTTCACCATCCTTTTATAAACTCAACACCACTGAAGAAAGAAAACCTACAGGAGAGAAAGGAAAATCAAATTATGCAGTTACAACTGACCTTACACAATATTCAGTTAATGGCTTTTTAATTAAAATGGCACTTTAAAAGTGGACCACTTGTCTTAGTCAGTTTGGATTGCTTAAACAAGACAATATTGACCGGGTGGGTCCTTTCCTTTTTCGACTGGGAAAACCCTTTCCGATAAAAGAACAATATTTATTGCTCAGAATTCTAGAGACTGGGAGGTTTAGCATAAATATTTGATGTCTTGTGAAAATGCTTCGTGGTTTCTAGAAAATTGTCATCTTGTTAACCTTCTTATGTTTGAGTGGAGGTGGGGAGAAAGAGAAAGCGAAAGACCAGTAGAGGAAAAGAAAGAGAACACAAAGTATATGTTCTGAACTCTTCCTGTCAAAGCATTAAGCCTGTCTCTCATGGATATTCTGTCTTTATGACCTCACCTAAAATCTAATTACCTCCCACAGTCTCCACATTCAAATCCCATCATTTAGAGGACTAAGTCTGCCATTACTTGGGGGCAGGGTGTGGTTGGGATAGAAATTGTGTCTGTAGCGTCGTGAACTTGACTTTATTTATTTATTTTTCATTACTGAAACACCATGAGGTACAGTTGTAGACTTACAAATTTTTGTGCTTGGGTTTCAGTTATACAATGATCAAGTACCCCTCCCTCCACCAGTGCCCGTTCTCCACCAGCACTAATCCCAGTATCTCTCCCATCCCCCACCCCCACACCCCCATCCCACCCTGCCTCTGTGGCAGGGCATTCCCTTTTGTTCTCTCTCTCCTTTTGGGTACTTGGTTTGCAAAAGAAGAATTGAGTGGAAGTCATGTTCAGTCTATAGTCTACTTTCAGCATGCATCTCCCATCCTGGGCGGATCTCCCAACACCCATTATTTGGTGCTCCCTTCTCTATCTGAGCTCCCTTTTCCCCTAGCATGTGTGGCTGGCCTCCAAGCCATGGAGTAAACCTCCTGGTACTTACCTAGGCTATTCTTGGGTGTTAGTCTCCTATTTTGTTACTTTATGTTCCCCAGATGAATGCAATCTTTCTATGTCTGTCTCTCTCTTTCTGACTCATTTCACTTAGCATGATACTTTCCATGTAGTACCACTTGTATGTAAATTTCATGACTTCATCCTTTCTAACAGCTACATGGAGCGATAGCACAGCGGTAGGGTGTTCGCCTTACAAGCAGCCAACATGGCCGACCCGAGTTCGATTCCTCCGCCCCTCTTGGAGAGCCCGGCAAGCTACCGAGAGTATTCAATATGCCAAACACAGTAACAACAAAGTCTCCAATGGAGACGTTACTGGGCCCGCTCGAGCAAATCGACGATCAACGGGAGGGCCTTTGCCTTTACCTTTACCTTTCACCTTTACATAGTACTCCATTGTGTAGATGTGCCAAACTTTCTTTAACCAGTCATCTGTTCTCAGGCACTCAGGTTTTTTTTCTAGATTCTAGCTATTGTAAACAGTGCTGCGATGAACAAACAAGTGTAGATGTCACTTCGACTACACTTTTTTGCCTCTCTGGGATATATTCCAGAGAGTTGTACTGCTGGGCCATGGTCTTAAAAGATTGTTGATACTATTTCTATCTTCCTGATTCTATTGAGGTATGTTTTGTGTCATAGCACATGATCTATTTTGGGAAATGTTCTGTGCGCACTGGAGAAGAATGTGTATTCTTTCTTTTTTGGGGTGTAAAGCCCTGTGTAGGTCTATAAGCCCTTTCTCTTCTATTTCTTCTTTCAAAGCCAATGTTTCTTTGCTGAGTTTTATCCTTGTCGATCTATCCAGCAGTGATAAGGCGATATTGAAGTCTCCAGCTACTATTGTGTTGCTAGCAATGCCCTCCTTAAAATCTGTTAGCAGTTGTTTTAAATATTTAGCTGTTCCCTCATTAGGTGTGTATACATTTAAGAGTGTGATTTCTTCCTGTTGTACATATCCCTTGATGAAGAAAAAATAGCTTTCGCTATCCCTTCTAATCTTTTTCAACCTGAAAATAATGTTGTTGGCTACTAGTATGGCCACCCTAGCTTTTTTGAGAGAGCTGTTTACTCGCAGGATTGTTTTCCATCCTTTCACTTTGAGTCTATGTTTGTTCTGACTGTTGAGATGAGTTTCTTGTAGGCAGCAGTAAGTTGGGTTCTGTCTCTGAATCCATTTTGCCACTCTGTGTCTCTTAATTGGTGAATTTAGACCTTTGACATTGAGAGAGAATATTGTTATGGGGTTTTGTGTCATCTTTTTGTAGGGGTCTGTAGGGCTTGTAGGGTTTGTCTTGTCTTATAGTAGCCCCTTTAGCCCTTGTTTTAGGTTTGGTTTTGAGTCTATGAGGTTCCTGAGTTGCTGTTTATCTAGAAAATAGTGTACCATTCCTTAGAGTTTGAGTGAGAGTTTAGCCAGATAGAGTATTCTTGGTGAAGCATTCATTTCAGTGAGTTTTTTTTACTATATCCCACCATTGCCTTAGGGCTTGGAGGGTTTCCTCTGATTGGTCTGCTGTGAATCTAAGGAGTGCTCCTTTGTATGTGATTTCCTTCTTTGACCTTGCTGCTTGCAGTATTGTGTCTCTATCCAAGGCATCCATCATTCTAACTATGATATGTCTTGGAGTGTTTTTGTTAGGGTCTCTTTTAGCTGGAACCCTTTGGGCTCCTTGAATCTGAATGGCTGCATTGTCGAGCTCTGGGAATTTTTCAGCAATGATTTGTTTAACCGTGACTTTTACATTGGGATTATTTCTCCGAGCTTCTGGTACTCCAGTGATTCTAATGTTGTTCCTCTTGGAATCATCTCCTAAGACTCTGATTCTCTCTCAAGCTATTTTGAGGTCTCTTGCCTTTTTGTTGTTGCCTGTTAGCTTGGTGCAGCTGATCTTCCAGCTCACTGATTCTGTCTTCAGCTGTGGTCATTCTACTGTTGAGGGCACAGACTGAGTTTTTTATTTCATCTACGGAATCTTTAATTTGTGACATTTCTTTGCATAGCTTTCCAATTTCTGATCTTATTTCTTCCTATATTTTCTCAATTGTCCGATCCATTGTATCTTTCATGTCCTCCTTCAATTTACTGGATATCTGTCTGACTGTTTCATTGAGTTCATTGAACATCTTCATGTCCTCATATCTGAATTCTTTGTCAGAGAGGTCCTTTGGTGAGTAGCGCCTACTGAGGCTTCTGGCCTCTTTTTTATCGTCCTCCCCACATGGTAAGGGTTTGCGTTGTTTCTTCATGTTGGTGTGTGGGTATGGGAACTGTGATGTTACAATAGATTTCTTGGTATAAGTAGACTACTTGCAGCCACTTGAGTGTTGGCCTGCCTAAAATTAGGCCACGCCCACTTCTACCAAAGTCACGCCCACTTCTGAAGAGGCCACACCTCAACGGGAACCTGGTGTTTGTGGGGGGGTGGGTAAAGGCTGGATGGGGAAGAAGAAGGGCACAGTGTTGGGGATGAAGAGGAAGAAGCAGAGTCTCAGGGCTGCTTTTGTCCCAGGGTCCTAGAGGATGCTTGGGGCGCTTGCACAGAGAAAGCCAAGTCCTGGGTTCGAATACTGGCAGATAAACTGACCTGGGTGGGAAAGAAGACCGGCACTGTGTTGGAGACGAAGAGGAAGAGGTGAACTTGACTTTTAACAATGACCATTTTTTGTTGTTGTTTTTCACCTAAGCTTCACCAAATAGACCTAAGAATTGATATTTCAACATTAGGGTTTCCAGAAAAGACTTGCCAAGTTTCTTTATTTAATAATGAGTAAGCCAAGAATAGAAAAGTTAATGAAGAAAATTTTGCTCCAGTGGTAACAATAAAGATTATCATATAACTCTTTTGGCATACAATAGTTTATTAATTTATATTTGGTTTTGTTTTATTATTACATTTTACAAAATGCAAAGTTGCCCATATCTTGTGCTTGAAAGAAGATGTACTCTATTAAAACTTATCAACTTTTCATCTAAAGCCAAATGAATTAATTGAAAAAATAGTTTTGTTTATCAGCCTGTAAAACTGTAGTTCTACGAAACTTTGTGGTATCCTCCTTTCCCAGACAGCTCTGAACAGAAGAAAGGTTTAAATTTGTATTCTATTTTTAGAAATTTGTATTCTATTTTATTCCTGATAAAACAAATATTTGAAGATAATATAATTAAATATAATAAAACAAATATTTGAAGATAATATAATTAAATATAATAAAACAAATATTTGAAACTAAGATAATATAATTGTCCTATCTTCATTGAATATCATTTTTATCAGTGACTAAATAGGAAAGAGCATTAACTACACAAATTTTCATTAGGATTTGAGTTTCTTTTAAAAAGTCTAGAAGTCAGAGAGATAGTGTAGGAGAGAAACACATTTACCTACTTGCAACTACCGTGGCTGATTCTAGTTTTAGCCCATACTATATATGGTCCCCTTAACAGGGGGTCAGTCCTGAACACAGGGACAAGAATAGCTCCTGAGTACCACAGGGTTTGTCCCATAACCACCCTTTCTCCCCAAAAAAGGAAGGAAAGAAAGGTAGTAAGAAAGAAAGTAAAAGGGTTTGTATTCCAATTTCAGGGAGAAATATTCTCATTCATTTATGCTAAAAGGAAATATACAGGCTCTTAATATTTATGTCTAATCTAACTAATTCTCTTTATTTATTAAAAATAATTTCACTGTATTACTGTATCACTGTCATCCCGTTGTTCATTCATTTACTCTAGCGGGCATCAGTAACATCTCCATTTGTCCCAGCCCTGAGATTTTAGCTACCTCTCCTTACTTGTCTTTCCCAACGCTTTCGTATTGGAGGCTCTTTCAGGTTCAGGGGAATGAGACCCATTAATGGTACTGTTTTTGGCATATCAAATACGCCACGGGTAGCTTGTAAGGTTCTGCCGAAAAATAATTTAACTGTCAACAAATGTGAAGAAAAAGCCCCCTAGTGGCTTCCTCTTTTTAATCATCTAGTGAACCTGGATGGAAAATTCAACCCTCAACTCCCACCACCTACTTCACCAACTGAATGTAATATTCCAAGATCCCGTCATTCATCAAGCTTCCCAGCTCCATGCCATGTTCTCTGTGAAAAGATTCTGAAAGATGAGATTTTTGATTGTGTTATGTTTTGAGATGCCTGCATATATTAGATCTCCATTGCGGATGTCAAATTGTCATGGCTTTACTCTGTGACTTTAGTTGACTTATCAACAAATTCTTACAGAACTCCAACTCTAGAGTCTTTTATCATAAGTAATGGGGTGCAGCCATGGTACATCCCCACCCAGAGTTTACAGTCTTAAAAAGGAGGTAGAACGTGGGCGCAGATATGGATGCAGGCTGGTTAGCCCCTGGTACCAGGCAAGCACACACGGGACAAGCTTCCCTGCAAGAGTGAGAACATGTAGGAGAAGAAAAGCTGGGCCCAGTTTAGAAATCTGGCAAGAGGAAAGCAAATATCCTGATTGAAGGACCGGAACCAACCAAGAGCCTAGAAATAAAGTAGCACTGTCTGTAGCACTGTCCTCCCATTGTTCATCAATTTGCTGGAGCGGGCACCAGTAATGTCTCCATTGTGAGACTTGTTGTTACTGTGTTTGGCATATCAAATACGCCACGGGGGGGCTTGACAGGCTCTGCCCTGCGGGAAGGAGGATACTCTCAGTAGCTTGCCGGGCTCTCCGAAAGGGACGGAGGAATCGAAACTGCATCAGCTTTGTGCAAGGCAAACACCCTACCGGCTGTGCTATCGCTCCAGCTGAGATAAAGTGAGGATCTGAAAAAGCCCAATGGAAGTTAAGTATGGAAAAAGATCCCAGTGAAGGGCTACATAAGGTGTAAGTCTATGAAGGTGCTGACATGTTTGAAAGAATACTCTTGTCCTAAGTTGAAAGAAATAATGAGGTGGCAATATGAAATACCCCAAATCCTATTTGACTGCTACTTTAGGTCTCCTCTTTCCGACACCACCAGATGATTGAAAGATGAAACTTTTTGTGTTGGTGATTTCTGACAGTGACGCTGCTTGGAAAGAGCTGAAGGAAGTGTGTGTTTGTTGGGACCATACAGAAGACAGGAGGAAGCCATATTACAGGGTAGTCTTGGGCAGTGTTCGGGATGCAGCTTGAATCTAAAGGAAGCCCTTGAAGGTCAGCTGAACATCAGGGTTTCATCAGTCTCTAGACAACTATCTTGAACCATCTTGATAGTTGTAACTGTTGATCACTATCTTGCACCTGCCACTGGGCCATCAGCTCCGGATCCTCCCCAGGCTAGTGTGAACTCCCAGGCTCTGACAGTTCTCTCCACTTCTGGCCAATAAAGAGCAAGAGCAGTACTCTGAAGATAACTCTCAAGTGCAAGGGGACCGATGATATCATTCCAAAGGCTATTTTGCTATCCAGAAGTCGTGAGAGACAGAGTGAAAGTAAACATGAGAGTAAGGGAATTATGGGTAGGACTGGAAAGGGGACTCTTAGTGTTGGAGCCCAAGGTGTGAACCTCAGAACTAATTGGTCCCCTGAGCAACACCAGGAGGAAGTACTAAAGTGGAAGAAGTCCCGCAACTACTTCTGGCTGTGTCTGTAAAGTCAAAGGAAAGACCTGTGTTTATAACAGTGGAAGAAAGACACATTTAAGAGATAAGAAAAGAAATGGGAGAGTGAAAACATGGATTGCCTAATTTATTCATTTTGAACTTATAATACATATGTTCACATTCCCAAGTGGTAATTAAATTACAAAATAAATATCAGATATATACTGACATCTTTAAATAAGGAAAATATAGAGACACTGCTTCAGTAAGCAGAGAGTCTGAAGATTTTGTTTTGCTGTTTTGGGGACCACACCAAGAGGTTCTCAGGGCTTCTTTTTTATTTCCAAGGTCACATCTAGCAACGCTCAGGGGTAACTCCTGGCTGTGCACTCAGAAGTTCTTAGGGAACCATATGGAATGCCAGGAATCCAAACCAGGTTGGCAGTGTGCCAGGCAAACACCTTACCTATTGTACTACTGCTCTGGCCCCAGGAATTACTTCTAATTTTCTGTTAAAGAATCAGGGGTACCAAAAGGGACATGGGGACTGGACTATATTGGAACTTTGATGATGGTTGTTGTTGTAGTAACATATACTTTGTTAAGGTGTGTGATTATTCTCCTAAAACATACAGTCCTGCAAAGAAATATATCCCAATCAAAAATAGCATAAGTTTATCCCCCCAAATAAATAAAATTCTAAATAGCATTGGAGATTATTATTAATTTGATATTATTATATATACGGGCTGGAGCGATAGCACAGTGGGAAGGGCGTTTGCCTTGCACGCAGCCAATATGGCCGACCCGAATTCGATTCCTCCGCCCCTCTCGGAGGGCCCGGCAAGCTACCAAGAGTATCTAGCCCACACAGCAGAGCCTGGCAAGCTCCCCGTGACGTATTCGATATGACAGACACAGTAACAACAAAGTCTCCAATGGAGGCGTTACTGGGCCTGCTCGAGCAAATCGATGATCAACGGGAGGGCCTTTACTTACTTTACTTATATATACAGATATAAGGAAGACCTCAAAGAGAGAAGAGCAGCAGTGCTGGCAGATGCAGCAGAAGCCGGGAAAAGCATTTGCGATGCCCACCTGTCCTTCACCAACTACAAGACCAAGATGACTGCATTCCAACATCCTGATGGATCTATCAAATCTTCCAGAAGGGCAATGGAGAAGATTATCCATGACTTCTACTCGGATCTCTTCAATAGCCACATCCACCTGCCCACATACCAAATTCTGCAGGATGGATATGTCATTCCCAATGTTCTCCCTTCCGAAATCTGACATGCCATTTCATCGGTAAAGAAGCAAACAGCACCCAGCCCAGACAAGGTCAGATCCAAACACCTGAAGAACCTGCCATCAGTACTCATCAATACACTGGCTCGGTTCTTCACACGCTACCTGTCTGAATGCAAAGTTCCATCCCAACAGAAAACCAGCAGCAGTGTACTACTGTACAAGAAGGGAGACACCCATGACTTTGGCAACTATCGCCTGATCTGCCTCTTGTCTGTCGCCTACAAGCTGTTCACCAGAGTCATCCTGAATAGAATTGGCAGAACACTAGATGAAGAACAACCATGTAAGCAAGCCGGTTTCCAAAAAGGATTCAGCACCTTCGACCACATCCACATGATAACCAAGCTTACTGAGGTTTGTCGGGAGTTCAAGATGCCGCTTTGTCTGATGTTTATTGATTGAAAGAAGGCCTTTGATTCTGTTGAGACTGAAGCTGTCATTGAAGCCCTAGCTAAATAGGGCATTCAAATCAATAGAAGTGATCGTTCATGTCAAGAGAGGGGTTCTCCAGGGTGATACCATTTCACCGAAACTCTTTAGTGCCACCCTTGAGAATGTCATGCGATGACTGGAATGGGAAGGAATGAGAGTGAAGATAGACAGTTGGCAACTACACCAACCTCCGCTACACTGATGACCTCATTCTCATAACACCAAACATTAGCCAAGCAGCACAAATGCTGGCCGACTTTGACCGTGAGTATGGAAAGTTCAGACTACAGCTGAATCAGACAAAGACAATGTTTATGAGAAACAGTCTCGTTCCTGATGTTCCATTCACTCTCAATGGAATGAACATCTCTGAATGCAACAGTTATGTGTACCTAGGTCAAGAAGTCAACATGACTAATGACCTGGCACCTGAGTTGTGCAGGAGGAAGAGAGTAGCTTGAAATGCCTTCAAGAGTGTCGAAGATCACTATATAACTGAAACCCAAGCACAAAAACTTGTAAGTCCACAAGTGTACCTCATGGCCATTCACTAATAAAAATTTGAAAATAAAATAAAAATAAAAATAAAAATAAAAAAAGAGTGTCAAAGAAATAGCTAAGAGGACAAAGAACCTCTGGCTCCAAGCACATCTCTTTGATTTCACTGTTCTTCCTGCATTAATATACGCTTCAGAGACCTGGGTCCTATGAAAACAGGATGAGAATGCTATTCAGGTCTCCCAAAGAGTAATCTAAAGAGTTATGCTTGGAGTATCACGCTTCACTCAAATGAGAGAAAGAAGCCGGAGTTCTGACCTTCGTTGATGGTCGAGAATCAGGGACGCTGTCTCATTTGCCAAGGCATCGAATATCAGATGGGCTGGACATGTAATGTGATTTGGAGGCAACCACTGGACTAGAGCTGTTACCGACTGCATTCCATGAGACGTCAAAAGACCGCATGGCTCTCCACCTGCGAGATGGTCAGACTTCTTCGTCAAGAACCTAAATGATCGGGTTGAGGCTCTTCATGTTCCTAGATTGAGCAGCCGCCATTGGGTTACACTAGCACATGACAGGGATGAATGGAGACGTTACTGGTGCCCACTCCAGCAAATCAATGAGTAATGGGATGTCAAGTGATCAAGTGATATACAAATATACTGATTGGAGATAAACACATAATAATTAAAAGAAGGAAAGAAAGAGATTTACCCAGAAAGACAAAAAAGTCATAAATTTGAACTTTCGCTGAGAGCAAATCAGTGCTAAAAAGGTAAATATAAAATAAACCCCTACCCACCTACCTCCCCTGAAACCATATTTCATGTGTTTTAATTAGGTTGTTTTTTTTAATGAACTTTAAGCTGTGAATTCTGTCTCTTTGTTCAGAAGGATTAAAAGGAAGAATTAAACTTACTTTTATTTGGGTTTCTTTGGGGCTACCAAAAGTATCCTGCCCACACAACAGAGTCTGGCAAACTCCCCGTGGCATATTCAGTATGCCAAAAACCAGTAACAATGATGGGTCTCATTCTCCTGACCCTGAAAGAGCCTCGAATGTGGCACTTTCTAAAATCTCAGGTCTAGGACGAAGGAGTGTGATGAGAGTCCTCATGACCAAGGACGAGGAAATCGATGAACAACAGGATGACAGTGATACAGTGATTCTTGGGGGAGGGGGGCGGTAGGGATGAGACTTTCTTGGACTATACCTGCTCAAGGCTTACTCCTGGCTCAATATTCAGGGATAACTAATTGTGGTGCTCAGGCAACCACATGCGGTAACAGGGATTGAACCCATGTTGGCAAAACAAATGCTCTACTCCTTGAACTCCTCTTCAATGCTTTTGACTAACATCTCAGAGTTGATTCAATAAAATGAAGATAACATATTAATTTTTGTGAAAGCCTGTTTGGTTGGATGCCCTTGGAAAAAGCAAATAGATGAGTCAAGAAATTAGTTTCATTAGCTGATATTAAAATTCTCCTATCTCATTGAAATATTTCATGGCTTTCAAATTGATTTCACTAATGGGAAGAGTGGCTTGAAAAACATGCAGGAAAACACAATGTACTGACATAATTCAATAATTTCCTCTAAAGCTCCTTAGAGAAATATATCTCTGGAAAATGGAATTTTTTACTTAACATTCTGAAAATAGCACTTGAATAACTTAGAAAATTGGTCTAGCAATGAACTCTTTGCCTATGTGGTTTGCAAAAGCGGTCAACATTGGCTTATGACTAAAAAATCCTATGTCTTTCTGAGTAGCATTTCTTTAGAAAAAGGAAGTCAAGTTCCAGGAGAATTGGAACAATCTCTAGGTACATAGGAGGAAGTTCATGTTACCTAGTAAAAATAAATGCAATATTGAGCAAAACTAAGTTTTATTTTTCTCATTCAGATATATTCATTTCTCTTAGCCATTGATCTCACATTGAGCCTAGAAAGGATTACAAAATCTAACATGATCTGCTTTAGTTACTCTTTCTTATAATTGAAAGATGCCCCCTTCTGGCATATAGAACAGAATTGGGTGTTGTTCCTTTATTGTACTCTCATGGATCTCAAAAGATTGACTAGGGTCTCCTTACTGTTACTGACTAACAGTAAATAACTCTTTATTTAAATCTTGCTGATTGGTCTTTTTCGAAAACTGGGAAGTAGAAATAACTGTGTGTGTGTTGCTTGATGGGGCTGAAAGTTCACTGAGGTAAATTCTGTGCTGGGGTGAAACAGAAGGACCAAAGAGAACTAATGAATGTAAAGGATAGTCTTGGATAATAGCACAGTTTTGGTTTCTATTTTCCCTAACCTTTCCCCCTTAATTATCAGATGTTAAGGTCCTCATTAAAAGAGTCTTGTTCTCTATTTCATTTTTGTGTGTTTTCAAAGAAGACCCATGAAATGACACACTAACTTAATTTTTTTCCAGCGGGGCAAAAGGAACTGTAAGTTTATTATAAAAAACAATGCCAAACTAAGAGTTAGATACCCTATTATTTCATCTATTAAACAATAATTACTCAGAATTTTTAAAAAGAAAGTAAAATAGTTATTTTGGTGTTATCTAGCAAAAAGCTCAGGTGATAATAATATAACAAAGATAGTTTTATCTTCAAATTGTCTAAAGCAACTCTATTAAATAATTTATGGTCACTTACTTGAACAGAAACTTCAATTATATATATATGTAAATATATATATATATATATATATATATATATATGCCTCCTTATTCTCTACATATATTTGTCTCATTTTCCTTAATTTTCAGATGTCAAGATCTTCATTTCTCTTAAATTTCCCACTCCACCAACATTTGCTCTGACTGTCAGGGCATGCTACCAATTCAGATCATAAGGAATGATTTCCTTTTCTGTTTCAGTGCAACACTTTTTTCTATATATTTATAAAAAATTAATAGTATACACACTATTCTTATCCTTTCCTTTGGGCTGAAAGAATGCAGAGGCCGTTTCTCCTTCTCTCTAGCAGATTTATGCGTGACCATCCTTCCTATAGGATTCCAGACAATGTGCCTTTGTAAGCTGATGAAATGCTTCACTTTGGGAAAATATTTTCTCTAAATAAATCAAAACTAACTGATCTATCTGAAGATAACACTAAAGTCGCCTTGAATTATTTTAAACCTCACTATGCTGTGTGTCACATGTCTGCATTAGTCATTATCACTGAGTCATTTTCTCTAGCATGTATTATATTTTCCATGTTCACAGGTGAGGTTTCATATTTGTTATCATTAATTCAGGTGTTTCCTGGGGAAAAGGAAGACATTAACATTTTATTTATCATATTAGGGGTTGAGTTTAGGGTTGGATAACCGCCTTTTCTTAACTTTGTCTCCTGGCTAGGTAATTCATTTACACTCACTAATTCAATTCCTTACTCTAGGCTGATAGCTCACAGATTATTTTAATCTCTAGTTCAATATCCTCTTTTGACTTCCTGCTTCTCTGTGTAGTGGCTTATTTGATACATGGTATATTATCCATGTTTGTTCCTTGAATGTATATACAAATAATGCATATATAATATATTTCTAAATCTCAGTTTGAAGAAAAAAAGAAGAAAGGCAATCTTTTGGAATATCTTCCCCCTACTCGAAGGTCACCCTTTGATTTGAAGTTAGTTTATTGTTATTTTGATATGTTACTTCTATAGTCTAAAGAGTGTTTTGCCCCAAAGTTGCCTTAGGTCTTTTATTGTAGATTTTATGTGCTGTATAATCTACTTTGGAGCCTTTTCTGTTATGGAATGAAACAGAGTCTAATTGTAGATTTAGATTTCCCATGCTTCCAACATATTCTCCATGACATCATGAATGCCTATGTACATTCTTGACATTCCAAATAACTTACAGAAAGCAATGAAAAGCAATGAGCTGATGCTCAGAAGATTCACTAATCAGGTCCTGCATGCTATTTCTCTTAGAGAAAAAAATACTCTTAATAGAATGATGACTTGATTTATTGCAAACCTTATCAGGGCATAAGCTGAGAGACTTGCCAATATCACTTGCTTGGTCCAGACCTGAATCTAGTGGTAGACTAGACATTGTTACAACTGGTCAAAGAATGTAAAATTTGCTTGCAAGCAGCTTCCAGTTTCTAGAAGTTATCATAGCTTTCAGTTCTTAGTGGAAGGAAAAACGCTATGAGCTTCAGATCAAAATCAGACTGCAGGGCCCTGTCTGCTGTAGCCTCTTTCTTAAATTTAGTTCCTGGTCTTCATGGTACTTGTAGAAGCTCCCAAATATATTACTCTTCAATAAATTATTATTATTATTATTATTATTTTGCTTACCTCACCCAGAATCACTTTCTATTTCTTCCAACTAAGAAGCTTGAGTTATGCATTGAGGACACCCACACGGAGCACTTTAAAGCTCCTTCTCTGAGATTTGAGCATTCTAAACCCACCAGCGAGTGGGAGGCAGTCTGTGTCTGCAAAGGAACCCTGGGACCAAACTCACTCAGAAGCCTCCTGAAAGGCCTCCTGGGCTGCATACAAGCAGCAGCTCTCTACAGCTGTTTATCCTCACTCCCTGTGGTCATCCCCACCACATGATTCACAGAGACTGCCTCGAAGTTCTGAGTCAGAGGAACCTCAGGTGGGCTGCGGCGGCCCAGGAAAGCACTGTGATATTTTCATCCTGGTGTTGCAACAGGAATCTCATCTATAAATCCTGCGTGTTGGCCTCAAAATGCCAAGAAGACATTAACATAAACTTCTGAAAAACAAATAAATGTACCAAAGAGGGAACCAGTGGAAGGAAGTGGGCGTCAAAAATACGTGGTTGCTATTCCATTCACAGAGGAACAGATGATTGAAGGGTGGGCAGCGTTGGCTTCCCCACCCCCCTTTTGATATCTTAGAGTGGAAATCAACCAGGATCTTATATATAAAAAGAAATAAAGGGCAAATTTCCGGATTAGCAGAAATGGGTAAATCTTTTTCTGAGACGCTTGCTAAGCACAGGGTTTTGCTAAAATCGGCTATTGGAATGATCTAGTTGTTTATTGGAAAATTGTTAAGTAGAACATGCTTATCTATTTTTTAATATGAAAAATATGTGGGTATTCATAATTCTTATGAATAGAGAACAGTTCCTAAAGACATAAACATGGAAATTAAATCAGATAATAGAAGTGAGAGATGGGGAGTGTTTATAACCTTAGGAAGACCAAGGAAAACAATTTTCGATTGAATTGAACCTGAAGCATAAAGAATTGAAATGCCAACATTTAAAAATATCTATAAAGCTTTATTGTATAATACTATATAAAAGTAATTTTACCCAAATCAGGCACCCTTTGATTATTGAAATGCAGACAGTAAATGTGTGAGAATAAGGATACATTACCATGAATAAGCATGCTATTAGTTCTAGCTAATAACAGTTTATAGTCTCAAGGATTCATGTGCTGTGAGCAGATTTGAAGCCAGCAGATTTGAAGCCAGCCAGGCCTGGATTAGAATCCTAGTTATGTTTGCTAGGTCTGTCATTTCAAAGATCCGCAGACTGGCTGAATTAACATTAATTAATTTTCTCATCGTTTTGGTGGTTACAAGTTTGAGATCAACCTGTTATGATGATTGGGCTCATTCTGAAGGCCCCACAGTGGGATTGTTCCAGTTTCTCCTCAGTATCTTCTCTCCACTCATTTCTCTGTCTTTAGTTTTACTTTTTAACCAATTAATTGTTTTTATTAGAAGCATTATACAGTTCATTCAAAAAGTATTTTGATATAAACACCACTTATACACAAAACCAGAGTATGCTGAAGTTCTAGTTCTAGAAACTTCCAGGCTTTTCTAGCAACTAGGATGCCACCTCAACTGTGAGCATTTGGCATTTCCCAGTCTCCTGATTAGTACACATCACTTGTAAAGATTTGTCCCTTTTCATAGTAAGAACAGCTAATATATCATGTGATTCTCACATGATTTTTTTTTTCATTTAAATCCTGAAGTACAACTTGTGCAAACTTGTTTTCCTCTTTTGCAGAGCTTTTTCCCTCAGACTCATAACAAGTTGCAGTCATATGGAAGATCACTCCCAGGGGCCTATAATGTGCTGTCTCCCGACAGGCAAGGGTACTGAACCTGGGCAAGCACCTTAACCCCTATAATAACTCTTTGGACCCCAGATATACTGCGGCATTGGATTTCAACAGATGAATTTTGAAGGAGATTCAATTGTGCCACTAGGGTCATTTACTGTTTTCTTGGAAACTTAATTTATTCTTTAGAGTTGTCTTATTTTAAAAATAAGCATAAAGAATTGCTATGATATATAAACCCATTGCAGTGGCTGGCACATAGCAAAAAGTTCTAAGTTAACCAATATTTTTACTATTGTTGTGATAAAGCGAAGGCATGAACTAAAAGTACCAAAAGGGGAACATTTAAGCACTTGAAAATGATATTCATTAAGCCTTATATTATGGAAATATGAGAGAGAACAGAGCAGAGAAAGAGAGGAGGGAATCCCATAAACAAACAGGAGTTACACGGTTCAAATTTGAAGAGAGCGATTTCAGAGTAGCAATACATATCAATTACAATAGCAGTGCATGTCAATTATATTAGTGAGATTAGTCATATATCAAAACTTTGCAACATTTTGCTCTGACCCTCGCATTCAGGGGTGCCCTTGTATAGATGTCAGCTCTTGTTTCTTTTTCCTTTTATTCTTCCTTTTTCTGCCTCACCAGGTCACTAGTATCTTCTCAGACAGGAAAACAGTCTACCTAGAAAATAGCTAGAGAAAATAGTCCGACTTACTATCAATAGGACAAAAACGGGTACAAAGAGATTTGTTTAAGGACTTTCTCTGCTACTCACAGTCTATATTTCTCATCACTTTTTAGTTTTGCAGCCTGCAAAGGGCTAAGCCAGTTAGCGTAGAAATTGAGAGGAGCCAGCAGAGGGCAGCAAAGTGCCAGGCAGCTGGGGCCTGGGCTACAGCAGCAGGGGAGCCATCTTGGCAAGTGGACTTTGCTCTAGAATAAGGATGTTCTTCCAGCAGGACGCTTCATGTTGGGACCATCTGGGAAAGGCCAACACTTCTGATCTCTCAAAGTACTGACAGATCAATGAAATCAGAATTTCTGAGACTGGGAGCCAAAAACCACTGACTTGGAGAGTCTCCTACTGTGATGTTAAGTGGAATTGAGAGAAAAAGGTAGACGTGAGAGCTGAAGGTTGGGAGAAGTGTACTAGTATGTTAGAAGTCAAATAAGTCAATTAGGAGAAAGATTGTTATATAGAACAATTATTTTAATTAGGTTTACCCCTCAGATTATATATAACCACTTTCTTCTGTTACTGGGCCCGCTCGAGCAAATCGACGATCAACGGGAGGGCCTTTACCTTTACCTTTCTTCTGTCACTGTCACTGTCCTCCCATTGTTTATCGATTTGCTCAAGCAGGCCCAGTAATGTCTCCACAGTGACACTTGTTACTGTGTTTGGCATATTGAATATGTCACGGGTAGCTTGCCAGGCTTTGCCGAGTGGGCTCGATACTCTCGGTAGCTTGCCGTACTCTCCAGGAAGGTCAGAGAATCGAACCCGGGTCAGACATGTTGGCCGCTTGCAAGGCAAACGCCCTACCCGCTGTGCTATCCCTCCAACCACTTTCTTACAAGGAAAAAATCAGAAAGTTTCTAAAATGTAACTAAATTATTTTAAGCAAAAAAGTTTTATTTAGGAAATATGAAAGAGGACAGAGAAGAGAAAGAGGGAAGAGGGGATCCCATAAACAAACAGACAGGAGTTACATACTGCAAGTTTGAAGAGAGTGATTTCAGAATAGCAATACATGTCAATTACAGTTTTTTAATTGTCCTTGTGTTAATAGAGCATTGAAGATAATAGGGTAATTGTGAAGGAGAATTTATAGTTCAAGGAATTAAAAGAGTATGGAGAGAGGAGACATTATGACTCCATTCATCACTCTTAAAGAGAGTCAAGTAACAACTGGAAAAGTGTATCCCTTATATCCTGACAGACATTGTGACATTCTCTCTGTTGGTCAAGTGTGATTTCTTCTTGAGTTGGCAGCTTAGTGTGAAGTTAAAGCTATTAAAACCATAACACCCAAAAGGAGAGAGAGAGAGAGTTCCACATTTCAAATTTGAAGAGAGAGATTTCAAATTACTTTTGAAAACGGAATGTGCCTGCCACAAAGATGGTGGGAAGGGGTTAGGGGGAGTTACGGGAGGGATACTGGGAACATTGGTGGTGGAGAATGGCCACTGGTGGAGGGATGAGTACTCGATCATTGTGTGACTGAAACGTAATCATGAAAGTTTGTAAGTCTGTAACTTATCTCATGGTGATTCATTGAAAAATTAAAAAATAACATGCTAATTGTTTAAAGAAATAAAATCATTTTTAAAATTTTTTTAATTGAATCACCATGGGATAGATCATTACAAAGCTGATAAACTACGGTACATCTATACAAAGGAATACCACACTACTGTTAGAAAAAAATGAAATCATGAAATTTGCCTATAAATGGATGGACATGGATGTATCATGCTGATTGAAATGAATCAGAAGGAGAGGGACAGATATAGAATGACTGCATTCATTTGTGATGTATGTATATATAGTATGAGACTAATATCCAAGGCTAGGGAAAGCAGAATCTTTTTGTGACATGACTCAAACAAAATTAAATTTTTCAATCCCTTTGATACTGATCACCTTCTCATATTCTAAATCATTGTAATGTTTCTAAATAATTATAAAGTTTCAAGAACTGACCACATTATGTTTTCACATTATATTTTGAGAACAGTAGTTCTCAAAATGTGGTGTATACCAGGTTGTCGGAACTGAGATGCGTGGGTCTCCAGGGTTTCTGATTCAGAGAGGAGCTCGTCATGATTTTACTATTCTCAGAAGCTGCCAAATAATGCCAATGTTGCTGGTCTGGTGATAACACTTTGAGAACCACAAGTTTCAAGGAAGACATTCTTAGTCTGTGAAGGGGATAATTCTTGGTTGCAGAGGTACAAGTGGAGGGATGCTTACCTCTGCTTAATTCAGTGATGCCAACCTTGTACAGTGAAAAATACCTTGGAAGCATTACAAACTCTGATACCTAGGTGCCACCCCCATTTCACGAGAGGGACATAAAGTGACCTTGTCATCAGAAGTTTTAAATCTACAAATGACTCAGGTGAAACTGGGTTGAGAAAGTTATTTGCTACCTAGCCAACATCTCAGTTCAAATTGTTTTTTTCTTATGCCTTTTGAATAGCCTTGAAAGTGATGCCTTCAAGATGATGAATTATTCCCACTGGCACTTTTCAAAGCTGCCTATGGGTCAGCAAAGCTTGAGGCTTTTCATTTAAACGGCACAGTAACCCTTACAGAAAGAAAACAGGGCCTGTGGTTCTGATTGTGAAACTAGGTGAGCCTTGACAAAAAAAAAAAAGGAAAAAGAAAAAAAAAGAAAAAATGGAAAAATGAAAAATTGAAATACTTTTGTACAACTAGGGGAGTTAGCACACCCATCCTGCCAGCACTGTGATAGGTATAGGCTGAGAACCAATGAATGTAGCCTCTGAACAAAAGAAGAGCATGCCAAAATCGAATTGTTTAAAATAATGACAGAATTAATGACTGCTTTAAATTTTTTGTTTTAGTTTTAGGGCCACACCAGGCAGTGTTCAGGTGCTATTTCTGGCTCCAGAAGTTGGGTGATGACCATGTGTGGTACCTGAGATTTGGTTCAGGGTAAGCAGGATGTAAAGCAAGTAATTTAATCCCTGTACTTTGTCTCTAGCCTGAGTTTAAGCTCTTTCAAAAAGGGCTCACTATTTTGTAAAGTAACTCTCAAGGTGCTTAAGCTCTGTGAATGTCTTCACCACATGCCTCTCACTACCATGTTGCATGACAAAAATGATCATTTGGTTTGCCAAGAAATTATCCTCAATGTGGGTGATAAAATTGGGGTGCAGCAGTTAAGTAGTTTGCTTTTAGTTATACAGCTAAGGGGTAAAGACAGTTTTAACCCAGAGACTTATTTTGTGAGTCAATGTAATGTAGTGCAATGTACATAATCTCTGGCACACAAATACTCAGAGAACTGTGACTTTTGAAGGAACTTCTGAGGAGAGTTATAAAGGATTTGAAATGTGAGATTGTTTTAGCCTTTTGGATACACACAGGGTCACTATTCTCTAGGACCCGAGTTATCAGGGCAGAATGGCTGAGTGTAGTTACTTTGGAAAGACTCCTGGAAGATGGGGTGGGACTGGCCTCTAGGGGACAGGAAATGTTGACACCCTACAGTGGAGCCACTCATATACACATTTTGGTTAACAGTTCAGTGAAAAGATTGTTAAAAGGACAAGTTTAGATAAGTACTCAGAAGACACTGTTGGTTCACTTCAGAATGATAAGCTTTTGAGTATTGTATTATTATTTTTTATTGTTTTGAAATCGGCTGAAGTGATAGGGTGTTTACCTTGCACGCGGCTGACCCGGTTTCGATTCCTCCGTCCCTCTCGAGAGCTCGGCAAGCTACTGAGAGTGTCCCGCCTGCATGGCAGAGCCTGGCAAGCTCCCCATGGTGTATTCAATATGCCAAAAACAGTAACAAGTCTCACAATGGAGACGTTACTGGTGCCTGCTCAGGCAAATCGATGAACAATGGGAGGACAGTGCTACAGTGCTATTTTGAAATAAGAAACGGGAAGCTTTAGCCCAGATAATTAAGGCCATGGACTTGTTCCCTTTCCAACCACATGGCAGCAGGATGATGGCTGAAATGCAGACCTTTGAGGCCCTGTGAGCAAAGCAGAAGACATGATTTTTCCCTATGTCAACCATCGCTTATGCGATGTACTATGTTTCCATTCCAGAAATGCTCATGAAGTGATCAGAACTCTTGACTTAATGCAGACCTCACGCTTGTGCCTATCACAACAGGTGGAAAGAAGGAAATATCTAATGGACAGCTAAGCAGACAAATATTTATTTTAAAATTGTTACGCTTGTGGCATTGGAAGCAGCTCATCACTAAATCTGAAATTCTTTCTCCTCTCCTGCCATCTGGTGGTGCATTGGAAACATATTTTCATTCAACTGCCCTGATCTTCAGAACAGAGGAATGGTTCATGATTATTCTTATTTGCCATCAAAGCTTTTTGATTCTGCTTAATATTCTGTTTCTAAAATTGGAACTAACTAGGTAACACTGTCAAATAATAGTTAAAAATGTTAAAAATAACTGTTAAAATGACTTCAAATTTGTATTGAAATATACTTAAAAATAAAACAGAGATCAAACAAGGGATGCAATTTTAGTGAACTGAATATTTACTGCAACATGAGTCATTAGTTACAGTGGTGTCAGATCTTGAAAGGAAAATGATTTTTTAAATTTTTTCTTTTAGAAATGAATGACTAGTTGACTAACTATTGTTGCTGAATATTTTGTATCCTTAGGCAGTTTCCACAATCAGTCTTGGAGTTAATGAAAATTAATTCAGGTTCACTTAAACCATTCACAATTCAATTCAATTAATACCTTAAATAACATGAAACTTTCTATTCATATATTATCCCTGAATATTTTATCATTAGTTTTAAATGTTAATATTAATTATTGAATATTTGTGTGCACCAGGCACTGTACTTAAAATTCACACTAATTTTCTTTTTATTGTTCTGTTCTATACAATACAGTTAGTGATTATGTCCCAGGTACATAATTCCAACACTACATCCATTACTAAGTACCCATCTTTCTCCCCAAAGGACCCCAAGACCACATCCTTTCACATAAATACCAACTCAGTTATGTGGATCAGTTCTCACATTGTTTTATCTTTGCCCTTTTGTTGTCACCTTGCTGTTTAACTTTAAGCCTACAAGTGAGAAATATAATTATATATCTAATGCTTTGCTTTCTGATTGACTTCATTCAGCATGTTATCCTATTCCATCCATGTCATGGAAAATTGCATGATTCTGTTCTCTTTTAGAGCTGTGTAGTATTCCCTCGTGTGTATAAACCACAAATCCTTGATCCATTCATCTGTAGTTGTAGACCTGGAGATTTTATATAGCATCTGATAAGATCTCAAACTTTAGCTCTTAGAGAGTAAAGGGCTTTCCTTGTACATAGACAACTCAGTTTCTAGCCCTGATTCCATATATAGTTTCCTGAGCACCATGGGCAGTGGTCCCTTGGCATAGAGCCAGAGTTAAGCTCTGAGCAGGTCTGATTCAAAACCCAAAAAGAATTTAAAATTTTGGGCAGTGGAGATAGTTCAGTAGGATGGAGCACATGCTATGCATGCAGGAGTCCTGAGTTTTATTCCTGGCACTGCATTAACCCAAAGCACTACTGGTAGTGACCCCTAAGCACTGTATTGGATTACTCCATGATCATCAAAATGGGTGGACCCAGAACAAAAGTATACCTATCAAATTTCAAAGACTTTGTTTTAAATTCCCACCCCTTCCCCTTGAAGTTTCAATGTTTTTGAAGAAATGAGAAAAAAAAACTGTCACAAACCAGGCTTATTTTGAAGTTGCCACATTCCCTGTCAGCTGCTCTTTATAAAACCCATTTCTTAGGGATTCTGAGGGGTTTTACCTCTTTTTATCCTCAAACTCTAATCTGGCAAATACATTTTCCCCTGGAGACCAATCAAGTCAACCAAGCAATGGAGGAAAATACCATATAGATCCAACACAAAGTGTTAAATAATGAAGAAAGACAAAACAAGAATCTATGTTGTCATAATTACATCTTCAAATGAAACCAAAAATTCAAAAGAATGAAGAATAGAACATCCACAAAAGAACACTTAAGAAGAAGAGACTGATTTTTTTATTATTAAGTTGCACTTCTGATCAATTTTTTATTATTAACTTGCACTTCTGATCAACTGTCAACTTACATTTTGTCTCTGTGTATAATAGCAACCAGGACACAGAAAAGCTTGAACATAATTTGTCAGATGAAGAATAGCAAATGATGAATACCAAAATCTTGAACATCAGTATGAGAATTCTTCATTGCAACTATAAACTATTATTTAAAATATTTTGAAATGTGAAGACAGAGAGATAGCTCAGTGGGTAGGGAGTTTGCATGTGGCTCCCCTATATTTGACCCCTGGCACTCCGTATGGTCCCCAGCACCCACAAAGAGTTATTTCTGAATGAAGAGCCAGGAGTAACCTTTAAATACTGCCAGGAATGGCCGCCAAACAAATAAAAACTATATCTAAATGCCTGGAAATTGTGTATGCTTTGTTTTGTTCCATGTCACCCAGTGTGCTCAAGAAACACATCTGATTGGAGGTCCTTAGGGTACTGGGGATTGCACCTACACCTCCTGTATGCTGAACTTTTACTTGGCCCTTTGAACTTTAGGCTGCTAAATTAAGACAAAATCATTTATTGATTAAGGAAGACATTAAATAGCAAATGTTTGAAATGAAAATCTTTAACTTATAAACCCATTTTTATCTGCACTGAATTTCTGAAGTGCACTGGCCCTATTTATATAGACAGGATGGAAACAAAACCCCACCATCAGTCTTTCATGAGATGGATGTTGTTTGGTACCACTGTGCTGCTTGTGTTATTGCAATTTTTTCTTCCATTTGGTGATGTTGTGCAGGTGACCGTGCAGAGTCAGGTAGCAAACTGGAATTTCTGCATGCAAAGCAGTTGCTCCAATTCTTTGAACTATCCCTCCAGTTCAGCTTCTAGCTTTGTAAGCCAAAATTGTCATCATCATCATCATCATCATCATCATCATCAACAACAACAACAACAACATCATCATCAGACTACCATTTGTTTTTTTCTTCCCATTGTAAAGTAGTTCTAGAATTGGGAAACATCAAGTGTCCACCTACCTCATGACAAGAAACAGGGGCACAAATGTGTCTTGGTTTGTTCAAGATGAGAACTAGGAAATAAAATAACCAGACCTAGTCTCAGGATCTGGTCTCTAAGATTGCTATATGGCTTACCACAATTTTTATTTATTTGTTTGGTTGGGGGTGGCCACACCCTGTGGTGCTCAAGGCATTCTCCTGGTTCTGTGCTCAAGATTCAATCCTGGTGGGCTTAAGGTGAACCTGGGTAGGCCATGTGCAAGGCATGTGTTGTACCCACTGCGTTAAAGCTCCAGCCTCCAACCAGTACAGTTTTAAGGGGATTCCAGGTGTAATAAAACATGTAAATATTATCCTTGACATTAAAATGAAGTCAACACGTAAGAATAATATTTTGGAAATTTCTCACTTTAAAAAAATTGTGGGTACATTTTTCTGTGGTTCCTCTGTTTCAGGCAGGTTGGGAAAAATGAAGACCACTATTCATACATGCACTGCTGTCTTTCAGGGTTATTCTAGAATTGCTCCTTTTGGACATCTTTGTCAAAGCTCTTGTAGATCCAGAAATCCTCAGACATCTAACTGATAGATTCCTGGCTTGTGTGAGAAAAGGCTCCGGATAGGAAATTCCAGATGAAGGGTGCATCCGAAACAAGAAGCAGGGGACAGAGAAATTATATAACTCTCAGGTGCCTGTGTAGCCAGTGGCTCTGCTGGCCTCTGTGACTGATGAAAGGGCTCTTGTGTATGGGTCATTGTTGTATGTTTTTAACTTTCTATTTTAAAATTGCTTTTTCCACATTATGCAGCCAAAATAATTTCATGTGAAGATTTTCCGACTTTCTGGACTGTGGTCTGAGGTCAGGGATCGTGTGAAACTATGACTCATTCTTTCACCAAAGTTGACTCTGCCCTTGGTTTCCACAGGTATTTTTGACACTATGTTCAGAAATAATGTTTTTTAAAAAATAAAACATTGAATTTTTTGCATGTTTTCTGACAAACTTTTGTTTTTCAGTAGATAAATATGTTTTTCAGATGTGTTTTCAATATCATTGGAAACATGGACTAATTTTTTTAAAAAAATACATACACATAGTTGTAGGGCGTTTGCTTTGTACTCAACCCACCCGGGTTCGATTCATCATCCCTCTCGGAGAGCCCGGCAAGCTAACAAGAGTATCCCACCCACACTGCAGAGCCTGGCAAGCTCCCCCTGGCATATTTGATATGCCAAAAACAGTAACAAGTCTCACAATGGAGATATTACTGGTGTCCGCTTGAACAAATTGATGAACAAAGGGAGGACAGTGCTATTGTGCTACACATAGTTCAATCACATAAGTTAGCTCATAAAGACTTCTGTCTCCAACAAACAGTAGATATGGGTATAGTATCAGAGAGAGTCGCTAAAATACACTCCCATAAACTCCCCTGAAGGTATTCAAGTTTAGGTTTATGTACAATATAGCTTTTGTTCAGCGGTTTTAATTTAATCTGAATGTGCAAAGAGTTTTAGCAACTGTTCTTAATAGCTCTACTTGCCACATAATGTTGACAAAGTAACATTTTATTGTTGTATAAAAAGCCTTTCTAGTCAAACAAGTAAGCCTAGCTATCTATTTTTCTCTCAATATGAATATGAATCTTGTGCTTTCTGGGTCAGGTAATTTGACAACTCAGAGAGGGGTGGATTATCTTGCACTTTCTAGAAAATATACCCAGTTAGCTACTGCTATATCTGGCATTGCATGTTGGATTGCATTCATCCTCATCTCCACTCCACCTCCCTTTTTTATTCTATCAGGGCCACTACCAGCTTATGGACAATTGGGTTTTATTGTCCTACATGTACAGACACTGAAAATTCTGGGGGATGCCAGCTGCCACATTTGATGTTTGTACACACTGCACAGTACTTGTGCAGGTGCTTTGGTGACAGCCCAGCTCAGTCCCAACTGTCTGTTGGCATCAACTACCAGCTACATGATGGATGTTGGCTTAGGAGAGTCCTAAAATGATTGCAGTTTCTGCTGTATCTAATTGCAATTTCATGCGAAATCCCAAGTGAAAATTTCCCAGCTCGGCATTTTATTGAGAATGAATATCTGTAGAACATCAGAGGGGTGACTGGTTACAAAGCTGGTTAAGGATCAAGGTTGTTTATGTTAGTGGCAATAATTTCAAACATAACCCATACTTTGCTAACTCTCAAGTCAAAGTCGGTATTAATTTTTCCTCCTACACATACAAGTGCAATGTCCAAGTGTCCAGGGTCCTTTTAATTTGGCTATTCTTTGCCCTCTTGTGTGCTTGTGAAAGTGTGTTTCCTCTTCTTGTCCCTGCATAAACTTGGGACCAACATGACTTGCCTCTCATCTTGAATTTGCTTCCACCATTGTTTTCTTTGCTGTTCATATATCTTTTTCTCCTCTTCCAATTCTCTGTCATATTTCTTTCTTTTTTTTTTATCCAAACACTACCATTCACTATACCTTCTGTTATAAATCACATCATAATTGATTATGGACATTTAGAATCAAATTACAGAAAGGTCATTGTGGAGAGAAAGAGAGAAAGTGAGAGAGAGAGAGAGAGAATTCTCAATTAGTCTGAAGAGAATATAGTTTAAGGAATTTTCTGAAATAGAAATTACATAATAGAAGTTATATAATGAGATAGATGCAGAAAAGAGCTATAAGGTTTCTTCGGACTATCTACAATCAAATGGATGTCTATTCTCTGTTCCTTACGTGTCTTTTCACTCTTCTTGTTGTAATCAAATAAATAATAGCCAGATACTGATTTCAATTTTGCTAGTACTGTAGCCTTAGAATTTTTGTAAATTTCATAATACTATTTTGCAATTGACTATTATTTATTTGATTACTAAAGAGCTCTCTCTTCCAGAATATAGGTTCTTAAAGAGGTAGGGTGCTTTACTGTGCTTGCTTTCTGAGGAATCACAGCATTAAGCAGAGGTCAAGGCAGAATAAACATTTGTCAACTAAATGCAATATAAGGATCAACTTAACACCTTCCTCATAAATGATGTAATGTACATGCTATTGCTGTGGAAATGAATGGAAAATTTTGTGGCTGGACCACCAGAATTATTTTACTGGCATTATTAGATAATTAGGGAAATGGTGACCAACATCAAGTCAACCTAGAGGGCAAGACTATGAAGATTTATTTCATCAAATTTATTTTTATCAGATGTAGAGACACTAGTGATATTTAAATTTTGACAAGGAGGGCCACAACATTAGTAGTTAGATAGTGAATTTGCCTTACACAGAGCTGACCAGGATTTGATCCCCAGTGCCCCATATGGTCCTCCAAACCTTCCAGTAGTGATCCCTGAGCCCTTTACCAGGAATAAGCCCTGAGAACTTCTGGGTGTGGTTAATGTTTTTTATACCTTATTTAAACAGCACTGTTTACAAGTTGTTAATAATACAGATGGTATGGGTGTTTGGTGTTCCTACATCAGTCCTTTCCACCGTTGTCCTCATTTTCCCCACAGCCTGCAAGCCTGCCTTCTTAGCAGGCACACAATAATTTATTTTATATGTCTTGTTACAACTAATGTCTAAAGAAATTATCAAATGTACCCGAGTAAGAGAAATTATGTGAAAATTGTTATATCTCACCATGAGGTTAAGTCTTTGAGGATTTACTAAACTGTACATTGTTAATTGAGCCTTCTGTATTATTTTTATTTGGTGGTATTTGTTGGCATCTACTTTACCATCTCATATTTGGTGGGCTCCTACTGTAGTTTCAGTAAATGTGAAATTTGGAGGTGTTGCATGGTCACCTATGCAGCTAGATAGTCCAAAAAGTTTAGAATCTGCAAGATTCTTATTGAAGCTGTGGAATTGGGCCATTGGTGTGGCAGCAGCAGATGTGTGGGTGCAGCTTCGAGGGCTTCATCAGGGCCTACCCCCCAACCCTCCCTACAGGTGCTCCAGAGTTTTCAGTCAGAAGACTAGTGTGTCCATGAATTTTAGCAGCTTGATTGTCATCTCCTTGGAGATGAATCAAAAGTTCAGTAAATCAGAAGATTAGGGACAGGGAATGCATTGACATGGTGGCAGTTATGGCAGGTCCAAATATTTGTTTTGGGAAAGAGTGCTGTTATGGGTCTTCCCAAAGCCTTTACTTAAAAAAGGTTATTTAAAAATATTTTAGCACTGTGGTACAAAACTTTCATCAGTACGGTTTCATATATAGAACATTCCAGCACATTCTAGCACTACACTCTGCAAAGCATCCATTTCCCTCTGCCATTTTCCCAATATTCACCCCCCAAACCCCTCACAACCCTGCTCCAAGCTTCCTACTAAAAACCAGTTGTCAGTTTCTGTTTCCTTTGGGCATTTGCTATTCCCCTACTATGTTCTTTTTTTTTATATCCTGCATATGAGAGAAATTATTCTCTTTTTCCAATTAACTTCATTCAGCATGATATTCTCCAGATCTATTCATGTTGCAGCAAAATACATGCTTTCATTTTTTTCTCATAGCCAAGTTGTTTTCCATTGTGATCATATGTCATGTTATTTATCCAATCATCTCTTGTACTTGGGTTGTTTCCAGATTTTGGCCATTTAATATAGCACTGCAATGAATAGAGGAGTGCAAATATATTTTCTGAATAATTTTCAGATTCTTGGGGCAGATGCTAAAAAGTAGAAGGGCCATATAGCACCTCAATTCTAAGATTTTTGAGAAGTTTACATATTGTTTTCCATGAAGGCTGAACCAGTTGACATTCCCACCAGCAGTAAATGAGAGTTTCTTTTTCCCCCTACCAACACTGGTCATTTTTGTACTTTGTGGTGTGTGCCAAACTCACTGGTGTGAGATATCTTATTGTTTTAGTTTTCATTTCTCTGATGATAGGTGATGCAGAGCATATTTTCATGTATCTGTTACTCTCTATATGTGTCCTTTGAGGAAGTTTTTATTTCTCTGTACTACCCATTTTCTAATGGTGTTGTTTTATATTTTGTAAAATTCTACCAGTGCATTAATATATCTTGAATATGAACCTTTTATCAGATGAGTGATGCAAATATTTTCCCCTGTCTGTGAAGTTGCTTTAAATTCTGGTGCAATAGAGTCATTTGTATGTTTATTTTAGGATATTGTGAGAAGAAGGGAGTAGCAAAGGATTGCCAGGTACATTCTGTGGCCTCCCTCAAATCATTTTACATGAGATGTTAACAATGCTGTTCATTTTTGTTATCTTAAACAAGTATTTTTGATTTCTAAAGAAAGAGACTGAAGAGTAATTCAAGTGAGAGAATATTACCTGGTTTTATTTTATATTTGGAAGCACCTCCATTTTGTAGAAAATGGAATCAGTGATATGACCGTGGATTCCAGAAAAGTAGAAAATTGAAGAGGACACAACAAAGAACAGCAAGCTGGCAACTCTCAGTTCAACTTTGAATCTTTTTTGTTCTACCTACTTGTTCAGTGACCCAAACCAACAGTTTTAAGCCTCATTTTTTCTTTTCTCTTGCAAATTGGAGATAACTGATGCTTTCAAAAAAGTCCAGATGAGAAATGATGCTGCACAGTAGGAATGAATATATAGCAATTGTATGATGAATAATACAAGGAATTCTGATACTAAGATTCTCTGCTGTTGTGAACCAAATATAAACATTTTCTATGTTCTTAGAGCTTGTTTTTCCCTATAAATTAGTAAATTTCACATAGCATGACACACAAAAATAAATCTCATTTTCAGAACTTACTTCCTTTTAAAACATAGGCAATAAAAGTGTAAAATTTTCAACTTGGTAATTTGATGAATGCTTACATTTAATAACAACCACCCATATAAACATACAGTACATTTCCTATCCATAGAGAGCTTTCTCACATCCTGTTTCTCACATCCAATATCTCCCCCTAATAACTACTGATTCAATTTATATTTTCATCAAATTATTTTATCAGATTTTAATTTCGTATATGTACAATTACACTGTGTGCTTTATTTTGCTTCCATAAAATTTACCGTTTTGTTATGTGAGTGATAAAATCTTTTTAAGAACCATCCTGAATTTTACAAGGAAAGAATGATTTTCAGAAATAAAAATGTCTTATCATCTTCAAAATTATGTATTCATTTTGTCACTAAACATACACTATATGAATTCACCATTTATGTTCTTTCTGGCTATTCTTATTCTATATTGTGTGATGCACCATTCTTCATTTCTGCCATTCAGAAAGACTGCTTATTATTTCTAATTACATAATCGAATTCTGGCTTCATTTTGTGGTTGCTATCAGATAAATAGTGATGCTTTAGATTTTAGCAGTCAAGCATAAAAGAACACAGTGAACTGAAATGTTCACAAATTTAGCAGCAGGGGCTTCCTAGTATACCAGGGGGTGAAAATGATTCATTTATTTCTGCATAGCTGGTTTATTCATCCAGTTTGATTTCTTTAGGGAAGCAGAATGTTGAATGGTCCACCAGGTCAGGTTTTAGAGTATTTTTACTTTAATTACTACAGACAAGGAGGTGGAAGTAAAAAAAAAAGCCTAAGATGTAAGAGAAATAAATTTAACAGCTCCATTATATGGTGAACATGATTCTTTTATTATATTAAAGACCTGGCACAAATATGCCTCTAATTCATTCTGTGATTATCAGGGCCTGATGTCATTAAACATTCAAATTACATGACTGATTGTGCTACTTCTATTCCCATGCTAAGCAAGAATTTTCTGATTATAGATTGGCAACTCATGAGTTTTATACCTTGACAGATATGTAGTTCATTGCAAATTAATTCACTGGTGTGAAGATTGCATACATCAATCTTTGTTCACCTCATCAAGTTGAGCTGATTCCTTTGGTCAGAACAACTTTGTAGCATGGGGTATTTAAGCTTGCTAGGCTGAGAAGCTGTCACCATAAGGGGACACTGCTAACAGCTAAACAATGTTCTGTGGAGTGTGCTGTGCTGACCTACTTCAATTTCTCCATTGGAACTGCAGGACATACTCACCCAGTCACAGGAATTTGTCAGCCATCACTTCTCTGGCTTTTTTTTCTTTCGTTCTTTCGCTTTTTTTTTTTTTTTGCTGAGGAGATTCTCTTTGCCCCAAATCATACACATCCCTACAATAGTCCCTGCTTCATAATGAGAATTAAAGCCCTATCCTGTTGTCCTAACTTGAGACTACTCAGAAAGACTATCCAGTTCCAGAGTTTCTGTGAGATCATCTAAGGTCCTTGTAAATATCATTTACAATAACATATTCCAGTTTCTCCTTTTTCTAAATCCTGATTATTTTCTCTTCAACAACTGTTAATTCCCAAAACGTTCCTAATAAAGTCTCACATAGCATATTAGAATCTGATTCTTGAAAATTTTAATTTTCATTCATTGTTTTTCTTCTTCTTAGGAAGAAAAATTTAAAAAAAATGCTATTCAATGAGTAACGGGATGTCAAGTGATCAAGTGATCAAGTTTTCCTTCTTCTAAGTGCTAAATGATATTTCATCAAAATTCATATATTGAAGCCTTAGTCTCTAATGTGGCTGTTTTCAGAGATAGGGGTTTTAGAAAGCTATTCGGGTCTCCCAAAGAGAAATCAAAAGAGCTATGCTTGGAGTATCAAGCTTCACTCAAGGGAGAGAAAGAATTTGGAGTTCTGACCTCTGTCAATGATCAAAATCAAGGATGCTGTCTCATTTGACAAGGTGTCAAAAATCAGATGGGCTGGATACGTAATGCAATTTGGAGATGACTGCTGGACTAGAGCCTTTACCGACTGGATTTCACGGATGTCAAACGATCATGTGGTCGCCTACCTACCAGATGGTCAGACTTCTTTGTAAAGACCCTGAATGATGGGTTTGAGGCTGTTCGTGTTCCTGGAGCTAGCAGACGCCATTGGGCTACACTAGCACGTGACAGAAACCAGTGGGGAGGTTACTGGCACCGCTCGAGCAAATCGATGAGTAATGGGATGTCAAGTGATCAAGTGATCAAGTTTTTCTTCTTCTAAGAACTAAATGATATTTCATCAAAATTCATAAGTTGAAGCCTTAGTCTCTAATGTGATTGTTTTCAGAGATAGGGGTTTTAGAAAGTATTAAAACTAAATAAAGTCATAAGGACAAGACTTTTATCCCATGGGATTGATGGCATTGGAAGAAATGCCTCTCTTTCCCTCCTATTTCCCTCCTTCAACCCCAGTTAGGAAAGTTCATGAGCTTGGGAAGAACTCATATATCTAGGCACGAACAGTTTTTATTGGAATTCAACCATTCTGGCACATAGGATCTTACTCTTACCATTTCCAGAACTATGAAAAAATCATTCTTGCTTTATACCACCCAGTGATTATATTATTTTTATGATGGGTCAAGATCAACAAAATTCTGTTTGATTTCTTGTCTCATACCTTTGAGAACAATTAAAAATGTATAGACAGGACTTCTTGTCCTCAGAACTTTTAATTCTTAATAAACAAACTACTCATTGAAGTTAAATACCTATGCAGAAAAGTTCACATATCATGTGTAATCACTTGTAATCACTTGCAATCACTTGTCATCCCGTTGTTTGTCAATTTGCTCTAGCAGGCGCCAGTGAGTCTCCGTTCAATCCTGTCGAGGGCTAATGTAGCCCAATGGCGTCTGCTCACTCCAGGAACATGAAGAGCATCAAACTGTTTGTTCAGGGTCTTGACGAAGAAGTCCGACCATCTCGTAGGTGGATGGCCAAGTGTTCTTTTGATGTCCCGTGGAATAGCCGAGATAAGTACCAGGAGGTTCACTTCGATGTTCTTGAAGGCATGCCATGCCGCTCTCTTCCTCCTGCACAGTTTTGGTGCCAAGTCATTCCTCATGTTGAGCTCTCAACCCAGGTACAAATAGCTGCTGCATTTGGAGATATTCGTTCCGTTGAGAACAGTGCTATGATATAATATTTAAATATTTTATAATCATGCAATTATTTCTCATTAGCTGTCAATTTTTCTTTATGAAAACTGAAATTACGCTGTAGGATATGTGTCCCTATATACAACGTCAATTTTCTTATATTGATTTTAGTAATATTTCTTTACATTTAGAATTAAATTGACCAAAATGTTATTTTACTACGGATTTTCTAGTGAATTTTCCTTTTTGTCTTTATTTCTAGTTTTTATCATGAAGTTTTATTTATAGTTTATTATCATAGACTCTCAATCTTCTTAAGTTTGTGTTTTTTCTGTATATATTATCAATCACATTATTTTCTCTTTTAGCTAAATTAAGATTTTAAAATTTATTTGAAATGAATTTTTTAAATTGGTGTACTCATTACATTTAAAGGCATTTACTAACATGATTGTTAAGCCTACTGTTACAAATTTTAATTTTTTGTTTATTTTCTCATTTTGATTCCCAGTCTTCTGCTTTAGTTAGTATTAATTTAATATTTGTATATATCAGTCTTACTTGCATTTTGTTTTCACAATAAATATCTGGATTTTATGTGATAAGTTGTTCTAATAATTACAATAAACAACTTATAGTTGATATTCGAGTTTATATAAAATGCCACAATAAGGGGGTGTGGTAAGACCAGCAGGTCAATCTGTACCTGTGAGGCAAGTGCATCAGCAGCCTGATGGCACCTTCAGAGTTCCAGATACCCCAAAATTTCTGCTGTGCCTTTGGCCAGACTGCAAAAACTTGGGGCAAAGTTTACCAAGAAAGTAAACAGTCAAAAGTTAGGTATGTGGGAGACACACCCACAAACCACCTCGGGCTCAGCTACATAATTGGAGGCATGGCCTCTCTGGTTCCTGATCGAACTCCTTAACGGCCATGATCCAAGAGACTCAGAAACAAATCTCGAAATCCAGCGGCTTTTGGCAGAAATGTGTCTGGTCCCTGCAGTAGGTTACTGGCACTGGGCCACCCCAGGTGGGAATAGGTTTTGTGCCTTGGCCTGTTCCCCCTGGCAGCCCGGTGGCAGCCATCCTCCAGAGGCCATTGGACAGTCAGGTTTGGGTCCTCAGTGATGAGACACAGAGACTCAGAAACAAATCTCATAACCGAGCAGCTTTTGGCAGAAATACGTCCAGACCCTGCAGTAGGTTACTGTAGCTGGGCCACCCCAGGGGGGAAAGGGTGCTGTCCCTCCGCCTGTTCCCCCTAGGCAGCTTGGTGGCGCCATCCTCCAGAGGCCACTAGACAGTCAGATTTGGGCCCTCAGTGATGAGACAGCGGGGCCTCATGGGATGGAGATGAAGCTGGCCCTTCCCTCTGTTTCCCAACGAGACCCCGAGTTGCCGCCCATGAACAGTCTTTCTGGCTCCTGATCAAGCTGCTGAACCACCATGATCCCAGAGACTCAGGAACAAATCTCAGAACTCAGCAGGTTTGGGCAGAAATCCCTCCAGATTTAAGTGTTAAAATTTCAGAATTTTAAAATCGTGCAGCCACTACTGCAGCCACACGACATCATATGCTGTTCTTAACCAGCAATAAAAAACAAATTGTCTACTGTTGTTGCCTTTTCAACAGATCTGAGTGTTGGGGTAAAATCCCAATAAATAATGGTGGGTCTGGTGTCAAAATATTGAATGTAATCAAAGTAGAGAGAGAGTAATGTGCAAATCATCTGCCCCACAGGTAGGGGGAAGGTGTGGGATAGGGGTATATTGGGGTTTTTGGTGGTGGAGAATGGGCACTGGTGAAGGTAGTGGTGTTTCATTCTATGACCAAGACTTAAACCCGAAAACTTTGTAACTGCTCTCACGGTGATTCAATAAATAAAATTATAAAAAAATAAAAAAATGCTAAAATAAAACTTGCCACAATGTTCATTCACCCTTTCCTCCATCAATAAGGGTGTACTTTTTGTATGTGTCACATCAAATTGTGTTAAGACCAAGTATATAGTTACTTTCTGCGTTAGAAGGTTTTTGATTTGTTATTAGAAGAAAGGATTGTTTTTATAATTCTTGTAAAGTTACTATTTCTAGTTTCTTAATATTTTCTGAAAGTGTTCATTTCTATTTATAGGCAGTCTTTAGAAATTGTAGCATGACCTGCTGGTGATCAATCCTCTTCGTTTTCCTTCATCTGATAATATCTTTATTTTACATTAATTCTTGAATGATAATTTTGCTGGACAAAGAATTCTGGATTGGCAGTTCAAATTTTCTTTTAGCTCTTAAACTTCTTCCCACTATTTTCTATCTTCAGCTCTTAATGATGAAAAGGCAGAAATAGTTTGAACTGTTTCCTATAATTTTTATCACTTTTTTTCTGGTTAGTTTTAGAGCGTGTTATCTCTTTGCTATTTCTAGTCTAAAAAGCAATATTCACTTAAATTACAAGAAGGAAACCACCAAATTATTCCGAGAACACAACCAGAGGAGATGGCGGGACCGTGATGGAGAAACCAATCTTCAAGTGAGGGAATCCAGCTGAGCTTGTATAGTCTCAAGCTTGTTATAAAATCGAAACAACTCCTTGTGATTGAATTTCATAAGCACTTTCACCAGACTCTTTGAGTCTTCATTGCTCATTCCTAGCTGTATCACGGCGTGGAGAGATTTTAGTTTTGCTTGAGCAGAGTTAGCCATCTGAAGGTTCAACTGCTATCCAACCGTCTCCAGCTTGTTGGGAGCAAGAATCCTCTGCCTGAATTTTTCACCCAATTCTTGGCCCATTGAAGACCATGTGTTGGCAAATGCTTATGCTATTAAGATGAATGTTCTCTAACTGCTGCTGCAGAGCGGCCGGCTTCATGCTGAAATAGGCTGCTTGTTCCAAAATGAATGATATTGTTTAAAGAAAATGCAGCTCGAAGTTTTTCTTCCTCTTCATCACTGACACTGTTCTCAGGCTTCAGGTGAAGTCTTTGAGGAATTCGGGTGAGCAATCGAGGAAATCTTCCTATTTCTATCTCATTTATCAGCGACACTGCTTTTTTCATGCTGGGGTTCTCCCGCAGGAGCAGAGGTGCGGGCCCTGCCAGCTTCGAAGTGTCCCACAATTTTAGAAATTTTTATTAGAATTTAATAATTTCACCAAACTTGGTTTGTTTTATACATCTATAGTTTACACCTTGCTAAATGTCTTGTGTGTGTGTGTGTGTGTGTGTGTGTGTGTGTGTGTGTGTGTGTGTGTCTGTGTATCAGTGGGGGCACACCTCATGTTGCTCTGGCTGACTCTGATGTTTCACTCAGTTATCATTTCTGTCTTGGCTTACATGTGGAGTGCCAGAAATTGAACCTTAGTTGGCTCCATGCAAGGGAAATGCTTTGACCATTGTACCATCTCTCTTGCCTTTTGCTCAATTTCTTGAATCCATGTACTAATTTCTTTTACAACATTTGAACATTTTTGATTATATGTCTTCAGTTGAATACACACACACTCACAACATATATAGGTATAGATGTATTGCACCATTCTTTAATTTCCTTTGTACTGCCATAAGAAACTACATATTTGGTTCATAGTCCTGAAAATGCACTCCCCCCTTTTTAAAAATTAATATGCTATTTAAAATGTTGAAATTCGAGACTATATAAGACTCAAGTTAAATTTCTTTCTAACAGTTAACATTCTCATGTTATAATAGGAGTGATTATATTATCTATTTTCACACATAGTTTGAATTCTTCTAAGGGGTTTTGCATTTTTTCACAAACAATTTTCTTCCCTTTGGACAATTTCCATGTGATTATAAGACATTTAGTTCTCTTGGGAATGGTCACATGTAGGCAGATATGTTACCCAAAGTCATTATAAGGAGATTAAACAGGTGTGAGCTCTGAAATCAGATGTGGATTTAAACAACACTTTTATAGCTTAAATCATTCATACAACCAGGTAAAATTTTCTCAGACTAGAAGAAATTCTACTGTCTCTTTGTTTAGAGAGTTGGAGCAGTTGATACTTCATCTCCTTTCCTAAGACATGTTATCTCATTTCAATATAATATTTCTAGTTGAGGATAGAGCAGCAGCATGTACTGATTGCAACATTATCAGGAATATGGTAGTATTACTGTCTCTATGACTTCAGAGAGAGTCCTCGAATTTTGGAACTGTAAGGCATTCCTGCATCATACTACTGCTTCAGTTTCAATAATTCAATTTATTGAAAAAATTTCAGGAAATTTTGTTCATCATATTTTTAAAATGATGCTTTTCTTAGGATTTTATAATTTATCATCAACTAGTTTTATTTTAAAAATTTCCATGTACAAATATCAAATTTTAGTATATGGGAAAGAAGTATATGTTTAAAGTCACTTGATCACTTGATAACTTGACTTCCTGTTAATCGTCGATTTGCTCGAGCGGGCACCAGTAATAACAATAGGTCTCATGTTTTAATTGAGGATAAAATTTGCCTTTTAATAGGCAGTAATCTTAAGAAAAATGTTTCTATAAATCAGAAAAAAGATAAATTTTCATATTGTAAATTTATCAGTAATTTGGAATTTGAACTGGACCACTGTTTTCCATGTCAAACCAATATGGGATTGATATGACCAGCCAAGACAGAGGCAGTTTATGTTATTTCACTACACATTTACTACAATTACTACATCCTGTGTTTCTATTTACTTACTGTTGATTTATCATTTGTGCATATTAGAATGAATGGATTTATGTTGAAAATATTGTCTATAAATTTTTATACACTTGCATAAAACTTGTTTTTCAACCATAAGTTTTGAATCGTCAGCTTCTTTTAATCCTTAATGTGCTGAATATTTGAGGCTTCACGATGCTGCTCTTGTTATCCTCACTAAAACCCAGAAATAGCTAATGAAACATCAATTTCTGACAAAGAAATAGAAATATTATGGTCCTTGCCTCACACGGGTTTGCAATTCAATTGGATAGAGAGATACAGAATCAATTATGCATATCACATACAAACATCCCTTGATAGGTTTGTGTTTTTCCAGTTTATTTTTATCTTAAAGAAATCTAAGACCAAACTACAGATGCTGATACCTCCAGTGCCCCACATGATATTGGTTTCTCAATCTTTAAAACTTTGGACAGATAATCCTCTGTAGTAGGGGAATTCACAAGAAATTGTTTAGCAGCACTTCTGGCCTTGACACGGTGCTTTAAAGACAATAGAACCACACCTACTTTTGAGAACCAAAAATGTCCTCATATGTCCTCTGGTGGAGTGGGAGCCTTTAGTGACAAGTGCCTACTCTTGGAACTTAACAAATAAATAGGAAACACTTTTAGTTATATTATATCCTCATTATATATTAATGAAATGCAGACATTTAAACATTCAAAACAGAGCATCAATGATTATTCTTCTGAAAAAAATTTAAATTTTCTAAAGTTAGATTATAATTCTTATTAGATTTCTGATTAAATAAATGGTATACTATGAAAAGTGAACAAGGTAAAAAGAGATTTCACCTGCCTGTACCCACAAGTATCCGTTTCAGTTTTGTCAAAGACAGTTGCTCTTTCTCCAAAAGTTTCGGATCGTTCGCTCAGAAGGTTTAGCCCTCCAATTCAATCCAATCCTGTCCTATTACGGCCTAGATCTGTTGCCAGATGAATGTTGCCAGATTGGTAACGTTCCAAAAGCCCTTTCTAGTTATAATGAAATGGTACAACCTTTCAAGAGAATAACAGATTGCATGTGGCTGTTTCAAAAGAAGAAGTTCATAAGACAGAGCTGAAACATTAGATAAGATATTCACACTTGAAAAAAATCATCAGCAAAGGGGAGTGCAAATAATGGGCAGGGAGAAGGGACTATATATCACAAGTATTTCTTAGTATTTGCAGAAGCTTAATCAATATTTTTTAAAATTTCTCAGATCCATAGACATCACAGCAGGGAAGGCACTTGACTTACACATGAGTGACATGGCTTCAAGCCCTGACTCCTCATATAATCCCACAAGCTCCACCGGGACTGATCACTGAGCACTAACCTAGGTGTAAACCCTGAGCACAGCTGGATGTGGTCCAAAAAGAAAAAAAACAAAAAAAATTGCTCATAGATATTAAGACTAGAAGTACATTTTGTGAAGCTCCAGGATTTCATTTTGGGTTATTTCTCTGTCCATTTTAGAGATTTTTTTTAGCAATACTCATTTTTTAAATATTTTTGGTTTTTTTTTAGACACCATGATTTATAAAGTTGTGTTAGGTGTATAATGTTCCCATCTCTAAATCCTAACACTCTGTGACCACATCTCTCCACCAGTGGCCCAGTTCCCACCCCCTTGACTCCTTGACAGATGCATTTTTAAGTGCAATTATTGCAGTTTAAGCCCAATAACAGTTGTGTTGGATCTAGTACTTTAGCTATATCTTGTTTCTATGCCAGATACCTAGTGTTTAAGCAAACTCTTAGGATTTTAGCTAAATGGCATTTTCAAATCCCCATTTAATCTTTTATTTACACCAAAAAGGCAATGCTTGATAAGAAATATGGAGTATTACCTGCCACTTAATACAAAAGAATTTGTATTAAGCCAAAGCCAAAGTTAAAAGAGTTTGCGCCCAATTCTAATGAGGGAATGGTATCCACATATTAGCAAGAAATTCTCAGACACTGGACTGAGGGAGTCCTGCATTCAAATAATTTGATACCATCTCCTTGGAAATAGCATCAGATTACACAGATTAAGGAGTGAGTCCACAAAACTACCTCCCTCCCTCCCTACCTTGAGAAGTCAGTTAGAAAGTTTAAATTGTCCCCTGTGTTTTCACCCACTGCACACAATAAATTGCAAATTTCAAAGGGTCTTCTTAAATGATTAGAACTGTTTACTGAACTCAGAAAACCATCTTTTGCGGGGCTGGAGCAATAGGACAGTGGGTAGGGCATTTGCCTTGCATGTGGCCAACCTGCTTTCTACCCTCAGCATTTCATATGGTCCCCCCAAAACCACTAGGACTGATTCCTGAGTGCAGAACCAGGAGTAACCTCTGAGCATCACTGAGTGTGACCCCAAAATGCAAGGAAAAAAACCATTTAAGAAATATAATTCTTACTAGATTACTGGTTTATTAGAAAAGGGTAAAACTGAGGAATAGCCAGACTGATAGCAATGCTTGGGCAGGGTGTTGTGAAGGGCACAAAACTTCGCTGTCTACTTTACAGGTGCCACTCTCCTTGGAAGTGCACACATTCATCAATAAAAAACTCTCCAAACCCATTCCTTCTGAGGTTTAATGAAAATTTCATTATCTAGACATTAATGATTGAGTAATTGTCTATTTGTGATTAATTAAATCTTCAGCCCAGCTTTTCTCTCCTCTCCCTGGAGGTTAATGGGGGTGGAACTAAAATTTCCTTTCCACTGATCATATAATTTGGTCCCCTGTCAACTAGCCCCATCTTTAGGAACTTTTTCAAGTTACCTCATAAGCTTTAGAAAAGATTCTATTTTATTTCTCTCATCAGTTTGTAAATTCTAAGAGTTGAGAAGCATATATATATATATATATATATATATATATCACTGTCACTGTCCTCCCATTGTTCATCAATTTTCTCGAGTGGGCCCAGTAATGTCTCCATCGTGAGACTTTGTTGTTACTGTGTTTGGCATATCGAATACATCATGGGTAGCTTGCCAGGCTTTGCCGTGTGGGCAAAATACTCTTGATAGCTTGCTGGGCTCTCCGAGAGAGGTGGAGGAATTGAACTCGGGTTGGCCATGTTGGCTGCATGCAAGGCAAACACCCTACCTGCTGTGCTATCACTCCAGCCCATATATATATATATATGTATATATATTATACATTTATATAATATACATTTATATAATATATATGTATATATATATATATACTCAACTCTTAGAATAACATGCCAGTCGACCCTAGCAAACTATTGAAGATATCCCACCAGTATATAATCCTCAACTCTTAGAATCACTTGTCATCCCATTCATTGATTTGCTCAAGCGGGTGCCAGTAATGTCTCTATTCATCCCAGCCTTGAGATTTCAGCAGCCTCTCCTTACTTGTCCTTCCCAACACTGCCACATTGGGGGCTCTTTCAGGGTTAGGGGAATGAGACCCATTATTGTTACTGTTTTTGGAATATAGAATACATCATGGGTAGCTGGCCAGGCTGTGCAGTGGGATACCCTCAGTACCTTGCCAGGCTCTCTGAGAGGGACGGAGGCTTTTGAAGCGACTAATTGTTTTATCCAAATCTACCCAATGCAAACTTTTGGTCAATGGGCATGCTGTAACGATCTTCATGCTGACAAACATGCACCTGCCTGCATCTCTGGGCAGCACCTGGGACATCTGCAGCCTCAGGTTCATCTCCTTGAGATTGATGGAGTGCGCCTGGAGGTTGTTGAGCAGCTGGCAGAACGGGACCCCATCGTAGAGGGTCGATGCCAGGTTGAACACCTGCGCAGAGTCCAAAGTCACCCAGTGGTTGGAGGACAGCACCCTACAGTGAATGAGCCACTGCGTGCACCGCTGCCGGGGCTCCACATCTGAGGTCGCTGCAACTCGGCCCGGCAGGGGCAGGTTGCAATGCTGTGGCCATCGCCATGGTTTCTCTGCGCCCTGCCAAAGCCATTTTGTCTGAATTTTGCACGATAGTCGGCAAAGTCCAGCAGGAATTACACGTAGAATTTTGGCAGGGATCATGCTAGAGTTTCATATATATATATATATATATATATATATATATATATATACATATATATACACACACATGCACACACACACATATATATATATACACACACATATTGGAGAGACGGGGGTCTTCTAAAAGATCAAACCATGTTAGATATGTGGGAGGTTCATAGAGTTGACATGAAAAAAGATGTCCAGAAGGAGATTGTGAAACAAGGAAAAGCATGGACAGATAATACCTGACTAGCACCTATATTCCATTAAGCTTACTTCCCCACATTTGTGTTCATTCAGACTCTAAAGTAGTACGACTGTGTTTAGTGCAGCAAGTCCTTACTATGTGACAGAAAATGATTTTATCTTTGCAGCAAGATTCTGAGGCAGATACATCTATTATTATTTTTATTTTACAGAGGAGGAAGTTGAGGCTTAGTTAAAATAACTTGCTGAGATCACACAGCAAGGATTTGTGCCTATGCCTGAGATACTCCAGCATTTAAATATTTAATGCTCTATTTAATTTAGAGCTTAATTTAGAATGTTTAAGTATTCAAGATCAAGGTGCCTTGGCAGAGGTGAATAGATGTTTCCAGAGCCAAGTGACAGATTAGTTGGACCCTCCTCTGTGGACTACTTTTCCCCTTCCTCCTTCAAACCAAAGCTCTCTCTCATTCCCTGCCCCAGTGGAATTCTTCTGAGAATATATCTTAAAGGTTTGGAAACTGTGGAACTTGACTTGAGGGCCATCAAATTTATGCCATCTGTCTTGTGGAAGTCAGATGTAATAGGGGTTGCAATGGCAGAAGTGAGTAATGACAGTACTTGACACAGTATGCCAGTGTACTTTTGACTTCAGTGGTAGTTTCCTTTAGGAGTTCTGGGACATGTGGGCAGGGCCAGCTCCTCTGACAAGGACCCTGAACCTAGGAGAAAACACTATCTGCTAGTCAGAACTAGTGAAGAGTTCCAGGATGTGACCTTTTTTTTTTTTTCCTCCAACTGTGGCTTTTGATGGCCAATTCATTTTCTTTTCCAGGCCCTCTCATGGCATGTAAATAACTAAATAAGTATATAATTCTTAAAAATCCTCATAAAATCCATGATTCTGTGATATTTCAAGTAGGTTGAAAAATTGCTTAGATGGGAGTTGCTTAATAATATCTAACTAGCACCCATATACCACCCATATACCACTAAACTCCCTCCCCATGTTTGTGGTCAGAGCTCATGGTCAGCTAAAGGCCACTCTCCTATGTGGCAATTACAAGTCAGGAAATGTACTTGGTTCACTTCTGTACCTCCATTCCATAATAGCCTGGTTTAAAATTGCATGGACCCAAAAGTGAAGAGTTCCCTTGGTTGTCTGTTATCAAGATTTTCGCAGATTTTTAAATTTGTTTTTGTGTTTTATCTACAGCCTGCAAACCCTGAGTGGGTAGCAGAGCTCCTAATGGATGGAAGCTGGCATTTATAATCACAAAAAATCACTTCCTCACTCTTGATTCAATCACATATTAATCATGCGACCTGAGGGGTGTTTTCCTAGTGTGAATCAGTCCTCCCCGTACTAACTAATATACCTTTAAATCAGAGTTAACATCTGCTACCTGAAAATATTAATTAAATGTGATCCTGCAAGTAGGATTAGTTAAGACTTTTCCATTGAAGATGACAGAAACTGAGTTCAAACTGACTTACACAGTAAAGGGCTTTTATTAGCTTTGAAAATGAAAAGGCTCAGATCAGTCTTACTTAAGCATTGATATATCCAGAGACTCAAAGGGTTTCATCAGAATATTTCTCCTCCCAATTTCTAATGTGTTTTCACTGCTAATTCTGTAATACACAGAAATTCTCCAATTTATAGATCTAATTAGCTTTAGTAAATAATTCCAGAAGCTGGTGAGATGAAGCAGAGAAGCAGAGAACCAGAGTGGATGTTTTATATGTGGGAATCTCAGGCTCAATTCCTGGATTCTCATATTTCCTCCAGGAAACACTGAGAGCTACTATTGAGCACTGTGCTGGGAGTAGTCAATAAACACTGCCAGGTGTAGCTCAAAACCTAATGATAATGATATTAATAATGATCGGTTTATGAATATGGCAACATCTGATCTAGCATGTAGAATGGCTCTGCATAAAATGAGAATCACATTTTCATTATGGTTTAGGTGATAGAGTTACACCAGTGTTTAGGTGTATAGTGTTGATAAACAAAGTTGCTGCACAACACTAAGGCGCCAGTGACTCTCCATTACTGTCCTTGTGCCATCTCTAGTGCAGCCTCCAGAAAGACAGAATTTATCTAATCTGAAAAAGGGTAGGACATGGTAATCAGCAAAAGAAAAGATTGTCTTAGTTAAAGTTGCCTTCCCTGGGAGCAATGCAGGAGGTTCTCTTACAGATGATCTCACAATTACTGATAACGAATCTCCAAGTTTATTAATTAAGATTATATTTTGGGGGGAGTTTGAAATGGACTCAAATGGAAATTAAGTTCGATGTTTGGGATGCATGGACCAAGGAACGATCCTCTGAGAGCTGCTTTCCCTTCCCTTTCCTTTTCTCTCCTCCCCTCCCCTTCCCTTTCTTCCCCTCCCCTCTCCCTTCCCTTCCCTTCTCCCTACCCTTATCTCCCTCTTCTTCCCCTCTCTCCCCTTTCCAGAGTTGTTAATTTGATTAAAGGACTTCTGCTATAAATATGAACACACAGTCTATATTTGACGTTTATCATCTTGGGTACGGATACCAAAGATTAGACAACTTTAGCCCAGCTGGAGAACTGTTGAACTCAATAAAGGAAGAGTTCCAGTAGCTGAAACATTCTGCTGAACTTTCAGAATCTCACTCCTAGAGGAATAGGATATGTCCAATATATTCTGGTTGTGAGTGTTTACTTGTGGGACATCATGAATAGAACATTTTTAAGAAGACTGCCATCACTAAGTAAAAGGCCCTCCCGTTGATCATCGATTTGCTCGAGCGGGCCCAGTAACGTCTCCATCGGAGACTTTGGTGTTACTGTGTCTGGCATATCGAATACTCTCGGTAGCTTGCCGGGCTCTCTGAACGCGCCATCACTACTTATCTTAAATAATAATATTTATCTTAGATATTAAACAAAATAAAGATATAAATAAATGAGAAGTTACATTTATTTCTAAAGAGGAGCCAAGAAAACTTCTAGAGACAAAGAGTGGAACCAAGGCTCTTTTTTCCCCCTTTGTTTTTGGGCCACACCCAGTGGTGTTCAGGACTTACTCCTGGCAGTGCTAAAGGGGGTAATTTATGGCACCAGAGATCAAACCTGGCTCTGCCACATGCAAAGCAAGCAACTTATTATGTTATCTCTTGGACTCCCAAATTAAAACTCTTGTAGCCATCTGGATAAATTCCATTGTATAAAATTATTTGTTGCTTTAAGAGGCAAATGTTTGGAGCAGAAAATACTCAGGTAGAGCTCAAGTAGGCGTGTGAAGTTCATGGACAACTGAGCTTCAGGACAAAATCAGCAGAGGTATGAATGGCAGGAATCAGTAACATACTTCTACAGACCTTGGCAAATATGAGCATTAGATTGGTCAATACATCTTAAGTTATTTGTTGTTTCACCACATGATTCAGAAAATCCATGTTTCCATAGTGATAGTCCAAGTTATAGATTCTGATCCTCAGGATTTAAAATAGAAAAATAGATTTATGAAGGATTCTGTATAGTTTCATATAGAAAGGTTAAAAATGCAGATCTCTAGGGAACAGATAATAGTACAGCCATTAGCGTGCTTGCCTTGCATTTCAGCAACCTGAGTTTAATCTGGTACTTCATATGGTACCCTGTTCCCCTAAGCCCATCAGAGTGTCCCTGAGTGAAGAGACAGGAGTAAGTTCGGAGCACCACAGTTGTGATTCCAAAACAAAAAATAAATAAACAAACAAAAAGCAGATCTCAAACTTACAGAAGATTCTTAGATTGTTCCAGGAATCATCAATTCTCAAACTGTGGTCCCTAAATTAGCAGAATCAGTGTCACATTGGAATTTATTAGAACTACACATCACATGCCTCAGAAACCATGTGGAACAGAGAGCTATTGTCTTCACAAATGCTCTACATGGTTTGGATGTGAACTCAAATTGGAAAACCACTGCCTGGAATCTTAGAAATTGAATGTCCTCAACTATCTATCTAGGGATGACCTTGGATAAATCATCACTAAGTAATTTATTTCTTTGGGTATCATCCAAGAAGCAAATCTGAGAAAGTAGAGTTGATATTAGGTCATTTACCCACTCCTGTCTCTGAGAGTTCACCTTGTCCAGAAGCTTGAAAGCCCCCTCTCCCACAGTCATGAGAAACACATATGAGTAAAAGAACTTCCATTAGGAAAAAGTAGCAGTGGTGTTTAAAAAAATGTAGAAAATTCTGATCAATTAGCAGATATACCACATGTAGATGTTTTTAGAGCTGGTTTTGTAGGTAGTGGAAAGAATCTCTTGCTGAAGAGAATCTTTGACCATAAAGCAATATTTATTATAAAATCAAGAACTCCTCAGAGAATAAGAATTTAATGTTTTTTCTTTTGCTGTAAATATTCCATAAATTACAATGCCTAATTCAATATTTTGGTGTTATGAATGGATCATGATTTGCAAGAATTTTTCCCAAGCTGAAAAAGAAAATGGTCAAAAGAGTCAATGCTTTTAGACTTATCTTTTGAAATTTATGTCTCATTACCATAGGTGTTGGGCTGGAGCAATAGCACAGCGAGAAGGGTGTTTGCCTTTTACGCAGCCAACCTGAGTTCGATTCCTGCACCTCTCTCTGAGAGCCTGGCAAGCTACCGAGAGAATCTCACCTGCATGGCAAAGCCTCGCAAGCTCCCTATGACATATTCAATATGCCCAAAACAGTAACAACAAGTCTCACAATTTCTTGTGAGACTTTACTGGTGCCTGCTCAAGCAAATTGATGATAAATGGGAGGACAGTGCAGTGCAGTTCTACCATGGGTGTTCTTATGCTTAGAAGTGAATATCCTAAATTCCTAGGGTATTAAAGACAAAAAGAAATCTAGAAATATCTAGAGGAAGATTCCATCTTAGAAACAATAATGTTGATGTGTGTCATTTAATAGATTATTTCAAAATCCCATGCCTATGCTGATCTTTAAGGGGTATTAAGGTGATTTGGTTGAAAGAGAATTCAGTATCTCTTCCTTTTAAATGACCAGTTAAGAGAAAATTAGTCATCCAGAGGTAATAGCTCTTAAAAGACCTGCCTTTGTGCAGATTTGCTGACCTATTCTTTTGTGTGTGTGTGTCCTTCAGTATCATTCATTTATCTAGCCAGCCTTATTTGTCTATCCACTTCGTTTCAATTAATGCTTCCTAATCACACAAAAATGAACCTGATATAGACCTTGCTACTTGTCTTGGATCTAGGCCTAAAATAGAATCTTTCTATAAACTTATTAAAGATTAAATATTAGATAGGAAGACATCTTAGATATTAGAATATTAATAGCTTGCAGTTTGTGGGAAGATTATGGCAACAAAGGCTCAACTTTGTTCTGATTTGCCCTTCTGTACACTGCTGTCTGTTTCTGTATACATTGGGCATGATGTAATGATTCAGAGTTTTGTCATACTTTGAGTTGCTTTAGGAAGTTTTGTGATGACAGAACAAAAAATAATAAAAGAAAACTGTTTTGAAACATTACATTGTTGTTTCTGAGAAAGATAGCCCCTATTGTATTTGGGATAGTAAATTAAATTCATCTACTCTAAAACTGTTGCTTAGAATCTTCTACTCTAAAAAATTGTTTTATGTAGCCCACCTGGGTTCAATTCCCAGAACTGCATAATATCCCTAGTAACTCCCAGCACAGTGTTGAAGGAGCCTCTATGCATCACTGGGACCCATACCCCCACCTCAATCTCTCTCTTTCTCTCTCTCTCTCTCTCTCTCTCTCTCTCTCTCTCTCTCTCTCTCTCTCCCTCCCTCCCTATGTATATATATACATATATATATAACACATATACACATACATATATATATCTTAATGTGTTCTACAATAGAAAATGTCCTACAATAGTAAAGCACTCTGTTTAGTATTACATCTGGAATTCTACCCTTAATTCTGCCATAGATTTTGAGAGATGGCCATAATTACAAGCTCTGATTTCTTTGTGAAAGTAATGAATTTTGATTATAGGCAAAGAATAAACCCAATTATGGACCCTTTAGTTCGTCTATTTCTATTCGTAACTGCTACATCCTGATCTCCAATCTGTGTAAGCAGATAGCAGATCTCACACTAGAAAAGATATATATATATATTAAAAAGTTATACATGTATATGTACAAAAAAGTTAATACAAATTATTGATGTGAATCAACATATTGAATTTACTAATTAAATTTGTGAATATACACTATGACTTTTTTATTTATAATTTTACCATTATTAGTGAAGTACCAGTATTTACAATATTTTCACACATCATTCCAGTTCCGCATGCTTCCTTCCAGCAGACAAACTCTTTAGTTCCAATGATTTTGGCCATTTGTAGTTCCCTTACTATGTTTCTTTATATCTCACGTATGAGAGAGATGTTTTTAAATTTTTTTAATTGTGGAGGTGGTGACATCACACACATAAAGTTAAAATCCTGAAATTTGACAAAGTTGTAAATCAATAAGTGGAAAAACTTTTTTTAAAAACCATCTTATAATTTTAATAACGTGAATATTGTGTGCTAATACATCTTCAGATTAACAAGAAATGTGACATATTCTTAACTGTGACCATTTACAGAGCAAAGTTGGCCCTCAGAATTGCTGTACTTTTCTTGAGAATATCGACCTTTTTCTCTTGGAAAGTACTGAAACAGGATGAGATCTCAGTAAAGTCTAGCTCCTCAGGTCTGCTCAGCTTCAGGGTAAATACTGTTCCTCTCCTCTGTGGAGATGGGAACCTGAAGGATCAGTTCAACTTTGAGGAGTAAGATTGAGAAGAAAAAATAAGCTCAGTCACACTCAAGGAGAAATTACTCTGGACCCCTGAAGTTGGTGTTTTTTTGTGAGTAATTTTAGGAAATAAATGTTGTGGGTTATGGAGATTGTCATTTTGTTTTGTTTCTCCTTTAGTATATATTATTTATATATTATTTATATACTAAAGGAGAAGTCCATGCTATGCATGTAGTTGATAATCAAAACTAAGGCACTGAACTACTATAGGCCAGAAAACAGGATGCTTTTATAGGGGGATCCCATTTTTTAAGAACTCTTTCAGGCATGCTCATATCATGGTATATTCTTGCTGCAGCAAGTGATGTTCCAGGAATGTTGCTTTTGTACAAGGTTACACAACCTCACCCAGATTTTTCTTCATCTCAAATGGGTTCTAAAGAATTTGCAACAACCTTTCACACAGTTCTCTGCTAATGATCTGATTCTTTGACATCATTATTCATTCATGCATCATCTTTAAAGGAATGACCTATTTTCAACACTAAAAATGTTTTCACTTCTACAATGGCCACTTAGCATGCAAATTATAAAATATATATTATTTTTAACTTAGGATCTGTGTCTAGCAGTACATAATGTGAAAGATAATGCTAATAGGAGAAATGCTAACCAGGAAATAACAACCAGAGGTGTTAACTAGAAAAGTTTTTCTCTTGTGAAAAAATAATACTCTCTGAATCTCATGATTTGTACATCGAAGTTAATTGGACTATAGTTTTTATTTGAAGCCACTTTATACTATTTAAAAATATAGTCATTAATTTCTAAGTTTTGTCTAAGAGGAAATAGAAAACAAAGATAAATATCAAATAAATAAAACAGTTTTTGCCATATGGTTATTTTAAATAAATATTTGCTTTAAAGAATGGAGAGCATTTGAGTTCCTTCCTATTTTTCTTCTGTATGTTCTCACCAAGAGAAAATAATTAAATGTGATTTGTTCATATTTGTCCTTCAGTCCTGGTCATTTCCTGAATTATATGCTCTTTGTGGTTTTGATGACATAGTCTACATACAGTCTCTGGATGCCCTATTCCAGAGTTGAGAACTAGGATTCAAGAAAGTTTTATTTGACATTTGTATTGCTTTTATTCAATAAGTCATTAGTTTAGAGTTTTTCTCTGAGTAATTAGCTTGATTTATTTTCTCTTAGCAATTACTGACTGTTTTCCAGGGGACAAATAGACCAGATAATGTTTAACTCTAAAAACAAATAGAAAAGAAAGAGAATGAGTCCACATATATAAGCATCAAGAAAGCCCCTTTCACTCTCAGTGGAATGTAGGTTCGAATAGCTTTGAGACTCAACCAAACTTTTGCTTTAACACTGATGAAGCAGGGAAAATTCTAACCATTTTAAATAATTAGTGTTATACGTTACAAAATGGGTTATGCTTTGGTTTTTGGTAGAATTGGATCAAACACTTTGTTGTTGAAAAAAATGTACACTTTGATTCACCTGCCTCAGAGAGCTGGAAAATCTGGGTAACCAGAGGCCAGACAAACAGAGCAATTGGGACTTTGGAAACATTTCTGTTCCCAAACAAATTCTGAGCAATTACACACCAGAGAACACCCACGGAGTTCTTAAACTAGGTACCAAAATAGGCGAAGCTGCTAACTTCCAAGCAAACAACAATAGTAAAGGAAAAACCCAGCTGGGACGAACTTGCCCTTCTCAGTGGGCACCAGAATAAAACTGCTTGAAGAAAACAACATGAAACTTGGCAGTCAAAGAGCCACAAATAAAGCCAAATTTTAGAAAATGCCGGGAAAGAAAAAGTCCTAATTTATGAATGAAAATATCATATTTACAATGTTACTTTTTAGTGATATGTACTTCGTCAAAAGAAGCTGTTGGCAGTGCAGAGTTGATGCTGAATCTGTACATGAATTGGAGCGTTTTTTGAAATTGCTGGCATTTCTAAGTAAGCTAATACCTACCTGTAGCTGGACTGACAGGTAGGCTCAGCTCTGTGAAATCATTTCAAGACTATGCTGATTTCATGAGTCTTTCAGATACTCAGACTTAAATGTGCACAGTACAATCACCTTAAGATCCTGTTAAAATACAGATTGTGATGTAACAGCTCAGGTAAGACCTAAGATTCTGACTTTCTCACCAGCTTTCTTGATGTCAATGCTCCCAACCCAGGTTTTTGAGTTACAAAGTCCTGGAAACCAAATTAAAGTAAAGACAAATAGGAAGCACAGATTTAGAAGTAGTTAGATTATTTACTCAGGATGCTGAAGGATAAAATGAAGGATCTCAATTAGTTTTTGTATGTGCTTAATGCAACTTGGGAAAGAAAAGATGTTCAAAAGATGTCCCCACTGAGCACAGAGCTGGCATCAGAGGCCAAATTTATGAATATCCAGGTATCTTGTGTTAGAAGAGACCCCAAAACCCCACCCACAATTGAGCTCTTAACCTTGGGATAACTGCTTCCAGGCCATTATCATTTCATGTTCTTGATCAGGGTCATAAATTTTCTCCCACCATAGTGAATTTGTGGGTTTTCGTAACTCTAACAAGAGATCATAAAGCTGGTGAGTCAAAACAACAGAAATTTTATCTTCTTATGGCTCTGGAGGCCAGAAATCCAAAATTAGAATTACTATAACCCCCAGATTTATGATTTCTACAGAGACTGCAAGGGGAAATCTGTGCCTTTACCTCCTCGAGTCTCTGATAAGTACCACGATTCCAGGATACGATGCCTCATCACTCTTGTCTTAGGGAACAGATCCTCATATCTCTCCATTCTGCTTTCATATTGCCTTTATCAAGTGTCTTTCTTCCTCTTATTATTGCAGTTATGGTGTATCAGGATTATTGAACATAGTCTCCCCAACTCATGATACTTAATATATCTGTCAGGACCCTTTCCCCCAACTTGCTCTCTTGTATTGATTCCAGGGGCTGGACTCCTGGTTTCTCTGCAGATTTTTATTTATTTTGTCACATTAAATGTATGATGATTCACACAGCGTTGCCAGAAAGATACTCGCCAGTATGCTAGGCAAAAATTAAAATAAGCTATCCCAGCTCCATTGTCACAGAAGTTCTGGTCCTTAGTGCTCCTTAGGAAGCCCTGAGTATCAGTGCAGAACATACTCTGAGAAGCCCATGAAGCCTGGCATCATTTATAGGACATTTCTAGAAGGCACTATTGGCAATGAAATTTAGCATGATATCTTTATTTTGAAATAGTGATAGATTTGGGCTGGAGCAATAGTACAGTAGGGAGGGCACTTTCTTGTAAAAGCCCAATGAGAATTTGATCCCTGACATCCTATGTGGTTCCCCGACACCACCAGGAGTGACTCCTGAGTGCAGAGCCAGGAGTAAGACTTGAAAACAACCAGGAATGGCTCAAAACCAAGAAAATTAAAACCTGAAATAATGATAGATTCACAGAAGATGCAAAGAAATGGACGCAGAAAGGGTCCGCTTAGAAGTACAGCTCAGAAGGTGCTTGCCTTGCACACAATGCTGACCAAGGTTTGATCCCCTGTACCACATAATGGTCCTCTGTAATCCAAAAAACTAATCCCTGGACAGAAAACCAGTAGTAAGCACTGATGACAGCTAAGTGTGGCCCAAGGAAGGAAGGAAGGAAGGAAGGAAGGAAGGAAGGAGGGAGGGAGGGAGGGAGGGAGGGAGGGAGGGAGGGAGGGAGGGAAGGAAGGAAAGAAGGAAGGAAGGAAGAAGGGAGAAATGAAAGAGAAGAAAGAAAGAAAGAAAGAAAGAAAGAGAGAGAGAAAGAAAGAAAGAAAGAAAGAAAGGAAAGAAAGAAAGAAAGAAGGAAAGAAAGAGGAAAAAGAAAGGAGGGAGGGAGGAAGGAGGGAGGGAATAAAGGAAGGAAGGAGAAAGAAAGGAAGAAAGGAAGAAAGGAAGGAAGAGAAAGAGAAACAAAAAATAAAGAGAAAAAAGAAAGAAAAGAAAGAGAAAGGAAGGATGAAGGAGGAAGGAAAGAGAAGAAAGAAAGAAGAAAAAAGAAAGAAAGAAAGAAAGAGAAGGAAGGAAGGAAGGAAGGAAGGGAGGGAGGGAGGGAGGGAAGGAGGGAGGGAAGGAAGGAGACAGACAGAAAGAAAGAAAGAAAGAAAGAAAGGAAAAGAAAGAAAGAAAGAAAGAAAAAAAGAAAGAAAGAGAAAGAAAGAAAGAAAAAAGGAAGGGAAAGAAGAAAGAAAAGGAAGGAAGGATGAAGGAGGAAGGACAGAGAAGAAAGAAAGAACAAAAAAGAAAGATAGAAAGAAAGAAAAGGAAGGAAGGGAGGAAGGAAGGAAGGGAGGAAGGAAGGAAGGGAGGGAGGGAGGGAGAGAGGGAGAAAGGGAGGGAAGGAAGGAAGGAAGGAGAAAGAAAGAAAGAAAGAAAGAAAAGAAAGAAAGGAGAGAAGAAAGAAAGAGAAAGAGAAAGAAAAAAGAAAGGGAAAGAAGAAAGAAAAGAAAGAAAAAGGAAGGAAGGATGAAGGAGGAAGGAAAGAGAAGAAAGAAAGAATGAAAAAAGGAAGGAAGGAAGGAAGGAAGAAAAAAGAAAGGAAGGGAGGAAGGAAGGAGAAAGAAAGAAAAGAAAGAAAGGAAAGAAGAAAGAAAGAGAAAGAAAAAAAGAGTAAGAAGAAAGAAAAGAAAGAGGAAGGAAGGAAAGAAGGAAGGAAGGAAGGAAGGAAGGAAGGAAGGAAGGAGGAAGGGAGGGAGGGAAGGAGGGAGGGAGGGAAGGAGGGAAGGAAGGAAAGAAGGAAGGAAGGAAGAAGGGAGGAAGGAAAGAGAAGAAAGAAAGAAAGAAAGAAAGAGAGAGAAAGAAAGAAAAGAAAGAAAGAAAGAAAGAAAGAAGGAAAAAAAGAGGAAAAAGAAAGGAGGGAGGGAGGAAGGAGGGAGGGAATAAAGGAAGGAAGGAGAAAGAAAGGAAGAAAGGAAGGAAGAGAAAGAGAAACAAAAATAAAGAGAAAAAAGAAAGAAAAGAAAGAGAAAGGAAGGATGAAGGAGGAAGGAAAGAGAAGAAAGAAAGAAAGAAAGAAAGAAAGAGAAGGAAGGAAGGGAGGGAGGGAGGGAAGGAAGGAAGGAGAAAGAAAGAAAGAAAGGAAAAGAAAGAAAGAAAGAAAGAAAGGAAAGAAGAAAGAAAGAGAAAGAGAAAGAAAAAGGAAGGGAAAGAAGAAAGAAAAGGAAGGAAGGATGAAGGAGGAAGGAAAGAGAAGATAGAAAGAACAAAAAAGAAAGATAGAAAGAAAGAAAAGGAAGGAAGGGAGGAAGGAAGGAAGGGAGGGAGGGAGGGAGGGAGAGAGGGAGAAAGGGAGGGAAGGAAGGAAGGAAGGAGAAAGAAAGAAAGAAAGAAAAGAAAGGAGAGAAGAAAGAAAGAGAAAGAGAAAGAAAAAAGAAAGGGAAAGAAGAAAGAAAAGAAAGAAAAAGGAAGGAAGGAAGGATGAAGGAGGAAGGAAAGAGAAGAAAGAAAGAATGAAAAAAGAAAGGAAGGAAGGAAGGAAGGAAGAAAAAAGAAAGGAAGGGAGGAAGGAAGGAGAAAGAAAGAAAAGAAAGAAAGGAAAGAAGAAAGAAAGAGAAAGAAAAAAAGAGTAAGAAGAAAGAAAAGAAAGAGGAAGGAAGGAAAGAAGGAAGGAAGGAAAGAAGGAAGGAAGGAAGGAAGGAAGGAAGGAAGGAAGGAAGGAAGGAAGGAAGGAAGGAGGAAGGGAGGGAGGGAAGGAGGGAGGGAGGGAAGAAGGGAAGGAAGGAAAGAAGGAAGGAAGGAAGAAGGGAGGAAGGAAAGAGAAGAAAGAAAGAAAGAGAGAGAAAGAAAGGAAAGAAAGAAAGAAAGAAAGAAGGAAAGAAAGAGGAAAAAGAAAGGAGGGAGGGAGGAAGGAGGGAGGGAATAAAGGAAGGAAGGATAAAGAAAGGAAGAAAGGAAGGAAGAGAAAGAGAAACAAAAAATAAAGAGAAAAAAGAAAGAAAAGAAAGAGAAAGGAAGGATGAAGGAGGAAGGAAAGAGAAGAAAGAAAGAAGAAAAAAGAAAGAAAGAAAGAAAGAGAAGGAAGGAAGGGAAGGAGGGAGGGAAGGAAGGAAGGAGAAAGAAAGAAAGAAAGAAAGAAAGAAAGAAAGGAAAAGAAAGAAAGGAAAAGAAAGAAAGAAAGAAAGAAAGGAAAGAAGAAAGAAAGAGAAAGAGAAAGAAAAAGGAAGGGAAAGAAGAAAGAAAAGGAAGGAAGGATGAAGGAGGAAGGAAAGAGAAGATAGAAAGAACAAAAAAGAAAGATAGAAAGAAAGAAAAGGAAGGAAGGGAGGAAGGAAGGGAGGGAAGGAGGGAGGGAGGGAGGGAGGGAGGGAGAGAGGGAGAAAGGGAGGGAAGGAAGGAAGGAAGGAGAAAGAAAGAAAGAAAGAAAGAAAGAAAAGAAAGAAAGGAAAGAAGAAAGAGAAAGAGAAAGAAAAAAGAAAGGGAAAGTAGAAAGAAAAGAAATAAAAAGGAAGGAAGGAAGGAAGGAAGGATGAAGGAGGAAGGAAAGAGAAGAAAGAAAGAATGAAAAAAGAAAGGAAGGAAGGAAGGAAGAAAAAAGAAAGGAAGGGAGGAAGGAAGGAGAAAGAAAGAAAAGAAAGAAAGGAAAGAAGAAAGAAAGAGAAAGAAAAAGAAAGAGAAAGAAGAAAGAAAAGAAAGAGGAAGGAAGGAAGGAAGGAAGGAAGGATGGAAGTAAATGGAAACAGAGGTCTCTTGAATCTGTTACCTAGCCTCTTCAAAATTAAATCTTGCATCACTATAGTATAGTATCAAGACAGGAAACTGATATCCATAAAGTTTATTCACAAAGTTACTGATGAGAAGACTTGGGGAAGACATGGAGATATCGGATGACTCAGGTGAGTGTCTGCTCATTCCAGAACCTCAAGTAAAATAAGGGAGTACTGGATGAGTTTCTGTTCCAAATGGGCATTACCTGGCCCTTTCCAAAAGATGGTTCTGGAGCCATATCTATAGTCACTTGACCTGCTCAACCTGGTAATTAAACTTTGCCACCCTGAATTTTAGGGTGGTCCTGGAACTGAAGCTGGGACAAGATTTAACTTTTTGGGGGTCCAGAAAAGGATGTGAAAGTAGCTTCCACCCGAAAAACAAGTTAGAGAAATAATTCAAGGACAAGACAGCAGAGATAGTAAGAGATAGTTTACACCCAAATGTGGGTGCAGGTACTCTCAAGGGAAAGTTGAGCCCTGGGTTGTGGGGGAAGGATTTTTAAGCAGTGAGACAGCTAAGGGGAGGAATGTGCATGAGTTGTGCATATGTAGTATGGGTTGGTTGGTGCAAGTTTCACATGTGTTTAAGGTTATACATTGCGTGCATCAATAGCATCTAATTCTGCAGCTGGGGGTAGGTACGTTAATATGTCCTGGGTATTTGATGTTGAGAAATGTGAAATATGGTCTAAGCCACTGAGCAGTCTCTGTTTACCAGCATTTGACAAATACAAGATTGTCTGCGGTGGCATGTCAAGGTCTCTTTATTTTTCTTGAGACACACAAGATAGCCATTTCCCCCCTTATAGTCGTTTTCCCCAATGCTTCTTCTACAACAAGAAGACTATTATTTGCTATTGAATGATAAAAATAACCTACGTTTTTATGTCACTCTTAGGAATGAACAAACCAGGTGCCATTATTATAGCCCATTTTCTGCACACAAAGTGTGTTCTCAGCTTTAGAAGCACAGAAAAGCTCTCACCAGGAGATGGCACCTTGAATGTACGTTTGAAACTCAGGAGCCAGGAAATAGTGTAGTCATTTCTCCTTTCATCTTCCCGGCATTTCATTTGAACAATATAGTTGGTAATAAATTTAAAAACATAATCCAAAGTTATAGTCCAATTAGAGAATGTATTGTTTACATATATAGTTAGAGATTTTTTTATGTGACATGGTTTTGCTATTCATAGTGAAGCTTCAGGAATTGTAATGAGTTGTAAAATATTTTTAGGGATGGTTATTATTTTCTGTGAAAAGATATTGTGCTTTGAATGTTAAGGTCTATGCATGCTCCTTTGCATCCTGCTTTCCACTTCTGATGCAGTCAGCCTGAGGAAAAGAGAAAGGGATCAGAACAGAGGCCAACATAAAGTAGTTGAGTGGACAAAGTTCTAGACAGACTCTTTCTTCATAGGGAGTTGAAATCTGAAATCTGGAGAGAATATCTGGAGGCCTAAGATAATGGCAGCTGACTAGACACAAATATCTCTAGACATCCTAAAAATCAAACAGATGAACAACGAAAACAAATATGTTTTCACAAATCTAATACTTTTTTTTCCTTTTTTTTATTAGTGAAACACCATGAGGTACAGTTATAGGCTTACAAATTTTGTGCTTGGGTTTCAGTTATACAATGATCAAGTGCCCATCCCTCCACCAGTGCCTGTCATCCATCACCACGGGTCCCAGCATCCCCCCCCACCCCCCGTCCCCCCCCGTCCCATCCTGCCTCTGTGGCAGGGTATTCCCCCTTGTTCTCTCTCTCTTCTTTTGGGTACTGTGTTTTGCAAGAGAGGCTTTGAGTGGCAATCATGTTTGGTCTATAGACTACTTTTAGCATGCTTCTCCCACCCTGGGAGGGTCCTCACAACACCCTTCATTTGGTGCTCTCTTCTCTATCTGAACTTCTTTTCACCTAGAACGTGTGGCTGGCCTTCCATTCATGGAGCAAAATTCCTGGTACTAATCTCAGCCATTCCTGGGTGTTAATCTCCCTTTTTGTTGCTTTATGTTCCCCAGATGAATGCAATCTTTCTGTGTCTATCCCGCTCTTTCTGACTCATTTCGCTTAACATGATACTTTCCATGTAGTACCACTTGTATGTAAATTTCATAACTTCATCTTTTCTAACAGCTACATAGTGCTCCATTGTGTAAATGTACCAAAGTTTCTTTAACCAGTCATCTGTTCTTGGGCACTCAGGTTTTTTCCAGATTCTGGCTATTGTAAAGAGTGCTTCAATGAACAAACAATTGCAGACGTCACTTCGACTATACCTTTTTGCCTCTCTGGGATATATTTATCCATATAAATTTTGCTTATTGTTCCATATAAATTTCAGGAGTGTTTGCTCCATTTCTTTGAAGAATGTCATGGGTATCCTTATAGGGATTGCATTGAATTTGTACAGTGCTTTGGGAAGTATTGGCATTTTGATGATGTTGATTCTCCCCATCCATGAACAGGGGATATTTTTCCATTTCCTCGTGTCCTCTTTTATTTCCTGAAGTAACGTTTTGTAGTTTTCTTTGTACAGGTCCTTTACTTCCTTAGTTAAGATGATTCCTAGATACTTGATTTTCAGGGGCACAATTGTGAATGGGATTGTTTTCTTGATGTCACTTTCTTCTCTTTCACTATTTGCGTATAGGAATGCCATGGATTTTTGGGTATTGATTTTATAGTCTGCCACTTTACTATACAAGCCTATTGTTTCTAGGAGTTTCTTGGTAGAGGTTTTAGGGTTCTCTAAGTATAGTATCATGTCATCTGCGAATAGTGAGAGCTTAATTTCTTCTTTCCCTATCTGGATGCCCTTAATATCTTTTTCTTGCCTAATCGCTATTGCAAGTACTTCCAGTACTATATTTAACAGTAGTGGAGAGAGTGGGCATCCTTGTCTCGTCCCTGACCTTAGGGGGAAGGGTCTCAGTTTTTCCCCATTGAGGATGATGTTTGCTGTAGGTTTGTGGTAGATGGCTTTAACTATATTGAGGAAAGTCCCCTCTATCCCCATTTTGGCAAGGGTTTTCATCACGAATGGGTGCTGGATCTTGTCAAAAGCATTCTCTGCGTCTAATGATATGATCATATGATTTTTATCTTTTCTTTTGTTGATATGATGGATTATGTTGATTGATTTCCGAATGTTGAACAATCCTTGCATCCTGGGATGAATCCCACTTGGTCATGATGTATGATCTTTTTGATGAGTTGTTGTATTCTATTGGCTAGTATTTTGTTGAGAATCTTTGCATCCGTGTTCATCAGGGATATTGGCCTGTAGTTTTCTTTTCTTGCGGTGTCTTTGTTTCCTTTTGGTATTAGAGAGATATGGGCTTCATAGAAGCTGTTTGGGAGAGTTTCTGTTTTTTCAATTTCCTGGAAAAGCTTGAGAAGAATTGGCAATAGGTCCTCTTTAAATGTTTGGAAAAATTCGCTAGTAAATCAGTCTGGGCCTGGGCTTTGGTTTTGGGGAAGACTTTTGATTACAGTTTCAATTTCCTTGATGTGAATAGGTCTATTCAGGTACTCTATATCTTCTTGATTCAGCTTTGGGAGATGGTAGGAATCCAGGAATTTATCCATTTCTTCCAGGTTCTCGTGTTTCGTGGCGTACGGACTTTCAAAGTAGTCTCTGATGATCTCTTGAATTTCTTTAGTTTCTGTTGTGATATCCCCATTCTTATTTCTGATTCGATTTATTAGGGTTCTCTCTCTGTTTCTTTGTGAGTGTTGCTAGTGGTTTATCTATCTTATTTATTTTCTCGAAGAACCAGCTCTTGGTTTCATTGATCTTTTGGATTATTTCTTTGTTTTCCATGTCGTTGATTTCTGCTCTAAGTTTTATGATCTCTTTCCTTCTGCCTGATTTAGGCTCTTTCTGTTGATCCTTTTCTAAGGTCTTGAGCTGTGAGGTCAAATTGTTTATGTGCATCATTTCTATCGACTTAAGATATGCTTGCAGAGCTATAAATTTTCCCCTTAATACGGTTTTCGCTGCATCCCATATGTTCTGGTAGTTTGTGTCTTCATTCTCATTTGTTTCCAGGTATCTTTTGATTTCATCCTTGACTTCGTTCCTGACCCACTCATTGTTCAGCATCAAGTTGTTTAATTTCCAGGTGTTTGATTTGGTTCTCCGTGTCTTTGTGTGATTCACTTCTATCCTCAGTGCATCATGGTCTGAAAAGATGGCTGATACTATTTCTATCTTCTTGATTCTGTTGAGGTATGTTTTGTGTCCTAGCACATGGTCTATTTTGGAAAATGTTCCGTGCGCGCTGGAGAAGAATGTGTATTCTTTCTTTTTGGGGTGTAAAGCCCTGTATAAGTCCATAAGTCCTTTCTCTTCTATTACTTCTTTCAAAGCCAATAATTCCTTGCTGGGTTTTGTTCTTGTTGATCTATCCAAAGGTGATAAGGCAATGTTGAAGTCTCCAAGTACTATTGTGTTGGTAGTGATGTCCTCCTTAAAATCTGTTAGCAGTTTTTTTAAATATTTAGCTGTTCCCTCATTAGGTGCGTATACATTTAAGAGTGTGATCTCTTCCTGTTGTACGTATCCCTTGATGAAGAGAAAATAGCCTTCACTGTCCCTTCTAATCTTTTTCAAGGTGAAATTAATGTTGTCGGATACTAGTATGGCCACCCCAGCTTTTTTGAGGTAGTTGTGTTCTTGCAGGATTGTTTTCCATCCTTTGACTTTGAGTCTGTGCTCTGGCTGTTGAGGTGAGTTTCTTGTAGGCAGCAGAATGTTGGGTTCTGTCTCTGTATACATTTTGCCACTCTGTGTCTCTTAACTAGTGAATTTAGACCATTGACATTGAGAGAGAGAAAGGTTATGGGGTTTTGTGTCATCTTTCTGTGCGGGTATGTTGTGGTTGTAGGGTTTGTCTTTTCTTATAGTAGCCCCTTTAGGCCTTGCTTTAGGTTTGGTTTTGAGTCTATGAAGTTCCTGAGCTGCTGTTTATCTATAAAGTAGTGTACCGTTCCTTCGATTTTGAGGGAGAGTTTAGCCAGATAGAGTATTCTTGGTGAAGCATTCATTTCAGTGAGTTTTTTGACTATATCTCGCCACTGCCTTCGGGCTTGTAGGGTTTCCTCTGATAGGTCTGCTGTGAAACTAAGGGATGCTCCTTTGTATGTGATTTCCTTCTTTGCTCTTGCTGCTTGTAGTATTGTGTCTCTATCGGCAGAATCGATCAATCTAACTATGGTATGTCTTGGAGTGTTTTTGTTGGGGTCTCTTTTAGCTGGCACCCTTTGGGCTCCTTGAACCTGAGTGGCTGCATTGTGCAGCTCTGGGAAATTTTCAGCAATGATTTGTTTGACAGTGTTTTTTTTTTCGTTGGGATTGTTTCCCTGAGGTTCAGGTAGTCCCATGATTCTAATATTGTTCCTCTTGGAATCATCTGCTAGGACTCTTATTCTCTGTAGAGCCATTTTGAGGTCCCTTGCCACTGTTTGTTGTTGAGTGTTGGCTTGTTGCAGCTGATCTTCCAGCTCACTGATTCTCTCTTCAGCTGTGGTCATTCTATTTTTAAGAGAAGAAACTGAGTTTCTCATTTCATCTATGGAGTCTTTTAATCGTGACATTTCTGCTATCATTTCTTCTCGTAATTTGTCGATTTTTTCTGTGGTATTACTGGCTGTCTGTCTGACTGTTTCATTGAGTTGATTGAATATCTTGATGACATCGTATCTGAATTCTATGTCAGAGAGGTCCCTTAGGTGAGCTGTATTGTCAGAAAGGTCTAGATTGTTTTCGTTGTTCTCCCCTTGTGTTGGAGATTTTCTTTGTTTCTTCATATTGCTGAGTAGGTTGGGAGCTATATTCTTTGGGCACTAGATTCCTTAGTACTGGAAAACAACCTGTGGCCGGAAATTAAGCCACGCCCACTTCGAGGCCACGCCCACATTGAGGAGGACACACCTCTACAGAACTCTGGGTTTGGGATGAGATGGGCGCCGCCGTCAGGAGTGAAGAGGGCAGGGCAGACGCTCAAAACTACTTCTCTTCAGGCATCTAGGGGGCCACCTGGGGTCCTGGATCTAAGGTGAGATGGGCGCCGCCGTCAGGAGTGAAGAGAGCAGGGCAGACGCTTAAAACTGCTTCTCTCAAGGCATCTCGGGAGACACCTGGGGTCCTGGATCTAAGTTGAGATGGGCGCCGCCGTCAGGAGTGAAGAGGGCAGGGCAGACGCTCCAAACTCCTTCTCTCCAGGCATCTCGGGTGATACCTGGGGTCTTGGATCTAAGTTGAGATGGGCGCCTCCGTCAAGCGTGAAGAGGGCAGGGCAGACGCGCCAAGCTGCTTCTCTCCAGGCATCTCGTGGGACACCTGGGGTCCTGGATCTAAGTTGAGATGGGCGCAGCCTTCAGGAGTGAAGAGGGCAGGGCAGACGCTCCAAACTGCTTCTCTCCAGGCATCTCGGGTGATACCTGGGGTCTTGGATCTAAGTTGAGATGGGCGCCTCCGTCAGGCGTGAAGAGGGCAGGGCAGACAATCCAAGCTGCTTCTCTACAGGCATCTCGTGGGACACCTGGGGTCCTGGATCTATGCTGAGATGGGCGCCGCCTTCAGGAGTGAAGAGGGCAGGGCAGATGCTCAAAACTGCTACTCTGCAGGCATCTCGGGGGACACCTTGTGTACGGGATGTAAGTTGAGATGGTCGCCGATGTCAGGCGTGAAGAGGCCAGGGGAGACGCCCAAAACCGCTTCTCTCCAGGCATCTCTGGGGACACCTGGGGTCCTGGATATAAGTGGATATGGGCACCGCCGTCAGGCGTGAAGAGGGCAGGGCAGACGCTCAAAACCGCTTCTCTTCAGGCATGTCGGTGGACACCTGGGGTCCTGGATCTAAGTTGAGATGGGCGCCGCCATCAGGCGTGAAGAGGGCAGGGCAGACGCTCCAAACTGCTTCTCTCCAGGAATCTCGGGGGACATCTGGGGTCCTGGATATAAATTGAGATGGCGTCGCTGTCAGGAGTGAAGTGGGCAGGGCAGATACTCTAAACTGCTTCTCTCAAGGCACCTCGGCGGACACCTAAGTCCTGGATTTAAGTTGAGATGGTTGCCGCCGTCAGGCGTGAAGAGGGCAAGGTAGACGCTCCAAACTGCTTCTCTCCAGGCATCTCGGGGTACACCTGTGGTGCTAGAACTAAGTGGATATGGTCGCCGCCGTCAGGCGTGAAGAGGGCAGGGCAGACGCTTAAAAATGCTTCTCTTCAGGCATCTCCGTGGACACCTGGGGTCCTGGATCTAAGTTTCGATGGGCGCCTCCGTCAGGCTTGAGGAGGGCAGGGCAGACGCTCCAAACTGCTTCTGTCCAGGCATCTCGGTGGACACATGGGGTCTTGTTTCTAAGTTGAGAGGGGCGCTGCCGTCAGGAGTTACGAGGGCAGGGCAGACTCTCCAAACTCCTTCTCTCCAGGCATCTCGGGGGAAAACTGGGGTCCTGGATCTAAGTTGAGTTGGGCACCGCCGTCAGGCGTTAAGAGGGCAGGTCAGACACCCAACACCGCTTCTCTCCAGGCATCTCGGTGGATACCTGGGGTCCTGGATCTAAGTTGAGATGGGCACCGCCGTCAGGACTTAAGAGGGCAGGGCAGACGCTCCAAAATGCTTCTCTGCAGGCATCTCGGGGGACACATGGGGTCCTGGATCTAAGTTGAGATGGGCGCCGCTGTCAGGCGTGAAGAGGGCAGGGCAGACGCTCCAAACTGCATCTCTCCAGGCATCTCGGGGAACACCAGGGGTCCTGGATCTATGTTAGATGGGGGCCGCAGACAGGAGTGAAGAGGGCAGGGCAGACGCCCCAAACTGCATCTCTCCAGGCATCTCGGAAGACACCTGGGGTTCGGGATCTAACATAAGATTGGCGCCGTCGTCAGGAGTGAAGAGGGCAGGGCAGACGCTCCAAACTGCATCTCTCCAGGCATCTCGGGGGACACCTGGGGTACTGGATCTAACTTCAGATTGGCGCCGCCGTCAGGAGTGAAGAGGGCAGGGCAGATGCTCAAAACTGCTTCTCTCCAGGCATCTCGGGGGACACCTGGGGTCCTGGATCTAAGTTGAGATGGGCGCCGCCGTCAGGCGTGAAGAGGGCAGGGCAGACGCTCAAAAATGCTTCTCTCCAGGCATCTCGGGGGACACCTGGGGTCCTGGATCTATGTTGAGATGGGCGCCGCCTTCAGGAGTGAAGAGGGCAGGGCAGACGCTCAAAACTGCTAATCTGCAGGCATCTCGGGGGACACCTTGGGTCCGGGATGTAAATTGAGATGGGCGCCGCTGTCAGGCATGAAGAGGTCAGGGCAGACGCCCAAAACCGCTTCTCTTCAGGCATCTTGGTGGACACCTGGATTCCTGGAACTAAGTTGAGATGGGCGCCGCCGTAAGTCGTGAAGATGGCAGGGCAGACGCTCCAAACTGCTTCTCTCCAGGCATCTCAGGGGACACCTGGGGTCCTGGATCTAAGTGGATATGGGCGCCGCCATCAGGCGTGAAGAGGGCAGGGCAGACGCTCAAAACCACTTCTCTTCAGGCATCTCGGTGGACACCTGGGGTCCTGGATCTAAGTTGAGATGGGCACCGCCATCAGGCATGAAGAGGGCAGGGCAGACGCTCCAAACTGCTTCTCTCCAGGCATCTCAGGGGACACCTGGGGTCCTGGATCTAAGTGGATATGGGCGCCGCCATCAGGCGTGAAGAGGGCAGGGCAGACGCTCAAAACCACTTCTCTTCAGGCATCTCGGTGGACACCTGGGGTCCTGGATCTAAGTTGAGATGGGCACCGCCATCAGGCATGAAGAGGGCAGGGCAGACGCTCCAAACTGCTTCTCTCCAGGCATCTCGGGGGACACCTGGGATCCTCGAACTAAGTGGATATGGTTGCCGCCGTCACGCGTGCAGAGGGCAGGGCAGACGCCCAAAACCGCTTCTCTTCAGGCATCTCCGTGGACACCTGGGGTCCTGGATCTAAGTTTAGATGGGCGCCTCCGTCAGGCGTGAAGAGGGCAGGGCAGACGCTCCAAACTGCTTCTGTCCAGCATCTCGGTTGACACATGGGATCCTGGAACTAAGTTGAGATGGACGCTGCAGTCAGGAGTTAAGAGGGCAGGGCAGACGCTCCAAATTGCTTCTCTGCAGGCATTTCGGCGGACACTTGGTGTCCTGGATCTAACTTGAGATGGGCGCCACCGTCAGGAGTTAAGAGGGCAGGGCAGACGCTCCAAACTGCTTCTCTCCAGGCATCTCGGGGGAAAACTGGGGTCCTGGACCTAAGTTGAGATGGGCGCCGCCGTCAGGCGTGAAGAGGGCAGGGCCAACGACTAACACCGCTTCTCTTCAGGCATCTCCGTGGACACCTGGGGTCCTGGATCTAAGTTTAGAGGGGAGCCTCCATCAGGCTTGAAGAGGGCAGGGCAGACGCTCCAAACTGCTTCTCTCCAGGCATCTCAGCTGACACCTGGGGTCCTGGATCTAACTTGAGATGGGCGCCGCCATCAGGAGTTAAGAGGGCAGGGCAGACGCTCCAATGTGCTTCTCTCCAGGCATCTCGGTGGACACCTGTGGTCCTGGATCTATGTTGAGATGGGGCCCGCCGACAGGACTGAAGAGGGCAGTGCAGACGCTCCAAACTACATCTCTCCAGGCATCGCGGGGGACACCTGGGGTCCTGTTTCTAAAGTGAGATGGGCGCCGCCGTCAGGCCTGAAGAGGGCAGGGCAGACGCTCCAAACTGCTTCTCTCCAGGCATCTCGGGTGATACCTGGGGTCTTGGATCTAAGTTGAGATGGGCGCCTCCGTCAGGCGTGAAGAGGGCAGGGCAGCCGCTCCAAGCTGCTTCTCTCCAGGCATCTCGTGGGACACCTGGGGTCCTGGATCTAAGTTGAGATGGGCGCCGCCTTCAGGAGTGAAGAGGGCAGGGCAGACGCTCAAAACTGCTACTCTGCAAGCATCTCGGGGGACACCTTGGGTCCGGGATGTAAGTTGAGATGGGCGCCGATTTCAGTCGTGAAGAGGTCAGGGCAGACGCCCAAAACCGCTTCTCTTCAGGTATCTTGGTGGAAAACTGAGGTCCTGGATCTAAGTTGAGATTGGCGCCGCCGTCAGACGTGAAGAGGGCAGGGCAGACGCTCAAAACTGCTTCTCTCCAGGCATCTCTGGGGACACCTGGGGTCCTGGATCTAAGTGGATATGGGCGCCGCCATCAGGCGGGAAGAGGGCAGGGCAGCCGCTCAAAACCGCTTCTCTTCAGGCATCTCGGTGGACAACCTGGGGTCCTGGATCTAAGTTGAGTTGGGCGCCGCCATCAGGCGTGAAGAGGGCAGGGCAGACGCTCCAAACTGCTTCTCTCCAGGCATCTCGGGGGACATCTGGGGTCCTGGATATAAACTGAGATGGCGTCGCTGTCAGGAGTAAAGAGGGCAGGGTAGACGCTCTAAACTGCTTCTCTCAAGGCACCTCGGCGGACACCTAGGTCCTGGATCTAAGTTGAGATGGTCGCTGCCGTCAGGCGTGAAGAGGGCAGGGTAGACGCTCCAAACTGCTTCTCTCCAGGCATCTCGGGGGACACCTGGGGTCCTGGATCTAAGTTGAGATGGGCGCCGCCTTCAGGAGTGAAGAGGGCAGGGCAGATGCTCAAAACTGCTACTCTGCAGGCATCTCGGGGGACATCTTGGGTCCGGGATGTAAGTTGAGATGTGCGCCCAGGTCAGTCGTGAAGAGGTCAGGGCAGACGCCCAAAACCGCTTCTCTTCAGGCATCTTGGTGGACACCTGGTGTCCTGGATCTAAGTTGAGATAGGCGCTGCCATCAGGCGTGAGGAGGTCAGGGCAGACGCTCAAAACTGCTTCTCTCCAGGCATCTCTGGGGACACCTGGGGTCCTGGATCTAAGTGGATATGGGCGCCGCCGTCAGGCGTGAAGAGGGCAGGGCAGACGCTCAAAACCGCTTCTCTTCAGGCATCTCGGTGGACACCTGGGGTCCTGGATCTAAGCTGAGATGGGCGCCGCCATCAGGCGTGAAGAGGGCAGGGCAGATGCTCCAAACTGCTTCTCTCCAGGCATCTCGGGGAACATTTGGTGTCCTGGATATAAATTGAGATGGCGTCGCTGTCAGGAGTGAAGAGAGCAGGGAAGACGCTCTAAAATGCTTCTCTCAAGGCACCTCGGCGGACACCTAGGTCCTGGATCTAAGTTGAGATGGTTGCCGCCGTCAGGCGTGAAGAGGGCAGGGTAGACGCTCCAAACTGCTTCTCTCCAGGCATCTCGGGGGACACCTGGGGTCCTAGAACTAAGTGGATATGGTCGCCGCCTTCAGGCGTGAAGAGGGCAGGGCAGACGCTCAAAACTGCTTCTCTCCAGGCATCTCTGGGGACACCTGGGGTCCTGGATCTAAGTGGATATGGACGCCACAGTCAGGCGTGAAGAGGGCAGGGCAGCCGCTCAAAACCGCTTCTCTTCAGGCATCTGGGTGGACACCTGGGGTCCTGGATCTAAGTTGAGATTGGCGCCGCCATGAGGCGTGAAGAGGGCAGGGCAGACGCTCCAAACTGCTTCTCTCCAGGCATCTCGGGGGACATCTGGGGTCCTGGATATAAATTGAGATGGCCTCGCTCTCAGGAGTAAAGAGGGCAGGGTAGACGCTCTAAACTGCTTCTCTCAAGGCACCTCGGCGGACACCTAGGTTTCTGGATCTAAGTTGAGATGGTTGCCGCCGTCAGGCGTGAAGAGGGCAGGGTAGACGCTCAAAACTGCTTCTCTCAAGGCATCTCGGGGGACACCGGGGGACCTAGAACTAAGTGGATATGGTCGCCGCCATCAGGCGTGAAGAGGGCAGGGCAGACGCTAAAAAATGCTTCTCTCCAGGCATCTCGGGGGACACCTGGGGTCTTGGATCTAATTTGAGATGGGCGCGGATGTCAGGAGTGAAGAGGGCCGGGCACATGCCCAAAACCGCTTCTCTTCAGGCATCTCCGTGGACACCTGGGGTCCTGGATCTATGTTTAGATGGGCGCCTCCGTCAGGCGTGAAGAGGGCAGGGCAGACGCTCCAAACTGATTCTGTCCATCATCCCGGTGGACACCTGGGGTCCTGGAACTAAGTTGAGATGGACGCCGCACTCAGGAGTTAAGATGGCAGGGCAGACGCTCCAAACTGCTTCTCAACAGGCATCTCGGGGGAAACCAGGGGTCCTGGATCTAAGTTGAGATGGGCGCCGCAGTCAGGCTTGAAGAGGGCAGGGCAGACGCCCAAAACCGCTTCTCTTCAGCCATCTCCGTGGACACCTGGGGTCCTGGAACTAAGTTGAGATGGACGCCACAGTCAGGAGTTAAGAGGGCAGGGCACACGCTCCAAATTGCTTCTCTCAAGGCATCTGGGGGGAAACCTGGGGTCCTGGATCTAAGTTTAGATGTTCTCCTCCGTCAGGCGTGAAGAGGGCAGGGCAGACGCTCCAAACTGCTTCTGTCCAGCATCTCGGTGGACACCTAGTGTCCTGGAACTAAGTTGAGATGGACGCCGCACTCAGAAGTTAAGAGGGAAGGGCAGACGCTCCAAATTGCTTCTCTCCAGGCATTTCGGCCGACACTTGGGGTCCTGGATATAAGTTGAGATGGGCGCCGCCGTCAGGAGTTAAGAGGGCAGTGCAGACGCTCCAAGCCTCTTCTCTCCAGGCATCTCGGGGGAATCCTGGGGTCCTGGATCTAAGTTGAGATGGGCGCCGCCGTCAGGCGTGAAGAGGGCAGGGCAGACGCCCAAAACCTCTTCTCTTCAGGCATCTCCGTGTACACCTGGGGTCCTGGATCTAAGTTTCGATGGTGCCTCCATCAGGCTGGAAGAGGGCAGGGCAGACGCTCTAAACTGCTTCTCTCAAGGCACCTCGGCGGACACCTAGGTCCTGGATCTAAGTTGAGATGGTTGCTGCCGTCAGGCGTGAAGAGGGCAGGGTAGAAGCTCCAAACTGCTTCTCTCCAGGCATCTCGGGGATCACCTGGGGTCCTAGAACTAAGTGGATATGGTCGCCGCCGTCAGGCGTGAAGAGGGCAGGGCAGACGCTTAAAAATGCTTCTCTCCAGGCATCTCGGGGGACACCTGGGGTCCTGGATCTAAGTTCAGATGGGCGCGGCCGTCAGGAGTGAAGAGTGCCGGGCACATGACCAAAACCGCTTCTCTTCAGGCATCTCCGTGGACACCTGGGGTCCTGGATCTAAGTTTAGATGTTCTCCTCCGTCAGGCGTGAAGAGGGCAGGGCAGACGCTCCAAACTGCTTCTGTCCAGCATCTCGGTGGACACCTAGTGTCCTGGAACTAAGTTGAGATGGACGCCGCACTCAGAAGTTAAGAGGGCAGGGCAGACGCTCCAAATTGCTTCTCTCCAGGCATTTCGGCCGACACATGGGGTCCTGGATATAAGTTGAGATGGGCGCCGCCGTCAGGAGTTAAGAGGGCAGGGCAGACGCTCCAAGCCTCTTCTCTCCAGGCAACTCGGGGGAAACCTGGGGTCCTGGATCTAAGTTGAGATGGGCGCCGCAGTCAGGAGTGAAGAGGGCAGGGCAGACGTCCAAAACCGCTTCTCTTCAGGCATCTCCGTGGACACCTGGGGTCCTGGAACGAAGTTGAGATGGACGCCGCAGTCAGGAGTTAAGAGGGCAGGGCACACGCTCCAAATTGCTTCTCTCAAGGCATCTCGGGGGAAACCTGGGGTCCTGGATCTAAGTTGAGATGGGCGCCGCCGTCAGGCGTGAAGAGGGCAGGGCAGACGCCCAAAACCACTTCTCTTCAGGCATCTCCGTGGATACCTGGGGTCCTGGATCTAAGGTGAGACGGGCGCCGCCGTCAGGCGTGAGGAGGACAGGGTAGACGCTCCAAACTGCATCTCTCCAGGCATCTCGGGGGACACCTGGTGTCCTGGATCTAAATTCAGATGGGCGCCGCCGTCAGGCATGAAGAGGGCAGGGCAGACGCTCCAAACTGCTTCTCTCCAGGCATCTCGGGTGATACCTGGGGTCTTGGATCTAAGTTGAGATGGGCGCCTCCGTCAGGCGTGAAGAGGGCAGGGCAGACGCTCCAAGCTGCTTCTCTACAGGCATCTCGTGGGACACCTGGGGTCCTCGATCTATGTTGAGATGGGCGCCGCCTTCAGGAGTGAAGGGGGCAGGTCAGATGCTCAAAACTGCTACTCTGCAGGCATCTCGGGGGACACCTTGTGTACGGGATGTAAGTTGAGATGGTCGCCGATGTCAGGCGTGAAGAGGTCAGGGGAGACGCCCAAAACCGCTTCTCTCCAGGCATCTCTGGGGACACCTGGGGTCCTGGATCTAAGTGGATATGGGCGCCGCCGTCAGGCGTGAAGAGGGCAGGGCAGACGCTCCAAACTGCTTCTGTCCAGCATCTTGGTTGACACCTGGGGTCCTGGAACTAAGTTGAGATGGACGCTGCAGTCAGGAGTTAAGAGGGCAGGGCAGACGCTCCACATTGCTTCTCTGCAGGCATTTCGGCAGACACTTGGTGTCCTGGATCTAACTTGAGATGGGCGCCGCCGTCAGGAGTCAAGAGGGCAGGGCAGACGCTCCAAACTGCTTCTCTCCAGGCATCTCGGGGGAAACCTCGGGTCCTGGACTTAAGTTGAGATGAGCGCCGCCGTCAGGCGTGAAGAGGGCAGGGCCGACGACTAACACCGCTTCTCTTCAGGCATCTCCGTGGACACCTGGGGTCCTGGATCTAAATTGAGATGGGCGCCGCCGTCAGGCCTGAAGAGGGCAGGGCAGACGCTCCAAACTGCTTCTCTCCAGGCATCTCGGGTGATACCTGGGGTCTTGGATCTAAGTTGAGATGGGCGCCTCCGTCAGGCGTGAAGAGGGCAGGGCAGACGCTCCAAGCTGCTTCTCTCCAGGCATCTCGTGGGACACCTGGGTTCCTGGATCTAAGTTGTGATGGGCGCCGCCTTCAGGAGTGAAGAGGGCAGGGCAGATGCTCAAAACTGCTACTCTGCAAGCATTTCGGGGGACACCTTGGGTCCAGGATGTAAGTTGAGATGGGCGCTGATTTCAGTCGTGAAGAGGTCAGGGCAGACGCCCCAAACCGCTTCTCTTCAGGCATCTTGGTGGACACCTGGGGTCCTGGATCTAAGTTGAGATTGGCGCCGCCGTCAGGCGTGTAGAGGGCAGGGCAGATGCTCCAAACTGCTTCTCTCCAGGCATCTCTGGGGACACCTGGGGTCCTGGATCTAAGTGGATATGGGCGCCGCCGTCAGGTGTGAAGAGGGCAGGGCAGCCGCTCCAAACTGCTTCTCTCCAGGCATCTCGGGGGACAACTGGGGTCCTAGAACTAAGTGGATATGGTCGCCGCCGTCAGGCGTGAAGAGGGCAGGGCAGACGCACAAAAATGCTTCTCTCCAGGCATCTCGGGGGACACCTGGGGTCCTGGATCTAAGTTGAGATGGGCGCCGCCTTCAGGAGTGAAGAGGGCAGGGCAGATGCTCAAAACTGCTACTCTGCAGGCATCTCAGGGGACACCTTGGGTCCGGGATGTAAGTTGAGATGTGCGCCGAGGTCAGTCGTGAAGAGGTCAGGGCAGACGCCCAAAACCGCTTCTCTTCAGGCATCTTGGTGGACACCTGGTGTCCTGGATCTAAGTTGAGATAGGCGCTGCCATCAGGCGTGAGGAGGTCAGGGCAGACGCTCAAAACTGCTTCTCTCCAGGCATCTCTGGGGACACCTGGGGTCCTGGATCTAAGTGGATATGGGCGCCGCCGTCAGGTGTGAAGAGGGCAGGGTAGACGCTCCAAACTGCTTCTCTCCAGGCATCTCGGGGGACACCTGTTGTCCTGGATCTAAAGTGAGGTGGGCGCCGCCGTCAGGCATGAAGAGGGCAGGGCAGACGCTCCAAACTGATTCTCTCCAGGCATCTCGTGGGACACCTGGGGTCCTGGATCTAAGTTGAGATGGGTGCCGCCTTCAGGAGTGAAGAGGGCAGGGCAGATGCTCAAAACTGCTACTCTGCAAGCATCTCTGGGGACACCATGGGTCTGGGATATAAGTTGAGACGGGCGCAGATGTAAGTCGTGAAGAGGTCAGGGCAGACGCCCAAAACCGCTTCTTTTCAGGCATCTTGGTGGACACCTGGGTTCCTGGATCTAAGTTGAGATTTGCGCCGCCATCAGGCGTGAAGAGGGCAGGGCAGACGCTCAAAACTGCTTCTCTCCAGGCATCTCTGGGGACACCTGGGGTCCTGGATCTAAGTGGATATGGGCGCCACCGTCAGGCGTGAAGAGGGCAGGGCAGCCGCTCAAAACCGCTTCTCTTCAGGCATCTGGGTTGACACCTGGGGTCCTGGATCTAAGTTGAGTTGGGCGCCGCCATGAGGCGTGAAAAGGGCAGGGCAGACGCTCCAAAATGCTTCTCTCCAGGCATCTCGTGGGACATCTGGGGTCCTGGATATAAATTGAGATGGCGTCGCTCTCAGGAGTAAAGACGGCAGGGCAGACGCTCTAAACTGCTTCTCTCAAGGCACCTCGGCGGACACCTAGGTTTCTGGATCTAAGTTGAGATGGTTGCCGCCGTCAGGCGTGAAGAGGGCAGGGTAGAAGCTCCAAACTGCTTCTCTCCAGGCATCTCGGGGGACACCGGGGGACCAAGAACTAAGTGGATATAGTCGCCGCCATCAGGCGTGAAGAGGGCAGGGCAGACGCTCTAAACTGCTTCTCTCAAGGCACCTCGGCGGACACCTAGGTTTCTGGATCTAAGTTGAGATGGTTGCCGCCGTCAGGAGTGAAGAGGGCAGGGCAGACGCTCAAAAATGCTTCTCTCCAGGCCTCTCGGGGGACACCTGGGGTCCTGGATCTAATTTGAGATGGGCGCGGCTGTCAGGAGTGAAGAAGGCCGGGCACATGCCCAAAACCGCTTCTCTTCAGGCATCTCCGTGGACACCTGCGGTCCTGGATCTAAGTTTCGATGGTGCCTCCATCAGGCTTGAAGAGGGCAGGGCAGACGCTCTAAACTGCTTCTCTCAAGGAACCTCGGCGGACACCTAGGTCCTGGATCTAAGTTGAGATGATCGCAGCCGTTAGGCGTGAAGAGGGCGGGTAGACGCTCCAAACTGCTTCTCTCCAGGCATCTCCGTGGACACCTGGGGTCCTGGATCTAAGTTTAGTTGGGCTCCTCCGTCAGGCGTGAAGAGGACAGGGCAGACGCTCCACACTGCTTCTGTCCAGCATCTCGGTGGACACCTAGTGTCCTGGAACTAAGTTGAGATGGACGCCGCACTCAGAAGTTAAGTGGGCAGGGCAGACGATCCAAATTGCTTCTCTCAAGGCATCTCGGGGGAAACCTGGGGTCCTGGATCTAAGTTGAGATGTGCGCCGCCGTCAGGCGTGAAGAGGGCAGGGCAGACGCCCAAAACCGCTTCTCTTTAGGCATCTCCGTGGACACCTGGGATCCTGGAACGAAGTTGAGATGGACGCCGCAGTCAGGACTTAAGAGGGCAGGGCACACGCTCCAAATTGCTTCTCTCAAGGCATCTCGGGGGAAACCTGGGGTCCTGGATCTAAGTTGAGATGGGCGCCGCCGTCAGGCGTGAAGAGGGCAGGGCAGATGCCCAAAACCGCTTCTCTTCAGGCATCTCCGTGGATACCTGGGGTCCTGGATCTAAGTTGAGACGGGCGTCGCCGTCAGGCGTGAAGAGGACAGGGTAGACGCTCCAAACTGCATCTCTCCAGGCATCTCGGGGGACTCCTGGGGTCCTGGATCTAAATTGAGATGGGCGCCGCCGTCAGGCATGAAGAGGGCAGGGCAGACGCTCCAAACTGCTTCTCTCCAGGCATCTTGGGTGATACCTGTGGTCTTGGATCTAAGTTGAGATGGGCGCCTCCGTCAGGCGTGAAGAGGACAGGGCAGACTCTCCAAGCTGCTTCTCTACAAGCATCTCGTGGGACAACTGGGGTCCTGGATCTATGTTGAGATGGGCGCCGCCTTCAGGAGTGAAGGGGGCAAGGCAGATGCTCAAAACTGATACTCTGCAGGCATCTCGGGGGACACCTTGTGTACGGGATGTAAGTTGAGATGGTCGCCGATGTCAGGCGTGAAGAGGTCAGGGGAGACGCCCAAAACCGCTTCTCTCCAGGCATCTCTGGGGACACCTGGGGTCCTGGATCTAAGTGGATATGGGCGCCGCCGTCAGGCGTGAAGAGGGCAGGGCAGACGCTCCAAACTGCTTCTGTCCAGCATCTCGGTTGACACCTGCGGTCCTGGAACTAAGTTGAGATGGACGCTGCAGTCAGGAGTTAAGAGGGCAGGTCAGACGCTCCACATTGCTTCTATGCAGGCATTTCGGCGTACACTTGGTGTCCTGGATCTAACTTGAGATGGGCGCCTCTGTCAGGAGTTAAGAGGGCAGGGCAGACGCTGCAAACTGCTTCTCTCCAGGCATCTCGGGGGAAACCTGGGGTCCTGGACTTAAGTTGAGATGGGCGCCGCCGTCAGGCGTGAAGAGGGCAGGGCCGACGACTAACACCGCTTCTCTTCAGGCATCTCCGTGGACACCTGGGGTCCTGGATCTAAGTTTAGATGGGAGCCTCCGTCAGGCTTGAAGAGGGCAGGGCAGACGCTCCAAACTGCTTCTCTCCAGGCATCTCGGCGGACACCTGGTGTCCTGGATCTAACTTGAGATGGGCGCCGCCATCAGGAGTTAAGAGGGCCGGGCAGATGCTCCAAAGTGCTTCTCTCCAGGCATCTCAGTGGACACCTGTGGTCCTGGATCTATGTTGAGATGGGGCCCGCCGACAGGAGTGAAGAGGGCAGGGCAGACGCTCCAAACTGCATCTCTCCAGGCATCTGGGGGACACCTGGGGTCCTGGATCTAAATTGAGATGGGCGCCTCCGTCAGGCGTGAAGAGGGCAGGGCAGACGCACAAAAATGCTTCTCTCCAGGCATCTCGTGGGACACCTGGGGTCCTGGATCTAAGTGGATATGGGCGCCGCCGTCAGGCGTGAAGAGGGCAGGGCAGCCGCTCAAAACCGCTTCTCTTCAGGCATCTCGGTGGACAACCTGGGGTCCTGCATCTAAGTTGAGATGGGCGCCGCCATCAGGCGTGAAGAGGGCAGGGCAGACGCTCCAAACTGCTTCTCTCCAGGCATCTCGGGGGACATCTGGGGTCCTGGATATAAATTGAGATGGCATCGCTCTCAGGAGTAAAGAGGGCAGGGCAGACGCTCTAAACTGCTTCTCTCAAGGCACCTCGGCGGACACCTAGGTTTCTGGATCTAAGTTGAGATGGTTGCCGCCGTCAGGCGTGAAGAGGGCAGGGTAGACATTCCAAACTGCTTCTCTCCAGGCATCTCGGGGGACACCGGGGGACCTAGAACTAAGTGGATATGGTCGCCGCCGTCAGGCGTGAAGAGGGCAGGGCAGACGCTCAAAAATGCTTCTCTCCAGGCATCTCGGGGGACACCTTGGGTCCTGGATTTAATTTGAGATGGGCACGGCTGTCAGGAGTGAAGAGGGTCGGGAACATGCCCAAAACCGCTTCTCTTCAGGCATCTCCGTGGACACCTGGGGTCCTGGATCTAAGTTTAGATGGGCGCCTCCGTCAGGCGTGAAGAGGGCAGGGCAGACGCTCCAAACTGCTTCTGTCCAGCATCTCGGTGGACACCTGGGGTCCTGGAAATAAGTTGAGATGGACGCCGCACTCAGGAGTTAAGAGGGCAGGGCAGACGCTCCAAACTGCTTCTCTCCAGGCATCTTGGGGGACATCTAGGGTCCTGGATATAAATTGAGATGGCGTCGCTGTCAGGAGTAAAGAGGGCAGGGCAGACGCTCTAAACTGCTTCTCTCAAGGCACCTCGGCGGACACCTAAATTCTGGATCTAAGTTGAGATGGTTGCCGCCGTCAGGCGTGAAGAGGGCAGGGTAGACGCTCCAAACTGCTTCTCTCCAAGTATCTCGGGGGACAACTGGGGCCCTAGAACTAAGTGGATATTGTCGCCGCCGTCAGGCGTGAAGAGGGCAGGGCAGACGCACAAAAATGCTTCTCTCCAGGCATCTCGGGGGACACCTGGGGTCCTGGATCTAAGTTGAGTCGGGCGCCGCATTCAGGAGTGAAGAGGGCAGGGCAGATGCTCAAAACTGCTACTCTGCAGGCATCTCAGGGGACACCTTTGGTCCGGGATGTAAGTTGAGATGTGCGCCGAGGTCAGTCGTGAAGAGGTCATGGCAGACGCCAAAAACCGCTTCTCTTCAGGCATCTTGGTGGACACCTGGTGTCCTGGATCTAAGTTGAGATAGGCGCCGCCATCAGGCGTGAAGAGGGCAGGGCAGACGCTCCAAACTGCTTCTCTCCAGGCATCTCGGGGGACATTTGGTGTCCTGCATATAAATTGAGATGGCGTCGCTGTCAGGAGTGAAGAGAGCAGGGAAGACGCTCTAAACTGCTTCTCTACAGGCACCTCGGCGGACACCTAGGTCCTGTATCTAAGTTGAGATGGTTGCCGCCGTCAGGCGTGAAGAGGGCAGGGTAGACGCTCCAAACTGCTTCTCTCCAGGCATCTCGGGGGACACCTGGGGTCCTGGATCTAAAGTGAGATGGGCGCCGCCGTCAGGCATGAAGAGGGCAGGGCAGACGCTCCAAACTGCTTCTCTCCAGGCATCTCGTGGGACACCTGGGGTCCTGGATCTAAGTTGAGATGGGCGCCGCCTTCAGGAGTGAAGAGGGCAGGGCAGATGCTCAAAACTGCTACTCTGCAAGCATCTCGGGGGACACCTTGGGTCCGGGATGTAAGTTGAGACGGGCGCAGATGTAAGTCGTGAAGAGGTCAGGGCAGACGCCCAAAACCGCTTCTTTTCAGGCATCTTGTTGGACACCGGGGGACCTAGAATTAAGTGGATATGGTCGCCGCCGTCAGGCGTGAAGAGGGCAGGACAGACGCTCAAAAATGCTTCTCTCCAGGCGTCTCGGGGGACACCTGGGGTCCTGGATCTAATTTGAGATGGGCGCGGCTGTCAGGAGTGAAGAGGGCCGGGCACATGCCCAAAACCGCTTCTCTTCAGGCATCTCCGTGGACACCTGGGGTCCTGGATCTAAGTTTAGATGGGCGCCTCCGTCAGGCGTGAAGACGGCAGGGCAGACACTCCAAACTGCTTCTGTCCAGCATCTCGGTGGACACCTAGTGTCCTGGAACTAAGTTGAGATGGATGCCGCACTCAGGAGTTAAGAGGGCAGGGCAGACACTCCAAACTGCTTCTCAACAGGCATCTCGGGGGAAACCAGGGTTCCTGGATCTAAGTTGAGATGGGCGCCGCAGTCAGGCGTGAAGAGGGCAGGGCAGACGCCCAAAACCGCTTCTCTTCAGGCATCTCCGTGGACACCTGGGGTCCTGGATCTAAGTTGAGATGGGCACCGCCGTCAGGCTTGAAGAGGGCAGGGCAGACGCTCTAAACTGCTTCTCTCAAGGCACCTCGGCGGACACCTAGGTCCTGGATCTAAGTGGAGATGGTCGCCGCCATCAGCCGTGAAGAGGGCACGGTAAACGCTCCATACTGCTTCTCTCCAGGCATCTCGGGGGACACCTGGGGTCCTAGAACTAAGTGGATATGGTCTCCGCCGTCAGGGGTGAAGAGGGCAGGGCACATGCCCAAAACCGCTTCTCTTCAGGCATCTCCGTGGACACCTGGGGTCCTGGATCTAAGTTTAGATGGGCTCCTCCGTCAGGGGTGAAGAGGGCAGGACAGACGCTCCAAACTGCTTCTGTCCAGCATCTCGGTGGACACCAAGTGTCCTGGAACTAAGTTGAGATGGACGCCGCACTCAGGAGTTAAGAGGACAGGGTAGACGCTCCAAACTGCATCTCTCCAGGCATCTCGGGGGACACCTGGGGTCCTGGATTTAAATTGAGATGGGCGCCGCCGTCAGCCATGAAGAGGGCAGGGCAGATGCTCCAAACTGCTTCTCTCCAGGCATCTCGGGTGATACCTGGGGTCTTGGATCTATGTTGAGATGGGCGCCTCCGTCAGGCGTGAAGAGGGCAGGGCAGACGCTCCAAGCTGCTTCTCTACAGGCATCTCGTGGGACACCTGGGGTCCTGGACCTATGTTGAGATGGGCGCCGCCTTCAGGAGTGAAGGGGGCAGGGCAGATGCTCAAAACTGCTACTCTGCAGGCATCTCGGGGGACACCTTGTGTACGGGATGTAAGTTGAGATGGTCGCCGATGTCAGGCGTGAAGAGGTCAGGGGAGACCCCCAAAACCGCTTCTCTCCAGGCATCTCTGGGGACACCTGGATTCCTGGATCTAAGTGGATATCGGCGCCGCCGTCAGGCGTGAAGAGGGCAGGGCAGACGGTCAAAACCGCTTCTCTCCAGGCATCTCGGGGGACACCTGGGGTCCTGGAACTAAGTTGAGATGGGCGCCGCCATCAGTGTGAAGAAGGCACGGCAGACGCTCCAATCTGCTTCTCTCCAGGCATCTCGGCTGACACCTGGGGTCCTGGATCTAAGTTGAGATGGGTGCCGCCGTCAGCCGTGAAGAGGGCAGGGCAGATGCTCCAAACTGCTTCTCTCCAGGCATCTCGGGGGACATCTGGGGTCCTGGATCTAAATTGAGATGGATGCCGCCGTCAGACGTGAAGAGAGCAGGGCAGACGCTTCAAACTGCTTCTCTCCAGGCATCTCGGGCGATATCTGGGTTCCTGGATCTATGTTGAGATGGGGGCCGCCGACAGGAGTGAAGAGGGCAGGGTAGACACTCCAAACTGCATCTCTCCAGGCATCTCAGGGGACACCTGGGGTCCTGGATCTAAATTGAGATGGGCGCCGCCTTCAGGAGTTAAGAGGGCAGGGCAGACGCTCCAAACTGCTTCTCTCCAGGCATCTCGGCGGACACCTGGGGTCCTGGATCTAAGTTGAGATGGGCGCCGCCGTTAGGCGTGATCAGGGCAGGCCAGAGGCTCAAAATAGCTTCTCTTCAGGCATCTCGGTGGACACCTGAGGTCCTGGAGCTAAGTTGAGATGGGTGCCGCTGTCAGGCGTGAAGAGGGCAGTGCCAACGCTCCAAACTGATTCTCTCCAGGCATCTCGGCGTACACCTGGGGTCCTGGATCTAAATTGAGATGGACGCCGCCGTCAGACGTGAAGAGAGCAGGGCAGACGCTTCAAACTGCTTCTCTCCAGGCATCTCGGGCGATATCTGGGTTCCTGGATCTAAGTTGAGATGGGCGCCTCCGTCAGGCGTGAAGAGGGCAGGGCAGACGCTCCAAGCTGCTTCTCTCCAGGCAACTCGGGGGACATCTGGGGTCCTGGATCTGAGTGGATATGGGCACCGCCGTCAGGCGTGAAGAGGGCAGGGCAGACGCTCAAAACTGCTTCTATCCATGCATCTCGGGGGTTACCTGGGGTCCGGGATCTAAGTTGAGATGGGCGCCTCCGTCAGGCGTGAAGAGGGCAGGTCAGACGCCCAAAACCGCTTCTCTTCAAGCATCTCCGTGGACACCTGGGGTCCTGGATCTAAGTTTAGATGGGCGCCTCTGTCAGGCGTGAAGAGGGCAGGGCAAACGCTCCAAACTGTTTCTGTCCAGGCATCTCGGTGGATACCTGGGATCCTGGAACTAAGTTGAGATGGGCGCCGCCGTCAGGAGTTAAGAGGGCAAGGCAGACGCTCCAAACTGCTTCTCTCGAGGCATCTCAGGGGAAACCTGGGATCCTGGAACTAAGTTGAGATCGGCGCCGCCGTCAGGAGTTAAGAGCGCAGGGCAGACGCTCCAAGCTGCTTCTCTCCAGGCAACTCGGGGGACACCTGGGGTCCTGGATCTGAGTGGATATGGGCGCCGCCGTCAGGCGTGAAGACGGCAGGGCAGACGCTCCAAACTGCTTCTCTCCAGGCATCTCGGTGGACACCTGGGGTCCTGTATCTAAGTTGAGATGGGCACTGCCGTCAGGAGTGAAAAGGGCATGGCAGATGCTCAAAACTGCTGCTCTGCTGGCATCTAGGGGGAAACCTTGGGTCCTGGACGTAAGTTGAGATGTGCGCCGCCATCAGGCGTGAAAAGGGCAGGGCAGACGCCCATAATCGCTTCTATTCAGGCATCTTGGTGGACACCTGAGGTCCTGGATCTAAGTTGAGAAGGATGCCGCCGTCAGGCGTGAAGAGGGCAGGGTAGAGGCTCAAAACTGCTTCTCTCCAGGCATCTCGGGGGATACCTGGGGTCTTGGATCTAAGTTGAGATGGGCGCCGCCATCAGGCATGAAGAGGGCAGGGCAGATGCTCCAAACTGCTTCTCTCCAGGCATCTCGGGGGACATCTGGGGTCCTGGATCTAAATTGAGATGGCGTTGCTGTCAGGAGTGAAGAGGGCACGGCAGACGCTCTAAACTGCTTCGCTCAAGGCATCTCGGCGGACACCTGGGTCCTGGATCTAAGTTGAGATGGGCGCCGCCGTCAGGCGTGAAGAGGGCAGGGAAGATGATCCAAACTGCTTCTCTCCAGGCATCTCGGGGGACACCTGGGGTCCTGGATCAAAGTTGAGATGGGCGCCGCCATCAGGCGTGAAGAGGGCAGGGCAAACGCTCCAAACTGTTTCTGTCCAGGCACCTCGGTGAATACCTGGGATCCTGGAACTAAGTTGAGATGGGCGACGCCGTGAGGAGTTAAGAGGGCAGGACAGACGCTCCAAACTGCTTCTCTCCAGGCATCTCGGGGGACACCTGGGGTCCTGGATATAAGTTGAGTTGGGCGCCGCCGTCAGGCGTGAAGAGCGCAGGGCAGATGCTCAAAACTGCTTCTCTTCAGGCATCTCGGCGGACAACTGGGGTCTTGGATCTAAGTTGAGATGGGAGCCGCCATCAGCCGTGAAGAGGGCAGGGCAGATGCTCCAAACTGCTTCTCTCCAGGCATCTCGGGGGACATCTGGGGTCCTGGATCTAAATTCAGATGGCGTTGCTGTCAGGAGTGAAGAGGGCAGGGCAGACGCTCTAAACTGCTTCGCTCAAGGCGTCTCGGCGGACACCTGGGTCCTGGATCTAAGTTGAGATGGGAGCCGCCATCAGCCGTGAAGAGGGCAGGTCAGACGCCCAAAACCGTTTCTCTTCAGGCATCTCCGTGGACACCTGGGGTACTGGATCTAAGTTTAGATGGGCGCCTCCATCAGGCGTGAAGAGGGCAGGGCAAACACTCCAAACTGTTTCTGTCCAGGCATCTCGGTGGATACCTGGGATCCTGGAACAAAGTTGAGATGGGCGACGCCGTGAGGAGTTAAGAGGGCAGGACAGACGCTCCAAACTGCTTCTCTCCAGGCATCTCGGGGGACACCTGGGGTCCTGGATATAAGTTGAGTTGGGCGCCGCCGTCAGGAGTTAAGGGGGCAGGGCAGATGCTCCAAACTGCTGCTCTCCAGGCATCTCGGGGAAAACCTGGGGTCCTGGATCTAATTTCAGATGGGCGCCCCCGTCATGCGTGAAGCGGGCAGGGTAGACGCTCCAAACTGATTCTGTCCAGGCATCTCGTGGGATACCTGGAGTCCTGGATCTAAGTGGATATGGGCGACGCCATCAGGCGTGAAGAGGGCAGGGCAGACGCTCAAAACTGCTTCTCTCCAGGCATCTCGTGGGACCCCTGGTGTCCTGGATCTCAGATGAGATGGGCGCCACCGTCAGGAGTGAAGAGGGCCGGGCAGATGCTCCAAACTGCTACTCTGCAGGCATCTCTGGGGATACGTTGGTCCTGGAACTATGTTGAGATCGGTGCCGCCATCAGGCTGAAGAGGGGAGGGCTGACGTCCAAAACCGATTCTCTTCATGCATCTCGGTGGACACCTGGGGTCCTGGATCTAAGTTGAGATGGGCACCGCCATCAGGCGTGAAGAGGGCAGGGCAGACGCTCCAAACTGCTTCTCTCCAGGCATCTCGGCGGACACCTGGGGTCCTGGATCTAAATTGAGATGGGCGCTGCCGTCAGGAGTTAAGAGGGGAGGGCAGACGCTGCAAACTGCTTCTCTCCAGGCATCTCGGCGAACACCTGGGGTCCTGGATCTAAGTTGAAATGGGTGCCGCCGTCAGGCGTAAAGAGGGCCGGGCACATGCTCAAAACTGCTACGCTGCAGGCATCTCGGGGGACACCTTGGGTCTTGGATCTAAGTTGAGATGGGCGTCGCCATCAGGCGTGAAGAGGGCAGGGCAGACGCCCAAAACCGCTTCTCTTCAGGCATCTCCGTGGACACCTGGGGTCCTGGATCTAAGTTGAGGTGGGTGCCTCCGTCAGGCGTGAAGAGGGCAGGACAGACGCTCAAAACTGCTTCTCTCCAGGCATCTTGGGGACACCTGGGGTCCTGGATCTAAGTTGAGTTGGGGGCCGCCGTCAGGCTTGAAGAGGTTAGGGCAGACACTCCAAACTGCTTCTCTCCAGGCATCTCGGGGTATACCTGGGGTCCGGGATCTAAGTTGAGATGGGCGCCTCCGTCAGGCTTGAAGAGGTCATGGCAGACGCTACAAACTGCTTCTCTCCAGGCATCTCGGGGGACACCTGGGGTCATGGATCTAAGTGAATATGGGCGCCGCCGTCAGGCGTGAAGAGGGCAGGGCAGACGCTCCAAACTGCTTCTCTCCTGGCATCTCGGTGGACACCTGGGGTCCTGTATCTAAGTTGAGATGGGCGCCGCCGTCAGGAATGAAATGCGCAGGGCAGATGCTCAAAACTGCTGCTCTGCTGGCATCTCGGGGGACACCTTGGGTCCTCGACGTTAGTTGAGATGGGCGCCGCCATCAGGCGTGAAGAGGGCAGGGCTGACACCCAAAACCACTTCTCTCCAGGACTCTCGGTGGGACACTGGGGTCCTGGATCTAAGTGGATATGGGCGCCTACGTTAGGCGTGATGAGGGCAGGGCAGAGGCTCAACATCGGTTCTCTTCAGGCATCTCGGGGGACACCTGGGGTCCTGGATCTAAGTTGAGATGGTCACCGCCATAAGTCGTGAAGAGGGCAGGGCAGATGCTCCAAACTGCTTCTCTGCAGGCATCTCTGGGGACATCTGGGGTCCTGGATCTAAATTGAGATGGCAGATGGCGTTGCTGTCAAGAGTGAAGAGGGCAGGGCAGACGCTCTAAACTGCTTCGCTCAAGGCAACTCGGCGGACACCTGGGTCCTGGATCTAAGTTGAGATGGTTGCCGCCGTCAGGCGTGAAGAGGGCAGGGAAGATGATCCAAACTGCTTCTCTCCAGGCATCTCGGGGGACACCTGGGGTCCTGGAACTAAGTGGATATGGTCACCGCCGTCAGGCGTGAAGAGGTCAGGGCAGACGCTCAAAAATGCTTCTCTCCAGGCATCTCGGGGGACACCTGAGGTCCTGGATCTAAGTTGAGATGGGTGCCGCCGTCAGGCGTGAAGAGGGCAGTGCCGACGCTCCAAACTGATTCTCTCCAGGCATCTCGGCGTACACCTGGGGTCCTGGATCTAAATTGAGATGGACGCCGCCGTCAGACGTGAAGAGAGCAGGGCAGACGCTTCATACTGCTTCTCTCCAGGCATCTCGGGCGATATCTGGGTTCCTGGTTCTAAGTTGAGATGGGCGCCTCCGTCAGGCGTGAAGAGGGCAGGGCAGACGCTCCAAGCTGCTTCTCTCCAGGCAACTCGGGAAACATCTGGGGTCCTGGATCTGAGTGGATATGGGCGCCGCCGTCAGGCGTGAAGAGTGCAGGGCAGACGCTCAAAACTCCTTCTATCCATGCATCTCGGGGGTTACCTGGGGTCCGGGATCTAAGTTGAGATGGGCGCCTCCGTCAGGCATGAAGAGGGCAGGTCAGATGCTCAAAACCGCTTCTCTTCAAGGATCTCCGTGGACACCTGGGGTCCTGGATCTAAGTTTAGATGGGCGCCTCCGTCAGGCGTGAAGAGGGCAGGGCAGACGCTCCAAACTGCTTCTCTCCAGGCATCTCGGTGGATACCTGGGATCCTGGAACTAAGTTGAGATGGGCGCCGTCAGGAGTTAAGAGCGCAGGGCAGACGCTCCAAGCTGCTTCTCTCCAGGCAACTCGGGGGACACCTGGGGTCCTGGATCTGAGTGGATATGGGCGCCAACGTCAGGCGTGAAGAGGGCAGGGTAGAGGCTCAAAACTGCTTCTCTCCAGGCATCTCGGGGGATACCTGGGGTCTTGGATCTAAGTTGAGATGGGCGCCGCCATCAGGCATGAAGAGGGCAGGGCAGATGCTCCAAACTGCTTCTCTCCAGGCATCTCGGGGGACATCTGGGGTCCTGGATCTAAATTGAGATGGCGTTGCTGTCAGGAGTGAAGAGGGCACGGCAGACGCTCTAAACTGCTTCGCTCAAGGCATCTCGGCGGACACCTGGGTCCTGGATCTAAGTTGAGATGGGCGCCGCCGTCAGGCGTGAAGAGGGCAGGGAAGATGATCCAAACTGCTTCTCTCCAGGCATCTCGGGGGACACCTGGGGTCCTGGATCAAAGTTGAGATGGGCGCCGCCATCAGGCGTGAAGAGGGCAGGGCAAACGCTCCAAACTGTTTCTGTCCACGCATCTCGGTGGATACCTGGGATCCTGGAACTAAGTTGAGATGGGCGACGCCGTGAGGAGTTAAGAGGGCAGGACAGACGCTCCAAACTGCTTCTCTCCAGGCATCTCGGGGGACACCTGGGGTCCTGGATATAAGTTGAGTTGGGCGCCGCCGTCAGGCGTGAAGAGCGCAGGGCAGATGCTCAAAACTGCTTCTCTTCAGGCATCTCGGCGGACAACTGGGGTCTTGGATCTAAGTTGAGATGGGAGCCGCCATCAGCCGTGAAGAGGGCAGGGCACATGCTCCAAACTGCTTCTCTCCAGGCATCTCGGGGGACATCTGGGGTCCTGGATCTAAATTCAGATGGCGTTGCTGTCAGGAGTGCAGAGGGCAGGGCAGACGCTCTAAACTGCTTCGCTCAAGGCGTCTCGGCGGACACCTGGGTCCTGGATCTAAGTTGAGATGGGCGCCGCCATCAGGCGTGAAGAGGTCAGGTCAGACGCCCAAAACCGTTTCTCTTCAGGCATCTCCGTGGACACCTGGGGTACTGGATCTAAGTTTAGATGGGCGCCTCCATCAGGCGTGAAGAGGGCAGGGCAAACGCTCCAAACTGTTTCTGTCCAGGCATCTCGGTGGATACCTGGGATCCTGGAACAAAGTTGAGATGGGCGCCGCCGTCAGGAGTTAAGGGGGCAGGGCAGATGCTCCAAACTGCTGCTCTCCAGGCATCTCGGGGAAAACCTGGGGTCCTGGATCTAATTTCAGATGGGCGCCCCCGTCATGCGTGAAGAGGGCAGGGTAGACGCTCCAAACTGATTCTGTCCAGGCATCTCGTGGGATACCTGGAGTCCTGGATCTAAGTGGATATGGGCGACGCCATCAGGCGTGAAGAGGGCAGGGCAGACGCTCAAAACTGCTTCTCTCCAGGCATCTCGTGGGACCCCTGGTGTCCTGGATCTCAGATGAGATGGGCGCCACCGTCAGGAGTGAAGAGGGCCGGGCAGATGCTCCAAACTGCTACTCTGCAGGCATCTCTGGGGATACGTTGGTCCTGGAACTATGTTGAGATCGGTGCCGCCATCAGGCTGAAGAGGGGAGGGCTGACGTCCAAAACCGATTCTCTTCATGCATCTCGGTGGACACCTGGGGTCCTGGATCTAAGTTGAGATGGGCACCGCCATCAGGCGTGAAGAGGGCAGGGCAGACGCTCCAAACTGCTTCTCTCCAGGCATCTCGGCGGACACCTGGGGTCCTGGATCTAAGTTGAAATGGGTGCCGCCGTCAGGCGTAAAGAGGGCCGGGCACATGCTCAAAACTTATACGCTGCAGGCATCTCGGGGGACACCTTGGGTCTTGGATCTAAGTTGAGATGGGCGTCGCCATCAGGCGTGAAGAGGGCAGGGCAGACGCCCAAATCCGCTTCTCTTCAGGCATCTCCGTGGACACCTGGGGTCCTGGATCTAAGTTGAGATGGGTGCCTCCGTCAAGCGTGAAGAGGGCAGGACAGACGCTCAAAACTGCTTCTCTCCAGGCATCTTGGGGACACCTGGGGTCCTGGATCTAAGTTGAAATGGGTGCCGCCGTCAGGCGTAAAGAGGGCCGGGCACATGCTCAAAACTTATACGCTGCAGGCATCTCGGGGGACACCTTGGGTCTTGGATCTAAGTTGAGATGGGCGTCGCCATCAGGCGTGAAGAGGGCAGGGCAGACGCTCCAAACTGCTTCTCTCCAGGCATCTCGGCGGACACCTGGGGTCCTGGATCTAAATTGAGATGGGCGCTGCCGTCAGGAGTTAAGAGGGGAGGGCAGACGCTGCAAACTGCTTCTCTCCAGGCATCTCGGCGAACACCTGGGGTCCTGGATCTAAGTTGAAATGGGTGCCGCCGTCAGGCGTAAAGAGGGCCGGGCACATGCTCAAAACTGCTACGCTGCAGGCATCTCGGGGGACACCTTGGGTCTTGGATCTAAGTTGAGATGGGCGTCGCCATCAGGCGTGAAGAGGGCAGGGCAGACGCCCAAAACCGCTTCTCTTCAGGCATCTCCGTGGACACCTGGGGTCCTGGATCTAAGTTGAGGTGGGTGCCTCCGTCAGGCGTGAAGAGGGCAGGACAGACGCTCAAAACTGCTTCTCTCCAGGCATCTTGGGGACACCTGGGGTCCTGGATCTAAGTTGAGTTGGGGGCCGCCGTCAGGCTTGAAGAGGTTAGGGCAGACACTCCAAACTGCTTCTCTCCAGGCATCTCGGGGTATACCTGGGGTCCGGGATCTAAGTTGAGATGGGCGCCTCCGTCAGGCTTGAAGAGGTCATGGCAGACGCTACAAACTGCTTCTCTCCAGGCATCTCGGGGGACACCTGGGGTCATGGATCTAAGTGAATATGGGCGCCGCCGTCAGGCGTGAAGAGGGCAGGGCAGACGCTCCAAACTGCTTCTCTCCTGGCATCTCGGTGGACACCTGGGGTCCTGTATCTAAGTTGAGATGGGCGCCGCCGTCAGGAATGAAATGCACAGGGCAGATGCTCAAAACTGCTGCTCTGCTGGCATCTCGGGGGACACCTTGGGTCCTCGACGTTAGTTGAGATGGGCGCCGCCATCAGGCGTGAAGAGGGCAGGGCTGACACCCAAAACCACTTCTCTCCAGGGCTCTCGGTGGGACACTGGGGTCCTGGATCTAAGTGGATATGGGCGCCTACGTTAGGCGTGATGAGGGCAGGGCAGAGGCTCAACATCGGTTCTCTTCAGGCATCTCGGTGGACACCTGGGGTCCTGGATCTAAGTTGAGATGGTCACCGCCATAAGTCGTGAAGAGGGCAGGGCAGATGCTCCAAACTGCTTCTCTGCAGGCATCTCGGGGGACATCTGGGGTCCTGGATCTAAATTGAGATGGCAGATGGCGTTGCTGTCAAGAGTGAAGAGGGCAGGGCAGACGCTCTAAACTGCTTCGCTCAAGGCAACTCGGCGGACACCTGGGTCCTGGATCTAAGTTGAGATGGTTGCCGCCGTCAGGCGTGAAGAGGGCAGGGAAGATGATCCAAACTGCTTCTCTCCAGGCATCTCGGGGGACACCTGGGGTCCTGGAACTAAGTGGATATGGTCACCGCCGTCAGGCGTGAAGAGGGCAGGGCAGACGCTCAAAAATGCTTCTCTCCAGGCATCTCGGGGGACACCTGTGGTCCTGGATCTAAGTTGAGATGGGCGCCGCCATCAGGCGTGAAGAGGTCAGGTCAGACGCCCAAAACCGTTTCTCTTCAGGCATCTCCGTGGACACCTGTGGTACTGGATCTAAGTTTAGATGGGCGCCTCCGTCAGGCGTGAAGAGGGCAGGGCAAACGCTCCAAACTGTTTCTGACCAGGCATCTCGGGGGATACCTGGGATCCTGGATCTAAGTTGAGATGGGCACCGCCATCAGGCGTGAAGAGGGCAGGGCAGACGCTCCAAACTGCTTCTCTCCAGGCATCTTGGGGGACACCTGGTGTCCTGGATCTAAGTTCAGATGGGCGCCCCCGTCATGCGTGAAGAGGGCAGGGTAGACGCTCTAAACTGCTTCTCTCTAAGCATCTCGTGGGATACCTGGAGTCCTGGATCTAAGTGGATATGGGCGACTCCATCAGGTGTGAAGAGGGCAGGGCAGACGCTCAAAACTGCTTCTCTCCAGGCATCTCTTGGGACCCCTGGTGTCCTGGATCTCAGTTGAGATGGGCGCCGCCGTCAGGAGTGAAGAGGGCCAGGCAGATGCTCCAAACTGCTACTCTGCAGGCATCTCTGGGGATACGTTGGTCCTGGAAATAAGTTGAGATGGGCGCCGCCATCAGGCCTGAAGAGGGGAGGGCTGACGTCCAAAACCGATTCTCTTCAGGCATCTCCGTGGACACCTGGGGTCCTGGATCTAAGTTTAGATGGGCGCCTCCGTCAGGCGTGAAGAGGGCAGGGCAAACGCTCCAAACTGTTTCTGTCCAGGCATCTCGGTGGATACCTGGGATCCTGGAACTAAGTTGAGTTGGGCGCCGCCTTCAGGAGTTAAGAGGGCAGGGCAGACGCTCCAAACTGCTTCTCTCCAGGCATCTCGGGGGAAACCTGGGGTCCTGGATCTAAGTTGAGATGGGCACCGCCGTCAGGCGTGAAGAGGGCAGGGCAGACGCTCCAAACTGCTTCTCTCCAGGCATCTCGGGGGACACCTGGTGTCCTGGATCTAAGTTCAGATGGGCGCCCCCATCATGCGTGAAGAGGGCAGGGTAGACGCTCCAAACTGCTTCTCTCCAGGCATCTCGTGGAACACCTGGAGTCCTGGATCTCAGTTGAGATGGGCGCCGCCGTCAGGAGTGAAGAGGGCCGGGCAAATGCTCCAAACTGCTACTCTGCAGGCATCTCGGGGGATACCTTGGTCCAGGAACTAAGTTGAGATGGGCGCCGCCATCAGGCCTGAAGAGGGGAGGGCTGACGTCCAAAACCGCTTCTCTTCATGCATCTCGGTGGACACCTGGGGTCCTGTATCTAAGTTGAGATGGGCGCCGCCATCAGGTGTGAAGAGGGCAGGGCTGACGCTCCAAACTGCTTCTCTCCAGGCATCTCGGCGAACACATGGGGTCCTGGATCTAAGTTGAGATGGGCGCCGCCGTCAGGCGTAAAGAGGGACGGGCACATGCTCAAAACTGCTATGCTGCAGACATCTCGGGGGACACCTTGGGTCTTGGATCTAAGTTGAGATGGGCGTCCCCATCAGGCATGAAGAGGGCAGGGCAGACGCCCAAAACCGCTTCCCTTCAGGCATCTCCGTGGACACCTGGGGTCCTGGATCTAAGTTGAGGTGGGTGCCTCCGTCAGGCGTGAAGAAGGCAGGGCAGAGGCTCAAAACTGCTTCTCTCGAGGCATCTCGGCGGACACCTGGGGTCCTGGATCTAAGTTGAGATGGGCGCCGCCGTCCCGCTTGAAGAGAGCAGGACAGAAGCTCAAAACTGCTTCTCTCCAGGCATCTCAGGGGACACCTGGGGTCCTGGATCTAAGTTGAGATGGGCGCCGCCGTCAGGCGTGAAGAGGGCAGGGCAGACGCTCAAATCTGCTTCTCTCGAGGCATCTCGGCGGACACCTGGGGTCCTGGATCTAAGTTCAGATGGGCGCCGCCGTCCCGCTTGAAGAGGGCAGGACAGAAGCTTAAAACTGCTTCTCTCCAGGCATCTCGGGGGACACCTGCGGTCCTGGAACTGAGTTGAGATGGACGCCGCAGTCAGGAGTTAAGAGGGCAGGGGAGACGCTCCACATTGCTTCTCTCCAGGCATTTCGGCAGACACTTGGGGTCCTGGATCTAACTTGAGATGGGCGCCAACGTCAGGAGTTAAGAGGGCAGGGCAGACGCTCCAAACTGCTTCTCTCCAGGCATCTCGGGGGAAACCTTGGGTCCCGGATCTAAGTTGAGATGGGCGCTGCTGTCCGGCGTGGTGAGGGCAGGGCAGACGACTAACACCGCTTCTGTTCAGGCATCTCCGTGGACACCTGGTGTCCTGGGTCTAAGTTTATATGGGAGCCTCCGTCAGGCTTTAAGAGGGCAGGGCAGACGCTCCAAACTGCTTCTCTACAGGCATCTCGGCGGACACCTGGGATCCTGGATCTAACTTGAGATGGGCGCCGCCATCAGGAGTTACGAGGGCAGGGCAGACGCTCCAAACTACTTCTCTCCAGGCATCTCGGGGGACACCTGTGGTCCTGGATCTATGTTGAGATGGGGGCCGCTGACAGGAGTGAAGAGGGCAGGGTAGACGCTCCAAACTGCATCTCTCCAGGCATCTCGGGGGACACCTGGGGTCCTGGATCTAAATTGAGATGGGCGCCGCCGTCAGGCCTGAAGAGGGCCGGGCAGACGCTCCAAACTGTTTCTCTCCAGGCATCTCGGGTGATACATGGTGTCTTGGATCTAAGTTGAGATGGGCGCCTAAGTTAGGCGTGAAGAGAGCAGGGCAGACGCTCCAAGCTGCTTCTCTCCAGGCATCTCATGGGACACCTGGGGTCCTGGATCTAACTTGAGATGGGCGCTGACATCAGCCGTGAAGAGGGCAGGGCAGACGCTCCAAAGAGCTTCTCTCCAGGCATCTCGGGGGACATCTGGGGTCCTGGATATAAATTGAGATGGCGTCGCTATCATGAGTGAAGAGGGCAGGGCAGACGCTCAAAAATGCTTCTCTCCAGGCATCTCGCGGGACACCTGGGGTCCTGGATCTAAGTTGAAATGGACGCCGCCGTCAGTAGTGAAGAGGACTGGGCACATGCTCAAAACTGCTACTCTGCAGGCACCTCGGGGGACACCTGGGGTCCTGGATCTAAGTTGAGATGGGAGCCGCGGTCAGGAGTTAAGAGGGCAGGGCAGACGTTCCAAACTGCTTCTCTCCAGGCATCTCGGGGGAAACCTGGGGTCCTGGATCTAAGTTGAGATGGGCACCGCAGTCAGGCGTGAAGAGGGCAGGGCAGACGCTCAAAACTGCTTCAATCCAGGCAACTTGGGGACACCTGGGGTCCTGGATCTAAGTTGAGTTGGGCGCTGCCGTCAGGCGTGAAGAGCGCAGGGCAGACGCTCAAAACTGCTTCTCTCCAGGCATCTCGGGGGACACCTGGGGTCCTGGATCTAAGTTGAGATGGGCGCCGCCGTCAGGTGTGAAGAGGGCAGTGCCGACGCTCCAAACTGATTCTCTCCAGGCATCTCGGCGTACACCTGGGATCCTCGATATAAATTGAGATGGACGCCGCCATCAGACGTGAAGAGAGCAGGGCAGACGCTTCAAACTGCTTCTCTCCAGGCATCTCGGGCGATATCTGGGTTCCTGGATCTAAGTTGAGATTGGCGCCCCCATCAGGCTTGAAGAGGGCAGGGCAGACGCTCCAAGCTGCTTCTCTCCAGGCAACTCGGGGGACACCTGGGGTCCTGGATCTGAGTGGATATGGGCGCCGCCGTCAGGCGTGAAGAGGGCAGGGCAGACGCTCAAAACTGCTTCTCTGCAGGCATCTCGGGGGATACCTGGGGTCCGGGATCTAAGTTGAGATGGGCGCCTCCGTCAGGCTTGAAGAGGTCAGGGCAGACGCTCCAAACTGCTTCTCTCCAGGCATCTCGGGGGACACCTGGGGTCCTGGAACTAAGTGGATATGGTCACCGCCGTCAGGCGTGAAGAGGGCAGGGCAGACGCTCAAAAATGCTTCTCTCCAGGCATCTCCGGGGACACCTGGGGTCCTGGATCTAAGTTGAGATGGGCGCCGCCATCAGGTGTGAAGAGGGCAGGTCAGACGCCCAAAACCGCTTCTCTTCAGGCATCTCCGTGGACACCTGGGGTCCTGGATCTAAGTTTAGATGGGCGCCTCCGTCAGGCGTGAAGAGGGCAGGGCAAACGCTCCAAACTGTTTCTGTCCAGGCATCTCTGTGGATACCTGGGATCCTGCAACTAAGTTGAGTTGGGCGCCGCCTTCAGGAGTTAAGAGGGCAGGGCAGACGCTCCAAACTGCTTCTCTCCAGGCATCTCGGGGGAAACCTGGGGTCCTGGATCTAAGTTGAGATGGGCACCGCCGTCAGGCGTGAAGAGGGCAGGGCAAACGCTCCAAACTGCTTCTCTCCAGGCATCTCGGGGGACACCTGGTGTCCTGGATCTAAGTTCAGATGGGCGCCCCCATCATGCGTGAAGAGGGCAGGGTAGACGCTCCAAACTGCTTCTCTCCAGGCATCTCGTGGAACACCTGGAGTCCTGGATCTAAGTGGATATGGGCGACGCCATCAGGCGTGAAGAGGGCAGGGCAGACGCTCAAAACTGCTTCTCTCCTGGCATCTCGTGGGACCCCTGGTGTCCTGGATCTCAGTTGAGATGGGCGCCGCCGTCAGGCGTGAAGAGGGCCGGGCAAATGCTCCAAACTGCTACTCTGCAGGCATCTCGGGGGATACCTTGGTCCAGGAACTAAGTTGAGATGGGCGCCGCCATCAGGCCTGAAGAGGGGAGGGCTGACGTCCAAAACCGCTTCTCTTCATGCATCTCGGTGGACACCTGGGGTCCTGTATCTAAGTTGAGATGGGCGCCGCCATCAGGTGTGAAGAGGGCAGGGCTGACGCTCCAAACTGCTTCTCTCCAGGCATCTCGGCGAACACATGGGGTCCTGGATCTAAGTTTAGATGGGCGCCGCCGTCAGGCGTAAAGAGGGACGGGCACATGCTCAAAACTGCTATGCTGCAGACATCTCGGGGGACACCTTGGGTCTTGGATCTAAGTTGAGATGGGCGTCGCCATCAGGCGTGAAGAGGGCAGGGCAGACGCCCAAAACCGCTTCTCTTCAGGCATCTCCGTGGACACCTGGGGTCCTGGATCTAAGTTGAGGTGGGTGCCTCCGTCAGGCGTGAAGAAGGCAGGGCAGAGGCTCAAAACTGCTTCTCTCGAGGCATCTCGGCGGACACCTGGGGTCCTGGATCTAAGTTGAGATGGGCGCCGCCGTCCCGCTTGAAGAGAGCAGGACAGAAGCTCAAAACTGCTTCTCTCCAGGCATCTCAGGGGACACCTGGGGTCCTGGATCTAAGTTGAGATGGGCGCCGCCGTCAGGCGTGAAGAGGGCAGGGCAGACGCTCAAAACTGCTTCTCTCGAGGCATCTCGGCGGACACCTGGGGTCCTGGATCTAAGTTCAGATGGGCGCCGCCGTCCCGCTTGAAGAGGGCAGGACAGAAGCTTAAAACTGCTTCTCTCCAGGCATCTCGGGGGACACCTGCGGTCCTGGAACTGAGTTGAGATGGACGCCGCAGTCAGGAGTTAAGAGGGCAGGGGAGACGCTCCACATTGCTTCTCTCCAGGCATTTCGGCAGACACTTGGGGTCCTGGATCTAACTTGAGATGGGCGCCAACGTCAGGAGTTAAGAGGGCAGGGCAGACGCTCCAAACTGCTTCTCTCCAGGCATCTCGGGGGAAACCTTGGGTCCCGGATCTAAGTTGAGATGGGCGCTGCTGTCCGGCTTGAAGAGGGCAGGACAGAAGCTTAAAACTGCTTCTCTCCAGGCATCTCGGGGGACACCTGGGGTCCTGGATCTAAGTTGAGATGGGCGCCGCCGTCAGGCGTGAAGAGGGCCGGGAACATGCTCAAAACTGCTACGCTGCAGGCATCTCGGGGGACACCTTGGTTCTTGGATCTAAGTTGAGATGGGCGTCGCCATCAGGCGTGAAGAGGGCAGGGCAGACGCCCAAAACCGCTTCTCTTGAGGCATCTACGTGGAAACCTGGGGTCCTGGATCTAAGTTGAGGTGGGTGCCTCCGTCAGGCGTGAAGAAGGCAGGGCAGAGGCTCAAAACTGCTTCTCTCGAGGCATCTCGGCGGACACCTGGGGTCCTGGATCTAAGTTGAGATGGGCGCCGCCGTCCCGCTTGAAGAGAGCAGGACAGAAGCTCAAAACTGCTTCTCTCCAGGCATCTCAGGGGACACCTGGGGTCCTGGATCTAAGTTGAGATGGGCGCCGCCGTCAGGCGTGAAGAGGGCAGGGCAGACGCTCAAATCTGCTTCTCTCGAGGCATCTCGGCGGACACCTGGGGTCCTGGATCTAAGTTCAGATGGGCGCCGCCGTCCCGCTTGAAGAGGGCAGGACAGAAGCTTAAAACTGCTTCTCTCCAGGCATCTCGGGGGACACCTGCGGTCCTGGAACTGAGTTGAGATGGACGCCGCAGTCAGGAGTTAAGAGGGCAGGGGAGACGCTCCACATTGCTTCTCTCCAGGCATTTCGGCAGACACTTGGGGTCCTGGATCTAACTTGAGATGGGCGCCAACGTCAGGAGTTAAGAGGGCAGGGCAGACGCTCCAAACTGCTTCTCTCCAGGCATCTCGGGGGAAACCTTGGGTCCCGGATCTAAGTTGAGATGGGCGCTGCTGTCCGGCGTGGTGAGGGCAGGGCAGACGACTAACACCGCTTCTGTTCAGGCATCTCCGTGGACACCTGGTGTCCTGGGTCTAAGTTTATATGGGAGCCTCCGTCAGGCTTTAAGAGGGCAGGGCAGACGCTCCAAACTGCTTCTCTACAGGCATCTCGGCGGACACCTGGGATCCTGGATCTAACTTGAGATGGGCGCCGCCATCAGGAGTTACGAGGGCAGGGCAGACGCTCCAAACTACTTCTCTCCAGGCATCTCGGGGGACACCTGTGGTCCTGGATCTATGTTGAGATGGGGGCCGCTGACAGGAGTGAAGAGGGCAGGGTAGACGCTCCAAACTGCATCTCTCCAGGCATCTCGGGGGACACCTGGGGTCCTGGATCTAAATTGAGATGGGCGCCGCCGTCAGGCCTGAAGAGGGCCGGGCAGACGCTCCAAACTGTTTCTCTCCAGGCATCTCGGGTGATACATGGTGTCTTGGATCTAAGTTGAGATGGGCGCCTAAGTTAGGCGTGAAGAGAGCAGGGCAGACGCTCCAAGCTGCTTCTCTCCAGGCATCTCATGGGACACCTGGGGTCCTGGATCTAACTTGAGATGGGCGCTGACATCAGCCGTGAAGAGGGCAGGGCAGACGCTCCAAAGAGCTTCTCTCCAGGCATCTCGGGGGACATCTGGGGTCCTGGATATAAATTGAGATGGCGTCGCTATCATGAGTGAAGAGGACTGGGCACATGCTCAAAACTGCTACTCTGCAGGCACCTCGGGGGACACCTGGGGTCCTGGATCTAAGTTGAGATGGGAGCCGCGGTCAGGAGTTAAGAGGGCAGGGCAGACGTTCCAAACTGCTTCTCTCCAGGCATCTCGGGGGAAACCTGGGGTCCTGGATCTAAGTTGAGATGGGCACCGCAGTCAGGCGTGAAGAGGGCAGGGCAGACGCTCAAAACTGCTTCAATCCAGGCAACTTGGGGACACCTGGGGTCCTGGATCTAAGTTGAGTTGGGCGCTGCCGTCAGGCGTGAAGAGCGCAGGGCAGACGCTCAAAACTGCTTCTCTCCAGGCATCTCGGGGGACACCTGGGGTCCTGGATCTAAGTTGAGATGGGCGCCGCCGTCAGGTGTGAAGAGGGCAGTGCCGACGCTCCAAACTGATTCTCTCCAGGCATCTCGGCGTACACCTGGGATCCTCGATCTAAATTGAGATGGACGCCGCCATCAGACGTGAAGAGAGCAGGGCAGACGCTTCAAACTGCTTCTCTCCAGGCATCTCGGGCGATATCTGGGTTCCTGGATCTAAGTTGAGATTGGCGCCCCCATCAGGCTTGAAGAGGGCAGGGCAGACGCTCCAAGCTGCTTCTCTCCAGGCAACTCGGGGGACACCTGGGGTCCTGGATCTGAGTGGATATGGGCGCCGCCGTCAGGCGTGAAGAGGGCAGGGCAGACGCTCAAAACTGCTTCTCTGCAGGCATCTCGGGGGATACCTGGGGTCCGGGATCTAAGTTGAGATGGGCGCCTCCGTCAGGCTTGAAGAGGTCAGGGCAGACGCTCCAAACTGCTTCTCTCCAGGCATCTCGGGGGACACCTGGGGTCCTGGAACTAAGTGGATATGGTCACCGCCGTCAGGCGTGAAGAGGGCAGGGCAGACGCTCAAAAATGCTTCTCTCCAGGCATCTCCGGGGACACCTGGGGTCCTGGATCTAAGTTGAGATGGGCGCCGCCATCAGGTGTGAAGAGGGCAGGTCAGACGCCCAAAACCGCTTCTCTTCAGGCATCTCCGTGGACACCTGGGGTCCTGGATCTAAGTTTAGATGGGCGCCTCCGTCAGGCGTGAAGAGGGCAGGGCAAACGCTCCAAACTGTTTCTGTCCAGGCATCTCGGTGGATACCTGGGATCCTGCAACTAAGTTGAGTTGGGCGCCGCCTTCAGGAGTTAAGAGGGCAGGGCAGACGCTCCAAACTGCTTCTCTCCAGGCATCTCGGGGGAAACCTGGGGTCCTGGATCTAAGTTGAGATGGGCACCGCCGTCAGGCGTGAAGAGGGCAGGGCAAACGCTCCAAACTGCTTCTCTCCAGGCATCTCGGGGGACACCTGGTGTCCTGGATCTAAGTTCAGATGGGCGCCCCCATCATGCGTGAAGAGGGCAGGGTAGACGCTCCAAACTGCTTCTCTCCAGGCATCTCGTGGAACACCTGGAGTCCTGGATCTAAGTGGATATGGGCGACGCCATCAGGCGTGAAGAGGGCAGGGCAGACGCTCAAAACTGCTTCTCTCCTGGCATCTCGTGGGACCCCTGGTGTCCTGGATCTCAGTTGAGATGGGCGCCGCCGTCAGGCGTGAAGAGGGCCGGGCAAATGCTCCAAACTGCTACTCTGCAGGCATCTCGGGGGATACCTTGGTCCAGGAACTAAGTTGAGATGGGCGCCGCCATCAGGCCTGAAGAGGGGAGGGCTGACGTCCAAAACCGCTTCTCTTCATGCATCTCGGTGGACACCTGGGGTCCTGTATCTAAGTTGAGATGGGCGCCGCCATCAGGTGTGAAGAGGGCAGGGCTGACGCTCCAAACTGCTTCTCTCCAGGCATCTCGGCGAACACATGGGGTCCTGGATCTAAGTTGAGATGGGCGCCGCCGTCAGGCGTAAAGAGGGACGGGCACATGCTCAAAACTGCTATGCTGCAGACATCTCGGGGGACACCTTGGGTCTTGGATCTAAGTTGAGATGGGCGTCCCCATCAGGCGTGAAGAGGGCAGGGCAGACGCCCAAAACCGCTTCTCTTCAGGCATCTCCGTGGACACCTGGGGTCCTGGATCTAAGTTGAGGTGGGTGCCTCCGTCAGGCGTGAAGAAGGCAGGGCAGAGGCTCAAAACTGCTTCTCTCGAGGCATGTCGGCGGACACCTGGGGTCCTGGATCTAAGTTGAGATGGGCGCCGCCGTCCCGCTTGAAGAGAGCAGGACAGAAGCTCAAAACTGCTTCTCTCCAGGCATCTCAGGGGACACCTGGGGTCCTGGATCTAAGTTGAGATGGGCGCCGCCGTCAGGCGTGAAGAGGGCAGGGCAGACGCTCAAAACTGCTTCTCTCGAGGCATCTCGGCGGACACCTGGGGTCCTGGATCTAAGTTCAGATGGGCGCCGCCATCCCGCTTGAAGAGGGCAGGACAGAAGCTTAAAACTGCTTCTCTCCAGGCATCTCGGGGGACACCTGCGGTCCTGGAACTGAGTTGAGATGGACGCCGCAGTCAGGAGTTAAGAGGGCAGGGGAGACGCTCCACATTGCTTCTCTCCAGGCATTTCGGCAGACACTTGGGGTCCTGGATCTAACTTGAGATGGGCGCCAACGTCAGGAGTTAAGAGGGCAGGGCAGACGCTCCAAACTGCTTCTCTCCAGGCATCTCGGGGGAAACCTTGGGTCCCGGATCTAAGTTGAGATGGGCGCTGCTGTCCGGCTTGAAGAGGGCAGGACAGAAGCTTAAAACTGCTTCTCTCCAGGCATCTCGGGGGACACCTGGGGTCCTGGATCTAAGTTGAGATGGGCGCCGCCGTCAGGCGTAAAGAGGGACGGGCACATGCTCAAAACTGCTATGCTGCAGACATCTCGGGGGACACCTTGGGTCTTGGATCTAAGTTGAGATGGGCGTCCCCATCAGGCGTGAAGAGGGCAGGGCAGACGCCCAAAACCGCTTCTCTTCAGGCATCTCCGTGGACACCTGGGGTCCTGGATCTAAGTTGAGGTGGGTGCCTCCGTCAGGCTTTAAGAGGGCAGGGCAGACGCTCCAAACTGCTTCTCTCGAGGCATCTCGGCGGACACCTGGGGTCCTGGATCTAAGTTGAGAAGGGGGCCGCCGTCCGGCTTGAAGAGGGCAGGACAGAAGCTTAAAACTGCTTCTCTCCAGGCATCTCGGGGGACACCTGGGGTCCTGGATCTAAGTTGAGATGGGCGCCCCTGTCACGCGTGAATAGGGTAGGGCAGACGCTCCAAACTGCTCCTTTCCAGCATGTCGGTGGACACCTGGGGTCCTGGAACTGAGTTGAGATGGACGCCGCCGTCAGGAGTTAAGAGGGCAGGGCAGAGGCTCCAAATTGCTTCTCTCCACGCATTTCAGCGGACACTTGGGGTCCTGGATCTAACTTGAGATGGGCGCCAACGTCAAGAGTTAAGAGGGCAGAGCAGACGCTCCAAACTGCTTCTCTCCAGGCATCTCGGGGAACACCTGGGGTACTGGATCTAAGTTGAGATGGGCGCCGCCGTCAGGAGTGAAGAGGGCAGGGCAGTCGCTCAAAACTGCTTCTCTCGAGGCATCTCGGCGGACGCCTGGGGTCCTGGATCTAAGTTGAGATGGTCGCGGCCATCAGCCGTGAAGAGGGCACGGTAGACGCTCCAAACTGCTTCTCTCCAGGCATCTCGGGGGACACCTGGGGTCCTAGAACTAAGTTCATATGGTCGCCGCCGTCAGGGGTGAAGAGGGCAGGGCAGACGCTCCAAACTGCTTCTCTCCAGGCATGTCGGGGGACACCTGGGGTCCTGGATCTATGTTGAGATGGGTGCCGCCGTCAGGAGTGAAGAGGGCAGGGCTGACGCTCAAAACTGCTTCTCTCGAGGCATCTCGGCGGACACCTGGGGTCCTGGATCTAAGTTGAGATGGGCGCCGCCGTCAGGAGTGAAGAGGGCCGGGCACATGCTCAACACTGCTACTCTGCAGGCATCTCGGGGGACACCTTTGGTCCTGCATCTACGTTGAGATGGCCGCCGCCATCAGGCTTGAAGAGGGCAGGGCAGACGCCCAAAACCGCTTCTCTTCAGGCATCTCCGTGAACACCTGTGGTCCTGGATCTAAGTTTAGATGGGAGCCTCCGTCAGGAATTAAGAGGGCAGGGCAGATGCTCCAAACTGCTTCTCTCCAGGCATTTCGGGGGACACCTTGGGTCCTGGACCTAAGTTGAGATGTGCGCCGCAGTCATGCGTGAAGAGGGCAGGGCAGAAGTTCCAAACTGCTTCTCTCCAGGCATCTCGGGGGACACCTGGGGTCCTGGATCTATGTTGAGATGGGTGCCGCCGTCAGGAGTGAAGAGGGCAGGGCTGACACTCCAAACTGCATCTCTCCAGGCATCTCGGGGGACACCTGGGGTCCTGGATCTAAGTTGTGATGGCCGCCGTAGTCAGGCGTGAAGAGGGCAGGGCAGACGCTCCAAACTGCTTCTCTCCAGGCATCTCGGGAGACACCTGGGGTCCTGGATCTACGTTAAAATGGGTGCTCCCGTCATGCTTGAGTAGGGTAGGGAAGACGCTCCAAACTGCTTCTCTCCAGGCATCTCGGGGGACACCTGGGATCCTGGATCTAAGTTGAGATGGGTGCCGCCGTCAGGATTGAAGAGGGCAGGGAAGACGCTCAAACTGCTTCTCTCCAGGCATCTCGGGGGACACCTGGGGTCCTGGATCTAAGTTAAGATGGGCGCCGCCATCAGGAATGAAGAGGGCAGGGCAGCCCGTCCAAACTGCTTCGCTCGAAGCATCTCGGCAGACACCTAGGGTCCTGGATATAAGTGGACATGGTCGCCGCCGTCAGGCTTGAAGAGGGCAGGGCAGACGCTCAAAAATGCTTCTCTCGAGGCACCTGGGGGACACCTGGGGTCCTGGATCTAAGTTGAGATGGGCGCCGCCGTCAGGCGTTAAGAGGTCAGGGCAGACGCCCAAAACCGCTTTTCTGCAGGCATCTCGGCGGACACCTGGGGTCCTGGATCTCAGGTGAGATGGGAGCCGCCGTCAGGAGTGAAGAGGGCCGGGCAGATGCTCCAAACTGCTACTCTGCAGGCCTCTCGGGGGATACGTTGGGTCCTGGATCTAAGTTGAGTTGGGCGCTGCCATCAGGAGTGAAGAGGGCAGGGTAGACGTCTAAACCCGCTTCTCTTCATGCATCTCGGGGGACACCTTTGGTCCTGGATCTACGGTGAGATGGGCGCCGCCATCAGGCGTTAAAAGGTCAGGGCAGAAGCCCAAAACCGCTTTTCTGCAGGCATCTCGGCGGACACCTGGGGTCCTGGATCTAAGCTGAGATGGCCGCCGCCGTCAGGCATGAAGAGGGCAGGGCAGACGCTCCAAACTGCTTCTCTCCAGGCATCTCGTGGGACACCTGGGTTCCTGGATCTCAGTTGAGTTGGGCGCTGCCTTCAGGAGTGAAGAGGGCAGGGCAGATGCTCAAAACTGCTACTCTGCAGGCATCTCGGGGGATACGTTGGATCCTGAATCTAAGTTGAGATGGGCGCCGCCGTCAGGCGTGAAGAGCGCAGGGCAGACGCCCAAAACTACTTCTCTTCATGCATCTCGGTGGACACCTGGGGTCGTGGATCTAAGTTTGGATGGGCGCCTCCGTCAGGCGTGAAGAGGGCAGGGCAAACGCTCCAAACTGCTTCTGTCCAGGCATCTCGGTGGACACCTGGGGTCCTGGAACTAAGTTGAGATTGGCGCCGCCGTCAGGAGTTAAGAGGGCAAGGCAGACGCTCTAAACTGCTTCTCTCAAGGCATCTCGGCGGACACCTAGGTCCAAGATCTAAGTTGAGATGGTCGCCGCCGTCAGCCGTGAAGAGGGCACGGTAGACGCTCCAAACTGCTTCTCTCCAGGCATCTCGGGGGACACCTGGGGTCCTAAATCTAAGTGGATATGGTCGCCGCCGTCACGCGTGAAGAGAGCAGGGCAGACGCTCAAAAATGCTTCTCTCCAGGCATCTTGGGGGACACCTGCGGTCCTGGATCTATGTTGAGATGGGCGCCGCCGTCAGGAGTGAAGAGGGCCGGGCACATGCTCAACACTGCTACTCTGCAGGCATCTCTGGGGACACCTTTGGTCCTGGATCTACGTTGAGATGGGCGCCGCCATCAGGCTTGAAGAGGGCAGGGCAGACGCCCAAAACCGCTTCTCTTCACGCATCTCCGTGGACACCTGGGGCCCTGGATCTAAATTTAGATGGGCGCCTCTGTCAGGAATTAAGAGGGCAGGGCAGACGCTCCATACTGCTTCTCTCCAGGCATCTCGGGGGAAACCTGGGGTCTTGCATCGAAGTTGAGATGGGCACCGCCGTCAGGCGTGAAGAGGGCAGGGCAGAAGCTCCAAACTGCTACTCTGCAGGCATCTCGGGGGATACGTTGGATCCTGGATCTAAGTTGAGATAGGCGCCTCCGTCAGGCGTGAACAGGGCAGGGCAGACGCCCAAAACCGCTTCTCTTCATGCATCTCGGTGGACACCTGGGGTCCTGGATCTAAGTTGAGATGGGCGCCGCCGTAAGGCGTGAAGAGGGTAGGGAAGACGCTCCAAACTGCTTCTCTCCAGGCATCTCGGGGGACACCTGGGGTCCTGGATCTAACTTGATATGGACGCCGCCGTTAAGAGTTAAGAGGGCAGGGTAGACGCTCCACACTGCTTCTCTCCAGGCATCTCGGCGGACACCTGGGGTACTGGATATAAGTTGAGATGCGCGCCGCCGTCAGGCGTGAAGAGGGTAAGGCAGACGCTCCAAACTGCTTCTCTCTAGGCATCTCAGGGGACACCTGGGGTCCTGGATCTATGTTGAGATGGGGTCCCCCGTCAGGTGTGAAGAGGGCAGGGCAGACGCTCAAAAATGCTTCTCTCCAGGCATCTCGGGGGACACCAGGGGTCCTGAATCTTAGTTGAGATGGGCGCCCCCGTCAGGCGTGAAGAGGTCAGGGCAGACGCTCAAAAGTGCTACTCTGCAGCCATCTCGGGGGATACGTTGGGTCCTGGATCTAAGTTGAGATAGGCGCAGCCGTCAGGCGCGAATAGGGCAGGGCAGACGCCCAAAACCGCTTCTCTTCATGCATCTCGGTGGACACCTAGGGTCCTGGATCTAAGTTGAGATGGGCGCCGCCGTCAAGAGTGAAGAGGGCAGTGTAGACGCTCCAAACTGCTTCTCTCCAGGCATCTCGGGGGACACCTGGGGTCCTGGATCTAACTTGACATGGGCGCCGCCATCATGAGTGAAGAGGGCAGGGGAGACGCTCCAAACTGCTTCTCTCCAGGCATCTCGGGCGACACCTGGGGTCCTGGATCTAAGTTGAGATCGGCGCCGCCGTCAGGAGTGAATAGGGCAGGGCAGATGCTCCAAACTGCTTCTCTCCAGGCATCTCGGGTGACACCTGGGGTCCTGGAACTAACTTGAGATGGGCGCCGCCGTCAAGAGTGAAGAGGGCAGGGTAGACGCTCCAAACTGCTTCTCTCCAGGCATCTCGGGGGACACCTAGGGTCCCGGATCTAACTTGAGATGGACGCCGCCATCAGGAGTTAAGTGGGCAGGGCAGACGCTCCACACTGCTTCTCTCCAGGCATCTCTGCGGACACCTGGGGTACTGGATATAAGTTGAGATGCGCGCCGCCGTCAGGCGTGAAGAGCGTAAGGCAGACGCTCCAAACTGCTTCTCTCCAGGCATCTCAGGGGACACCTGGGGTCCTGGATCCAAGTGGATATGGGCGACGCCATCAGGCGTGAAGAGGGCAGGGCACACACTCAAAACTGCTACTCTGCAGGCATCTCGGGGGATACGTTGGGTCCTGGATCTAAGCTGAGATAGGCGCCTCCGTCAGGCGTGAACAGGGCAGGGCAGACGCCCAAAACCGCTTCTCTTCATGCATCTCGGTGAACACCTGGGGTCTTGGATCTATCTTGAGATCGGCGCCGCCGTCAGGAGTGAAGAGGGCAGGGCAGATGCTCCAAACTGCTTCTCAACAGGCATCTCGGGGGAAACCTGGGGTCCTGGATCTAAGTTGAGATGGGCGCCACCGTCAGGCTTGAAGAGGGCAGTGCCGATGCTCCAAACTGATTCACTCCAGGCATCTCCGCGTACAGCAGGGGTCCTGGATCTAAATTAAGTTGGACGTCGCCGTCAGACGTGAAGAGAGCAGGGCAGACGCTTCAAACTGCTTCTCTCCAGGCATCTCGGGCGATACCTGGGTTCCTGGATCTAAGTTGAGATGGGCGCCTCCGTCAGGCCTGAAGAGGGCAGGGCAGACGCTCAAAACTGCTTCTCTCCAGGCATCTCGGGGGATACCTGGGGTCCAGGATCTAAGTTGAGATGGGCGCGTCCGTCAGGCTTGAAGAGGTCAGGGCAGACGCTCAAAACTGCTTCTCTCCAGGCATCTCGGGGGACACCTGGGGTCCTGGATCTAAGTTGAGATGGGCGCGTCCGTCAGGCTTGAAAAGGGCAGGGCAGATGCTCAAAACTGCTGCTCTGCTGGCATCTCAGGGGATACGTTGGGTCCTGGATCTAAGTTGAGATAGGCGCAGCCGTCAGGCGCGCATAACGCAGGGCCGACGCCCAAAACCGCTTCTCTCCATGCATATCGGTGGACACTGGGGTCCTGGATCTAAGTTGAGATGGGCGCCGCCGTGAAGCGTGAAGAGGGTAGGGAAGACGCTCCAAACTGCTTCTCTCCAGGCATCTGGGGGACACCTGGGGTCCTAGATCTAACTTGACACGGGCGCCGCCATCAGGAGTTAAGAGGGCAGGGCAGACGCTCCACACTGCTTCTCTTCAGGCATCTCGGGGGACACCTGGGGTCCTGGATCTAAGTTGAGATGGGCGCCGCCGTCAGGAGTGAACAGGGCAGGGGAGACGCTCCAAACTGCTTCTCTCTAGGAATCTCGGGGGACACCTGGGGTCCTGGATCTAACTTGAGATCGGCGTCGCCGTCAGGAGTGAAGAGGGCAGGGCAGATGCTCCAAACTGCTTCTCTCCAGGCATCTCGGGGGACACCTGTGGTCCTGGAACTAACTTGAGATGGGCGCCGCAGTCAAGAGTGAAGAGGGCAGGGTAGACGCTCCAAACTGCTTCTCTCCAGGCATCTCGGGGGACACCTGGGGTCCTGGATCTAAGTTGAGATGGGCGCCGCCATCAGGAGTGAAGAGGGCAGGGCAGACGCTCCAAACTGCTTCTCTCCAGGCATTTCGGGGGAAACCTGGGGTCCTGGATCTTAGTTGAGATGGGCGCCGCCGTCAAGCGTAAAGAGGGCAGGGCAGACGCTTAAAAGTGCTACTCTGCAGGCATCTCGGGGGATACGTTGGATCCTGGATCTAAGTTGAGATAGGCGCCTCCGTCATGCGTGAACAGGGCAGGGCAGACGCCCAAAACCGCTTCTCTTCATGCATCTCGGTGGACACCTGGGGTCCTGGATCTAAGTTGAGATGGGCGCCGCCGTCAGGCGTGAAGAGGGTAGGGAAGACGCTCCAAACTGCTTCTCTGCAGGCATCTCGAGGGACACCTGGCGTCCTGGATCAAACTTGACATGGGCGCCGCCGTCAGGAGTTAAGAGGGCAGGGCAGACGCTCCACACTGGTTCTCTACAAGCATCTCGGGGGACACCTGGGGTCCTGGATCTAACTTGAGATCGTCGCCGCCGTCAGAAGTGAAGAGGGCATGGGAGACGCTCAAAACTGCTTCTCTCCAGGCATCTCGGGGGACACCTGGGGTCCTGGATCTATGTTGAGATGGGTGCCGCCGTCAGGAGTGAAGAGGGCAGGGCTGACACTCCAAACTGCATCTCTCCAGGCATCTCGGGGGACACCTGGGGTCCTGGATCTAAGTTGTGATGGGCGCCGTAGTCAGGCGTGAAGAGGGCAGGGCAGACGCTCCAAACTGCTTCTCTCCAGGCATCTCGGGAGACACCTGGGTTTCTGGATCTACGTTAAAATGGGTGCTCCCTTCATGCTTGACTAGGGTAGGGAATACGCTCCAAACTGCTTCTCTCCAGGCATCTCGGGGGACACCTGGGATCCTGGATCTAAGTTGAGATGGGTGCCGCCGTCAGGAGTGAAGAGGGCAGGGAAGACGCTCAAACTGCTTCTCTCCAGGCATCTCGGGGGACACCTGGGGTCCTGGATCTAAGTTAAGATGTGCGCCGCCATCAGGAATGAAGAGGGCAGGGCAGACGGTCCAAACTGCTTCTCTCGAAGCATCTCGGCAGACACCTAGGGTCCTGGATATAAGTGGACATGGTCTCCGCCGTCAGGGTTGAAGAGGGCAGGGCAGACGCTCAAAAATGCTTCTCTCGAGGCACCTGGGGGACACCTGGGGTCCTGGATCTAAGTTGAAATGGGCGCCGCTGTCAGGCGTTAAGAGGTCAGGGCAGACGCCCAAAACCGCTTTTCTGCAGGCATCTCGGCAGACACCTGGGGTCCTGGATCTCAGTTGAGATGGGAGCCGCCGTCAGGTGTGAAGAGGGCCGGGCAGATGCTCCAAACTGCTACTCTGCAGGCATCTTGGGGGATACGTTGGGTCCTGGATCTAAGTTGAGTTGGGCTCCGCCGTCAGGCGTGAAGAGGGCAGGGCAGACGTCTAAACCCGCTTCTCTTCATGCATCTCGGGGGACACCTTTGGTCCTGCATCTAAGGTGAGATGGGCGCCGCCATCAGGCGTTAAAAGGTCAGGGCAGTAGCCCAAAACCGCTTTTCTGCAGGCATCTCGGCGGATACCTGGGGTCCTGGATCTAAGCTGAGATGGCCGCCGCCGTCAGGCATGAAGAGGGCAGGGCAGACGCTCCAAACTGCTTCTCTCCAGGCATCTCGTGGGACACCTGGGTTCCTGGATCTCAGTTGAGTTGGGCGCTGCCGTCAGGAGTGAAGAGGGCAGGGCAGATGCTCAAAACTGCTACTCTGCAGGCATCTCGGGGGATAGGTTGGATCCTGAATCTAAGTTGAGATGGGCGCCGCCGTCAGGCGTGAAGAGGGCAGGGCAGACGCCCAAAACTACTTCTCTTCATGCATCTCGGTGGACACCTGGGGTCGTGGATCTAAGTTTGGATGGGCGCCTCCGTCAGGCGTGAAGAGGGCAGGGCAAACGCTCCAAACTGCTTCTGTCCAGGCATCTCGGTGGACACCTGGGGTCCTGGAACTATGTTGAGATGGGCGCCGCCGTCCGGAGTTAAGAGAGCAAGGCAGACGCTCTAAACTGCTTTTCTCAAGGCATCTGGGCGGACACCTAGGTCCAAGATCTAAGTTGAGATGGTCGCCGCCGTCAGCCGTGAAGAGGGCACGGTAGACGCTCCAAACTGCTTCTCTCCAGGCATCTCGGGGGACACCTGGGGTCCTAAAACTAAGTGGATATGGTCGCCGCCGTCACGCGTGAAGAGAGCAGGGCAGACGCTCAAAAATGCTTCTCTCCAGGCATCTTGGGGGACACCTGCGGTCCTGGATCTAAGTTGAGATGGGCGCCGCCGTCAGGAGTGATGAGGGCCGGGCACATGCTCAAAACTGCTACTCTGCAGGCATCTCTGGGGACACATTTGGTCCTGGATCTACGTTGAGATGGGCGCCGCCATCAGGCTTGAAGAGGGCAGGGCAGACGCCCAAAACCGCTTCTCTTCAGGCATCTCCGTGGACACCTGGGGTCCTGGATCTAAATTTGGATGGGAGCCTCCGTCAGGAATTAAGAGGGCAGGGCAGACGCTCCATACTGCTTCTCTCCAGGCATCTCGGGGGAAACCTGGGGTCTTGCATCGAAGTTGAGATGGGCACCGCCGTCAGGCGTGAAGAGGGCAGGGCAGAAGCTCCAAACTGCTACTCTGCAGGCATCTCGGGGGATACGTTGGATCCTGGATCTAAGTTGAGATAGGCGCCTCCGTCAGGCGTGAACAGGGCAGGGAAGACGCCCAAAACCGCTTCTCTTCATGCATCTCGGTGGATACCTGGGGTCCTGGATCTAAGTTGAGATGGGCGCCGCCGTCAGGTGTGAAGAGGGTAGGGAAGACGCTCCAAACTGCTTCTCTCCAGGCATCTCGGGGGACACCTGGGGTCCTGGATCTAACTTGATATGGACGCCGCCGTTAAGAGTTAAGAGGGCAGGGCAGACGCTCCACACTACTTCTCTCCAGGCATCTCGGCGGACACCTGGGGTACTGGATATAAGTTGAGATGCGCGCCACCGTCAGGCGTGAAGAGGTTAAGGCAGACGCTCCAAACTGCTTCTCTCTAGGCATCTCAGGGGACACCTGGGGTCCTGGATCTATGTTGAGATGGGGTCCCCCGTCAGGTGTGAAGAGGGCAGGGCAGACGCTCAAAAATGCTTCTCTCCAGGCATCTCGGGGGACACCAGGGGTCCTGAATCTTAGTTGAGATGGGCGCCCCCGTCAGGCGTGAAGAGGTCAGGGCAGACGCTCAAAAGTGCTACTCTGCAGGCATCTCGGGGGATACGTTGGGTCCTGGATCTAAGTTGAGATAGGCGCAGTCGTCAGGCGCGAATAGAGCAGGGCAGACCCCCAAAACCGCTTCTCTTCATGCATCTCAGTGGACACCTAGGGTCCTGGATGTAAGTTGAGATGGGCGCCGCCGTCAAGCGAGAAGAGGGTAGGGAAGACGCTCCAAACTGCTTCTCTGCAGGCATCTCGAGGGACACCTGGGGTCCTGGATCAAACTTGACATGGGCGCCGCCATCAGGAGTTAAGAGGGCAGGGCAGTCGCTCCACACTGGTTCTCTTCAAACATCTCGGGGGACACCTGGGGTCCTGGATCTAACTTGAGATCGTCGCCGCCGTCAGAAGTGAAGAGGGCAGGGGAGACGCTCAAAACTGCTTCTCTCCAGGCATCTCGGGGGACACCTGGGGTCCTGTATCTAACTTGACATGGGCGCCGCCATCAGGAGTGAAGAGGGCAGGGGAGACGCTCCAAACTGCTTCTCTCCAGGCATCTCGGGGGACACCTGGGGTCCTGGATCTAAGTTGAGATCGGCGCCACCGTCAGGAGCGAAGAGGGCAGGGCAGATGCTCCAAACTGCTTCTCTCCAGGCATCTCGGGGAACACCTGGGGTCCTGGAACTAACTTGAGATGGGCGCCGCCGTCAAGAGTGAAGAGGGCAGTGTAGACGCTCCACACTGCTTCTCTCCAGGCATCTCGGGGGTCACCTGGGGTACTGGATATAAGTTGAGATGCGCGCCGCCGTCAGGCGTGAAGAGGGTAAGGCAGACGCTCCAAACTGCTTCTCTCTAGGCATCTCAGGGGACACCTGGGGTCCTGGATCCAAGTGTATATGGGCGACGCCATCAGGCGTGAAGAGGGCCGGGCAGACGCTCAAAACTGCTCCTCTCCAGGTATCTCGTGGGACCCCTGGTGTCCTGGATCTCAGTTGAGATGGGCACCGCCGTCAGGAGTGGAGAGGGCCGGGCAGATGCTCCAAACTGCTACTCTGCAGGCATCTCGGGGGATACGTTTGTCCTGGAACTAAGTTGAGATGGGCGCCTCCGTCAGGCCTGAAGAGGGGAGGGCAGACGTCCAAAACCGCTTCTCTTCATGCATCTCAGTGGACACCTGGGGTCCTGGATCTAAGTTGAGATGGGCGCCGCCATCAGGCCTGAAGAGGGCAGGGCAGATGCTCCAAACTGCTTCTCTCCAGGCATCTAGTCGGACACCTGGGGTCCTGGATCTAAATTGAGATTGGCGCTCCCGTCAGGAGTTAAGAGGGCCAGGCAGACGCTCCAAACTGCTTCTCTCCAGGCCTCTCGGCGGAAACCTGGGGTCCTGGATCTAAGTTGAGATGGGCGCCGCCGTCAGGCGTGAAGAGGGCCGGGCACATGCTCAAAACTGCTACGCTGCAGGCATCTCGGGGGATACCTTGGGTCTTGGATCTAAGTTGAGATGGGCGTCGCCATCAGGCGTGAAGAGGGCAGGGCAGACGCCCAAAACCGCTTCTCTTCAGGCATCTCCGTGGACACATGGGGTCCTGGATCTAAGTTGAGATGGGTGCCTCCATCAGGCGTGAAGAGGGCAGGGCAGACGCCCAAAATTGCTTCTCTCGAGGCATCTCGGCGGACACCTGGGGTCCTGGATCTAAGTTGAGATGGGCGCCCCTGTCACGCGTGAATAGGGTAGGGCAGACGCTCCAAACTGCTCCTTTCCAGCATCTCGGTGGACACCTGGGGTCCTGGAACTGAGTTGAGATGGACGCCGCAGTCAGGAGTTAAGAGGGCAGGGCAGAGGCTCCAAATTGCTTCTCTCCAGGCATTTCGGCGGACACTTGGGGTCCTGGATCTAACTTGAGATGGGCGCCAACGTCAGGAGTTAAGAGGGCAGGGCAGACGCTCCAAACTGCTTCTCTCCAGGCATCTCGGGGAAAACCTGGGGTACTGGATCTAAGTAGAGATGGGCGCCGCCATCCGGCGTGAAGAGGGCAGGGCAGACGACTAACACCGCTTCTCTTCAGGAATCTCCGTGGACACCTGTTGTCCTGGATCTAAGTTTATATGGGAGCCTCCGTCAGGCTTGAAGAGGGCAGGGCAGACGCGCCAAACTGCTTCTCTGCAGGCATCTCGGCGGACACCTGGGATCCTGGATCTAACTTGAGATGGGTGCCGCCATCAGGAGTTAAGAGGGCAGGGCAGACGCTCCAAACTACTTCTCTCCAGGCATCTCGGGGGACCCCTGTGGTCCTGGATGTATGTTGAGATGGGGGCCGCCGACAGGAGTGAAGAGGGCAGGGCAGACTCTCCAAACTGCATCTCTCCAGGCATCTCGGGGGACACCTGGGTTCCTGGATCTAAATTGAGATGGGCTCCGCCGTCAGGCCTGAAGAGGGCAGGGCAGACGCTCCAAATAGTTTCTCTCCAGGCATCTCGGGTGATACCTGGTGTCTTGGATCTAAGTTGAGATGGACGCCTCCGTCAGGTGTGAAGAGGGCAGGGTAGACGCTCCAAGCTGCTTCTCTCCAGGCATCTCGTGGGACACCTAGGGTCCTGGATCTAACTTGAGTTGGGCGCTGCCATCAGGAGTGAAGAGGGCAGGGCAGATGCTGAAAAATGCTACTCTGCAGGCATCTCGGTGGACACCTTGGGTCCGGGATGTAAGTTGAGATGGGCGCCGATGTCAGTCGTGAAGAGGTCAGGGCAGACGCCCAAAACCGCTTCTCTTCAGGCATCTTGGTGGACACCTGGGGTCATGGATCTAAGTTGAGATTGCGCCGCCGTCAGGGGTGAAGAGGGCAGGGCAGACGCTCAAAACTGCTTCTCTCCAGGCATCTCTGGGGACACCTGTGGTCCTGGATCTAAGTGGATATTGTAGCCGCTGTCAGGCGTGAAGAGGGCAGAACAGACGCTCAAAACCGCTTCTCTTCATGCATCTCGGTGGACAACTGGGGTCCTGGATCTCAGTTGAGATGGGCGCCGCCATCAGCCGTGAAGAGGGCAGGGCAGACGCTCCAAACAGCTTCTCTCCAGGCATCTCGGGGGACATCTGGGGTCCTGGATATAAATTGAGATGGCATCGCTGTCATGAGTGAAGAGGGCAGGGCAGACGCTCAGAAATGCTTCTCTCCAGGCATCTCGCGGGACACCTGGGGTCCTGGATCTAAGTTGAGAAGGGCGCCGCCGTCAGGAGTGAAGAGTACCGAGCACATGCTCAAAACTGCTACTCTGTAGGCACGTCGGGGGACACCTGGGGTCCTGGATCTAAGTTGAGATTGGCGCCAACGTCAGGCGTGAAGAGGGCAGGGCAGACGCTCCAAACTTCTTCTCTCCAGGCATCTCGGTGGACACCTGGGGTCCTGGATCTAATTTGAGATGGGCGCTGCCTTCAGGAGTTAAGATGGCAGGGCAGACGCTCAAAACCACTTCTCTCCAGGCATCTCGGGGGACACCTGGGGTCCTGGAACTAAGTTGAGATGGGCGCTGCCTTCAGGAGTTAAGATGGCAGGGCAGACGCTCAAAACCACTTCTCTCCAGGCATCTCGGGGGACACCTGGGGTCCTGGATCTAATTTGAGATGGGCGCTGCCTTCAGGAGTTAAGATGGCAGGGCAGACGCCCAAAACCACTTCTCTCCAGGCATCTCGGGGGACACCTGGGGTCCTGCAACTAAGTTGAGATGGGCGCCGCCATCAGGCGTGAAGAGGGCAGGGCAGACGCTCCAAACTTCTTCTCTCCAGGCATCTCGGCGGACATCTGGGGTCCTGGATCTAAATTGAGATGGGCGCCGAGTTCAGGAGTTAAGAGGGCAGGGCAGATGCCCCAAACTGCTACTCTCCAGGCATCTCGGTGGACACCTGGGGTCCTGGATCTAAGTTGAGGTGTGTGCCGCCATCAGGAGTGAAGAGGGCCGGGCACATGCTCAAAACTGCTTCTCTCCAGGCATCTCGGTGGGACACTGGGGTCCGGGATCTAAGTGGATATGGGCGCCGCCGTTAGGCGTGATGAGGGCAGGGCAGAGGCTCAAAATCGCTTCTCTTCAGGCATCTTGGTGGACACCTGGGGTCCTGGATCTAAGTTGAGATGGGCGCCCCCATCAGGCGTGAAGAGGGCAGGGCAGATGCTCCAAACATCTTCTCTCCAGGCATCTCGGGGGACATCTGGGGTCCTGGATCTAAATTGAGATAGCGTTGCTGTCAGTAGTGAAGAGGGCAGGGCAGACGCTCTAAACTGCTTCGCACAAGGCATCTCGGCGGACACCTGGGTCCTGGATCTAAGTTGAGATGGGCGCCGCCGTCAGGCGTGAAGAGGGCAGGGAAGATGATCTAAACTGCTACTCTCCAGGCATCTCGGGGGACACCTGGGGTCCTGGAACTAAGTGGATATGGTCACCGCAGTCAGGCGTGAAGAGGGCAGGGCAGACGCTCAAAAATGCTTCTCTCCAGGCATCTCAGGGGACACCTGGGTTCCTGGATCTACGTTGAGATCGGCGCCGCCGTCAGGAGTGAAGAGGGCCGGGCCCATGCTCAAAACTGCTTCTCTCCTTGCATCTTGGTGGGACACTGGGGTCCTGGATCTAAGTGGATATGGGCGCCGCCGTTAGGCGTGATGAGGGCAGGGCAGATGCTCCAAACTGCTTCTCTCCAGGCATCTCGGGGGACACCTGGGGTCCTGGAACTAACTTGAGATGGGCGCCGCCGTCAAGAGTGAAGAGGGCTTGGTAGACCCTCCAATCGTCTTCTCTCCAGGCATCTCGGGGGACACCTGGGGTCCAGGATCTAACTTGAGATGGACGCCGCCATCAGGAGTTAAGAGGGCAGGGCAGACGCTCCACACTGCTTCTCTCCAGGCATCTCGGGGGACACCTGGGGTACTGGATATAAGTTGAGATGCGCGCCGCCGTCAGGCGTGAGGAGGGTAAGGCAGACGCTCCAAACTGCTTCTCTCTAGGCATCTCATTGGACACCTGGGGTCCTGGATCCAAGTGGATATGGGCGACACCATCAGGCGTGAAGAGGGCAGGGCAGACGCTCAAAACTGCTTCTCTCCAGGTATCTCGTGGGACCCCTGGTGTCCTGTATCTCAGTTGAGATGGGCGCCGCCGTCAGGAGTGAAGAGGGCCGGGCAGATGCTACAAACTGCTACTCTGCAGGCATCTCGGGGGATACTTTTGTCCTGGAACTAAGTTGAGATGGGCGCCTCCGTCAGGCGTGAAGAGGGCAGGGCAGACGCCCAAAACCGCTTCTCTTCAGGCATCTCCGTGGACACCTGGGGTCCTGGATCTAAGTTAGATGGGTGCCTCCATCAGGCGTGAAGAGGGCAGGGCAGATGCTCAAAACTGCTTCTCTCCAGGCATCTTTGGGGACACCTGGGGTCCTGGATATTAGTTGAGATGGGCGCCGCCGTCAGCCGTGAAGAGGGCAGGGCAGACGCTCAAAACTGCTTCTTTCCAGGCATCTCGGGGGACACCTGGGGTCCTGGATCTAAGTTGAGATGGGCGCCACTGTCACGCGTGAATAGGGTAGGGCAGACGCTCCAAACTGCTCCTTTCCAGCATCTCGGTGGACACCTGGGGTCCTGGAACTGAGTTGAGATGGACGCCGCAGTCAGGAGTTAAGAGGGCAGGGCAGAGGCTCCAAATTGCTTCTCTCCAGGCATTTCGGCGGACATTTGGGGTCCTGGATCTAACTTGAGATGGGCGCCAACGTCAGGAGTTAAGTGGGCAGGGCAGACGCTCCAAACTGCTTCTCTCCAGGCATCTCGGGGAAAACCTGGGGTACTGGATCTAAGTTGAGATGGGCGCCGCCATCCGGCGTGAAGAGGGCAGGGCAGACGACTAACACCGCTTCTCTTCAGGCATCTCCGTGGACACCTGGTGTCCTGGATCTAAGTTTATATGGGAGCCTCCGTCAGGCGTGAAGAGGGTAAGGCAGACGCTCCAAACTGCTTCTCTCTAGGCATCTCAGGGGACACCTGGGGTCCTGGATCCAAGTGTATATGGGCGACGCCATCAGGCGTGAAGAGGGCAGGGCAGACGTTCAAAACTGCTTCTCTCCAGGTATCTCGTGGGACCCCTGGTGTCCTGGATCTCAGTTGAGATGGGCACCGCCGTCAGGAGTGGAGAGGGCCGGGCAGATGCTCCAAACTGCTACTCTGCAGGCATCTCGGGGGATACGTTGGTCCTGGAACTAAGTTGAGATGGGCGCCTCCGTCAGGCCTGAAGAGGGGAGGGCAGACGTCCAAAACCGCTTCTCTTCATGCATCTCAGTGGACACCTGGGGTCCTGGATCTAAGTTAGATGGGTGCCTCCGTCAGGCGTGAAGAGGGCAGGGCAGACGCTCAAAACTGCTTCTCTCGAGGCATCTCGGCGGACACCTGGGGTCCTGGATCTAAGTTGAGAAGGGCGCCGCCGTCCGGCTTGAAGTGGGCAGGACAGAAGCTCAAAACTGCATCTCTCTAGGCATCTTTGGGGACACCTGGGGTCCTGGATGTTAGTTGAGATGGGCGCCGCCGTCAGCCGTGAAGAGGGCAGGGCAGACGCTCAAAACTGCTTCTCTCCAGGCATCTCGGGGGACACCTGGGGTCCTGGATCTAAGTTGAGATGGGCGCCCCTGTCACGCGTGAATAGGGTAGGGCAGACGCTCCAAACTGCTCCTTTCCAGCATCTCGGTGGACACCTGGGGTCCTGGAACTGAGTTGAGATGGACGCCGCAGTCAGGAGTTAAGAGGGCAGGGCAGAGGCTCCAAATTGCTTCTCTCCAGGCATTTCGGCGGACACTTGGGGTCCTGGATCTAACTTGAGATGGGCGCCAACGTCAGGAGTTAAGTGGGCAGGGCAGACGCTCCAAACTGCTTCTCTCCAGGCATCTCGGGGAAAACCTGGGGTACTGGATCTAAGTTGAGATGGGCGCCGCCATCCGGCGTGAAGAGGGCAGGGCAGACGACTAACACCGCTTCTCTTCAGGCATCTCCGTGGACACCTGGTGTCCTGGATCTAAGTTTATATGGGAGCCTCCGTCAGGCTTGAAGAGGGTAAGGCAGACGCTCCAAACTGCTTCTCTCCAGGCATTCCGGGGGAAACCTGGGGTCCTGGATCTTAGTTTAGATGGGCGCCGCCGTCAAGCGTAAAGAGGGCAGGGCAGACGCTTAAAACTGCTACTCTGCAGGCATCTCGGGGGATACGTTGGATCCTGGATCTAAGTTGAGATAGGCGCCTCCGTCAGGCGTGAACAGGGCAGGGCAGACGCCCAAAACCGCTTCTCTTCATGCATCTCGGTGGACACCTGGGGTCCTGGATCTAAGTTGAGATGGGCGCCGCCGTCAGGCGTGAAGAGGGTAGGGAAGACGCTCAAATCTGCTTCTCTCCAGGCATCTCGGGGGACACCTGGGGTCCTGGATCTAACTTGAGATGGACGCCGCCGTCAGGAGTTAAGAGGGCAGGGCAGATGTTCCACACTGCTTCTCTCCAGGCATCTCGGCGGACACCTGGGGTACTGGATATAAGTTGAGATGCGCGCCGCCGTCAGGCGTGAAGAGGGTAAGGCAGACGCTCCAAACTGCTTCTCTCTAGGCATCTCAGGGGACACCTGGGGTCCTGGATCTATGTTGAGATGGGGTCCCCCGTCAGGTGTGAAGAGGGCAGGGCAGACGCTCAAAAATGCTTCTCTCCAGGCATCTCGGGGGACACCTTGGGTCCTGAATCTTAGTTGAGATGGGCGCCCCCGTCAGGCGTGAAGAGGTCAGGGCAGACGCTCAAAAGTGCTACTCTGCAGGCATCTCGGGGGATACGTTGGGTCCTGGATATAAGTTGAGATAGGCGCAGCCATCAGGCGCGAATAGGGCAGGGCAGACGCCCAAAACCGCTTCTCTTCATGCATCTCGGTGGACACCTAGGGTCCTGGATCTAAGTTGAGATGGGCGCCGCCGTCAAGAGTGAAGAGGGCAGTGTAGACGCTCCAAAATGCTTCTCTCCAGGCATCTCGGGGGACACCTGGGGTCCTGGATCTAACTTGACATGGGCGCCGCCATCATGAGTGAAGAGGGCAGGGGAGACGCTCCAAACTGCTTCTCTCCAGGCATCTCGGGGGACACCTGGGGTCCTGGATCTAAGTTGAGATCGCGCCGCCGTCAGGAGTGAATAGGGCAGGGCAGATGCTCCAAACTGCTTCTCTCCAGGCATCTCGGGGGACACCTGGGGTCCTGGATCTAACTTGACATGGGCGCCGCCGTCAAGAGTGAAGAGGGCAGGGTAGACGCTCCAAACTGCTTCTCTCCAGGCATCTCGGGGGACACCTGGGGTCCTGGATCTAAGTTGAGATCGCGCCGCCGTCAGGAGTGAAAAGGGCAGGGCAGATGCTCCAAACTGCTTCTCTCCAGGCATCTCGGGGGACACCTGGGGTCCTGGAACTAACTTGAGATGGGCGCCGCCGTCAAGAGTGAAGAGGGCAGGGTAGACGCTCCAAACTGCTTCTCTCCAGGCATCTCGGGGGACACCTGGGGTCCCGGATCTAACTTGAGATGGACGCCGCCATCAGGAGTTAAGTGGGCAGGGCAGACGCTCCACACTGCTTCTCTCCAGGCATCTCTGCGGACACCTGGGGTACTGGATATAAGTTGAGATGCGCGCCGCCGTCAGGCGTGAAGAGCGTAAGGCAGACGCTCCAAACTGCTTCTCTCCAGGCATCTCAGGGGACACTTGGGGTCCTGGATCCAAGTGGATATGGGCGACACCATCAGGCGTGAAGAGGGCAGGGCACACGCTCAAAACTGCTACTCTGCAGGCATCTCGGGGGATACGTTGGGTCCTGGATCTAAGTTGAGATAGGCGCCTCCGTCAGGCGTGAACAGGGCAGGGCAGACGCCCAAAACCGCTTCTCTTCATGCATCTCGGTGGACACCTGGGGTCCTGGATCTATCTTGAGATCGGCGCCGCCGTCAGGAGTGATGAGGGCAGGGCAGATGCTCCTAACTGCTTCTCAACAGGCATCTCGGGGGAAACCTGGGGTCCTGGATCTAAGTTGAGATGGGCGCCACCGTCAGGCTTGAAGAGGGCAGTGCAGATGCTCCAAACTGATTCACTCCAGGCATCTCCGCGTACACCAGGGGTCCTGGATCTAAATTAAGATGGACGTCGCCGTCAGACGTGAAGAGAGCAGGGCAGACGCTTCAAACTGCTTCTCTCCAGGCATCTCGGGCGATACCTGGGTTCCTGGATCTAAGTTGAGATGGGCGCCTCCGTCAGGCCTGAAGAGGGCAGGGCAGACGCTCAAAACTGCTTCTCTCCAGGCATCTCGGGGGATACCTGGGGTCCAGGATCTAAGTTGAGATGGGCGCGTCCGTCAGGCTTGAAGAGGTCAGGGCAGACGCTCAAAACTGCTTCTCTCCAGGCATCTCGGGGGACACCTGGGGTCCTGGATCTAAGTTGAGATGGGTGCGTCCGTCAGGCTTGAAAAGGGCAGGGCAGATGCTCAAAACTGCTGCTCTGCTGGCATCTCGGAGGATACGTTGGGTCCTGGATCTAAGTTGAGATAGGCGCAGCCGTCAGGCGCGCATAGCGCAGGGCAGACGCCCAAAACCGCTTCTCTTCATGCATCTCGGTGGACACTGGGGTCCTGGATCTAAGTTGAGATGGTCGCCGCCGTGAAGCGTGAAGAGGGTAGGGAAGAGGTAGCTCCAAACTGCTTCTCTCCAGGCATCTCGGGGACACCTGGGGTTCTAGATCTAACTTGACACGGGCGCCGCCATCAGGAGTTAAGAGGGCAGGGCACACGCTCAAAACTGCTACTCTGCAGGCATCTCGGGGGATACGTTGGGTCCTGGATCTAAGTTGAGATAGGCGCCTCCGTCAGGCGTGAACAGGGCAGGGCAGACGCCCAAAACCGCTTCTCTTCATGCATCTCGGTGGACACCTGGGGTCCTGGATCTATCTTGAGATCGGCGCCGCCGTCAGGAGTGAAGAGGGCAGGGCAGAAGCTCCAAACTGCTTCTCAACAGGCATCTCGGGGGAAACCTGGGGTCCTGGATCTAAGTTGAGATGGGCGCCACCGTCAGGCTTGAAGAGGGCAGTGCCGATGCTCCAAACTGATTCACTCCAGGCATCTCCGCGTACAGCAGGGGTCCTGGATCTAAATTAAGATGGACGTCGCCGTCAGACATGAAGAGAGCAGGGCAGACGCTTCAAACTGCTTCTCTCCAGGCATCTCGGGCGATACCTGGGTTCCTGGATCTAAGTTGAGATGGGCGCCTCCGTCAGGCCTGAAGAGGGCAGGGCAGACGCTCAAAACTGCTTCTCTCCAGGCATCTCGGGGGATACCTGGGGTCCAGGATCTAAGTTGAGATGGGCGCGTCCGTCAGGCTTGAAGAGGTCAGGGCAGACGCTCAAAACTGCTTCTCTCCAGGCATCTCGGGGGACACCTGGGTCCTGGATCTAAGTTGAGATAGGCGCAGCCGTCAGGCGCGCATAGCGCAGGGCAGACGCCCAAAACCGCTTCTCTTCATGCATCTCGGTGGACACTGGGGTCCTGGATCTAAGTTGAGATGCGCGCCGCCGTGAAGCGTGAAGAGGGTAGGGAAGACGCTCCAAACTGCTTCTCTCCAGGCATCTGGGGGACACCTGGGGTCCTAGATCTAACTTGACACGGGCGCCGCCATCAGGAGTTAAGAGGGCAGGGCAGACGCTCCACACTGCTTCTCTTCAGGCATCTCGGGGGACACCTGGGGTCCTGGATCTAAGTTGAGATGGGCGCCGCCATCAGGAGTGAACAGGGCAGGGGAGACGCTCCAAACTGCTTCTCTCCAGGCATGTCAGGGGACACCTGGGGTCCTGGATCCAAGTGGATATGGGCGACGCCATCAGGCGTGAAGAGGGCAGGGCAGACGCTCAAAACTGCTTCTCTCCAGGTATCTCGTGGGACCCCTGGTGTCCTGGATCTCAGTTGAGATGGGCGCCGCCGTCAGGAGTGAAGAGGGCTGGGCAGATGCTCCAAACTGCTACTCTGCAGGCATCTCGGGGGATACGTTTGTCCTGGAACTAAGTTGAGATGGGCGCCTCCGTCAGGCATGAAGAGGGGAGGGCAGACGTCCAAAACCGCTTCTCTTCATGCATCTCGGTGGACACCTGGGGTCCTGGATCTAAGTTGAGATTGGCGCCGCCATCAGGCCTGAAGAGGGCAGGGCAGATGCTCCAAACTGCTTCTCTCCAGGCATCTAGGCAGACACCTGGGGTCCTGGATCTAAATTGAGATTGGCGCTGCCGTCAGGAGTTAAGAGGGCAGGGCAGACGCTCCAAACTGCTTCTCTCCAGGCATCTCGGCGGACACCTGCGGTCCTGGATCTAAGTTGAGATGGGCGCCGCCGTCAGGCGTGAAGAGGGCCGGGAACATGCTCAAAACTGCTACGCTGCAGGCATCTCGGGGGACACCTTGGTTCTTGGATCTAAGTTGAGATGGGCGTCGCCATCAGGCGTGAAGAGGGCAGGGCAGACGCCCAAAACCGCTTCTCTTGAGGCATCTACGTGGAAACCTGGGGTCCTGGATCTAAGTTGAGGTGGGTGCCTCCGTCAGGCGTGAAGAGGGCAGGGCAGACGCTCAAAACTGCTCTCGAGGCATCTCGGCGGACACCTGGGGTCCTGGATCTAAGTTGAGAAGGGGGCCGCCGTCCGGCTTGAAGAGGGCAGGACAGAAGCTTAAAACTGCTTCTCTCCAGGCATCTCGGGGGACACCTGGGGTCCTGGATCTAAGTTGAGATGGGCGCCGCCGTCAGGCGTGAAGAGGGCAGGGCAGACGCTCAAAATTGCTTCTCTCCAGGCATCTCGGGGGACACCTGGGGTCCTGGATCTAAGTTGAGATGGGCGCCCCTGTCACGCGTGAATAGGGTAGGGCAGACGCTCCAAACTGCTCCTTTCCAGCATGTCGGTGGACACCTGGGGTCCTGGAACTGAGTTGAGATGGACGCCGCCGTCAGGAGTTAAGAGGGCAGGGCAGAGGCTCCAAATTGCTTCTCTCCACGCATTTCAGCGGACACTTGGGGTCCTGGATCTAACTTGAGATGGGCGCCAACGTCAAGAGTTAAGAGGGCAGAGCAGACGCTCCAAACTGCTTCTCTCCAGGCATCTCGGGGAAAACCTGGGGTACTGGATCTAAGTTGAGATGGGCGCCGCCATCAGGAGTGAAGAGGGCAGGGCAGTCGCTCAAAACTGCTTCTCTCGAGGCATCTCGGCGGACGCCTGGGGTCCTGGATCTAAGTTGAGATGGTCGCGGCCATCAGCCGTGAAGAGGGCACGGTAGACGCTCCAAACTGCTTCTCTCCAGGCATCTCGGGGGACACCTGGGGTCCTAGAACTAAGTTCATATGGTCGCCGCCGTCAGGGGTGAAGAGGGCAGGGCAGACGCTCCAAACTGCTTCTCTCCAGGCATGTCGGGGGACACCTGGGGTCCTGGATCTATGTTGAGATGGGTGCCGCCGTCAGGAGTGAAGAGGGCAGGGCTGACGCTCAAAACTGCTTCTCTCGAGGCATCTCGGCGGACACCTGGGGTCCTGGATCTAAGTTGAGAGGGGCGCCGCCGTCAGGAGTGAAGAGGGCCGGGCACATGCTCAAAACTGCTACTCTGCAGGCATCTCGGGGGACACCTTTGGTCCTGCATCTACGTTGAGATGGCCGCCGCCATCAGGCTTGAAGAAGGCAGGGCAGACGCCCAAAACCGCTTCTCTTCAGGCATCTCCGTGAACACCTGTGGTCCTGGATCTAAGTTTAGATGGGAGCCTCCGTCAGGAATTAAGAGGGCAGGGCAGATGCTCCAAACTGCTTCTCTCCAGGCATTTCGGGGGACACCTTGGGTCCTGGACCTAAGTTGAGATGTGCGCCGCAGTCATGCGTGAAGAGGGCAGGGCAGAAGTTCCAAACTGCTTCTCTCCAGGCATCTCGGGGGACACCTGGGGTCCTGGATCTATGTTGAGATGGGTGCCGCCGTCAGGCGTGAAGAGGGCAGGGCTGACACTCCAAACTGCTTCTCTCCAGGCATCTCGGGGGACACCTGGGGTCCTGGATCTAAGTTGTGATGGCCGCCGTAGTCAGGCGTGAAGAGGGCAGGGCAGACGCTCCAAACTGCTTCTCTCCAGGCATCTCGGGAGACACCTGGGGTCCTGGATCTACGTTAAAATGGGTGCTCCCGTCATGCTTGAGTAGGGTAGGGAAGACGCTCCAAACTGCTTCTCTCCAGGCATCTCGGGGGACACCTGGGGTCCTGGATCTAAGTTAAGATGGGCGCCGCCATCAGGAATGAAGAGGGCAGGGCAGCCCGTCCAAACTGCTTCGCTCGAAGCATCTCGGCAGACACCTAGGGTCCTGGATATAAGTGGACATGGTCGCCGCCGTCAGGCTTGAAGAGGGCAGGGCAGACGCTCAAAAATGCTTCTCTCGAGGCACCTGGGGGACACCTGGGGTCCTGGATCTAAGTTGAGATGGGCGCCGCCGTCAGGCCTTAAGAGGTCAGGGCAGACGCCCAAAACCGCTTTTCTGCAGGCATCTCGGCGGACACCTGGGGTCCTGGATCTCAGGTGAGATGGGAGCCGCCGTCAGGAGTGAAGAGGGCCGGGCAGATGCTCCAAACTGCTACTCTGCAGGCCTCTCGGGGGATACGTTGGGTCCTGGATCTAAGTTGAGTTGGGCGCTGCCGTCAGGAGTGAAGAGGGCAGGGTAGATGTCTAAACCCGCTTCTCTTCATGCATCTCGGGGGACACCTTTGGTCCTGGATCTACGGTGAGATGGGCGCCGCCATCAGGCGTTAAAAGGTCAGGGCAGAAGCCCAAAACCGCTTTTCTGCAGGCATCTCGGCGGACACCTGGGGTCCTGGATCTAAGCTGAGATGGCCGCCGCCGTCAGGCATGAAGAGGGCAGGGCAGACGCTCCAAACTGCTTCTCTCCAGGCATCTCGTGGGACACCTGGGTTCCTGGATCTCAGTTGAGTTGGGCGCTGCCTTCAGGAGTGAAGAGGGCAGGGCAGATGCTCAAAACTGCTACTCTGCAGGCATCTCGGGGGATACGTTGGATCCTGAATCTAAGTTGAGATGGGCGCCGCCGTCAGGCGTGAAGAGCGCAGGGCAGACGCCCAAAACTACTTCTCTTCATGCATCTCGGTGGACACCTGGGGTCGTGGATCTAAGTTTGGATGGGCGCCTCCGTCAGGCGTGAAGAGGGCAGGGCAAACGCTCCAAACTGCTTCTGTCCAGGCATCTCGGTGGACACCTGGGGTCCTGGAACTAAGTTGAGATGGGCGCCGCCGTCAGGAGTTAAGAGGGCAAGGCAGACGCTCTAAACTGCTTCTCTCAAGGCATCTCGGCGGACACCTAGGTCCAAGATCTAAGTTGAGATGGTCGCCGCCGTCAGCCGTGAAGAGGGCACGGTAGACGCTCCAAACTGCTTCTCTCCAGGCATCTCGGGGGACACCTGGGGTCCTAAATCTAAGTGGATATGGTCGCCGCCGTCACGCGTGAAGAGAGCAGGGCAGACGCTCAAAAATGCTTCTCTCCAGGCATCTTGGGGGACACCTGCGGTCCTGGATCTATGTTGAGATGGGCGCCGCCGTCAGGAGTGAAGAGGGCCGGGCACATGCTCAACACTGCTACTCTGCAGGCATCTCTGGGGACACCTTTGGTCCTGGATCTACGTTGAGATGGGCGCCGCCATCAGGCTTGAAGAGGGCAGGGCAGACGCCCAAAACCGCTTCTCTTCACGCATCTCCGTGGACACCTGGGGCCCTGGATCTAAATTTAGATGGGCGCCTCTGTCAGGAATTAAGAGGGCAGGGGAGACGCTCCATACTGCTTCTCTCCAGGCATCTCGGGGGAAACCTGGGGTCTTGCATCGAAGTTGAGATGGGCACCGCCGTCAGGCGTGAAGAGGGCAGGGCAGAAGCTCCAAACTGCTACTCTGCAGGCATCTCGGGGGATACGTTGGATCCTGGATCTAAGTTGAGATAGGCGCCTCCGTCAGGCGTGAACAGGGCAGGGCAGACGCCCAAAACCGCTTCTCTTCATGCATCTCGGTGGACACCTGGGGTCCTGGATCTAAGTTGAGATGGGCGCCGCCGTCAGGCGTGAAGAGGGTAGGGAAGACGCTCCAAACTGCTTCTCTCCAGGCATCTCGGGGGACACCTGGGGTCCTGGATCTAACTTGATATGGACGCCGCCGTTAAGAGTTAAGAGGGCAGGGTAGACGCTCCACACTGCTTCTCTCCAGGCATCTCGGCGGACACCTGGGGTACTGGATATAAGTTGAGATGCGCGCCGCCGTCAGGCGTGAAGAGGGTAAGGCAGACGCTCCAAACTGCTTCTCTCTAGGCATCTCAGGGGACACCTGGGGTCCTGGATCTATGTTGAGATGGGGTCCCCCGTCAGGTGTGAAGAGGGCAGGGCAGACGCTCAAAAATGCTTCTCTCCAGGCATCTCGGGGGACACCAGGGGTCCTGAATCTTAGTTGAGATGGGCGCCCCCGTCAGGCGTGAAGAGGTCAGGGCAGACGCTCAAAAGTGCTACTCTGCAGGCATCTCGGGGGATACGTTGGGTCCTGGATCTAAGTTGAGATAGGCGCAGCCGTCAGGCGCGAATAGGGCAGGGCAGACGCCCAAAACCGCTTCTCTTCATGCATCTCGGTGGACACCTAGGGTTCTGGATCTAAGTTGAGATGGGCGCCGCCGTCAAGAGTGAAGAGGGCAGTGTAGACGCTCCAAACTGCTTCTCTCCAGGCATCTCGGGGGACACCTGGGGTCCTGGATCTAACTTGACATGGGCGCCGCCATCATGAGTGAAGAGGGCAGGGGAGACGCTCCAAACTGCTTCTCTCCAGGCATCTCGGGCGACACCTGGGGTCCTGGATCTAAGTTGAGATCGGCGCCGCCGTCAGGAGTGAATAGGGCAGGGCAGATGCTCCAAACTGCTTCTCTCCAGGCATCTCGGGTGACACCTGGGGTCCTGGAACTAACTTGAGATGGGCGCCGCCGTCAAGAGTGAAGAGGGCAGGGTAGACGCTCCAAACTGCTTCTCTCCAGGCATCTCGGGGGACACCTAGGGTCCCGGATCTAACTTGAGATGGACGCCGCCATCAGGAGTTAAGTGGGCAGGGCAGACGCTCCACACTGCTTCTCTCCAGGCATCTCTGCGGACACCTGGGGTACTGGATATAAGTTGAGATGCGCGCCGCCGTCAGGCGTGAAGAGCGTAAGGCAGACGCTCCAAACTGCTTCTCTCCAGGCATCTCAGGGGACACCTGGGGTCCTGGATCCAAGTGGATATGGGCGACGCCATCAGACGTGAAGAGGGCAGGGCACACACTCAAAACTGCTACTCTGCAGGCATCTCGGGGGATACGTTGGGTCCTGGATCTAAGCTGAGATAGGCGCCTCCGTCAGGCGTGAACAGGGCAGGGCAGACGCCCAAAACCGCTTCTCTTCATGCATCTCGGTGGACACCTGGGGTCTTGGATCTATCTTGAGATCGGCGCCGCCGTCAGGAGTGAAGAGGGCAGGGCAGATGCTCCAAACTGCTTCTCAACAGGCATCTCGGGGGAAACCTGGGGTCCTGGATCTAAGTTGAGATGGGCGCCACCGTCAGGCTTGAAGAGGGCAGTGCCGATGCTCCAAACTGATTCACTCCAGGCATCTCCGCGTACAGCAGGGGTCCTGGATCTAAATTCAGATGGACGTCGCCGTCAGACGTTAAGAGAGCAGGGCAGACGCTTCAAACTGCTTCTCTCCAGGCATCTCGGGCGATACCTGGGTTCCTGGATCTAAGTTGAGATGGGCGCCTCCATCAGGCCTGAAGAGGGCAGGGCAGACGCTCAAAACTGCTTCTTTCCAGGCATCTCGGGGGATACCTGGGGTCCAGGATCTAAGTTGAGATGGGCGCGTCCGTCAGGCTTGAAGAGGTCAGGGCAGACGCTCAAAACTGCTTCTCTCCAGGCATCTCGGGGGACACCTGGGGTCCTGGATCTAAGTTGAGATGGGCGCGTCCGTCAGGCTTGAAAAGGGCAGGGCAGATACTCAAAACTGCTGCTCTGCTGGCATCTCGGGGGATACGTTGGGTCCTGGATCTAAGTTGAGATAGGCGCAGCCGTCAGGCGCGCATAACGCAGGGCCGACGCCCAAAACCGCTTCTCTCCATGCATATCGGTGGACACAGGGGTCCTGGATCTAAGTTGAGATGGGCGCCGCCGTGAAGCGTGAAGAGGGCAGGGCAGACGCTCCAAACTGCTTCTCTCCAGGCATCTCGTGGGACACCTGGGTTCCTGGATCTCAGTTGAGTTGGGCGCTGCCTTCAGGAGTGAAGAGGGCAGGGCAGATGCTCAAAACTGCTACTCTGCAGGCATCTCGGGGGATACGTTGGATCCTGAATCTAAGTTGAGATGGGCGCCGCCGTCAGGCGTGAAGAGCGCAGGGCAGACGCCCAAAACTACTTCTCTTCATGCATCTCGGTGGACACCTGGGGTCGTGGATCTAAGTTTGGATGGGCGCCTCCGTCAGGCGTGAAGAGGGCAGGGCAAACGCTCCAAACTGCTTCTGTCCAGGCATCTCGGTGGACACCTGGGGTCCTGGAACTAAGTTGAGATGGGCGCCGCCGTCAGGAGTTAAGAGGGCAAGGCAGACGCTCTAAACTGCTTCTCTCAAGGCATCTCGGCGGACACCTAGGTCCAAGATCTAAGTTGAGATGGTCGCCGCCGTCAGCCGTGAAGAGGGCACGGTAGACGCTCCAAACTGCTTCTCTCCAGGCATCTCGGGGGACACCTGGGGTCCTAAATCTAAGTGGATATGGTCGCCGCCGTCACGCGTGAAGAGAGCAGGGCAGACGCTCAAAAATGCTTCTCTCCAGGCATCTTGGGGGACACCTGCGGTCCTGGATCTATGTTGAGATGGGCGCCGCCGTCAGGAGTGAAGAGGGCCGGGCACATGCTCAACACTGCTACTCTGCAGGCATCTCTGGGGACACCTTTGGTCCTGGATCTACGTTGAGATGGGCGCCGCCATCAGGCTTGAAGAGGGCAGGGCAGACGCCCAAAACCGCTTCTCTTCACGCATCTCCGTGGACACCTGGGGCCCTGGATCTAAATTTAGATGGGCGCCTCTGTCAGGAATTAAGAGGGCAGGGGAGACGCTCCATACTGCTTCTCTCCAGGCATCTCGGGGGAAACCTGGGGTCTTGCATCGAAGTTGAGATGGGCACCGCCGTCAGGCGTGAAGAGGGCAGGGCAGAAGCTCCAAACTGCTACTCTGCAGGCATCTCGGGGGATACGTTGGATCCTGGATCTAAGTTGAGATAGGCGCCTCCGTCAGGCGTGAACAGGGCAGGGCAGACGCCCAAAACCGCTTCTCTTCATGCATCTCGGTGGACACCTGGGGTCCTGGATCTAAGTTGAGATGGGCGCCGCCGTCAGGCGTGAAGAGGGTAGGGAAGACGCTCCAAACTGCTTCTCTCCAGGCATCTCGGGGGACACCTGGGGTCCTGGATCTAACTTGATATGGACGCCGCCGTTAAGAGTTAAGAGGGCAGGGTAGACGCTCCACACTGCTTCTCTCCAGGCATCTCGGCGGACACCTGGGGTACTGGATATAAGTTGAGATGCGCGCCGCCGTCAGGCGTGAAGAGGGTAAGGCAGACGCTCCAAACTGCTTCTCTCTAGGCATCTCAGGGGACACCTGGGGTCCTGGATCTATGTTGAGATGGGGTCCCCCGTCAGGTGTGAAGAGGTCAGGGCAGACGCTCAAAAGTGCTACTCTGCAGGCATCTCGGGGGATACGTTGGGTCCTGGATCTAAGTTGAGATAGGCGCAGCCGTCAGGCGCGAATAGGGCAGGGTAGACGCCCAAAACCGCTTCTCTTCATGCATCTCGGTGGACACCTAGGGTTCTGGATCTAAGTTGAGATGGGCGCCGCCGTCAAGAGTGAAGAGGGCAGTGTAGACGCTCCAAACTGCTTCTCTCCAGGCATCTCGGGGGACACCTGGGGTCCTGGATCTAACTTGACATGGGCGCCGCCATCATGAGTGAAGAGGGCAGGGGAGACGCTCCAAACTGCTTCTCTCCAGGCATCTCGGGCGACACCTGGGGTCCTGGATCTAAGTTGAGATCGGCGCCGCCGTCAGGAGTGAATAGGGCAGGGCAGATGCTCCAAACTGCTTCTCTCCAGGCATCTCGGGTGACACCTGGGGTCCTGGAACTAACTTGAGATGGGCGCCGCCGTCAAGAGTGAAGAGGGCAGGGTAGACGCTCCAAACTGCTTCTCTCCAGGCATCTCGGGGGACACCTAGGGTCCCGGATCTAACTTGAGATGGACGCCGCCATCAGGAGTTAAGTGGGCAGGGCAGACGCTCCACACTGCTTCTCTCCAGGCATCTCTGCGGACACCTGGGGTACTGGATATAAGTTGAGATGCGCGCCGCCGTCAGGCGTGAAGAGCGTAAGGCAGACGCTCCAAACTGCTTCTCTCCAGGCATCTCAGGGGACACCTGGGGTCCTGGATCCAAGTGGATATGGGCGACGCCATCAGACGTGAAGAGGGCAGGGCACACACTCAAAACTGCTACTCTGCAGGCATCTCGGGGGATACGTTGGGTCCTGGATCTAAGCTGAGATAGGCGCCTCCGTCAGGCGTGAACAGGGCAGGGCAGACGCCCAAAACCGCTTCTCTTCATGCATCTCGGTGGACACCTGGGGTCTTGGATCTATCTTGAGATCGGCGCCGCCGTCAGGAGTGAAGAGGGCAGGGCAGATGCTCCAAACTGCTTCTCAACAGGCATCTCGGGGGAAACCTGGGGTCCTGGATCTAAGTTGAGATGGGCGCCACCGTCAGGCTTGAAGAGGGCAGTGCCGATGCTCCAAACTGATTCACTCCAGGCATCTCCGCGTACAGCAGGGGTCCTGGATCTAAATTCAGACGTTAAGAGAGCAGGGCAGACGCTTCAAACTGCTTCTCTCCAGGCATCTCGGGCGATACCTGGGTTCCTGGATCTAAGTTGAGATGGGCGCCTCCATCAGGCCTGAAGAGGGCAGGGCAGACGCTCAAAACTGCTTCTTTCCAGGCATCTCGGGGGATACCTGGGGTCCAGGATCTAAGTTGAGATGGGCGCGTCCGTCAGGCTTGAAGAGGTCAGGGCAGACGCTCAAAACTGCTTCTCTCCAGGCATCTCGGGGGACACCTGGGGTCCTGGATCTAAGTTGAGATGGGCGCGTCCGTCAGGCTTGAAAAGGGCAGGGCAGATACTCAAAACTGCTGCTCTGCTGGCATCTCGGGGGATACGTTGGGTCCTGGATCTAAGTTGAGATAGGCGCAGCCGTCAGGCGCGCATAACGCAGGGCCGACGCCCAAAACCGCTTCTCTCCATGCATATCGGTGGACACAGGGGTCCTGGATCTAAGTTGAGATGGGCGCCGCCGTGAAGCGTGAAGAGGGTAGGGAAGACGCTCCAAACTGCTTCTCTCCAGGCATCTGGGGGACACCTGGGGTCCTAGATCTAACTTGACACGGGCGCCGCCATCAGGAGTTAAGAGGGCAGGGCAGACGCTCCACACTGCTTCTCTTCAGGCATCTCGGGGGACACCTGGGGTCCTGGATCTAAGTTGAGATGGGCGCCGCCGTCAGGAGTGAACAGGGCAGGGGAGACGCTCCAAACTGCTTTTCTCTAGGAATCTCGGGGGACACCTGGGGTCCTGGATCTAACTTGAGATCGGCGTCGCCGTCAGGAGTGAAGAGGGCAGGGCAGATGCTCCAAACTGCTTCTCTCCAGGCATCTCGGGGGACACCTGGGGTCCTGGAACTAACTTGAGATGGGCGCCGCCGTCAAGAGTGAAGAGGGCACGGTAGACGCTCCAAACTGCTTCTCTCCAGGCATCTCGGGGGACAACTGGGGTCCTGGATCTAAGTTGAGATGGGCGCCGCCATCAGGAGTGAAGAGGGCATGGCAGACGCTCCAAACTGCTTCTCTCCAGGCATTTCGGGGGAAACCTGGGGTCCTGGATCTTAGTTGAGATGGGCGCCGCCGTCAAGAAAAAGAGGGCAGGGCAGACGCTTAAAAGTGCTACTCTGCAGGCATCTCGGGGGATACGTTGGATCCTGGATCTAAGTTGAGATAGGCGCCTCCGTCAGGCGTGAACAGGGCAGGGAAGACGCCCAAAACCGCTTCTCTTCATGCATCTCGGTGGACACCTGGGGTCCTGGATCTAAGTTGAGATGGGCGCCGCCGTCAGGCATGAAGAGGGTAGGGAAGACGCTCAAACTGCTTCTCTCCAGGCATCTCGGGGGACACCTGGGGTCCTGGATCTAAGTTAAGATGGGCGCCGCCATCAGGAATGAAGAGGGCAGGGCAGACGGTCCAAACTGCTTCTCTCGAAGCATCTCGGCAGACACCTAGGGTCCTGGATATAAGTGGACATGGTCGCCGCCGTCAGGCTTGAAGAGGGCAGGGCAGACGCTCAAAAATGCTTCTCTCGAGGCACCTGGGGGACACCTGGGGTCCTGGATCTAAGTTGAAATGGGCGCCGCCGTCAGGCGTTAAGAGGTCAGGGCAGACGCCCAAAACCGCTTTTCTGCAGGCATCTCGGCAGACACCTGGGGTCCTGGATCTCAGTTGAGATGGGAGCCGCCGTCAGGCGTGAAGAGGGCCGGGCAGATGCTCCAAACTGCTACTCTGCAGGCATCTCGGGGGATACGTTGGGTCCTGGATCTAAGTTGAGTTGGGCTCCGCTGTCAGGCGTGAAGAGGGCAGGGCAGACGTCTAAACCCGCTTCTCTTCATGCATCTCGGGGGACACCTTTGGTCCTGCATCTACGGTGAGATGGGCGCCGCCATCAGGCGTTAAAAGGTCAGGGCAGTAGCCCAAAACCGCTTTTCTGCAGGCATCTCGGCGGATACCTGGGGTCCTGGATCTAAGCTGAGATGGCCGCCGCCGTCAGGCATGAAGAGGGCAGGGCAGACGCTCCAAACTGCTTCTCTCCAGGCATCTCGTGGGACACCTGGGTTCCTGGATCTCAGTTGAGTTGGGCGCTGCCGTCAGGAGTGAAGAGGGCAGGGCAGATGCTCAAAACTGCTACTCTGCAGGCATCTCGGGGGATACGTTGGATCCTGAATCTAAGTTGAGATGGGCGCCGCCGTCAGGCGTGAAGAGGGCAGGGCAGACGCCCAAAACTACTTCTCTTCATGCATCTCGGTGGACACCTGGGGTCGTGGATCTAAGTTTGGATGGGCGCCTCCGTCAGGCGTGAAGAGGGCAGGGCAAACGCTCCAAACTGCTTTGTCCAGGCATCTCGGTGGACACCTGGGGTCCTGGAACTATGTTGAGATGGGCGCCGCCGTCCGGAGTTAAGAGATCAAGGCAGACGCTCTAAACTGCTTCTCTCAAGGCATCTGGGCGGACACCTAGGTCCAAGATCTAAGTTGAGATGCTCGCCGCCGTCAGCCGTGAAGAGGGCACGGTAGACGCTCCAAACTGCTTCTCTCCAGGCATCTCGGGGGACACCAGGGGTCCTAAAACTAAGTGGATATGGTCGCCGCCGTCACGCGTGAAGAGAACAGGGCAGACGCTCAAAAATGCTTCTCTCCAGGCATCTTGGGGGACACCTGCGGTCCTGGATCTAAGTTGAGATGGGCGCCGCCGTCAGGAGTGATGAGGGCCGGGCACATGCTCAAAACTGCTACTCTGCAGGCATCTCTGGGGACACATTTGGTCCTGGATCTACGTTGAGATGGGCGCCGCCATCAGGCTTGAAGAGGGCAGGGCAGACGCCCAAAACCGCTTCTCTTCAGGCATCTCCGTGGACACCTGGGGTCCTGGATCTAAATTTAGATGGGAGCCTCCGTCAGGAATTAAGAGGGCAGGGCAGACGCTCCACACTGCTTCTCTCCAGGCATCTCGGGGGAAACCTGGGGTCTTGCATCGAAGTTGAGATGGGCACCGCCGTCAGGCGTGAAGAGGGCAGGGCAGAAGCTCCAAACTGCTACTCTGCAGGCATCTCGGGGGATACGTTGGATCCTGGATCTAAGTTGAGATAGGCGCCTCCATCAGGCGTGAACAGGGCAGGGAAGACGCCCAAAACCGCTTCTCTTCATGCATCTCGGTGGATACCTGGGGTCCTGGATCTAAGTTGAGATGGGCGCCGCCGTCAGGTGTGAAGAGGGTAGGGAAGACGCTCCAAACTGCTTCTCTCCAGGCATCTCGGGGGACACCTGGGGTCCTGGATCTAACTTGATATGGACGCCGCCGATAAGAGTTAAGAGGGCAGGGCAGACGCTCCACACTACTTCTCTCCAGGCATCTCGGCGGACACCTGGGGTACTGGATATAAGTTGAGATGCGCGCCACCGTCAGGCGTGAAAAGGTTAAGGCAGACGCTCCAAACTGCTTCTCTCTAGGCATCTCAGGGGACACCTGGGGTCCTGGATCTATGTTGAGATGGGGTCCCCCGTCAGGTGTGAAGAGGGCAGGGCAGACGCTCAAAAATGCTTCTCTCCAGGCATCTCGGGGGACACCAGGGGTCCTGAATCTTAGTTGAGATGGGCGCCCCCGTCAGGCATGAAGAGGTCAGGGCAGACGCTCAAAAGTGCTACTCTGCAGGCATCTCGGGGGATACGTTGGGTCCTGGATCTAAGTTGAGATAGGCGCAGCCGTCAGGCGCGAATAGAGCAGGGCAGACCCCCAAAACCGCTTCTCTTCATGCATCTCAGTGGACACCTAGGGTCCTGGATCTAAGTTGAGATGGGCGCCGCCGTCAAGCGTGAAGAGGGTAGGGAAGACGCTCCAAACTGCTTCTCTGCAGGCATCTCGAGGGACACCTGGGGTCCTGGATCAAACTTGACATGGGCGCCGCCGTCAGGAGTTAAGAGGGCAGGGCAGACGCTCCACACTGGTTCTCTTCAAACGTCTCGGGGGACACCTGGGGTCCTGGATCTAACTTGACATGGGCGCCGCCATCAGGAGTGAAGAGGGCAGGGGAGACGCTCCAAACTGCTTCTCTCCAGGCATCTCGGGGGACACCTGGGGTCCTGGATCTAAGTTGAGATCGGCGCCACCGTCAGGAGCGAAGAGGGCAGGGCAGATGCTCCAAACTGCTTCTCTCCAGGCATCTCGGGGAACACCTGGGGTCCTGGAACTAACTTGAGATGGGCGCCGCCGTCAAGAGTGAAGAGGGCAGTGTAGACGCTCCACACTGCTTCTCTCCAGGCATCTCGGGGGTCACCTGGGGTACTGGATATAAGTTGAGATGCGCGCCGCCGTCAGGCGTGAAGAGGGTAAGGCAGACGCTCCAAACTGCTTCTCTCTAGGCATCTCAGGGGACACCTGGGGTCCTGGATCCAAGTGTATATGGGCGACGCCATCAGGCGTGAAGAGGGCCGGGCAGACGCTCAAAACTGCTCCTCTCCAGGTATCTCGTGGGACCCCTGGTGTCCTGGATCTCAGTTGAGATGGGCACCGCCGTCAGGAGTGGAGAGGGCCGGGCAGATGCTCCAAACTGCTACTCTGCAGGCATCTCGGGGGATACGTTTGTCCTGGAACTAAGTTGAGATGGGCGCCTCCGTCAGGCCTGAAGAGGGGAGGGCAGACGTCCAAAACCGCTTCTCTTCATGCATCTCAGTGGACACCTGGGGTCCTGGATCTAAGTTGAGATGGGCGCCGCCATCAGGCCTGAAGAGGGCAAGGCAGACGCTCCAAACTGCTTCTCTCCAGGCCTCTCGGCGGAAACCTGGGGTCCTGGATCTAAGTTGAGATGGGCGCCGCCGTCAGGCGTGAAGAGGGCCGGGCACATGCTCAAAACTGCTACGCTGCAGGCATCTCGGGGGATACCTTGGGTCTTGGATCTAAGTTGAGATGGGCGTCGCCATCAGGCGTGAAGAGGGCAGGGCAGACGCCCAAAACCGCTTCTCTTCAGGCATCTCCGTGGACACATGGGGTCCTGGATCTAAGTTGAGATGGGTGCCTCCATCAGGCGTGAAGAGGGCAGGGCAGACGCCCAAAATTGCTTCTCTCGAGGCATCTCGGCGGACACCTGGGGTCCTGGATCTAAGTTGAGATGGGCGCCCCTGTCACGCGTGAATAGGGTAGGGCAGACGCTCCAAACTGCTCCTTTCCAGCATCTCGGTGGACACCTGGGGTCCTGGAACTGAGTTGAGATGGACGCCGCAGTCAGGAGTTAAGAGGGCAGGGCAGAGGCTCCAAATTGCTTCTCTCCAGGCATTTCGGCGGACACTTGGGGTCCTGGATCTAACTTGAGATGGGCGCCAACGTCAGGAGTTAAGAGGGCAGGGCAGACGCTCCAAACTGCTTCTCTCCAGGCATCTCGGGGAAAACCTGGGGTACTGGATCTAAGTAGAGATGGGCGCCGCCATCCGGCGTGAAGAGGGCAGGGCAGACGACTAACACCGCTTCTCTTCAGGAATCTCCGTGGACACCTGTTGTCCTGGATCTAAGTTTATATGGGAGCCTCCGTCAGGCTTGAAGAGGGCAGGGCAGACGCGCCAAACTGCTTCTCTGCAGGCATCTCGGCGGACACCTGGGATCCTGGATCTAACTTGAGATGGGTGCCGCCATCAGGAGTTAAGAGGGCAGGGCAGACGCTCCAAACTACTTCTCTCCAGGCATCTCGGGGGACACCTGTGGTCCTGGATGTATGTTGAGATGGGGGCCGCCGACAGGAGTGAAGAGGGCAGGGCAGACTCTCCAAACTGCATCTCTCCAGGCATCTCGGGGGACACCTGGGTTCCTGGATCTAAATTGAGATGGGCTCCGCCGTCAGGCCTGAAGAGGGCAGGGCAGACGCTCCAAATAGTTTCTCTCCAGGCATCTCGGGTGATACCTGGTGTCTTGGATCTAAGTTGAGATGGACGCCTCCGTCAGGTGTGAAGAGGGCAGGGTAGACGCTCCAAGCTGCTTCTCTCCAGGCATCTCGTGGGACACCTAGGGTCCTGGATCTAACTTGAGTTGGGCGCTGCCATCAGGAGTGAAGAGGGCAGGGCAGATGCTGAAAAATGCTACTCTGCAGGCATCTCGGTGGACACCTTGGGTCCGGGATGTAAGTTGAGATGGGCGCCGATGTCAGTCGTGAAGAGGTCAGGGCAGACGCCCAAAACCGCTTCTCTTCAGGCATCTTGGTGGACACCTGGGGTCATGGATCTAAGTTGAGATTGCGCCGCCGTCAGGGGTGAAGAGGGCAGGGCAGACGCTCAAAACTGCTTCTCTCCAGGCATCTCTGGGGACACCTGTGGTCCTGGATCTAAGTGGATATTGTAGCCGCTGTCAGGCGTGAAGAGGGCAGAACAGACGCTCAAAACCGCTTCTCTTCATGCATCTCGGTGGACAACTGGGGTCCTGGATCTCAGTTGAGATGGGCGCCGCCATCAGCCGTGAAGAGGGCAGGGCAGACGCTCCAAACAGCTTCTCTCCAGGCATCTCGGGGGACATCTGGGGTCCTGGATATAAATTGAGATTGCATCGCTGTCATGAGTGAAGAGGGCAGGGCAGACGCTCAGAAATGCTTCTCTCCAGGCATCTCGCGGGACACCTGGGGTCCTGGATCTAAGTTGAGATGGGCGCCGCCGTCAGGAGTGAAGAGTACCGAGCACATGCTCAAAACTGCTACTCTGTAGGCACGTCGGGGGACACCTGGGGTCCTGGATCTAAGTTGAGATTGGCGCCAACGTCAGGCGTGAAGAGGGCAGGGCAGACGCTCCAAACTTCTTCTCTCCAGGCATCTCGGCGGACACCTGGGGTCCTGGATCTAATTTGAGATGGGCGCTGCCTTCAGGAGTTAAGATGTCAGGGCAGACGCTCAAAACCACTTCTCTCCAGGCATCTCGGGGGACACCTGGGGTCCTGGAACTAAGTTGAGATGGGCGCTGCCTTCAGGAGTTAAGATGGCAGGGCAGACGCTCAAAACCACTTCTCTCCAGGCATCTCGGGGGACACCTGGGGTCCTGGATCTAATTTGAGATGGGCGCTGCCTTCAGGAGTTAAGATGGCAGGGCAGACGCTCAAAACCACTTCTCTCTAGGCATCTCGGGGGACACCTGGGGTCCTGGAACTAAGTTGAGATGGGCGCCGCCATCAGGCGTGAAGAGGGCAGGGCAGACGCTCCAAACTTATTCTCTCCAGGCATCTCGGCGGACATCTGGGGTCCTGGATCTAAATTGAGATGGGCGCCGAGTTCAGGAGTTAAGAGGGCAGGGCAGATGCCCCAAACTGCTACTCTCCAGGCATCTCGGTGGACACCTGGGGTCCTGGATCTAAGTTGAGGTGTGTGCCGCCGTCAGGAGTGAAGAGGGCCGGGCACATGCTCAAAACTGCTTCTCTCCAGGAATCTCGGTGGGACACTGGGGTCCTGGATCTAAGTGGATATGGGCGCCGCCGTTAGGCGTGATGAGGGCAGGGCAGAGGCTCAAAATCGCTTCTCTTCAGGCATCTTGGTGGACACCTGGGGTCCTGGATCTAAGTTGAGATGGGCGCCCCCATCAGGCGTGAAGAGGGCAGGGCAGATGCTCCAAACTGCTTCTCTCCAGGCATCTCGGGGGACATCTGGGGTCCTGGATCTAAATTGAGATAGCGTTGCTATCAGTAGTGAAGAGGGCAGGGCAGACGCTCTAAACTGCTTCGCACAAGGCATCTCGGCGGACACCTGGGTCCTGGATCTAAGTTGAGATGGGCGCCGCCGTCAGGCGTGAAGAGGGCAGGGAAGATGATCTAAACTGCTACTCTCCAGGCATCTCGGGGGACACCTGGGGTCCTGGAACTAAGTGGATATGGTCACCGCAGTCAGGCGTGAAGAGGGCAGGGCAGACGCTCAAAAATGCTTCTCTCCAGGCATCTCAGGGGACACCTGGGTTCCTGGATCTACGTTGAGATCGGCGCCGCCGTCAGGAGTGAAGAGGGCCGGGCCCATGCTCAAAACTGCTTCTCTCCTTGCATCTTGGTGGGACACTGGGGTCCTGGATCTAAGTGGATATGGGCGCCGCCGTTAGGCGTGATGAGGGCAGGGCAGATGCTCCAAACTGCTTCTCTCCAGGCATCTCGGGGGACACCTGGGGTCCTGGAACTAACTTGAGATGGGCGCCGCCGTCAAGAGTGAAGAGGGCTTGGTAGACCCTCCAATCGTCTTCTCTCCAGGCATCTCGGGGGACACCTGGGGTCCAGGATCTAACTTGAGATGGACGCCGCCATCAGGAGTGAAGAGGGCAGGGCAGACGCTCCACACTGCTTCTCTCCAGGCATCTCGGGGGACACCTGGGGTACTGGATATAAGTTGAGATGCGCGCCGCCGTCAGGCGTGAGGAGGGTAAGGCAGACGCTCCAAACTGCTTCTCTCTAGGCATCTCATTGGACACCTGGGGTCCTGGATCCAAGTGGATATGGGCGACACCATCAGGCGTGAAGAGGGCAGGGCAGACGCTCAAAACTGCTTCTCTCCAGGTATCTCGTGGGACCCCTGGTGTCCTGGATCTCAGTTGAGATGGGCGCCGCCGTCAGGAGTGAAGAGGGCCGGGCAGATGCTACAAACTGCTACTCTGCAGGCATCTCGGGGGATACGTTTGTCCTGGAACTAAGTTGAGATGGGCGCCTCCGTCAGGCGTGAAGAGGGCAGGGCAGACGCCCAAAACCGCTTCTCTTCAGGCATCTCCGTGGACACCTGGGGTCCTGGATCTAAGTTAGATGGGTGCCTCCGTCAGGCGTGAAGAGGGCAGGGCAGATGCTCAAAACTGCTTCTCTCCAGGCATCTTTGGGGACACCTGGGGTCCTGGATATTAGTTGAGATGGGCGCCCCCGTCAGCCGTGAAGAGGGCAGGGCAGACGCTCAAAACTGCTTCTTTCCAGGCATCTCGGGGGACACCTGGGGTCCTGGATCTAAGTTGAGATGGGCGCCACTGTCACGCGTGAATAGGTTAGGGCAGACGCTCCAAACTGCTCCTTTCCAGCATCTCGGTGGACACCTGGGGTCCTGGAACTGAGTTGAGATGGACGCCGCAGTCAGGAGTTAAGAGGGCAGGGCAGAGGCTCCAAATTGCTTCTCTCCAGGCATTTCGGCGGACATTTGGGGTCCTGGATCTAACTTGAGATGGGCGCCAACGTCAGGAGTTAAGTGGGCAGGGCAGACGCTCCAAACTGCTTCTCTCCAGGCATCTCGGGGAAAACCTGGGGTACTGGATCTAAGTTGAGATGGGCGCCGCCATCCGGCGTGAAGAGGGCAGGGCAGACGACTAACACCGCTTCTCTTCAGGCATCTCCGTGGACACCTGGTGTCCTGGATCTAAGTTTATATGGGAGCCTCCGTCAGGCGTGAAGAGGGTAAGGCAGACGCTCCAAACTGCTTCTCTCTAGGCATCTCAGGGGACACCTGGGGTCCTGGATCCAAGTGTATATGGGCGACGCCATCAGGCGTGAAGAGGGCAGGGCAGACGTTCAAAACTGCTTCTCTCCAGGTATCTCGTGGGACCCCTGGTGTCCTGGATCTCAGTTGAGATGGGCACCGCCGTCAGGAGTGGAGAGGGCCGGGCAGATGCTCCAAACTGCTACTCTGCAGGCATCTCGGGGGATACGTTGGTCCTGGAACTAAGTTGAGATGGGCGCCTCCGTCAGGCCTGAAGAGGGGAGGGCAGACGTCCAAAACCGCTTCTCTTCATGCATCTCAGTGGACACCTGGGGTCCTGGATCTAAGTTAGATGGGTGCCTCCGTCAGGCGTGAAGAGGGCAGGGCAGACGCTCAAAACTGCTTCTCTCGAGGCATCTCGGCGGACACCTGGGGTCCTGGATCTAAGTTGAGAAGGGCGCCGCCGTCCGGCTTGAAGTGGGCAGGACAGAAGCTCAAAACTGCTTCTCTCTAGGCATCTTTGGGGACACCTGGGGTCCTGGATGTTAGTTGAGATGGGCGCCGCCGTCAGCCGTGAAGAGGGCAGGGCAGACGCTCAAAACTGCTTCTCTCCAGGCATCTCGGGGGACACCTGGGGTCCTGGATCTAAGTTGAGATGGGCGCCCCTGTCACGCGTGAATAGGGTAGGGCAGACGCTCCAAACTGCTCCTTTCCAGCATCTCGGTGGACACCTGGGGTCCTGGAACTGAGTTGAGATGGACGCCGCAGTCAGGAGTTAAGAGGGCAGGGCAGAGGCTCCAAATTGCTTCTCTCCAGGCATTTCGGCGGACACTTGGGGTCCTGGATCTAACTTGAGATGGGCGCCAACGTCAGGAGTTAAGTGGGCAGGGCAGACGCTCCAAACTGCTTCTCTCCAGGCATCTCGGGGAAAACCTGGGGTACTGGATCTAAGTTGAGATGGGCGCCGCCATCCGGCGTGAAGAGGGCAGGGCAGACGACTAACACCGCTTCTCTTCAGGCATCTCCGTGGACACCTGGTGTCCTGGATCTAAGTTTATATGGGAGCCTCCGTCAGGCTTGAAGAGGGTAAGGCAGACGCTCCAAACTGCTTCTCTCTAGGCATCTCAGGGGACACCTGGGGTCCTGGATCCAAGTGTATATGGGCGACGCCATCAGGCGTGAAGAGGGCAGGGCAGACGCTCAAAAGTGCTTCTCTCCAGGTATCTCGTGGGACCCCTGGTGTCCTGGATCTCAGTTGAGATGGGCACCGCCGTCAGGAGTGGAGAGGGCCGGGCAGATGCTCCAAACTGCTACTCTGCAGGCATCTCGGGGGATACGTTGGTCCTGGAACTAAGTTGAGATGGGCGCCTCAGTCAGGCCTGAAGAGGGGAGGGCAGACGTCCAAAACCGCTTCTCTTCATGCATCTCAGTGGACACCTGGGGTCCTGGATCTAAGTTGAGATGGGCGCCGCCGTCAGGAGTGAAGAGGGCCTGGCACATGCTCAAAACTGCTACTCTGCAGGCATCTCTGGGGACACCTTTGGTCCTGGATCTACGTTGAGATGGGCGCCGCCATCAGGCGTGAAGAGGGCATGGCAGACGCCCGAAACCGCTTCTCTTCAGGCATCTCCGTGGACACCTGGGGTCCTGGATCTAAATTTAGATGGGCGCCTCCGTCAGGAATTAAGAGGGCAGGGCAGACGCTCCATACTGCTTATCTCCAGGCATCTCGGGGGAAACCTGGGGTCTTGCATCGAAGTTGAGATGGGCACCGCCGTCAGGCGTGAAGAGGGCAGGGCAGAAGCTCCAAACTTATTCTCTCCAGGCATCTCGGGGGAAACATGGGGTCCTGGATCTAAGTTGAGATGGGTGCCACAGTCAGGCGTGAAGAGGGCAGGGCAGACGCTCAAAACTGCTTCTCTCCAGGCATCTCGGCGGACACCTGGTGACCTGGATCAAAGTTGAGCTGGGCGCCGCAGTCAGGCGTGAAGAGGACAGGGCAGACGCTCAAAACTGCTTCTCTCCAGGCATCTCGGCGGACACTTGGTGTCCTGGATCTAAGGTGAACTGGGCGCCGCCGTCAGGCATGAAGAGGGCAGGGCAGACGCTCCAAACTGCTTCTCTCCAGGCATCTCGGGGGACACCTGGGGTCCTGGATCTCAGTTGTGATGGGCGCCGTCGACAGGCATGAAGAGGGCAGGGCAGACGCTCCATACTGCTTCTCTCAAGGCATCTCGAGGGACACCTGGGTTCCTGGATCTACGTTGAGATGGGTGCTCCCGTCATGCGTGACTAGGGTAGGGACGACGCTCCAAACTGCTTCTCTCCAGGCATCTCGTGGGACCCCTGGGGTCCTGGATCTCAGTTGAGATGGGAGCCGCCGTCAGGAGTGAAGAGGGCTGGGAAGACGCTCAAACTGCTTCTCTCCAGCCATCTCGGGGGATACCTGGGGTCCTGGATCTAAGTTGAGATGGGCGCCGCCATCAGGAATGAAGAGGGCAGGGCAGACGGTCCACACTGCTTCTCTCAAAGCATTTCGGCGGACACCTAGGGTCCTGGATCTAAGTGGATATGGTCGCCGCCGTCAGGCTTGAAGAGGGCAGGGTAGACGCTCAAAAATGCTTCTCTCAAGGAACCTGGGGGACAACTGGGGTCCTGGATCTAAGTTGAGATGGGCGCCGCCGTCAGGCGTGGAGAGGGCAGGGCAGACGCTAAAAACTGCTTCTCTCCAGGCATCTCGGGGGACACCTGGTGTCCTGGATCTAAGTTCAGATGGGCGCCCCCGTCATGCGTGAATAGGGCAGGATAGACGCTCTAAACTGCTTCTCTCCAGGCATCTCGTGGGACACCTGGAGTCCTGGATCCAAGTGGATATGGGCGACGCCATCAGGGGTGAAGAGGGCAGGGCAGACGCTCCAAACTGCTTCTCTCCAGGCATCTCGTGGGACCCCTGGGGTCCTGGATCTTAGTTGAGATGGGAGCCGCCGTCAGGAGTGAAGAGGGCCGGGCAGATGCTCCAAACTGCTACTCTGCAGGCATCTCGGGGTATACGTTGGGTCCTGGATCTAAGTTGAGATGGGCGCCGCTGTCAGGCGTGAAGAGGGCCGGGCAGACATCCAAAACCGCTTCTCTTCATGCATCTCGGTGGACACCTGGGTTCCTGGATCTAAGTTGAGATGGGCACCGCCATCAGGCGTGAAGAGGGTAGGGCAGACGCTCCAAACTGCTTCTGTCCAGGCATCTCGGTGGACACCTACGGTCCTGGAACTAAGTTGAGATGGGCGCCCGCGTCAGGAGTAAAGAGGGCAGGGCAGACGCTCCAAACTGCTTCTCTCCTGGCATCTCGGGGGAAACAGGGGTCCTGGATCTAAGTTGAGATGGGCACCGCCATCAGGCGTGAAGAGGGCAGGGCAGACGCTCCAAACTGCTTCTCTCCAGACATCTCGGGTGGGACCTGGGGTCCTGGATCTTAGTTGAGATGGGCGCCGCTGTCAGGCGTGAAGTGGGCAGGGCAGACGCTCCAAATTGCTTCTCTACAGGCATCTCGGGGGACACCTGGGGTCCTGGATCTAAGTTGACATGGGCGCCGCCATAAGGCGTGAAGAGGCCAGGGCAGACGCTCCAAACTGCTTCTCTCCAGGCATCTCGGGGGACACCTGGGGTACTGGATCGAAGTTGAGATGGGCGCCGCCATCACGGGTGTAGAGGGTAGGGCAGACGATCCAAACTGCTTCTCTCCAGGCATTTCGGGGGAAACCTGGGGTCCTGGATCTTAGTTGAGATGGGCGTGAAGAGGTCAGGACAGACGCTCAAAATTGCTACTCTGCAGGCATCTCGGGGGATACGTTGAGATATGCGCCGCCATCAGGCGTGAAGAGGGCAGGGCAGAAGCCCAAAACCGCTTCTCTTCATGCATGTCGGTGGACACCTGGGGTCCTGGATCGAAGTTGAGATGGGCGCCGCTGTCGAGCGTGAAGAGGGTAGGGAAGACGCTCCAAACTGCTTCTCTCCAGGCATCTCGGGGGACACCTGGGGTCCTGGATCTAACTTGACATGGGCGCCGCCGTCAGGAGTGAAGAGGGCAGGGCAGATGCTCCAAACTGCTTCTCTCCAGGCATCTCGGGGGACACCTGGTGTCCTAGAACTAACTTGAGATGGGCGCCGCCGTTAAGAGTGAAGAGGGCAGGGTAGACGCTCCAAACTGCTTCTCTCCAGGCATCTCGGGGGACACCTGGGGTCCTGGATCTAAGTTGAGATCGGCGCCTCCGTCAGGCCTGAAGAGGGCAGGGCAGACGCTCAAAACTGCTTCTCTCCAGGCATCTCGGGGGATACCTGGGGTCCAGGATCTAAGTTGAGATCGGCGCGTCCGTCAGGCTTGAAGAGGTCAGGGCAGACGCTCAAAACTGCTTCTCTCCAGGCATCTCGGGGGATTCCTGGGGTCCTGGATCTAAGTTGAGATCGGCGCATAGCACAGTGCAGACGCCCAAAACCGCTTCTCTTCATGCATCTCGGTGGACACTGGGGTCCTGGATCTAAGTTGAGATGGGCGCCGCCGTGAAGCGTGAAGAGGGTAGGGAAGACGCTCCAAACTGCTTGTCTCCAGGCATCTGGGGGACACCTGGGGTCCTGGATCTAACTTGACACGGGCGCCGCCATCAGGAGTTAACAGGGCAGGGCAGACGCTCCACACTGCTTCTCTCCAGGCATCTCGGCCGACACCTGGGGTCCTGGAACTAACTTGAGATGGGCGCCACCGTCAAGAGTGAAGAGGGCCGGGTAGACGCTCCAAACTGCTTCTCTCCAGGCATCTCGGGGGACACCTGGGGTCCTGGATCTAAGTTGAGATGGGCGCTGCCGTCAGGATTGAAGAGGGCAGGGGAGACGCTCCAAACTGCTTCTCTCCAGGCATCTCAGGGGACACCTGGGGTCCTGGATCTAACTTGAGATCGGCGCCGCCGTCAGGAGTGAAGAGGGCAGGGGAGACGCTCAAAACTGCTTCTCTCCAGGCATCTCGGGGGACACCTGGGGTCCTGGATCTAAGTTGAGATGGGCGCCACCATCAAGAGTGAAGAGGCAGTGTAGACGCTCCAAACTGCTTCTCTCTAGGCATCTGGGGGACACCTGGGGTCCTGGATCTAACTTGACATGGGCGCCGCCATCAGGAGTGAAGAGGGCAGGGGAGACGCTCCAAACTGCTTCTCTCCAGGCATCTAGGGGGACACCTGGGGTCCTGGATATAAGTTGAGATCGTCGCCGCCGTCAGGAGTGAAGAGGGCAGGGCAGATGCTCCAAACTGCTTCTCTCCAGGCATCTCGGGGGACACCTGGGTTCCTGGAACTAACTTGAGATGGGCGCCGCCGTCAAGAGTGAAGAGGGCAGGGTAGACGCTCCAAACTGCTTCTCTCCGGCATCTCTGGGGACACCTGGGGTCCTGGATCTAAGTTGAGATCGGCGCGTCCGTGAGGCTTGAAAAGGGCAGGGCAGATGCTCAAAACTGCTGCTCTGCTGGCATCTCGGGGGATACGTTGGGTCCTGGATCTAAGTTGAGATACGCGCAGCCGTCAGGCGCGCATAGCGCAGTGCAGACGCCCAAAACCGCTTCTCTTCATGCATCTCGGTGGACACTGGGGTCCTGGATCTAAGTTGAGATGGGCGCCGCCGTGAAGCGTGAAGAGGGTAGGGAAGACGCTCCAAACTGCTTGTCTCCAGGCATCTGGGGGACACCTGGGGTCCTGGATCTAACTTGACACGGGCGCCGCCATCAGGAGTTAAGAGGGCAGGGCAGACGCTCCACACTGCTTCTCTTCAGGCATCTCGGGGGACACCTGGGGTCCTGGATCTAAGTTGAGATGGGCTCCGCCGTCAGGAGTGAAGAGGGCAGGGGAGACGCTCCAAAATGCTTCTCTCCAGGCATCTCGGGGGACACCTGGGGTCCTGGATCTAACTTGAGATCGGCGCCGCCGTCAGGAGTGAAGAGGGCAGGGCAGATGCTCCAAACTGCTTCTCTCCAGGCATCTCGGCGGACACCTGGGGTCCTGGAACTAACTTGAGATGGGCTCCACCGTCAAGAGTGAAGAGGGCCGGGTAGACGCTCCAAACTGCTTCTCTCCAGGCATCTCGGGGGACACCTGGGGACCTGGATCTAAATTGAGATGGGCTCCACCGTCAAGAGTGAAGAGGGCAGTGTAGACGCTCCAAACTGCTTCTGTCCAGGCATCTCGGGGGACACCTGGGGTCCTGGATCTAACTTGACATGGGCGCCGCCATCAGGAGTGAAGATGGCAGGGGAGACGATCCAAACTGCTTCTCTCCAGGCTTCTCGGGAGACACCTGGGGACCTGGATCTAAGTTGTAATGGGCGCCGCCATCAGGAGTGAAGAGGGCAGGGCAGACGCTCCAAACTGCTTTTCTCCAGGCATCTCGGGGGAAACCTGGGGTCCTGGATCTTAGTTGAGTTCGGCGCCGCCGTCAGGGGTAAAGAGGGCAGGGCAGACGCTTAAAACTGCTACTCTGCAGGCATCTCCGGGGATACGTTGGGTCCTGGATCTAAGTTGAGATAGGCGCCTCCGTTAGGCATGAACAGGGCAGGGCGGACGCCCAAAACCCCTTCTCTTCATGCATCTCGGTGGACACGTGGGGTCCTGGATCTAAGTTGAGATGGGCGCCGCCCTCAGGCGTGAAGAGGTAGGGAAGACGCTCCAAACTGCTTCTCTCCAGGCATCTCGGCGGACACCTGGGGTACTGGATATAAGTTGAGATGCGCGCCGCCGTCAGGCGTGAAGAGGCTAAGGCAGACGCTCCAAACTGCTTCTCTCTAGGCATCTCAGGGGAAACCTGGGGTCCTGGATTTTTGTTGAGATGGGGTCCCCCATCAGGTGTGAAGAGGGCAGGGCAGACGCTCAAAAATGCTTCTCTCCAGGCATCTCGGGGGACACCTGGGTTCCTGGATCTAAGTTGAGATGGGCGCCGCTGAGAGGAGTGAAGAGGCCCGGGCACATGCTCAAAACTGCTACTCTGCAGGCATCTCGGGGGACACCTTGGGTCCTGGATCTAAGTTGAGATGGGCGCCGCCATCAGGCTTGAAGAGGGCAGGGCCGACGCTCCAAATTGCTTCTCTTCAGGCATCTCCGTGAACACCTTGGGTCCTGGATCTAAGTTGAGATGGGCGCCGCCGTCAGGCGTGAAGAGGGCAGTGCCGACGCTCCAAACTGATTCACTCCAGGCATCTCGGCGTACACCTGGGGTCCTGGATCTAAATTAAGATGGACGCCGCCGTCAGACGTGAAGAGAGCAGAGCAGACGCTTCAAACTGCTTCTCTCCAGGCATCTCGGGCGATACCTGGGTTCCTGGATCTAAGTTGAGATGGGCGCCTCCGTCAGGCGTGAAGAGGGCAGGGCAGACGCTCCAAGCTGCTTCTCTCCAGGCAACTCGGGGGACACCTGGGGTCCTGGATCTGAGTGGATATGGGCGCCGCCTTCAGGCGTGAAGAGGGCAGGGCAGACGCTCAAAACTGCTTCTCTCCAGGCATCTCGGGGGATACCTGGGCTCCGGGATCTAAGTTGAGATGGGCGCCTCCGTCAGGCTTGAAGAGGTCAGGGCAGACGCTCAAAACTACTTCTCTCCAGGCATCTCGGGGGACACCTGGGGTCCTGGATCTAAGTTGAGATGGGCGTCGCCGTCAGGAGTGAAAAGGGCAGGGTAGATGCTCAAAACTGCTGCTCTGCTGGCATCTCGGGGGACACCTTGGGTCCTGGACATAAGTTGAGATGGGCGCCGCCATCAGGCGAGAAGAGGGCAGGGCAGACGCATAAAACCGCTTCTCTTCAGGCATCTTGGTGGACACCTGAGGTCCTGGATCTAAGTTGAGATGGGGGCCGCCGTCAGGCGTGAAGAGGGTACGGAAGACGCTCCAAACTGCTTCTCTCCAGGCATCTCGGGGGACACCTGGGGTCCTGGATCTAAGTTGAGATGGACGCCGCCGTCAGGAGTTAAGAGGGCAGGGCAGACGCTCCACACTGCTTCTCTCCAGGCATCTCGGCGGACACCTGGGTTACTGGATATAAGTTGAGATGCGCGCCGCCGTCAGGCGTGAAGAGGGTAAGGCAGACGCTCCAAACTGCTTCTCTCTAGGCATCTCAGGGGACACCTGGGGTCCTGGATTTTTGTTGAGATGGGTTCCCCCATCAGGTGTGAAGAGGGCAGGGCAGACGCTCAAAAATGCTTCTCTCCAGGCATCTCGGGGGACACCTGGGTTCCTGGATCTAAGTTGAGATGGGCGCCGCCGAGAGGAGTGATGAGGGCCGAGCACATGCTCAAAACTGCTACTCTGCAGGCATCTCGGGGGACACCTGGGGTCCTGGATCTCAGTTGTGATGGGCGCCGTCGACAGGCATGAAGAGGGCAGGGCAGACGCTCCATACTGCTTCTCTCAAGGCATCTCGAGGGACACCTGGGTTCCTGGATCTACGTTGAGATGGGTGCTCCCGTCATGCGTGACTAGGGTAGGGACGACGCTCCAAACTGCTTCTCTCCAGGCATCTCGTGGGACCCCTGGGGTCCTGGATCTCAGTTGAGATGGGAGCCGCCGTCAGGAGTGAAGAGGGCTGGGAAGACGCTACAAACTGCTTCTCTCCAGGCATCTCGGTGGACACCTGGGGTCCTGTATCTAAGTTGAGATGGGCGTCGCCGTCAGGAGTGAAAAGGGCAGGGCAGATGCTCAAAACTGCTGCTCTGCTGGCATCTCGGGGGACACCTTGGGTCCTGGACGTAAGTTGAGATGGGCGCCGCCATCAGGCGTGAAGAGGGCAGGGCAGACGCCCAAAACCGCTTCTCTTCAGGTATCTTGGTGGACACCTGAGGTCCTGGATCTAAGTTGAGATGGGCGCCGCCGTCAGGCGTGAAGAAGGTAGGGAAGACGCTCCAAACTGCTTCTCTCCAGGCATCTCGGGGGACGCCTGGTGTCCTGGATCTAACTTGAGATGGACGCCGCCGTCAGGAGTTAAGAGGGCAGGGCAGACGCTCCACACTGCTTCTCTCCAGGCATCTCGGCGGACACCGGGGGTACTGGATATAAGTTGAGATGCGCGCCGCCGTCAGGCGTGAAGAGGGTAAGGCAGACGCTCCAAACTGCTTCTCTCTAGGCATCTCAGGGGACACCTGGGGTCCTGGATCTATGTTGAGATGGGGTCCCCCGTCAGGTGTGAAGAGGGCAGGGCAGACGCTCAAAAATGCTTCTCTCCAGGCATCTCGGGGGACACCTGGGGTCCTGGATCTTAGTTGAGATGGGCGCACCAGTCAGGCGTGAAGAGGTCAGGGCAGACGCTCAAAAGTGCTACTCTGCAGGCATCTTGGGGGATACGTTGGGTCCTGGATCTAAGCTGAGATAGGCGCAGCCGTCAGGCGCGAATAGGGCAGGGCAGACGCCCAAAACCGCTTCTCTTCATGCATCTCGGTGGACACCTGGGGTCCTGGATCTAAGTTGAGATGGGCGACGCCGTCAAGCGTGAAGAGGGTAGGGGAGACGCTCCAAACTGCTTCTCTCCAGGCATCTCGGGAGACACCTGGGGTCCTGGATCTAACTTGACATGGGCGCCGCCATCAGGAGTGAAGAGGGCAGGGGAGACGCTCCAAACTGCTTCTCTCCAGGCGTCTCGGGGGACACCTGGGGTCCTGGATCTAACGTGAGATCGGCGCCGCCGTCAGGAGTGAAGAGGGAAGGGCAGATGCTCCAAACTGCTTCTCTCCAGGCATCTCGGGGGACACCTGGGGTCCTGGAACTAACTTGAGATGGGCGCCGCCGTCAAGAGTGAAGAGGGCAGGGTAGACGCTCCAAACTGCTTCTCTCCAGGCATCTCGGGGGACACCTGTGGTCCTGGATCTAAGTTGAGATGGGCGCCACCATCAGGAGTGAAGAGGGCAGGGCAGACGCTCCAAACTGCTTCTCTCCAGACATCTTGGGTGGGACCTGGGGTCCTGGATCTTAGTTGAGATGGGCGCCGCTGTCAGGCGTGAAGTGGGCAGGGCAGACGCTCCAAATTGCTTCTCTACAGGCATCTCGGGGGACACCTGGGGTCCTGGATCTAAGTTGAGATGGGCGCCGCCATAAGGCGTGAAGAGGCCAGGGCAGACGCTCCAAACTGCTTCTCTCCAGGCATCTCGGGGGACACCTGGGGTCCTGGATCGAAGTTGAGATGGGCGCTGCCATCACGGGTGTAGAGGGCAGGGCAGACGATCCAAACTGCTTCTCTCCAGGCATTTCGGGGGAAACCTGGGGTCCTGGATCTTAGTTGAGATGGGCGCCCCCGACAGGCGTGAAGAGGTCAGGACAGACGCTCAAAATTGCTACTCAGCAGGCATCTCGGGGGATACGTTGGGTCCTGGATCTAAGTTGAGATATGCGCCGCCATCAGGCGTGAAGAGGGCAGGGCAGACGCCCAAAACCGCTTCTCTTCATGCATGTCGGTGGACACCTGGGGTCCTGGATCTAATTTGACATGGGCGCCGCCGTCAGGAGTTAAGAGGGCAGGGTAGACGCTCCACACTGCTTCTCTTCAGGCATCTCGGGGGACACCTGGGGTCCTGGATCTAACTTGAGATCGGCGCCGCCGTCAGGAGTGAAGAGGGCAGGGGAGACGCTCCAAACTGCTTCTCTCCAGGCATCTCGGGGGACACCTGGAGTCCTGGATCTAAGTGGATATGGTCGCCGCTGTGTGGTTTGAAGAGGGCAGGGCAGACGCTCAAAAATGCTTCTTTCGAGGCACCTGGGGGACACCTGGGGTCTTGGATCTAAGTTGAGATGGGTACCGCCGTCAGGAGTGAAGAGGGCAGGGAAGACGCTCAAACTGCTTCTCTCCAGGCATCTCGGGGGACACCTGGGGTCCTGGATCTAAGTTGAGATGGGCGCCGCCGTCCGGCGTTAAGAGGTCAGGGCAGACGCCCAAAACCGCTTCTCTTCAGGCATCTTGGTGGACACTTGGGTTCCTGGATCTAAGTTGAGATGGTCGCCGCCGTCAGGCATGAAGAGGGCAGGGCAAACGCTCAAAACTGCTTTTCTCAAGGCATCTCGGGGGACACCTGGAGTCCTGGATCTAAGTGGATATGGTCGCCGCCGTCAGGTTTGAAGACGGCAGGGCAGAAGCTCAAAAATGCTTCTTTCGAGGCACCTTGGGGACACCTAGGGTCCTGGATCTAAGTTGATATGGGCGCCGCCGTCAGGCGTTAAAAGGTCAGGGCAGACGCCCAAAACCGCTTTTCTGCAGGCATCTCGGCGGACACCTGGGGTCCTGGATCTCAGTTGAGATGGGAGCCGCCGTCAGGAGTGAAGAGGGCCGGGCAGATGCTCCAAACTGCTACTCTGCAGGCATCTCGGGGGATACGTTGGGTCCTGGATCTAAATTGAGTTGGGCTCCACCGTCAGGCGTGAAGAGGGCAGGGCAGACGTCTAAACCCGCTTCTCCTCATGCATCTCGGGGGACACCTTTGGTCCTGGATCTACGTTGAGATGGGCGCCGCCATCAGGCGTAAAAAGGTCCGGGCAGACGCCCAAAACCGCTTTTCTGAAGGCATCTCGGCGGACACCTGGGGTCCTGGATCTAAGCTGAGATGGGCGCCGCCGTCAGGCATGAAGAGGGCAGGGCAGACACTCCAAATTGCTTCTCTCCAGGCATCTCATGGGACACCTGGGTTCCTGGATCTCAGTTGAATTGGGCGCTGCCGTCAGGAGTGAAGAGGGCAGGGCAGATGCTCAAAACTGCTACTCTGCAGGCATCTCGGGGGATACGTTGGATCCTGAATCTAAGTTGAGATGGGCGACGCTGTCAGGCGTGAAGAGGGCAGGGCAGACGCACAAAACCACTTCTCTTCATGCATCTCGGTGGACACCTGGGGTCGTGGATCTAAGTTTGGATGGGCGCCTCCGTCAGGCGTGAAGAGGGCAGGGCAAACGCTCCAAACTGCTTCTGTCCAGGCATCTTGGTGGACACCTGGGGTCCTGGAACTAAGTTGAGATGGGCGCCTCCGTCAGGAATTAAGAGGGCAGGGCAGACGCTTCATACTGCTTCTCTCCAGGCATCTCGGGGGAAACCTGGGGTCTTGCATCGAAGTTGAGATGCGCACCGCCGTCAGACGTGAAGAGGGCAGGGCAGAAGCTCCAAACTTCTTCTCTCCAGGCATCTCGGCGGACACCTGGTGACCTGGATCAAAGTTGAGCTGGGCGCTGCAGTCAGGCGTGAAGAGGGCCGGGCAGACGCTCAAAACTACTTCTCTCCAGGCATCTCGGCGGACACTTGGTGTCCTGGATCTAAGTTGAGCTGGGCGCCACCGTCAGGCGTGAAGAGGGCAGGGCAGACGCTCCAAACTGCTTCTCTCCAGGCATCTCGGGGGACACCTGGGGTCCTGGATCTCAGTTGTGATGGGCGCCGTCGTCAGGCGTGAAGAGGGCAGGGCAGACGCTCCAAACTGCTTCTCTCCAGGCATCTCGGGGGACACCTGGGGTCCTGGATCTACGTTGAGATGGGTGCTCCCGCCATGCGTGACTAGGGTAGGGACGACGCTCCAAACTGCTTCTCTCCAGGCATCTCGTGGGACCCCTGGGGTCCTGGATCTCAGTTGAGATGGGAGCCGCCGTCAGGAGAGAAAAGAGCAGGGAAGACGCTCAAACTGCTTCTCTCTAGCCATCTCGGGGGATACCTGGGGTCCTGGATCTAAGTTGAGATGGGCGCCGCCATCAGGAATGAAGAGGGCAGGGCAGACGGTCCAAACTGCTTCTCTCAAAGCATGTCGGGGGACACCTGGGGTCCTGGATCTAAGTGGATATGGTCGCCGCCGTCAGGCTTGAAGAGGGCAGGGCAGACCCCCTAAACTGCTTCTCTCCAGGCATCTCGTGGGACCCCTGGGGTACTGGATCTAAGTTCTGATGGGCGCCCCCGTCATGCGTGAAGAGGGCAGGGTAGACGCTCTAAACTGCTTCTCTCCATGCATCTCGTGGGACACCTGGAGTCCTGGATCCAAGTGGATATTGGCGACGCCATCAGGGGTGAAGAGGGCAGGGCAGACGCTCCAAACTGCTTCTCTCCAGGCATCTCGTGGGACCCCTGGGGTCCTGGATCTTAGTTGAGATGGGAGCCGCCGTCAGGAGTGAAGAGGGCCGGGCAGATGCTCCAAACTGCTACTCTGCAGGCATCTCGGGGGATACGTTGGGTCCTGGATCTAAGTTGAGATGGGCACCGCCATCAGGCGTGAAGAGGGCAGGGCAGACACTCCAAACTGCTTCTCTCCAGACATCTCGGGTGGGACCTGGGGTTCTGGATCTTAGTTGAGATGGGCGCCGCTGTCAGGCGTGAGGTGGGCAGGGCAGACGCTCCAAATTGCTTCTCTCTAGGCATCTCGGGGGACACCTGGGGTCCTGGATCTAAGTTGAGATGGGCGCCGCCATCAGGCGTGAAGAGGACATGGCAGATGCTCCAAACTGCTTCTCTCCAGGCATCTCGGGGGACACCTGGGGTCCTGGATCGAAGTTGAGATGGGCGCCGCCATCAGGGGTGAAGAGGGCAGGGCAGACGCTCAAAACTACTTCTCTCCAGGCATCTCGGCGGACACTTGGTGTCCTGGATCTAAGTTGAGCTGGGCGCCACCGTCAGGCGTGAAGAGGGCAGGGCAGACGCTCCAAACTGCTTCTCTCCAGGCATCTCGGGGGACACCTGGGGTCCTGGATCTCAGTTGTGATGGGCGCCGTCGTCAGGCGTGAAGAGGGCAGGGCAGACGCTCCAAACTGCTTCTCTCCAGGCATCTCGGGGGACACCTGGGGTCCTGGATCTACGTTGAGATGGGTGCTCCCGCCATGCGTGACTAGGGTAGGGACGACGCTCCAAACTGCTTCTCTCCAGGCATCTCGTGGGACCCCTGGGGTCCTGGATCTCAGTTGAGATGGGAGCCGCCGTCAGGAGAGAAAAGAGCAGGGAAGACGCTCAAACTGCTTCTCTCTAGCCATCTCGGGGGATACCTGGGGTCCTGGATCTAAGTTGAGATGGGCGCCGCCATCAGGAATGAAGAGGGCAGGGCAGACGGTCCAAACTGCTTCTCTCAAAGCATGTCGGGGGACACCTGGGGTCCTGGATCTAAGTGGATATGGTCGCCGCCGTCAGGCTTGAAGAGGGCAGGGCAGACCCCCTAAACTGCTTCTCTCCAGGCATCTCGTGGGACCCCTGGGGTACTGGATCTAAGTTCTGATGGGCGCCCCCGTCATGCGTGAAGAGGGCAGGGTAGACGCTCTAAACTGCTTCTCTCCATGCATCTCGTGGGACACCTGGAGTCCTGGATCCAAGTGGATATTGGCGACGCCATCAGGGGTGAAGAGGGCAGGGCAGACGCTCCAAACTGCTTCTCTCCAGGCATCTCGTGGGACCCCTGGGGTCCTGGATCTTAGTTGAGATGGGAGCCGCCGTCAGGAGTGAAGAGGGCCGGGCAGATGCTCCAAACTGCTACTCTGCAGGCATCTCGGGGGATACGTTGGGTCCTGGATCTAAGTTGAGATGGGCACCGCCATCAGGCGTGAAGAGGGCAGGGCAGACACTCCAAACTGCTTCTCTCCAGACATCTCGGGTGGGACCTGGGGTTCTGGATCTTAGTTGAGATGGGCGCCGCTGTCAGGCGTGAGGTGGGCAGGGCAGACGCTCCAAATTGCTTCTCTCTAGGCATCTCGGGGGACACCTGGGGTCCTGGATCTAAGTTGAGATGGGCGCCGCCATCAGGCGTGAAGAGGACATGGCAGATGCTCCAAACTGCTTCTCTCCAGGCATCTCGGGGGACACCTGGGGTCCTGGATCGAAGTTGAGATGGGCGCCGCCATCAGGGGTGAAGAGGGCAGGGCAGACGCTCCAAACTGCTTCTCTCCAGGCATTTCGGGGGAAACCTGGGGTCCTGGATCTTAGTTGAGATGGGCGCCGCCGTCAGGCGTGAAGAGGTCAGGACAGACGCTCAAAATTGCTACTCTGCAGGCATCTCGGGGGATACGTTGGGTCCTGGATCTAAGTTGAGATATGCGCTGCCATCAGGCGTGAAGAGGGCAGGGTAGAAGCCCAAAACCGCTTCTCTTCATGCATGTCGGTGGACACCTGGGGTCCTGGATCGAAGTTGAGATGGGCGCCGCTGTCAAGCGTGAAGAGGGTAGGGAAGACGCTCCAAACTGCTTCTCTCCAGGCATCTCGGGGGACACCTGGGGTCCTGGATCTAACTTGACATGGGCGCCGCCGTCAGGAGTGAAGAGGGCAGGGCAGATGCTCCAAACTGCTTCTCTCCAGGCATCTCGGGGGACACCTGGGGTCCTAGAACTAACTTGAGATGGGCGCCGCCGTTAAGAGTGAAGAGGGCAGGGTAGACGCTCCAAATTGCTTCTCTCCAGGCATCTCGGGGGACACTTGGGGTCCTGGATCTAAGTTGAGATGGGCGCCTCCGTCAGGCCTGAAGAGGGCAGGGCAGACGCTCAAAACTGCTTCTCTCCAGCCATCTCGTGGGACCCCTGGGGTACTGGATCTAAGTTCTGATGGGCGCCCCCGTCATGCGTGAAGAGGGCAGGGTAGACGCTCCAAACTGCTTCTCTCCAGGCATCTCGGGGGACACCTGGGGTCCTGGATCTAACTTGACATGGGCGCCGCCGTCAGGAGTGAAGAGGGCAGGGCAGATGCTCCAAACTGCTTCTCTCCAGGCATCTCGGGGGACACCTGGGGTCCTAGAACTAACTTGAGATGGGCGCCGCCGTTAAGAGTGAAGAGGGCAGGGTAGACGCTCCAAACTGCTTCTCTCCAGGCATCTCGGGGGACACTTGGGGTCCTGGATCTAAGTTGAGATGGGCGCCTCCGTCAGGCCTGAAGAGGGCAGGGCAGACGCTCAAAACTGCTTCTCTCCAGGCATCTCGGGGGATACCTGGGGTCCAGGATCTAAGTTGAGATCGGCGCGTCCGTCAGGCTTGAAGAGGTCAGGGCAGACGCACAAAACTGCTTCTCTCCAGGCATCTCGGGGGATACCTGGGGTCCTGGATCTAAGTTGAGATCGGCGCGTCCGTGAGGCTTGAAAAGGGCAGGGCAGATGCTCAAAACTGCTGCTCTGCTGGCATCTCGGGGGATACGTTGGGTCCTGGATCTAAGTTGAGATACGCGCAGCCGTCAGGCGCGCATAGCACAGTGCAGACGCCCAAAACCGCTTCTCTTCATGCATCTCGGTGGACACTGGGGTCCTGGATCTAAGTTGAGATGTGCGCCGCCGTGAAGCGTGAAGAGGGTAGGGAAGACGCTCCAAACTGCTTGTCTCCAGGCATCTGGGGGACACCTGGGGTCCTGGATCTAACTTGACACGGGCGCCGCCATCAGGAGTTAACAGGGCAGGGCAGACGCTCCACACTGCTTCTCTCCAGGCATCTCGGCCGACACCTGGGGTCCTGGAACTAACTTGAGATGGGCGCCACTGTCAAGAGTGAAGAGGGCCGGGTAGACGCTCCAAACTGCTTCTCTCCAGGCATCTCGGGGGACACCTGGGGTCCTGGATCTAAGTTGAGATGGGCGCTGCCGTCAGGATTGAAGAGGGCAGGGGAGACGCTCCAAACTGCTTCTCTGCAGGCATCTCAGGGGACACCTGGGGTCCTGGATCTAAGTTGAGATGGGCGCCACCATCAAGAGTGAAGAGGGCAGTGTAGACGCTCCAAACTGCTTCTCTCCACGCATCTCGGGGGACACCTGGGGTCCTGGATCTAAGTTGAGATGGGCGCCACCATCAAGAGTGAAGAGGGCAGTGTAGACGCTCCAAACTGCTTCTCTCCAGGCATCTCGTGGGACACCTGGGGTCCTGGATCTAACTTGACATGGGCGCCGCCATCAGGAGTGAAGAGGGCAGGGGAGACGCTCCAAACTGCTTCTCTCCAGGCATCTCGGGGGACACCTGGGTTCCTGGATATAAGTTGAGATCGGCGCCGCCGTCAGGAGTGAAGAGGGCAGGGCAGATGCTCCAAACTGCTTCTCTCCAGGCATCTCGGGGGACACCTGGGTTCCTGGAACTAACTTGAGATGGGCGCCGCCGTCAAGAGTGAAGAGGGCAGGGTAGACGCTCCAAACTGCTTCTCTCCAGGCATCTCTGGGGACACCTGGGGTCCTGGATCTAAGTTGAGATCGGCGCGTCCGTGAGGCTTGAAAAGGGCAGGGCAGATGCTCAAAACTGCTGCTCTGCTGGCATCTCGGGGGATACGTTGGATCCTGGATCTAAGTTGAGATACGCGCAGCCGTCAGGCGCGCATAGCGCAGTGCAGACGCCCAAAACCGCTTCTCTTCATGCATCTCGGTGGACACTGGGGTCCTGGATCTAAGTTGAGATGGGCGCCGCCGTGAAGCGTGAAGAGGGTAGGGAAGACGCTCCAAACTGCTTGTCTCCAGGCATCTGGGGGACACCTGGGGTCCTGGATCTAAGTTGAGATGGGCGCCGCCGTCAGGAGTGAAGAGGGCAGGGGAGACGCTCCAAAATGCTTCTCTCCAGGCATCTCGGGGAACACCTGGGGTCCTGGATCTAACTTGAGATCGGCGCCGCCGTCAGGAGTGAAGAGGGCAGGGCAGATGCTCCAAACTGCTTCTCTCCAGGCATCTCGGCGGACACCTGGGGTCCTGGAACTAACTTGAGATGGGCGCCACCGTCAAGAGTGAAGAGGGCCGGGTAGACGCTCCAAACTGCTTCTCTCCAGGCATCTCGGGGGACACCTGGGGACCTGGATCTAAATTGAGATGGGCTCCAACGTCAAGAGTGAAGAGGGCAGTGTAGACGCTCCAAACTGCTTCTGTCCAGGCATCTCGGGGGACACCTGGGGTCCTAGATCTAACTTGACATGGGCGCCGCCATCAGGAGTGAAGATGGCAGGGGAGGCGATCCAAACTGCTTCTCTCCAGGCTTCTCGGGAGACACCTGGGGACCTGGATCTAAGTTGAGATGGGCGCCGCCATCAGGAGTGAAGAGGGCAGGGCAGACGCTCCAAACTGCTTTTCTCCAGGCATCTCGGGGGAAACCTGGGGTCTGGATCTTAGTTGAGTTCGGCGCCACTGTCAGGGGTAAAGAGGGCAGGGCAGACGCTTAAAACTGCTACTCTTCAGGCATCTCCGGGGATACGTTGGGTCCTGGATCTAAGTTGAGATAGGCGCCTCCGTTAGGCGTGAACAGGGCAGGGCAGACGCCCAAAACCCTTTCTCTTCATGCATCTCGGTGGACACCTGGGGTCCTGGATCTAAGTTGAGATGGGCGCCGCCCTCAGGCGTGAAGAGGTAGGGAAGACGCTCCAAACTGCTTCTCTCCAGGCATCTCGGCGGACACCTGGGGTACTGGATATAAGTTGAGATGCGCGCCGCCGTCAGGCGTGAAGAGGGTAAGGCAGACGCTCCAAACTGCTTCTCTCTAGGCATCTCAGGGGAAACCTGGGGTCCTGGATTTTTGTTGAGATGGGGTCCCCCATCAGGTGTGAAGAGGGCAGGGCAGACGCTCAAAAATGCTTCTCTCCAGGCATCTCGGGGGACACCTGGGTTCCTGGATCTAAGTTGAGATGGGCGCCGCTGAGAGGAGTGAAGAGGCCCGGGCACATGCTCAAAACTGCTACTCTGCAGGCATCTCGGGGGACACCTTGGGTCCTGGATCTAAGTTGAGATGGGCGCCGCCATCAGGCTTGAAGAGGGCAGGGCCGACGCTCCAAATTGCTTCTCTTCAGGCATCTCCGTGAACACCTTGGGTCCTGGATCTAAGTTGAGATGGGCGCCGCCGTCAGGCGTGAAGAGGGCAGTGCCGACGCTCCAAACTGATTCACTCCAGGCATCTCGGCGTACACCTGGGGTCCTGGATCTAAATTAAGATGGACGCCGCCGTCAGACGTGAAGAGAGCAGAGCAGACGCTTCAAACTGCTTCTCTCCAGGCATCTCGGGCGATACCTGGGTTCCTGGATCTAAGTTGAGATGGGCGCCTCCGTCAGGCGTGAAGAGGGCAGGGCAGACGCTCCAAGCTGCTTCTCTCCAGGCAACTCGGGGGACACCTGGGGTCCTGGATCTGAGTGGATATGGGCGCCGCCTTCAGGCGTGAAGAGGGCAGGGCAGACGCTCAAAACTGCTTCTCTCCAGGCATCTCGGGGGATACCTGGGCTCCGGGATCTAAGTTGAGATGGGCGCCTCCGTCAGGCTTGAAGAGGTCAGGGCAGACGCTCAAAACTACTTCTCTCCAGGCATCTCGGGGGACACCTGGGGTCCTGGATCTAAGTGAATATGGGTGCCGCCGAAGGCGTGAAGAGGGCAGGAAAGACGCTCCAAACTGCTTCTATCCAGGCATCTCGGTGGACACCTGGGGTCCTGTATCTAAGTTGAGATGGGCGTCGCCGTCAGGAGTGAAAAGGGCAGGGTAGATGCTCAAAACTGCTGCTCTGCTGGCATCTCGGTGGACACCTTGGGTCCTGGACGTAAGTTGAGATGGGCGCCGCCATCAGGCGTGAAGAGGGCAGGGCAGACGCACAAAACCGCTTCTCTTCAGGCATCTTGGTGGACACCTGAGGTCCTGGATCTAATTTGAGATGGGGGCCGCCGTCAGGCGTGAAGAGGGTACGGAAGACGCTCCAAACTGCTTCTCTCCAGGCATCTCGGGGGACACCTGGGGTCCTGGATCTAAGTTGAGATGGACGCCGCCGTCAGGAGTTAAGAGGGCAGGGCAGACGCTCCACACTGCTTCTCTCCAGGCATCTCGGCGGACACCTGGGGTACTGGCTATAAGTTGAGATGCGCGCCGCAGTCAGGCGTGAAGAGGGTAAGGCAGACGCTCCAAACTGCTTCTCTCTAGGCATCTCAGGGGACACCTGGGGTCCTGGATTTTTGTTGAGATGGGGTCCCCCATCAGGTGTGAAGAGGGCAGGGCAGACGCTCAAAAATGCTTCTCTCCAGGCATCTCGGGGGACACCTGGGTTCCTGGATCTAAGTTGAGATGGGCGCCGCCGAGAGGAGTGATGAGGGCCGAGCACATGCTCAAAACTTCTACTCTGAAGGCATCTCGGGGGACACCTGGGGTCCTGGATCTCAGTTGTGATGGGCGCCGTCGAGAGGCATGAAGAGGGCAGGGCAGACGCTCCATACTGCTTCTCTCAAGGCATCTCGAGGGACACCTGGGTTCCTGGATCTATGTTGAGATGGGTGCTCCCGTCATGCGTGACTAGGGTAGGGACGACGCTCCAAACTGCTTCTCTCCAGGCATCTCGTGGGACCCCTGGGGTCCTGGATCTCAGTTGAGATGGGAGCCGCCGTCAGGAGTGAAGAGGGCTGGGAAGACGCTACAAACTGCTTCTCTCCAGGCATCTCGGTGGACACCTGGGGTCCTGTATCTAAGTTGAGATGGGCGTCGCCGTCAGGAGTGAAAAGGGCAGGGCAGATGCTCAAAACTGCTGCTCTGCTGGCATCTCGGGGGACACCTTGGGTCCTGGACGTAAGTTGAGATGGGCGCCGCCATCAGGCGTGAAGAGGGCAGGGCAGACGCCCAAAACCGCTTCTCTTCAGGCATCTTGGTGGACACCTGAGGTCCTGGATCTAAGTTGAGATGGGCGCCGCCGTCAGGCGTGAAGAGGGTAGGGAAGACGCTCCAAACTGCTTCTCTCCAGGCATCTCGGGGGATGGCTGGTGTCCTGGATCTAACTTGAGATGGACGCCGCCGTCAGGACTTAAGAGGGCAGGGCAGACGCTCCACACTGCTTCTCTCCAGGCATCTCGGCGGACACCTGGGGTACTGGATATAAGTTGAGATGCGCGCCGCCGTCAGGCGTGAAGAGGGTAAGGCAGACGCTCCAAACTGCTTCTCTCTAGGCATCTCAGGGGACACCTGGGGTCCTGGATCTATGTTGAGATGGGGTCCCCCGTCAAGTGTGAAGAGGGCAGGGCAGACGCTCAAAAATGCTTCTCTCCAGGCATCTCGGGGGACACCTGGGGTCCTGGATCTTAGTTGAGATGGGCGCACCAGTCAGGCGTGAAGAGGTCAGGGCAGACGCTCAAAAGTGCTACTCTGCAGGCATCTTGGGGGATACGTTGGGTCCTGGATCTAAGCTGAGATAGGCGCAGCCGTCAGGCGCGAATAGGGCAGGGCAGACGCCCAAAACCGCTTCTCTTCATGCATCTCGGTGGACACCTGGGGTCCTGGATCTAAGTTGAGATGGGCGACGCCGTCAAGCGTGAAGAGGGTAGGGGAGACGCTCCAAACTGCTTCTCTCCAGGCATCTCGGGAGACACCAGGGGTCCTGGATCTAACTTGACATGGGCGCCGCCATCAGGAGTGAAGAGGGCAGGGGAGACGCTCCAAACTGCTTCTCTCCAGGCGTCTCGGGGGACACCTGGGGTCCTGGATCTAACTTGAGATCGGCGCCGCCGTCAGGAGTGAAGAGGGAAGGGCAGATGCTCCAAACTGCTTCTCTCCAGGCATCTCGGGGGACACCTGGGTTCCTGGAACTAACTTGAGATGGGCGCCGCCGTCAAGAGTGAAGAGGGCAGGGTAGACGCTCCAAACTGCTTCTCTCCAGGCATCTCGGGGGACACCTGCGGTCCTGGATCTAAGTTGAGATGGGCGCCGCCATCAGGAGTGAAGAGGGCAGGGCAGACGCTCCAAACTGCTTCTCTCCAGACATCTTGGGGGAAACCTGGGGTCCTGGATCTTAGTTGAGTTGGGCGCCGCCGTCAGGCGTAAAGAGGGCAGGGCAGACGCTCAAAACTGCTTCTCTCCAGGCATCTCGGCGGACACCTGGTGACCTGGATCTAAGTTGAGCTGGGCGCCGCAGTCAGGCGTGAAGAGGGCAGGGCAGACGCTCAAAATTGCTTCTCTCCAGGCATCTCGGCGGACACTTGGTGTCCTGGATCTAAGTTAAGCTGGGCGCCGCATTCAGGCGTGAAGAGGGCAGGGCAGACGCTCCAAACTGCTTCTCTCCAGGCATCTCGGGGGACACCTGGGGTCCTGGATCTCAGTTGTGATGGGCGCCGTCGTCAGGCGTGAAGAGGGCAGGGCAGACGCTCCAAACTGCTTCTCTCAAGGTATCTCGGGGGACAACTGGGGTCCTGGACCTACGTTGAGTTGGGTGCTCCCGTCATGCGTGACTAGGGTAGGGACGACGCTCCAAACTGTTTCTCTCCAGCCATCTCGGGGGATACCTGGGGTCCTGGATCTAAGTTGAGATGGGCGCCGCCATCAGGAATGAAGAGGGCAGGGTAGACGGTCCAAACTGCTTCTCTCAAAGCATTTCGGCGGACACCTGGAGTCCTGGATCTAAGAGGATATGGTCGCCGCCGTCAGGCTTGAAGAGGGCAGGGCAGACGCTCAAAAATGCTTCTCTCAAGGCACCTGGGGGACAACTGGGGTCCTGGATCTAAGTTGAGATGGGTGCCACCGTCAGGAGTGAAGAGGGCAGGGAAGACGCTCAAACTGCTTCTCTCCAGGCATCTCGGGGGACACCTGGGGTCCTGGATCTAAGTGAATATGGGCGCCGCCGAAGGCATGATGAGGGCAGGGCAGACGCTCCATACTGCTTCTATCCAGGCATCTCGGTGGACACCTGGGGTCCTGTATCTAAGTTGAGATGGGCGTCGCCGTCAGGAGTGAAAAGGGCAGGGTAGATGCTCAAAACTGCTGCTCTGCTGGCATCTCGGGGGACACCTTGGGTCCTGGACGTAAGTTGAGATGGGCGCCGCCATCAGGCATGAAGAGGGCAGGGCAGACGCACAAAACCGCTTCTCTTAAGGCATCTTGGTGGACACCTGAGGTCCTGGATCTATGTTGAGATGGGCGCCGCCGTCAGGCGTGAAGAGGGTACGGAAGACGATCCAAACTGCTTCTCTCCAGGCATCTCGGGGGACACCTGGGTTCCTGGATCTAACTTGAGATGGACGCCGCCGTCAGGAGTTAAGAGGGCAGGGCAGACGCTCCACACTGCTTCTCTCCAGGCATCTCGGCGGACACCTGGGGTACTGGATATAAGTTGAGATGCGCGCCGCCGTCAGGCGTGAAGAGGGTAAGGCAGACACTCCAAACTGCTTCTCTCTAGGCATCTCAGGGGACACCTGGGGGTCCTGGATTTTTGTTGAGATGGGGTCCTCCATCAGGTGTGAAGAGGGCAGGGCAGACGCTCAAAAATGCTTCTCTCCAGGCATCTCGGGGGACACCTGGGTTCCTGGATCTAAGTTGAGATGGGCGCCGCCGAGAGGAGTGATGAGGGCCGAGCACATGCTCAAAACTGCTACTCTGCAGGCATCTCAGGGGACACCTTGGGTCTTGGATCTAAGTTGAGATGGGCGCTGCCATCAGGCGTGAAGAGGGCAGGGCAGACGCTACAAACTGCTTCTCTCCAGGCATCTCGGTGGACACCTGGGGTCCTGTATCTAAGTTGAGATGGGCGTCGCCGTCAGGAGTGAAAAGGGCAGGGCAGATGCTCAAAACTGCTGCTCTGCTGGCATCTCGGGGGACACCTTGGTTCCTGGACGTAAGTTGAGATGGGCGCCGCCATCAGGCGTGAAGAGGGCAGGGCAGACGCCCAAAACCGCTTCTCTTCAGGCATCTTGGTGGACATCTGATGTCCTGGATCTAAGTTGAGATGGGGGCCGCCGTCAGGCGTGAAGAGGGTAGGGAAGACGCTCCAAACTGCTTCTCTCCAGGCATCTCGGGGGACGCCTGGTGTCCTGGATCTAACTTGAGATGGACGCCGCCATCAGGAGTTAAGAGGGCAGGGCAGACGCTCCACACTGCTTCTCTCCAGGCATCTCGGCGGACACCTGGGGTACTGGATATAAGTTGAGATGCGCGCCGCCGTCAGGCGTGAAGAGGGTAAGGCAGACGCTCCAAACTGCTTCTCTCTAGGCATCTCAGGGGACACCTGGGGTCCTGGATCTATGTTGAGATGGGGTCCCCCGTCAGGTGTGAAGAGGGCAGGGCAGACGCTCAAAAATGCTTCTCTCCAGGCATCTCGGGGGACACCTGGTTTCCTGGATCTTAGTTGAGATGGGCGCACCAGTCAGGCGTGAAGAGGTCAGGGCAGACGCTCAAAAGTGCTACTCTGCAGGCATCTTGGGGGATACGTTGGGTCCTGGATCTAAGCTGAGATAGGCGCAGCCGTCAGGCGCGAATAGGGCAGGGCAGACGCCCAAAACCGCTTCTCTTCATGCATCTCGGTGGACACCTGGGGTCCTGGATCTAAGTTGAGATGGGCGACGCCGTCAAGCGTGAAGAGGGTAGGGGAGACGCTCCAAACTGCTTCTCTCCAGGCATCTCGGGAGACACCTGGGGTCCTGGATCTAACTTGACATGGGCGCCGCCATCAGGAGTGAAGAGGGCAGGGGAGACGCTCCAAACTGCTTCTCTCCAGGCGTCTCGGGGGACACCTGGGGTCCTGGATCTAACTTGAGATCGGCGCCGCCGTCAGGAGTGAAGAGGGAAGGGCAGATGCTCCAAACTGCTTCTCTCCAGGCATCTCGGGGGACACCTGGGGTCCTGGAACTAACTTGAGATGGGCGCCGCCGTCAAGAGTGAAGAGGGCAGGGTAGACGCTCCAAACTGCTTCTCTCCAGGCATCTCGGGGGACACCTGCGGTCCTGGATCTAAGTTGAGATGGGCGCCGCCATCAGTTGTGAAGAGGGCAGGGCAGACGCTCCAAACTGCTTCTCTCCAGACATCTTGGGGGAAACCTGGGGTCCTGGATCTTAGTTGAGTTGGGCGCCGCCGTCAGGCATAAAGAGGGCAGGGCAGACGCTCAAAACTGCTTCTTTCCAGGCATCTCGGCGGACACCTGGTGACCTGGATCTAAGTTGAGCTGGGCGCCGCAGTCAGGCGTGAAGAGGGCAGGGCAGACGCTCAAAATTGCTTCTCTCCAGGCATCTCGGCGGACACTTGGTGTCCTGGATCTAAGTTGAGCTGGGCGCCGCATTCAGGCGTGAAGAGGGCAGGGCAGACGCTCCAAACTGCTTCTCTCCAGGCATCTCGGGGGACACCTGGGGTCCTGGATCTCAGTTGTGATGGGCGCCGTCGTCAGGCGTGAAGAGGGCAGGGCAGACGCTCCAAACTGCTTCTCTCAAGGTATCTCGGGGGACAACTGGGTTCCTGGACCTACTTTGAGTTGGGTGCTCCCGTCATGCGTGACTAGGGCAGGGAAGACGCTCAAACTGCTTCTCTCCAGCCATCTCGGGGGATACCTGGGGTCCTGGATCTAAGTTGAGATGGGCGCCGCCATCAGGAATGAAGAGGGCAGGGCAGACGGTCCAAACTGCTTCTCTCAAAGCATTTCGGCGGACACCTGGAGTCCTGGATCTAAGTGGATATGGTCGCCGCCGTCAGGCTTGAAGAGGGCAGGGCAGACGCTCAAAAATGCTTCTCTCAAGGCACCTGGGGGACAACTGGGGTCCTGGATCTAAGTTGAGATGGGCACCGCCGTCAGGCGTGGAGAGGGCAAGGCAGATGCTAAAAACTGCTTCTCTCCAGGCATCTCGGGGGACACCTGGTGTCCTGGATCTAAGTTCAGATGGGCGCCCCCGTCATGCGTGAAGAGGGCAGGGTAGACGCTCTAAACTGCTTCTCTCCAGGCATCTCGTGGGACACCTGAAGTCCTGGATCCAAGTGGATATGGGCGACGCCATCAGGGGTGAAGAGGGCAGGGCAGAGCTCCAAACTGCTTCTCTCCAGGCATCTCGTGGGACCCCTGGGGTCCTGGATCTCAGTTGAGATGGGAGCCGCCGTCAGGAGTGAAGAGGGCCTGGCAGATGCTCCAAAGTGCTACCCTGCAGGCATCTCGGGGGATACGTTGGGTCCTGGATCTAAGTTGAGATGGGCGCCGCCGTCAGGCGTGAAGAGGGCAGGGCAGACGTCCAAAACCGCTTCTCTTCATGCATCTCGGTGGACACCTGGGGTCCTGGTTCTAACTTGAGATCGGCGCCGCCGTCAGGAGGGAAGAGGGCAGGGCAGATGCTCCAAACTGCTTCTGTCCAGGCATCTCGGTGGACACCTACGGTCCTGGAACTAAGTTGAGATGGGCGCCCCCGTCAGGAGTAAAGAGGGCAGGGCAGACGCTCCAAACTGCTTCTCTCCTGGCATCTCAGGGAAAACCGGGGTCCTGGATATAAGTTGAGATGGGCACCGCCATCAGGCGTGAAGAGGGCAGGGCAGACGCTCCAAACTGCTTCTGTCCAGGCATCTCGGTGGACACCTACGGTCCTGGAACTAAGTTGAGATGGGCGCCCCCGTCAGGAGTAAAGAGGGCAGGGCAGACGCTCCAAACTGCTTCTCTCCTGGCATCTCGGGGGAAACCGGGGTCCTGGATATAAGTTGAGATGGGCACCGCCATCAGGCGTGAAGAGGGCAGGGCAGACGCTCCAAACTGCTTCTTTCCAGACATCTCGGGTGGGACCTGGGGTCCTGGATCTTAGTTGAGATGGGCGCCGCTCTCAGGCGTGAAGTGGGCAGGGCAGACGCTCCACACTGCTTCTCTTCAGGCATCTCGGGGGACACCTGGGATCCTGGATCTAACTTGAGATCGGCGCCGCCGTCAGGAGTGAAGAGGGCAGGGGAGACGCTCCAAACTTCTTCTCTCTAGGCATCTCAGGGGACACCTGTGGTCCTGGATCTAAGTTGAGATGGGCACCACAGTCAGGAGTGAAGAGGGCAGGGTAGACGCTCCAAACTGCTTCTCTCCAGGCATCTCGGGGGACACCTGGGGTCCTGGATCTAAGATGAGATGGGTGCTGCCATCAGGAGTGAAGAGGGCAGGGCAGACGCTCCAAACTGCTTCTCTCAGGGCATCTCGGGGGAAACCTGGGGTCCTGGATCTTAGTTGAGATGGGCGCCGCCGTCAGGCGTAAAGAGGGCAGGGCAGACGCTCAAAACTGCTACTCTGCAGGCATCTCGGGGGATACGTTGGGTCCTGGATCTAAGTTGAGATAGGCGCCTCCGTCAGTCGTGAACAGGGCAGGGCAGACGCCCAAAACCGCTTCTCTTCATGCATCTCGGTGGACAACTGTGGTCCTGGATCTAAGTTGATATGGGCGCCGCCGTCAGGCGTGAATAGGGTAGGGAAGACGCTCCAAACTGCTTCTCTCCAGGCATCTCGGGGGACACCTGGTGTCCAGGATCTAACTTGAGATGGACGCCGCCGTCAGGAATTAAGAGGGCAGGGCAGACGCTCCACACTGCTTCTCTCAAGGCATCTCGGCGGACACCTGGGGTACTGGATATAAGTTGAGATGCGTGCCGCCGTCAGGCGTGAAGAGGGTAAGGCAGACGCTCCAAACTGCTTCTCTCTAGGCATCTCAGGGGACACCTGGGGTCCTGGATCTATGTTGAGATGGGGTCCCCCGTCAGGTGTGAAGAGGGCTGGGCAGACGCTCAAAAATGCTTGTCTCCAGGCATCTCGGGGGACACCTGGGATCCTGGATCTTAGTTGAGATGGGCGCCCCCGTCAGGCGTGAAGAGGTCAGGGCAGACGGTCAAAAGTGCTACTCTGCAGGCATCTCAGGGAATACGTTGAGTCCTGGATCTAATTTGACATGGGCGCCGCCGTCAGGAGTTAAGAGGGCAGGGCAGACGCTCCACACTGCTTCTCTCTAGGCATCTCGGTGGACACATGGGGTCCTGGATCTAAGTTGTGATGGGCGCCGCCGTCAAGCGTGAAGAGGGCAGGGCAGATGCTCCAAACTGCTTCTCTCCAGGCATCTCGGGGGAAACCTTGGGTCCTAGATCTAACTTGAGATGGGCGCCGCCGTCAGGAGTGAAGAGGGCAGGGCAGATGCTCCAAACTTCTTCTCTCTAGGCATCTCAGGGGACACCTGTGGTCCTGGATCTAAGTTGAGATGGGCGCCGCCGTCAGGAGTGAAGAGGGCAGGGTAGACGCTCCAAACTGCTTCTCTCCAGGCATCTCGGGGTCACCTGGGGTCCTGGATCTAAGATGAGATGGGTGCCGCCATCAGGAGTGAAGAGGGCAGGGCAGACGCTCCAAACTGCTTCTCTCCAGGCATCTCGGGGGAAACCTGGGGTCCTGGATCTTAGTTGAGATGGGCGCCGCCGTCAGGCGTAAAGAGGGCAGGGCAGACGCCCAAAACCGCTTCTCTTCATGCATCTCGGTGGACAACTGTGGTCCTGGATCTAAGTTGAGATGGGCGCCGCCGTCAGGCGTGAAGACGGTAGGGAAGACGCTCCAAACTGCTTCTTTCCAGGCGTCTCGGGGGACACCTGGGGTCCAGGATCTAACTTGAGATGGACGCCGCCGTCAGGAGTTAAGAGGGCAGGGCAGACGCTCCACACTGCTTCTCTCCAGGCATCTCGGCGGACACCTGTGGTACTGGATATAAGTTGAGATGCGTGCCGCCGTCAGGCGTGAAGAGGGTAAGGCAGACGCTCCAAACTGCTTCTCTCTAGGCATCTCAGGGGACACCTGGGGTCCTGGATCTATGTTGAGATGGGGTCCCCCGTCAGGTGTGAAGAGGGCAGGGCAGACGCTCAAAAATGCTTCTCTCCAGGCATCTCGGGGGACACCTGGGGTCCTGGATCTTAGTTGAGATGGGCGCCACCGCCAGGCGTGTAGAGGTCAGGGCAGACGCTCAAAAGTGCTACTCTGCAGGCATCTCGTGGGATACGTTGGGTCCTGGATCTAAGCTGAGATAGGCGCAGAGGTCAGGCGCGAATAGGGCAGGGCAGACGCTCAAAACCGCTTCTCTTCATGCATCTCGGTGGACACCTTTGGTCCTGGATCTAAGTTGAGATTGGCGCCGCCGTCAAGCGTGAAGAGGGTAGGGAAGACACTCCAAACTGCTTGTCTCCAGGCATCTCGGGGGACACCTGGGGTCCTGGAACTAACTTGAGATGGGCGCCGCCGTCAAGAGTGAAGAGGGCAGGGGAGACGCTCCAAACTGCTTCTGTCCAGGCGTCTCAGGGGACACCTGGGGCCTTGGATCTAACTTGAGATCGGCGCCGCCGTCAGGAGTGAAGAGGGCAGGGCAGATGCTCCAAACTGCTTCTCTCCAGGCATCTCGGGGGACACCTGGGGTCCTGGAACTAACTTGAGATGGGCGCCGCCGTCAAGAGTGAAGAGGGCAGGGGAGACGCTCCAAACTGCTTCTGTCCAGGCGTCTCAGGGGACACCTGGGGCCTTGGATCTAACTTGAGATCGGCGCCGCCGTCAGGAGTGAAGAGGGCAGGGCAGATGCTCCAAACTGCTTCTCTCCAGGCATCTCGGGGGACACCTGGGGTCCTGGAACTAACTTGAGATGGGCGCCGCCGTCAAGAGTGAAGAGGGCAGGGTAGACGCTCCAAACTGCTTCTCTCCAGGCATCTCGGGGGACACCTGGGGTCCTGGATCTAAGTTGAGATTGGCGCCGCCATCAGGAGTGAAGAGGGCATGGCAGACGCTCCAAACTGCTTCTCTCCAGGCATCTCGGGGGAAACCTGGGGTCCTGGATCTAAGTTGAGATGGGCGCTGCCATCAGGAGTGAAGAGGGCAGGGCAGACGCTCCAAACTGCTTCTCTCCAGGCATCTCGGGGGAAACTTGGGGTCCTGGATCTTAGTTGAGTTGGGCGCCGCCGACAGGCATAAACAGGGCAGGGCAGACGCTCAAAACTGCTACTCTGCAGGCATCTCGGGGGATACGTTGGGTCCTGGATCTAAGTTGAGAAAGGCGCCTCCGTCAGGCGTGAACAGGGCAGGGCAGACGCCCAAAACCGCTTCTCTTCATGCATCTCGGTGGACACCTGAGGTCCTGGTTCTAACTTGAGATCGGCGCCGCCGTCAGGAGTGAAGAGGGCAGGGCAGATGCTCCAAACTGCTTCTGTCCAGGCATCTCGTTGGACACTTGGGTCTTGGAACTAAGTTGAGATGGGCGCCACCGTCAGGAGTAAAGAGGGCAGGGTAGACGCTCAAAACTGCTTCTCAACCGGCATCTCGGGGGACACCTGGGGTCCTGGATCTAACTTGAGATGGACGCCGCCGTCAGGAGTTAAGAGGGCAGGGCAGACGCTCCACACTGCTTCTCTCCAGGCATCTCGGTGGACACCTGGAGTACTGGTTATAAGTTGAGATGCGCGCCGCCGTCAGGCGTGAAGAGGGTAAGGCAGACGCTCCAAACTGCTTCTCTCTAGGCATCTCAGGGGACACCTGGGGTCCTGGATCTATGTTGAGATGGGGTCCCCCGTCAGGTGTGAAGAGGGCAGGGCAGACGCTCAAAAATGCTTCTCTCCAGTCATCTCGGGGGACACCTGGGGTCCTGGATCTTAGTTGAGATGGGCGCCCCCATCAGGCCTGAAGAGGTCAGGGCAGACGCTCAAAAGTGCTACTCTGCAGGCATCTCGGGGGATACGTTGGGTCCTGGATCTAAGTTGAGATAGGCGCAGCACTCAGGCGCGAATAGGGCAGGGCAGATGCGCAAAACCGCTTCTCTTCATGCATCTCGGTGGACACCTGGGGTCCTGGATCTAAGTTGAGATGGGCGCCGCCGTCAAGCGTGAAGAGGGTAGGGAAGACGCTCCAAACTGCTTCTCTGCAGGCATCTCGGGGGACACCTGGTGTCCTGGATCTAACTTGACATGGGCGCCGCCGTCAGGAGTTAAGAGGGCAGGGCAGACGCTCCACACTGCTTCTCTTCAGGCATCTCGGGGGACACCTGGGGACCTGGATCTAACTTGAGATCGGCGCCGCCGTCAGGAGTGAAGAGGGCAGGGCAGATGCTCCAAACTGCTTTTCTCCAGGCATCTCGGGGGACACCTGGGGTCCTGGATCCAAGTTGAGATGGGCGCCGCCGTCAGGCGTGAAGTGGGCAGTGCCGACGCTCCAAACTGATTCACTCCAGGCATCTCGGCATACACCTGGGGTCCTGGATCTAAATTAAGATGGACGCCGCCATCAGACGTGATGAGAGCAGGGCAGACGGTTCAAACTGCATCTCTCCAGGCATCTCGGGCGATACCTGGGTTCCTGGATCTAAGTTGAGATGGGCGCCTCCGTCAGGCATGAAGAGGGCAGGGCAGACGCTCCAAGCTGCTTCTCTCCAGGCAACTCGGGGGACACCTGGGGTCCTGGAACTGAGTGGATATGGGCGCCGCCATCAGGCGTGATGAGGGCAGGGGAGACGCTCAAAACTGCTTCTCTCCAGGCATCTCGGGGGATACCTGGGGTCCGGGATCTAAGTTGAGATGGGCGCGTCCGTCAGGCTTGAAGAGGTCAGGGCAGACGCTCAAAACTGCTTCTCTCCAGGCATCTCGGGGGACACCTTGGGTCCTGGACGTAAGTTGAGATGGGCGCCGCCATCAGGCGTGAAGAGGGCAGGGCAGACGCCCAAAACCGCTTCTCTTCAGGCATCTTGGTGGACACCTGAGGTCCTGGATCTAAGTTGAGATGGGCGCCGCCGTCAGGCGTGAAGAGGGTAGGGAAGACGCTCCAAACTGCTTCTCTCCAGGCATCTCGGGGGATGCCTGGTGTCCTGGATCTAACTTGAGATGGACGCCGCCGTCAGGACTTAAGAGGGCAGGGCAGACGCTCCACACTGCTTCTCTCCAGGCATCTCGGCGGACACCTGGGGTACTGGATATAAGTTGAGATGCGCGCCGCCGTCAGGCGTGAAGAGGGTAAGGCAGACGCTCCAAACTGCTTCTCTCTAGGCATCTCAGGGGACACCTGGGGTCCTGGATCTATGTTGAGATGGGGTCCCCCGTCAGGTGTGAAGAGGGCAGGGCAGACGCTCAAAAATGCTTCTCTCCAGGCATCTCGGGGGACACCTGGGGTCCTGGATCTTAGTTGAGATGGGCGCACCAGTCAGGCGTGAAGAGGTCAGGGCAGACGCTCAAAAGTGCTACTCTGCAGGCATCTTGGGGGATACGTTGGGTCCTGGATCTAAGCTGAGATAGGCGCAGCCGTCAGGCGCGAATAGGGCAGGGCAGACGCCCAAAACCGCTTCTCTTCATGCATCTCGGTGGACACCTGGGGTCCTGGATCTAAGTTGAGATGGGCGACGCCGTCAAGCGTGAAGAGGGTAGGGGAGACGCTCCAAACTGCTTCTCTCCAGGCATCTCGGGAGACACCTGGGGTCCTGGATCTAACTTGACATGGGCGCCGCCATCAGGAGTGAAGAGGGCAGGGGAGACGCTCCAAACTGCTTCTCTCCAGGCGTCTCGGGGGACACCTGGGGTCCTGGATCTAACTTGAGATCGGCGCCGCCGTCAGGAGTGAAGAGGGAAGGGCAGATGCTCCAAACTGCTTCTCTCCAGGCATCTCGGGGGACACCTGGGGTCCTGGAACTAACTTGAGATGGGCGCCGCCGTCAAGAGTGAAGAGGGCAGGGTAGACGCTCCAAACTGCTTCTCTCCAGGCATCTCGGGGGACACCTGCGGTCCTGGATCTAAGTTGAGATGGGCGCCGCCATCAGGAGTGAAGAGGGCAGGGCAGACGCTCCAAACTGCTTCTCTCCAGACATCTTGGGGGAAACCTGGGGTCCTGGATCTTAGTTGAGTTGGGCGCCGCCGTCAGGCGTAAAGAGGGCAGGGCAGACGCTCAAAACTGCTTCTTTCCAGGCATCTCGGCGGACACCTGGTGACCTGGATCTAAGTTGAGCTGGGCGCCGCAGTCAGGCGTGAAGAGGGCAGGGCAGACGCTCAAAATTGCTTCTCTCCAGGCATCTCGGCGGACACTTGGTGTCCTGGATCTAAGTTGAGCTGGGCGCCGCATTCAGGCGTGAAGAGGGCAGGGCAGACGCTCCAAACTGCTTCTCTCCAGGCATCTCGGGGGACACCTGGGGTCCTGGATCTCAGTTGTGATGGGCGCCGTCGTCAGGCGTGAAGAGGGCAGGGCAGACGCTCCAAACTGCTTCTCTCAAGGTATCTCGGGGGACAACTGGGTTCCTGGACCTACGTTGAGTTGGGTGCTCCCGTCATGCGTGACTAGGGCAGGGAAGACGCTCAAACTGCTTCTCTCCAGCCATCTCGGGGGATACCTGGGGTCCTGGATCTAAGTTGAGATGGGCGCCGCCATCAGGAATGAAGAGGGCAGGGCAGACGGTCCAAACTGCTTCTCTCAAAGCATTTCGGCGGACACCTGGAGTCCTGGATCTAAGTGGATATGGTCGCCGCCGTCAGGCTTGAAGAGGGCAGGGCAGACGCTCAAAAATGCTTCTCTCAAGGCACCTGGGGGACAACTGGGGTCCTGGATCTAAGTTGAGATGGGCACCGCCGTCAGGCGTGGAGAGGGCAAGGCAGATGCTAAAAACTGCTTCTCTCCAGGCATCTCGGGGGACACCTGGTGTCCTGGATCTAAGTTCAGATGGGCGCCCCCGTCATGCGTGAAGAGGGCAGGGTAGACGCTCTAAACTGCTTCTCTCCAGGCATCTCGTGGGACACCTGAAGTCCTGGATCCAAGTGGATATGGGCGACGCCATCAGGGGTGAAGAGGGCAGGGCAGAGCTCCAAACTGCTTCTCTCCAGGCATCTCGTGGGACCCCTGGGGTCCTGGATCTCAGTTGAGATGGGAGCCGCCGTCAGGAGTGAAGAGGGCCTGGCAGATGCTCCAAAGTGCTACCCTGCAGGCATCTCGGGGGATACGTTGGGTCCTGGATCTAAGTTGAGATGGGCGCCGCCGTCAGGCGTGAAGAGGGCAGGGCAGACGTCCAAAACCGCTTCTCTTCATGCATCTCGGTGGACACCTGGGGTCCTGGTTCTAACTTGAGATCGGCGCCGCCGTCAGGAGGGAAGAGGGCAGGGCAGATGCTCCAAACTGCTTCTGTCCAGGCATCTCGGTGGACACCTACGGTCCTGGAACTAAGTTGAGATGGGCGCCCCCGTCAGGAGTAAAGAGGGCAGGGCAGACGCTCCAAACTGCTTCTCTCCTGGCATCTCAGGGAAAACCGGGGTCCTGGATATAAGTTGAGATGGGCACCGCCATCAGGCGTGAAGAGGGCAGGGCAGACGCTCCAAACTGCTTCTGTCCAGGCATCTCGGTGGACACCTACGGTCCTGGAACTAAGTTGAGATGGGCGCCCCCGTCAGGAGTAAAGAGGGCAGGGCAGACGCTCCAAACTGCTTCTCTCCTGGCATCTCGGGGGAAACCGGGGTCCTGGATATAAGTTGAGATGGGCACCGCCATCAGGCGTGAAGAGGGCAGGGCAGACGCTCCAAACTGCTTCTCTCCAGACATCTCGGGTGGGACCTGGGGTCCTGGATCTTAGTTGAGATGGGCGCCGCTCTCAGGCGTGAAGTGGGCAGGGCAGACGCTCCACACTGCTTCTCTTCAGGCATCTCGGGGGACACCTGGGATCCTGGATCTAACTTGAGATCGGCGCCGCCGTCAGGAGTGAAGAGGGCAGGGGAGACGCTCCAAACTTCTTCTCTCTAGGCATCTCAGGGGACACCTGTGGTCCTGGATCTAAGTTGAGATGGGCACCACAGTCAGGAGTGAAGAGGGCAGGGTAGACGCTCCAAACTGCTTCTCTCCAGGCATCTCGGGGGACACCTGGGGTCCTGGATCTAAGATGAGATGGGTGCTGCCATCAGGAGTGAAGAGGGCAGGGCAGACGCTCCAAACTGCTTCTCTCAGGGCATCTCGGGGGAAACCTGGGGTCCTGGATCTTAGTTGAGATGGGCGCCGCCGTCAGGCGTAAAGAGGGCAGGGCAGACGCTCAAAACTGCTACTCTGCAGGCATCTCGGGGGATACGTTGGGTCCTGGATCTAAGTTGAGATAGGCGCCTCCGTCAGTCGTGAACAGGGCAGGGCAGACGCCCAAAACCGCTTCTCTTCATGCATCTCGGTGGACAACTGTGGTCCTGGATCTAAGTTGAGATGGGCGCCGCCGTCAGGCGTGAATAGGGTAGGGAAGACGCTCCAAACTGCTTCTCTCCAGGCATCTCGGGGGACACCTGGTGTCCAGGATCTAACTTGAGATGGACGCCGCCGTCAGGAGTTAAGAGGGCAGGGCAGACGCTCCACACTGCTTCTCTCAAGGCATCTCGGCGGACACCTGGGGTACTGGATATAAGTTGAGATGCGTGCCGCCGTCAGGCGTGAAGAGGGTAAGGCAGACGCTCCAAACTGCTTCTCTCTAGGCATCTCAGGGGACACCTGGGGTCCTGGATCTATGTTGAGATGGGGTCCCCCGTCAGGTGTGAAGAGGGCTGGGCAGACGCTCAAAAATGCTTGTCTCCAGGCATCTCGGGGGACACCTGGGATCCTGGATCTTAGTTGAGATGGGCGCCCCCGTCAGGCGTGAAGAGGTCAGGGCAGACGGTCAAAAGTGCTACTCTGCAGGCATCTCAGGGAATACGTTGAGTCCTGGAACTAATTTGACATGGGCGCCGCCGTCAGGAGTTAAGAGGGCAGGGCAGACGCTCCACACTGCTTCTCTCTAGGCATCTCGGTGGACACATGGGGTCCTGGATCTAAGTTGTGATGGGCGCCGCCGTCAAGCGTGAAGAGGGCAGGGCAGATGCTCCAAACTGCTTCTCTCCAGGCATCTCGGGGGAAACCTTGGGTCCTAGATCTAACTTGAGATGGGCGCCGCCGTCAGGAGTGAAGAGGGCAGGGCAGATGCTCCAAACTTCTTCTCTCTAGGCATCTCAGGGGACACCTGTGGTCCTGGATCTAAGTTGAGATGGGCGCCGCCGTCAGGAGTGAAGAGGGCAGGGTAGACGCTCCAAACTGCTTCTCTCCAGGCATCTCGGGGTCACCTGGGGTCCTGGATCTAAGATGAGATGGGTGCCGCCATCAGGAGTGAAGAGGGCAGGGCAGACGCTCCAAACTGCTTCTCTCCAGGCATCTCGGGGGAAACCTGGGGTCCTGGATCTTAGTTGAGATGGGCGCCGCCGTCAGGCGTAAAGAGGGCAGGGCAGACGCCCAAAACCGCTTCTCTTCATGCATCTCGGTGGACAACTGTGGTCCTGGATCTAAGTTGAGATGGGCGCCGCCGTCAGGCGTGAAGACGGTAGGGAAGACGCTCCAAACTGCTTCTCTCCAGGCGTCTCGGGGGACACCTGGGGTCCAGGATCTAACTTGAGATGGACGCCGCCGTCAGGAGTTAAGAGGGCAGGGCAGACGCTCCACACTGCTTCTCTCCAGGCATCTCGGCGGACACCTGTGGTACTGGATATAAGTTGAGATGCGTTCCGCCGTCAGGCGTGAAGAGGGTAAGGCAGACGCTCCAAACTGCTTCTCTCTAGGCATCTCAGGGGACACCTGGGGTCCTGGATCTATGTTGAGATGGGGTCCCCCCTCAGGTGTGAAGAGGGCAGGGCAGACGCTCAAAAATGCTTGTCTCCAGGCATCTCGGGGGACACCTGGGATCCTGGATCTTAGTTGAGATGGGCGCCCCCGTCAGGCCTGAAGAGGTCAGGGCAGACGCTCAAAAGTGCTACTCTGCAGGCATCTCGGGGGATACGTTGGGTCCTGTATCTAAGTTGAGATAGGCGCAGCACTCAGGCGCGAATAGGGCAGGGCAGATGCGCAAAACCGCTTCTCTTCATGCATCTCGGTGGACACCTGGGGTCCTGGATCTAAGTTGAGATGGGCGCCGCCGTCAAGCGTGAAGAGGGTAGGGAAGACGCTCCAAACTGCTTCTCTGCAGGCATCTCGGGGGACACCTGGTGTCCTGGATCTAACTTGACATGGGCGCCGCCGTCAGGAGTTAAGAGGGCAGGGCAGACGCTCCACACTGCTTCTCTTCAGGCATCTCGGGGGACACCTGGGGACCTGGATCTAACTTGAGATCGGCGCCGCCGTCAGGAGTGAAGAGGGCAGGGCAGATGCTCCAAACTGCTTTTCTCCAGGCATCTCGGGGGACACCTGGGGTCCTGGATCCAAGTTGAGATGGGCGCCGCCGTCAGGCGTGAAGTGGGCAGTGCCGACGCTCCAAACTGATTCACTCCAGGCATCTCGGCATACACCTGGGGTCCTGGATCTAAATTAAGATGGACGCCGCCATCAGACGTGATGAGAGCAGGGCAGACGGTTCAAACTGCATCTCTCCAGGCATCTCGGGCGATACCTGGGTTCCTGGATCTAAGTTGAGATGGGCGCCTCCGTCAGGCGTGAAGAGGGCAGGGCAGACGCTCCAAGCTGCTTCTCTCCAGGCAACTCGGGGGACACCTGGGGTCCTGGAACTGAGTGGATATGGGCGCCGCCATCAGGCGTGATGAGGGCAGGGGAGACGCTCAAAACTGCTTCTCTCCAGGCATCTCGGGGGATACCTGGGGTCCGGGATCTAAGTTGAGATGGGCGCGTCCGTCAGGCTTGAAGAGGTCAGGGCAGACGCTCAAAACTGCTTCTCTCCAGGCATCTCGGGGGACACATGGGGTCCTGGATCTAAGTTGAGATGGGCGCGTCCATCAGGCATGAAGAGGTCAGGGCAGACGCACAAAACCGCTTCTCTTCAGGCATCTTGGTGGACACCTGAGGTGCTGGATCTAAGTTGAGATGGGGGCCGCCGTCAGGCGTGAAGAGGGTACGGAAGACGCTCCAAACTGCTTCTCTCCAGGCATCTCGGGGGACACCTGGGGTCCTGGATCTAAGTTGAGATGGACGCCGCCGTCAGGAGTTAAGAGGGCAGGGCAGACGCTCCACACTGCTTCTCTCCAGGCATCTCGGCGGACACCTGAGGTACTGGATATAAGTTGAGATGCGCGCCGCCGTCAGGCGTGAAGAGGGTAAGGCAGACGCTCCAAACTGCTTCTCTCTAGGCATCTCAGGGGACACCTGGGGTCCTGGATTTTTGTTTAGATGGGGTCCCCCATCAGGTGTGAAGAGGGCAGGGCAGACGCTCAAAAATGCTTCTCTCCAGGCATCTCGGGGGACACCTGGGTTCCTGGATCTAAGTTGAGATGGGCGCCGCCGAGAGGAGTGATGAGGGCCGAGCACATGCTCAAAACTTCTACTCTGAAGGCATCTCGGGGGACACCTGGGGTCCTGGATCTCAGTTGTGATGGGCGCCGTCGACAGGCATGAAGAGGGCAGGGCAGACGCTCCATACTGCTTCTCTCAAGGCATCTCGAGGGACACCTGGGTTCCTGGATCTACGTTGAGATGGGTGCTCCCGTCATGCGTGACTAGGGTAGGGACGACGCTCCAAACTGCTTCTCTCCAGGCATCTCGTGGGACCCCTGGGGTCCTGGATCTCAGTTGAGATGGGAGCCGCCGTCAGGAGTGAAGAGGGCTGGGAAGACGCTACAAACTGCTTCTCTCCAGGCATCTCGGTGGACACCTGGGGTCCTGTATCTAAGTTGAGATGGGCGTTGCCGTCAGGAGTGAAAAGGGCAGGGCAGATGCTCAAAACTGCTGCTCTGCTGGCATCTCGGGGGACACCTTGGGTCCTGGACGTAAGTTGAGATGGGCGCCGCCATCAGGCGTGAAGAGGGCAGGGCAGACGCCCAAAACCGCTTCTCTTCAGGCATCTTGGTGGACACCTGAGGTCCTGGATCTAAGTTGAGATGGGCGCCGCCGTCAGGCGTGAAGAGGGTAGGGAAGACGCTCCAAACTGCTTCTCTCCAGGCATCTCGGGGGATGCCTGGTGTCCTGGATCTAACTTGAGATGGACGCCGCCGTCAGGACTTAAGAGGGCAGGGCAGACGCTCCACACTGCTTCTCTCCAGGCATCTCGGCGGACACCTGGGGTACTGGATATAAGTTGAGATGCGCGCCGCCGTCAGGCGTGAAGAGGGTAAGGCAGACGCTCCAAACTGCTTCTCTCTAGGCATCTCAGGGGACACCTGGGGTCCTGGATCTATGTTGAGATGGGGTCCCCCGTCAGGTGTGAAGAGGGCAGGGCAGACGCTCAAAAATGCTTCTCTCCAGGCATCTCGGGGGACACCTGGGGTCCTGGATCTTAGTTGAGATGGGCGCACCAATCAGGCGTGAAGAGGTCAGGGCAGACGCTCAAAAGTGCTACTCTGCAGGCATCTTGGGGGATACGTTGGGTCCTGGATCTAAGCTGAGATAGGCGCAGCCGTCAGGCGCGAATAGGGCAGGGCAGACGCCCAAAACCGCTTCTCTTCATGCATCTCGGTGGACACCTGGGGTCCTGGATCTAAGTTGAGATGGGCGACGCCGTCAAGCGTGAAGAGGGTAGGGGAGACGCTCCAAACTGCTTCTCTCCAGGCATCTCGGGAGACACCTGGGGTCCTGGATCTAACTTGACATGGGCGCCGCCATCAGGAGTGAAGAGGGCAGGGGAGACGCTCCAAACTGCTTCTCTCCAGGCGTCTCGGGGGACACCTGGGGTCCTGGATCTAACTTGAGATCGGCGCCGCCGTCAGGAGTGAAGAGGGAAGGGCAGATGCTCCAAACTGCTTCTCTCCAGGCATCTCGGGGGACACCTGGGGTCCTGGAACTAACTTGAGATGGGCGCCGCCGTCAAGAGTGAAGAGGGCAGGGTAGACGCTCCAAACTGCTTCTCTCCAGGCATCTCGGGGGACACCTGCGGTCCTGGATCTAAGTTGAGATGGGCGCCGCCATCAGGAGTGAAGAGGGCAGGGCAGACGCTCCAAACTGCTTCTCTCCAGACATCTTGGGGGAAACCTGGGGTCCTGGATCTTAGTTGAGTTGGGCGCCGCCGTCAGGCGTAAAGAGGGCAGGGCAGACGCTCAAAACTGCTTCTTTCCAGGCATCTCGGCGGACACCTGGTGACCTGGATCTAAGTTGAGCTGGGCGCCGCAGTCAGGCGTGAAGAGGGCAGGGCAGACGCTCAAAATTGCTTCTCTCCAGGCATCTCGGCGGACACTTGGTGTCCTGGATCTAAGTTGAGCTGGGCGCCGCATTCAGGCGTGAAGAGGGCAGGGCAGACGCTCCAAACTGCTTCTCTCCAGGCATCTCGGGGGACACCTGGGGTCCTGGATCTCAGTTGTGATGGGCGCCGTCGTCAGGCGTGAAGAGGGCAGGGCAGACGCTCCAAACTGCTTCTCTCAAGGTATCTCGGGGGACAACTGGGTTCCTGGACCTACGTTGAGTTGGGTGCTCCCGTCATGCGTGACTAGGGCAGGGAAGACGCTCAAACTGCTTCTCTCCAGCCATCTCGGGGGATACCTGGGGTCCTGGATCTAAGTTGAGATGGGCGCCGCCATCAGGAATGAAGAGGGCAGGGCAGACGGTCCAAACTGCTTCTCTCAAAGCATTTCGGCGGACACCTGGAGTCCTGGATCTAAGTGGATATGGTCGCCGCCGTCAGGCTTGAAGAGGGCAGGGCAGACGCTCAAAAATGCTTCTCTCAAGGCACCTGGGGGACAACTGGGGTCCTGGATCTAAGTTGAGATGGGCACCGCCGTCAGGCGTGGAGAGGGCAAGGCAGATGCTAAAAACTGCTTCTCTCCAGGCATCTCGGGGGACACCTGGTGTCCTGGATCTAAGTTCAGATGGGCGCCCCCGTCATGCGTGAAGAGGGCAGGGTAGACGCTCTAAACTGCTTCTCTCCAGGCATCTCGTGGGACACCTGAAGTCCTGGATCCAAGTGGATATGGGCGACGCCATCAGGGGTGAAGAGGGCAGGGCAGAGCTCCAAACTGCTTCTCTCCAGGCATCTCGTGGGACCCCTGGGGTCCTGGATCTCAGTTGAGATGGGAGCCGCCGTCAGGAGTGAAGAGGGCCTGGCAGATGCTCCAAAGTGCTACCCTGCAGGCATCTCGGGGGATACGTTGGGTCCTGGATCTAAGTTGAGATGGGCGCCGCCGTCAGGCGTGAAGAGGGCAGGGCAGACGTCCAAAACCGCTTCTCTTCATGCATCTCGGTGGACACCTGGGGTCCTGGTTCTAACTTGAGATCGGCGCCGCCGTCAGGAGGGAAGAGGGCAGGGCAGATGCTCCAAACTGCTTCTGTCCAGGCATCTCGGTGGACACCTACGGTCCTGGAACTAAGTTGAGATGGGCGCCCCCGTCAGGAGTAAAGAGGGCAGGGCAGACGCTCCAAACTGCTTCTCTCCTGGCATCTCAGGGAAAACCGGGGTCCTGGATATAAGTTGAGATGGGCACCGCCATCAGGCGTGAAGAGGGCAGGGCAGACGCTCCAAACTGCTTCTGTCCAGGCATCTCGGTGGACACCTACGGTCCTGGAACTAAGTTGAGATGGGCGCCCCCGTCAGGAGTAAAGAGGGCAGGGCAGACGCTCCAAACTGCTTCTCTCCTGGCATCTCGGGGGAAACCGGGGTCCTGGATATAAGTTGAGATGGGCACCGCCATCAGGCGTGAAGAGGGCAGGGCAGACGCTCCAAACTGCTTCTCTCCAGACATCTCGGGTGGGACCTGGGGTCCTGGATCTTAGTTGAGATGGGCGCCGCTCTCAGGCGTGAAGTGGGCAGGGCAGACGCTCCACACTGCTTCTCTTCAGGCATCTCGGGGGACACCTGGGATCCTGGATCTAACTTGAGATCGGCGCCGCCGTCAGGAGTGAAGAGGGCAGGGGAGACGCTCCAAACTTCTTCTCTCTAGGCATCTCAGGGGACACCTGTGGTCCTGGATCTAAGTTGAGATGGGCACCACAGTCAGGAGTGAAGAGGGCAGGGTAGACGCTCCAAACTGCTTCTCTCCAGGCATCTCGGGGGACACCTGGGGTCCTGGATCTAAGATGAGATGGGTGCTGCCATCAGGAGTGAAGAGGGCAGGGCAGACGCTCCAAACTGCTTCTCTCAGGGCATCTCGGGGGAAACCTGGGGTCCTGGATCTTAGTTGAGATGGGCGCCGCCGTCAGGCGTAAAGAGGGCAGGGCAGACGCTCAAAACTGCTACTCTGCAGGCATCTCGGGGGATACGTTGGGTCCTGGATCTAAGTTGAGATAGGCGCCTCCGTCAGTCGTGAACAGGGCAGGGCAGACGCCCAAAACCGCTTCTCTTCATGCATCTCGGTGGACAACTGTGGTCCTGGATCTAAGTTGAGATGGGCGCCGCCGTCAGGCGTGAATAGGGTAGGGAAGACGCTCCAAACTGCTTCTCTCCAGGCATCTCGGGGGACACCTGGTGTCCAGGATCTAACTTGAGATGGACGCCGCCGTCAGGAGTTAAGAGGGCAGGGCAGACGCTCCACACTGCTTCTCTCAAGGCATCTCGGCGGACACCTGGGGTACTGGATATAAGTTGAGATGCGTGCCGCCGTCAGGCGTGAAGAGGGTAAGGCAGACGCTCCAAACTGCTTCTCTCTAGGCATCTCAGGGGACACCTGGGGTCCTGGATCTATGTTGAGATGGGGTCCCCCGTCAGGTGTGAAGAGGGCTGGGCAGACGCTCAAAAATGCTTGTCTCCAGGCATCTCGGGGGACACCTGGGATCCTGGATCTTAGTTGAGATGGGCGCCCCCGTCAGGCGTGAAGAGGTCAGGGCAGACGGTCAAAAGTGCTACTCTGCAGGCATCTCAGGGAATACGTTGAGTCCTGGAACTAATTTGACATGGGCGCCGCCGTCAGGAGTTAAGAGGGCAGGGCAGACGCTCCACACTGCTTCTCTCTAGGCATCTCGGTGGACACATGGGGTCCTGGATCTAAGTTGTGATGGGCGCCGCCGTCAAGTGTGAAGAGGGCAGGGCAGATGCTCCAAACTGCTTCTCTCCAGGCATCTCGGGGGAAACCTTGGGTCCTAGACAGACGCTCAAAAATGCTTGTCTCCAGGCATCTCGGGGGACACCTGGGATCCTGGATCTTAGTTGAGATGGGCGCCCCCGTCAGGCCTGAAGAGGTCAGGGCAGACGCTCAAAAGTGCTACTCTGCAGGCATCTCGGGGGATACGTTGGGTCCTGTATCTAAGTTGAGATAGGCGCAGCACTCAGGCGCGAATAGGGCAGGGCAGATGCGCAAAACCGCTTCTCTTCATGCATCTCGGTGGACACCTGGGGTCCTGGATCTAAGTTGAGATGGGCGCCGCCGTCAAGCGTGAAGAGGGTAGGGAAGACGCTCCAAACTGCTTCTCTGCAGGCATCTCGGGGGACACCTGGTGTCCTGGATCTAACTTGACATGGGCGCCGCCGTCAGGAGTTAAGAGGGCAGGGCAGACGCTCCACACTGCTTCTCTTCAGGCATCTCGGGGGACACCTGGGGACCTGGATCTAACTTGAGATCGGCGCCGCCGTCAGGAGTGAAGAGGGCAGGGCAGATGCTCCAAACTGCTTTTCTCCAGGCATCTCGGGGGACACCTGGGGTCCTGGATCCAAGTTGAGATGGGCGCCGCCGTCAGGCGTGAAGTGGGCAGTTCCGACGCTCCAAACTGATTCACTCCAGGCATCTCGGCGTACACCTGGGGTCCTGGATCTAAATTAAGATGGACGCCGCCATCAGACGTGATGAGAGCAGGGCAGACGGTTCAAACTGCATCTCTCCAGGCATCTCGGGCGATACCTGGGTTCCTGGATCTAAGTTGAGATGGGCGCCTCCGTCAGGCGTGAAGAGGGCAGGGCAGACGCTCCAAGCTGCTTCTCTCCAGGCAACTCGGGGGACACCTGGGGTCCTGGAACTGAGTGGATATGGGCGCCGCCATCAGGCGTGATGAGGGCAGGGGAGACGCTCAAAACTGCTTCTCTCCAGGCATCTCGGGGGATACCTGGGGTCCGGGATCTAAGTTGAGATGGGCGCGTCCGTCAGGCTTGAAGAGGTCAGGGCAGACGCTCAAAACTGCTTCTCTCCAGGCATCTCGGGGGACACATGGGGTCCTGGATCTAAGTTGAGATGGGCGCGTCCATCAGGCATGAAGAGGTCAGGGCAGACGCACAAAACCGCTTCTCTTCAGGCATCTTGGTGGACACCTGAGGTGCTGGATCTAAGTTGAGATGGGGGCCGCCGTCAGGCGTGAAGAGGGTACGGAAGACGCTCCAAACTGCTTCTCTCCAGGCATCTCGGGGGACACCTGGGGTCCTGGATCTAAGTTGAGATGGACGCCGCCGTCAGGAGTTAAGAGGGCAGGGCAGACGCTCCACACTGCTTCTCTCCAGGCATCTCGGCGGACACCTGAGGTACTGGATATAAGTTGAGATGCGCGCCGCCGTCAGGCGTGAAGAGGGTAAGGCAGACGCTCCAAACTGCTTCTCTCTAGGCATCTCAGGGGACACCTGGGGTCCTGGATTTTTGTTTAGATGGGGTCCCCCATCAGGTGTGAAGAGGGCAGGGCAGACGCTCAAAAATGCTTCTCTCCAGGCATCTCGGGGGACACCTGGGTTCCTGGATCTAAGTTGAGATGGGCGCCGCCGAGAGGAGTGATGAGGGCCGAGCACATGCTCAAAACTTCTACTCTGAAGGCATCTCGGGGGACACCTGGGGTCCTGGATCTCAGTTGTGATGGGCGCCGTCGACAGGCATGAAGAGGGCAGGGCAGACGCTCCATACTGCTTCTCTCAAGGCATCTCGAGGGACACCTGGGTTCCTGGATCTACGTTGAGATGGGTGCTCCCGTCATGCGTGACTAGGGTAGGGACGACGCTCCAAACTGCTTCTCTCCAGGCATCTCGTGGGACCCCTGGGGTCCTGGATCTCAGTTGAGATGGGAGCCGCCGTCAGGAGTGAAGAGGGCTGGGAAGACGCTACAAACTGCTTCTCTCCAGGCATCTCGGTGGACACCTGGGGTCCTGTATCTAAGTTGAGATGGGCGTCGCCGTCAGGAGTGAAAAGGGCAGGGCAGATGCTCAAAACTGCTGCTCTGCTGGCATCTCGGGGGACACCTTGGGTCCTGGACGTAAGTTGAGATGGGCGCCGCCATCAGGCGTGAAGAGGGCAGGGCAGACGCCCAAAACCGCTTCTCTTCAGGCATCTTGGTGGACACCTGAGGTCCTGGATCTAAGTTGAGATGGGCGCCGCCGTCAGGCGTGAAGAGGGTAGGGAAGACGCTCCAAACTGCTTCTCTCCAGGCATCTCGGGGGATGCCTGGTGTCCTGGATCTAACTTGAGATGGACGCCGCCGTCAGGACTTAAGAGGGCAGGGCAGACGCTCCACACTGCTTCTCTCCAGGCATCTCGGCGGACACCTGGGGTACTGGATATAAGTTGAGATGCGCGCCGCCGTCAGGCGTGAAGAGGGTAAGGCAGACGCTCCAAACTGCTTCTCTCTAGGCATCTCAGGGGACACCTGGGGTCCTGGATCTATGTTGAGATGGGGTCCCCCGTCAGGTGTGAAGAGGGCAGGGCAGACGCTCAAAAATGCTTCTCTCCAGGCATCTCGGGGGACACCTGGGGTCCTGGATCTTAGTTGAGATGGGCGCACCAATCAGGCGTGAAGAGGTCAGGGCAGACGCTCAAAAGTGCTACTCTGCAGGCATCTTGGGGGATACGTTGGGTCCTGGATCTAAGCTGAGATAGGCGCAGCCGTCAGGCGCGAATAGGGCAGGGCAGACGCCCAAAACCGCTTCTCTTCATGCATCTCGGTGGACACCTGGGGTCCTGGATCTAAGTTGAGATGGGCGACGCCGTCAAGCGTGAAGAGGGTAGGGGAGACGCTCCAAACTGCTTCTCTCCAGGCATCTCGGGAGACACCTGGGGTCCTGGATCTAACTTGACATGGGCGCCGCCATCAGGAGTGAAGAGGGCAGGGGAGACGCTCCAAACTGCTTCTCTCCAGGCATCTCGGGGGACACCTGGGGTCCTGGATCTAACTTGAGATCGGCGCCGCCGTCAGGAGTGAAGAGGGAAGGGCAGATGCTCCAAACTGCTTCTCTCCAGGCATCTCGGGGGACACCTGGGGTCCTGGAACTAACTTGAGATGGGCGCCGCCGTCAAGAGTGAAGAGGGCAGGGTAGACGCTCCAAACTGCTTCTCTCCAGGCATCTCGGGGGACACCTGCGGTCCTGGATCTAAGTTGAGATGGGCGCCGCCATCAGGAGTGAAGAGGGCAGGGCAGACGCTCCAAACTGCTTCTCTCCAGACATCTTGGGGGAAACCTGGGGTCCTGGATCTTAGTTGAGTTGGGCGCCGCCGTCAGGCGTAAAGAGGGCAGGGCAGACGCTCAAAACTGCTTCTTTCCAGGCATCTCGGCGGACACCTGGTGACCTGGATCTAAGTTGAGCTGGGCGCCGCAGTCAGGCGTGAAGAGGGCAGGGCAGACGCTCAAAATTGCTTCTCTCCAGGCATCTCGGCGGACACTTGGTGTCCTGGATCTAAGTTGAGCTGGGCGCCGCATTCAGGCGTGAAGAGGGCAGGGCAGACGCTCCAAACTGCTTCTCTCCAGGCATCTCGGGGGACACCTGGGGTCCTGGATCTCAGTTGTGATGGGCGCCGTCGTCAGGCGTGAAGAGGGCAGGGCAGACGCTCCAAACTGCTTCTCTCAAGGTATCTCGGGGGACAACTGGGTTCCTGGACCTACGTTGAGTTGGGTGCTCCCGTCATGCGTGACTAGGGCAGGGAAGACGCTCAAACTGCTTCTCTCCAGCCATCTCGGGGGATACCTGGGGTCCTGGATCTAAGTTGAGATGGGCGCCGCCATCAGGAATGAAGAGGGCAGGGCAGACGGTCCAAACTGCTTCTCTCAAAGCATTTCGGCGGACACCTGGAGTCCTGGATCTAAGTGGATATGGTCGCCGCCGTCAGGCTTGAAGAGGGCAGGGCAGACGCTCAAAAATGCTTCTCTCAAGGCACCTGGGGGACAACTGGGGTCCTGGATCTAAGTTGAGATGGGCACCGCCGTCAGGCGTGGAGAGGGCAAGGCAGATGCTAAAAACTGCTTCTCTCCAGGCATCTCGGGGGACACCTGGTGTCCTGGATCTAAGTTCAGATGGGCGCCCCCGTCATGCGTGAAGAGGGCAGGGTAGACGCTCTAAACTGCTTCTCTCCAGGCATCTCGTGGGACACCTGAAGTCCTGGATCCAAGTGGATATGGGCGACGCCATCAGGGGTGAAGAGGGCAGGGCAGAGCTCCAAACTGCTTCTCTCCAGGCATCTCGTGGGACCCCTGGGGTCCTGGATCTCAGTTGAGATGGGAGCCGCCGTCAGGAGTGAAGAGGGCCTGGCAGATGCTCCAAAGTGCTACCCTGCAGGCATCTCGGGGGATACGTTGGGTCCTGGATCTAAGTTGAGATGGGCGCCGCCGTCAGGCGTGAAGAGGGCAGGGCAGACGTCCAAAACCGCTTCTCTTCATGCATCTCGGTGGACACCTGGGGTCCTGGTTCTAACTTGAGATCGGCGCCGCCGTCAGGAGGGAAGAGGGCAGGGCAGATGCTCCAAACTGCTTCTGTCCAGGCATCTCGGTGGACACCTACGGTCCTGGAACTAAGTTGAGATGGGCGCCCCCGTCAGGAGTAAAGAGGGCAGGGCAGACGCTCCAAACTGCTTCTCTCCTGGCATCTCAGGGAAAACCGGGGTCCTGGATATAAGTTGAGATGGGCACCGCCATCAGGCGTGAAAGGGCAGGGCAGACGCTCCAAACTGCTTCTGTCCAGGCATCTCGGTGGACACCTACGGTCCTGGAACTAAGTTGAGATGGGCGCCCCCGTCAGGAGTAAAGAGGGCAGGGCAGACGCTCCAAACTGCTTCTCTCCTGGCATCTCGGGGGAAACCGGGGTCCTGGATATAAGTTGAGATGGGCACCGCCATCAGGCGTGAAGAGGGCAGGGCAGACGCTCCAAACTGCTTCTCTCCAGACATCTCGGGTGGGACCTGGGGTCCTGGATCTTAGTTGAGATGGGCGCCGCTCTCAGGCGTGAAGTGGGCAGGGCAGACGCTCCACACTGCTTCTCTTCAGGCATCTCGGGGGACACCTGGGATCCTGGATCTAACTTGAGATCGGCGCCGCCGTCAGGAGTGAAGAGGGCAGGGGAGACGCTCCAAACTTCTTCTCTCTAGGCATCTCAGGGGACACCTGTGGTCCTGGATCTAAGTTGAGATGGGCACCACAGTCAGGAGTGAAGAGGGCAGGGTAGACGCTCCAAACTGCTTCTCTCCAGGCATCTCGGGGGACACCTGGGGTCCTGGATCTAAGATGAGATGGGTGCTGCCATCAGGAGTGAAGAGGGCAGGGCAGACGCTCCAAACTGCTTCTCTCAGGGCATCTCGGGGGAAACCTGGGGTCCTGGATCTTAGTTGAGATGGGCGCCGCCGTCAGGCGTAAAGAGGGCAGGGCAGACGCTCAAAACTGCTACTCTGCAGGCATCTCGTGGGATATGTTGGGTCCTGGATCTAAGTTGAGATAGGCGCCTCCGTCAGTCGTCAACAGGGCAGGGCAGACGCCCAAAACCGCTTCTCTTCATGCATCTCGGTGGACAACTGTGGTCCTGGATCTAAGTTGAGATGGGCGCCGCCGTCAGGCGTGAATAGGGTAGGGAAGACGCTCCAAACTGCTTCTCTCCAGGCATCTCGGGGGACACCTGGTGTCCAGGATCTAACTTGAGATGGACGCCGCCGTCAGGAGTTAAGAGGGCAGGGCAGACGCTCCACACTGCTTCTCTCAAGGCATCTCGGCGGACACCTGGGGTACTGGATATAAGTTGAGATGCGTGCCGCCGTCAGGCGTGAAGAGGGTAAGGCAGACGCTCCAAACTGCTTCTCTCTAGGCATCTCAGGGGACACCTGGGGTCCTGGATCTATGTTGAGATGGGGTCCCCCGTCAGGTGTGAAGAGGGCTGGGCAGACGCTCAAAAATGCTTGTCTCCAGGCATCTCGGGGGACACCTGGGATCCTGGATCTTAGTTGAGATGGGCGCCCCCGTCAGGCGTGAAGAGGTCAGGGCAGACGGTCAAAAGTGCTACTCTGCAGGCATCTCAGGGAATACGTTGAGTCCTGGAACTAATTTGACATGGGCGCCGCCATCAGGAGTTAAGAGGGCAGGGCAGACGCTCCACACTGCTTCTCTCTAGGCATCTCGGTGGACACATGGGGTCCTGGATCTAAGTTGTGATGGGCGCCGCCGTCAAGCGTGAAGAGGGCAGGGCAGATGCTCCAAACTGCTTCTCTCCAGGCATCTCGGGGGAAACCTTGTGTCCTAGATCTAACTTGAGATGGGCGCCGCCGTCAGGAGTGAAGAGGGCAGGGCAGATGCTCCAAACTTCTTCTCTCTAGGCATCTCAGGGGACACCTGTGGTCCTGGATCTAAGTTGAGATGGGCGCCGCCGTCAGGAGTGAAGAGGGCAGGGTAGACGCTCCAAACTGCTTCTCTCCAGGCATCTCGGGGTCACCTGGGGTCCTGGATCTAAGATGAGATGGGTGCCGCCATCAGGAGTGAAGAGGGCAGGGCAGACGCTCCAAACTGCTTCTCTCCAGGCATCTCGGGGGAAACCTGGGGTCCTGGATCTTAGTTGAGATGGGCGCCGCCGTCAGGCGTAAAGAGGGCAGGGCAGACGCCCAAAACCGCTTCTCTTCATGCATCTCGGTGGACAACTGTGGTCCTGGATCTAAGTTGAGATGGGCGCCGCCGTCAGGCGTGAAGACGGTAGGGAAGACGCTCCAAACTGCTTCTCTCCAGGCGTCTCGGGGGACACCTGGGGTCCAGGATCTAACTTGAGATGGACGCCGCCGTCAGGAGTTAAGAGGGCAGGGCAGACGCTCCACACTGCTTCTCTCCAGGCATCTCGGCGGACACCTGTGGTACTGGATATAAGTTGAGATGCGTGCCGCCGTCAGGCGTGAAGAGGGTAAAGCAGACGCTCCAAACTGCTTCTCTCTAGGCATCTCAGGGGACACCTGGGGTCCTGGATCTATGTTGAGATGGGGTCCCCCGTCAGGTGTGAAGAGGGCAGGGCAGACACTCAAAAATGCTTGTCTCCAGGCATCTCGGGGGACACCTGGGGTCCTGGATCTTAGTTGAGATGGGCGCCACCGCCAGGCGTGTAGAGGTCAGGGCAGACGCTCAAAAGTGCTACTCTGCAGGCATCTCGTGGGATACGTTGGGTCCTGGATCTAAGCTGAGATAGGCGCAGAGGTCAGGCGCGAATAGGGCAGGGCAGACGCTCAAAACCGCTTCTCTTCATGCATCTCGGTGGACACCTTTGGTCCTGGATCTAAGTTGAGATTGGCGCCGCCGTCAAGCGTGAAGAGGGTAGGGAAGACACTCCAAACTGCTTCTCTCCAGGCATCTCGGGGGACACCTGGGGTCCTGGAACTAACTTGAGATGGGCGCCGCCGTCAAGAGTGAAGAGGGCAGGGGAGACGCTCCAAACTGCTTCTGTCCAGGCGTCTCAGGGGACACCTGGGGCCTTGGATCTAACTTGAGATCGGCGCCGCCGTCAGGAGTGAAGAGGGCAGGGCAGATGCTCCAAACTGCTTCTCTCCAGGCATCTCGGGGGACACCTGGGGTCCTGGAACTAACTTGAGATGGGCGCCGCCGTCAAGAGTGAAGAGGGCAGGGTAGACGCTCCAAACTGCTTCTCTCCAGGCATCTCGGGGGACACCTGGGGTCCTGGATCTAAGTTGAGATTGGCGCCGCCATCAGGAGTGAAGAGGGCATGGCAGACGCTCCAAACTGCTTCTCTCCAGGCATCTCGGGGGAAACCTGGGGTCCTGGATCTAAGTTGAGATGGGCGCTGCCATCAGGAGTGAAGAGGGCAGGGCAGACGCTCTAAACTGCTTCTCTCCAGGCATCTCGGGGGAAACTTGGGGTCCTGGATCTTAGTTGAGTTGGGCGCCGCCGACAGGCATAAACAGGGCAGGGCAGACGCTCAAAACTGCTACTCTGCAGGCATCTCGGGGGATACGTTGGGTCCTGGATCTAAGTTGAGAAAGGCGCCTCCGTCAGGCGTGAACAGGGCAGGGCAGACGCCCAAAACCGCTTCTCTTCATGCATCTCGGTGGACACCTGAGGTCCTGGTTCTAACTTGAGATCGGCGCCGCCGTCAGGAGTGAAGAGGGCAGGGCAGATGCTCCAAACTGCTTCTGTCCAGGCATCTCGTTGGACACTTGGGTCTTGGAACTAAGTTGAGATGGGCGCCACCGTCAGGAGTAAAGAGGGCAGGGTAGACGCTCAAAACTGCTTCTCAACCGGCATCTCGGGGGACACCTGGGGTCCTGGATCTAACTTGAGATGGACGCCGCCGTCAGGAGTTAAGAGGGCAGGGCAGACGCTCCACACTGCTTCTCTCCAGGCATCTCGGTGGACACCTGGAGTACTGGTTATAAGTTGAGATGCGCGCCGCCGTCAGGCGTGAAGAGGGTAAGGCAGACGCTCCAAACTGCTTCTCTCTAGGCATCTCAGGGGACACCTGGGGTCCTGGATCTATGTTGAGATGGGGTCCCCCGTCAGGTGTGAAGAGGGCAGGGCAGACGCTCAAAAATGCTTCTCTCCAGTCATCTCGGGGGACACCTGGGGTCCTGGATCTTAGTTGAGATGGGCGCCCCCGTCAGGCCTGAAGAGGTCAGGGCAGACGCTCAAAAGTGCTACTCTGCAGGCATCTCGGGGGATACGTTGGGTCCTGGATCTAAGTTGAGATAGGCGCAGCACTCAGGCGCGAATAGGGCAGGGCAGATGCGCAAAACCGCTTCTCTTCATGCATCTCGGTGGACACCTGGGGTCCTGGATCTAAGTTGAGATGGGCGCCGCCGTCAAGCGTGAAGAGGGTAGGGAAGACGCTCCAAACTGCTTCTCTGCAGGCATCTCGGGGGACACCTGGTGTCCTGGATCTAACTTGACATGGGCGCTGCCGTCAGGAGTTAAGAGGGCAGGGCAGACGCTCCACACTGCTTCTCTTCAGGCATCTCGGGGGACACCTGGGGACCTGGATCTAACTTGAGATCGGCGCCGCCGTCAGGAGTGAAGAGGGCAGGGCAGATGCTCCAAACTGCTTTTCTCCAGGCATCTCGGGGGACACCTGGGGTCCTGGATCCAAGTTGAGATGGGCGCCGCCGTCAGGCGTGAAGTGGGCAGTGCCGACGCTCCAAACTGATTCACTCCAGGCATCTCGGCGTACACCTGGGGTCCTGGATCTAAATTAAGATGGACGCCGCCATCAGACGTGATGAGAGCAGGGCAGACGCTTCAAACTGCTTCTCTCCAGGCATCTCGGGCGATACCTGGGTTCCTGGATCTAAGTTGAGATGGGCGCCTCCGTCAGGCGTGAAGAGGGCAGGGCAGACGCTCCAAGCTGCTTCTCTCCAGGCAACTCGGGGGACACCTGGGGTCCTGGAACTGAGTGGATATGGGCGCCGCCATCAGGCGTGATGAGGGCAGGGGAGACGCTCAAAACTGCTTCTCTCCAGGCATCTCGGGGGATACCTGGGGTCCGGGATCTAAGTTGAGATGGGCGCGTCCGTCAGGCTTGAAGAGGTCAGGGCAGACGCTCAAAACTGCTTCTCTCCAGGCATCTCGGGGGACACATGGGGTCCTGGATCTAAGTTGAGATGGGCGCGTCCGTCAGGCTTGAAAAGGGCAGGGCAGATGCTCAAAACTGCTGCTCGGCTGGCATCTCGGGGGATACGTTGGGTCCTGGATCTAAGTTGAGATAGGCGCAGCCGTCAGGCGCGAATAGGGCAGGGCAGTCGCGCAAAACCGCTTCTCTTCATGCATCTTGGTGGACACTGGGGTCCTGGATCTAAGTTGAGATGGGCGCCGCCGTGAAGAGTGAAGAGGGTAGGGAAGACGCTCCAAACTGCTTCTCTCCAGGCATCTGGGGGACACCTGGGGTCCTGGATCTAACTTGACACAGGCGCCGCCATCAGGATTTAAGAGGGCAAGGCAGACGCTCCACACTGCTTCTCATCAGGCATCTCGGGGGACACCTGGGGTCCTGGATATACGTTGAGATGGGCGCCGCCGTCAGGAGTGAAGAGGGCAGGGGAGACGCTCCAAACTGCTTCTCTCCAGGCATCTCGGGGGACACCTGGGGTCCTGGATCTAACTTGAGATCGGCGCCGCAGTCAGGAGTGAAGAGGGCAGGGCAGACGCTCAAAAATGCTTCTCTCGAGGCACCTGGGGGACACCTGGGGTCCTGGATCTAAGTTGAGATGGGCGCCACCATCATGCGTGAAGAGGGCAGTGCAGACGCTCAAAACTGGTTTTCTCAAGGCATCTCGGGGGACACCTGGGGTCCTGGATTTAAGTTGAGATGGTCGCCGCCGTCAGGCTTGAAGAGGGCAGGGCAGACGCTCAAAAATGCTTCTCTCGAGGCACCTGGGGGACACCTGGGGTCCTGGATCTAAGTTGAGGTGGGCGCCGCAGTCAGGCGTTAAGAGGTCAGGGCAGACGCCCAAAACCGCTTCACTGCAGGCATCTCGGCGAACATCAGGCGTCCTGGATCTAAGCTGAGATGGGCGCCGCCGTCAGGCATGAAGAGGGCAAGGCAGACGCTCCAAACTGCTTCTCTCCAGGCATCTCGGGGGACACCTGGGTTCCTGGATCTAAGTTTGGATGGGCGCGGCCGTCATGCGTGAAGAGGGCAGGGTAGACGCTCCAAACTGCTTCTCTCCAGGCATCTCGGGGGACACCTGGGGTCCTGGATCTCAGTTGAGTTGGGCGACGCCGTCAGGAGTGAAGTGGGCAGGGCAGATTCTCACAACTGCTACTCTGCAGGCATCTCGGGGGATACGTTGGGTCCTGGATCTAAGTTGAGATGGGCCCCGCCATCAGGAGTGAAGAGGGCAGGGCAGACGCTGAAAACCACTTCTCTTCAGGCATCTCGGGGGACACCTGGAGTCCTGGATCCAAGTGGATATGGGCGACGCCATCAGGCGTGAAGAGGGCTGGGTAGACGCTCCAAACTGCTTCTCCCCAGGTATCTCGTGGGACCCCTGGGGTCCTGGATCTCAGTTGAGATGGGAGCCGCCTTCAGGAGTGAAGAGGGACGGGCAGATGCTCCAAACTGCTACTCTCCAGGCATCTCGGGGGACATCTGGGGTCCTGGATCTAAATTGAGATGGCGTCGCTGTCTGGAGTGAAGAGGGCAGGGCAGATGCTCTAAACTGCTTCTCTCAAGGCATCTCGGCGGACACCTAGGTCCAAGATCTAAGTTGAGATGGTCACCGCCATCAGCCGTGAAGAGGGCACGGTAAACGCTCCAAACTGCTTCTCTCCAGGCATCTCGGGGAACACCTCGGGTCCTAGAACTAAGTGGATATGGTCGCCGCCGTCACTCGTGAAGAGGGCAGGGCAGACGCTCAAAAATGCTTCTCTCCAGGCATCTCGGGGGACACCTGGGGTCCTGGATCTAAGTTGAGATGGGCGCCGCCGTCAGGAGTGAAGAGAGCCGGGCACATGCTCAAAACTGCTACTCTGGAGGCATCTCGGGGGACACCTTTGGTCCTGGATCTACGTTGAGATGTGCGCCGCCATCAGGCTTGAAGAGGGCAGGGCAGACGCCCAAAACCGCTTCTCTTCAGGCATCTCCGTGGACACCTGGGGTCCTGGATCTAAGTTTAGATGGGCGCCTCCGTCAGGAATTAAGAGGGCAGGGCAGTCGCTCCAAACTGCTTCTCTCCAGGCATCTCGGGGGAAGCCTGGGGTCCTGGATCGAAGTTGTGATGGGCGCCGTCGTCAGGCGTGAAGAGGGCAGGGCAGACGCTCCAAACTGCTTCTCTCCAGGCATCTCGGGGGACACCTGGGGTCCTGGATCTACGTTGAGATGGGTGCTCCCGTCATGCGTGACTAGGGTAGGGAAGACGCTCCAAACTGCTTCTCTCCAGGCATCTCGGGGGACACCTTGGGTCCTGGATCTAAGTTGACATGTGTGCTGCCGTCAGGAGTGAAGAGGGCAGGGAAGACGCTCAAACTGCTTCTCTCCAGGCATCTTGGGGTACACCTGGGGTCCTGGATCTAAGTTGAGATGGGCGCCACCATCAGGCGTGAAGAGGGCAGGGCAGACGCTCAAAACTGCTTCTCTCCAGGCATCTCGGGGGACACCTGGGGTCCTGGATCTTAGTTGAGATGGGCGCCACCGCCAGGCGTATAGAGGTCAGGGCAGACGCTCAAAAGTGCTACTCTGCAGGCATCTCGTGGGATACGTTGGGTCCTGGATCTAAGCTGAGATAGGCGCAGAGGTCAGGCGCGAATAGGGCAGGGCAGACGCTCAAAACCGCTTCTCTTCATGCATCTCGGTGGACACCTTTGGTCCTGGATCTAAGTTGAGATTGGCGCCGCCGTCAAGCGTGAAGAGGGTAGGGAAGACACTCCAAACTGCTTCTCTCCAGGCATCTCGGGGGACACCTGGGGTCCTGGAACTAACTTGAGATGGGCGCCGCCGTCAAGAGTGAAGAGGGCAGGGGAGACGCTCCAAACTGCTTCTGTCCAGGCGTCTCAGGGGACACCTGGGGCCTTGGATCTAACTTGAGATCGGCGCCGCCGTCAGGAGTGAAGAGGGCAGGGCAGATGCTCCAAACTGCTTCTCTCCAGGCATCTCGGGGGACACCTGGGGTCCTGGAACTAACTTGAGATGGGCGCCGCCGTCAAGAGTGAAGAGGGCAGGGTAGACGCTCCAAACTGCTTCTCTCCAGGCATCTCGGGGGACACCTGGGGTCCTGGATCTAAGTTGAGATTGGCGCCGCCATCAGGAGTGAAGAGGGCATGGCAGACGCTCCAAACTGCTTCTCTCCAGGCATCTCGGGGGAAACCTGGGGTCCTGGATCTAAGTTGAGATGGGCGCTGCCATCAGGAGTGAAGAGGGCAGGGCAGACGCTCTAAACTGCTTCTCTCCAGGCATCTCGGGGGAAACTTGGGGTCCTGGATCTTAGTTGAGTTGGGCGCCGCCGACAGGCATAAACAGGGCAGGGCAGACGCTCAAAACTGCTACTCTGCAGGCATCTCGGGGGATACGTTGGGTCCTGGATCTAAGTTGAGAAAGGCGCCTCCGTCAGGCGTGAACAGGGCAGGGCAGACGCCCAAAACCGCTTCTCTTCATGCATCTCGGTGGACACCTGAGGTCCTGGTTCTAACTTGAGATCGGCGCCGCCGTCAGGAGTGAAGAGGGCAGGGCAGATGCTCCAAACTGCTTCTGTCCAGGCATCTCGTTGGACACTTGGGTCTTGGAACTAAGTTGAGATGGGCGCCACCGTCAGGAGTAAAGAGGGCAGGGTAGACGCTCAAAACTGCTTCTCAACCGGCATCTCGGGGGACACCTGGGGTCCTGGATCTAACTTGAGATGGACGCCGCCGTCAGGAGTTAAGAGGGCAGGGCAGACGCTCCACACTGCTTCTCTCCAGGCATCTCGGTGGACACCTGGAGTACTGGTTATAAGTTGAGATGCGCGCCGCCGTCAGGCGTGAAGAGGGTAAGGCAGACGCTCCAAACTGCTTCTCTCTAGGCATCTCAGGGGACACCTGGGGTCCTGGATCTATGTTGAGATGGGGTCCCCCGTCAGGTGTGAAGAGGGCAGGGCAGACGCTCAAAAATGCTTCTCTCCAGTCATCTCGGGGGACACCTGGGGTCCTGGATCTTAGTTGAGATGGGCGCCCCCGTCAGGCCTGAAGAGGTCAGGGCAGACGCTCAAAAGTGCTACTCTGCAGGCATCTCGGGGGATACGTTGGGTCCTGGATCTAAGTTGAGATAGGCGCAGCACTCAGGCGCGAATAGGGCAGGGCAGATGCGCAAAACCGCTTCTCTTCATGCATCTCGGTGGACACCTGGGGTCCTGGATCTAAGTTGAGATGGGCGCCGCCGTCAAGCGTGAAGAGGGTAGGGAAGACGCTCCAAACTGCTTCTCTGCAGGCATCTCGGGGGACACCTGGTGTCCTGGATCTAACTTGACATGGGCGCTGCCGTCAGGAGTTAAGAGGACAGGGCAGACGCTCCACACTGCTTCTCTTCAGGCATCTCGGGGGACACCTGGGGACCTGGATCTAACTTGAGATCGGCGCCGCCGTCAGGAGTGAAGAGGGCAGGGCAGATGCTCCAAACTGCTTTTCTCCAGGCATCTCGGGGGACACCTGGGGTCCTGGATCCAAGTTGAGATGGGCGCCGCCGTCAGGCGTGAAGTGGGCAGTGCCGACGCTCCAAACTGATTCACTCCAGGCATCTCGGCGTACACCTGGGGTCCTGGATCTAAATTAAGATGGACGCCGCCATCAGACGTGATGAGAGCAGGGCAGACGCTTCAAACTGCTTCTCTCCAGGCATCTCGGGCGATACCTGGGTTCCTGGATCTAAGTTGAGATGGGCGCCTCCGTCAGGCGTGAAGAGGGCAGGGCAGACGCTCCAAGCTGCTTCTCTCCAGGCAACTCGGGGGACACCTGGGGTCCTGGAACTGAGTGGATATGGGCGCCGCCATCAGGCGTGATGAGGGCAGGGGAGACGCTCAAAACTGCTTCTCTCCAGGCATCTCGGGGGATACCTGGGGTCCGGGATCTAAGTTGAGATGGGCGCGTCTGTCAGGCTTGAAGAGGTCAGGGCAGACGCTCAAAACTGCTTCTCTCCAGGCATCTCGGGGGACACATGGGGTCCTGGAACTAACTTGAGATGGGCGCCGCCGTCAAGAGTGAAGAGGGCAGGGGAGACGCTCCAAACTGCTTCTGTCCAGGCGTCTCAGGGGACACCTGGGGCCTTGGATCTAACTTGAGATCGGCGCCGCCGTCAGGAGTGAAGAGGGCAGGGCAGATGCTCCAAACTGCTTCTCTCCAGGCATCTCGGGGGACACCTGGGGTCCTGGAACTAACTTGAGATGGGCGCCGCCGTCAAGAGTGAAGAGGGCAGGGTAGACGCTCCAAACTGCTTCTCTCCAGGCATCTCGGGGGACACCTGGGGTCCTGGATCTAAGTTGAGATTGGCGCCGCCATCAGGAGTGAAGAGGGCATGGCAGACGCTCCAAACTGCTTCTCTCCAGGCATCTCGGGGGAAACCTGGGGTCCTGGATCTAAGTTGAGATGGGCGCTGCCATCAGGAGTGAAGAGGGCAGGGCAGACGCTCTAAACTGCTTCTCTCCAGGCATCTCGGGGGAAACTTGGGGTCCTGGATCTTAGTTGAGTTGGGCGCCGCCGACAGGCATAAACAGGGCAGGGCAGACGCTCAAAACTGCTACTCTGCAGGCATCTCGGGGGATACGTTGGGTCCTGGATCTAAGTTGAGAAAGGCGCCTCCGTCAGGCGTGAACAGGGCAGGGCAGACGCCCAAAACCGCTTCTCTTCATGCATCTCGGTGGACACCTGAGGTCCTGGTTCTAACTTGAGATCGGCGCCGCCGTCAGGAGTGAAGAGGGCAGGGCAGATGCTCCAAACTGCTTCTGTCCAGGCATCTCGTTGGACACTTGGGTCTTGGAACTAAGTTGAGATGGGCGCCACCGTCAGGAGTAAAGAGGGCAGGGTAGACGCTCAAAACTGCTTCTCAACCGGCATCTCGGGGGACACCTGGGGTCCTGGATCTAACTTGAGATGGACGCCGCCGTCAGGAGTTAAGAGGGCAGGGCAGACGCTCCACACTGCTTCTCTCCAGGCATCTCGGTGGACACCTGGAGTACTGGTTATAAGTTGAGATGCGCGCCGCCGTCAGGCGTGAAGAGGGTAAGGCAGACGCTCCAAACTGCTTCTCTCTAGGCATCTCAGGGGACACCTGGGGTCCTGGATCTATGTTGAGATGGGGTCCCCCGTCAGGTGTGAAGAGGGCAGGGCAGACGCTCAAAAATGCTTCTCTCCAGTCATCTCGGGGGACACCTGGGGTCCTGGATCTTAGTTGAGATGGGCGCCCCCGTCAGGCCTGAAGAGGTCAGGGCAGACGCTCAAAAGTGCTACTCTGCAGGCATCTCGGGGGATACGTTGGGTCCTGGATCTAAGTTGAGATAGGCGCAGCACTCAGGCGCGAATAGGGCAGGGCAGATGCGCAAAACCGCTTCTCTTCATGCATCTCGGTGGACACCTGGGGTCCTGGATCTAAGTTGAGATGGGCGCCGCCGTCAAGCGTGAAGAGGGTAGGGAAGACGCTCCAAACTGCTTCTCTGCAGGCATCTCGGGGGACACCTGGTGTCCTGGATCTAACTTGACATGGGCGCTGCCGTCAGGAGTTAAGAGGGCAGGGCAGACGCTCCACACTGCTTCTCTTCAGGCATCTCGGGGGACACCTGGGGACCTGGATCTAACTTGAGATCGGCGCCGCCGTCAGGAGTGAAGAGGGCAGGGCAGATGCTCCAAACTGCTTTTCTCCAGGCATCTCGGGGGACACCTGGGGTCCTGGATCCAAGTTGAGATGGGCGCCGCCGTCAGGCGTGAAGTGGGCAGTGCCGACGCTCCAAACTGATTCACTCCAGGCATCTCGGCGTACACCTGGGGTCCTGGATCTAAATTAAGATGGACGCCGCCATCAGACGTGATGAGAGCAGGGCAGACGCTTCAAACTGCTTCTCTCCAGGCATCTCGGGCGATACCTGGGTTCCTGGATCTAAGTTGAGATGGGCGCCTCCGTCAGGCGTGAAGAGGGCAGGGCAGACGCTCCAAGCTGCTTCTCTCCAGGCAACTCGGGGGACACCTGGGGTCCTGGAACTGAGTGGATATGGGCGCCGCCATCAGGCGTGATGAGGGCAGGGGAGACGCTCAAAACTGCTTCTCTCCAGGCATCTCGGGGGATACCTGGGGTCCGGGATCTAAGTTGAGATGGGCGCGTCCGTCAGGCTTGAAGAGGTCAGGGCAGACGCTCAAAACTGCTTCTCTCCAGGCATCTCGGGGGACACATGGGGTCCTGGATCTAAGTTGAGATGGGCGCGTCCGTCAGGCTTGAAAAGGGCAGGGCAGATGCTCAAAACTGCTGCTCGGCTGGCATCTCGGGGGATACGTTGGGTCCTGGATCTAAGTTGAGATAGGCGCAGCCGTCAGGCGCGAATAGGGCAGGGCAGTCGCGCAAAACCGCTTCTCTTCATGCATCTTGGTGGACACTGGGGTCCTGGATCTAAGTTGAGATGGGCGCCGCCGTGAAGAGTGAAGAGGGTAGGGAAGACGCTCCAAACTGCTTCTCTCCAGGCATCTGGGGGACACCTGGGGTCCTGGATCTAACTTGACACAGGCGCCGCCATCAGGATTTAAGAGGGCAAGGCAGACGCTCCACACTGCTTCTCATCAGGCATCTCGGGGGACACCTGGGGTCCTGGATATACGTTGAGATGGGCGCCGCCGTCAGGAGTGAAGAGGGCAGGGGAGACGCTCCAAACTGCTTCTCTCCAGGCATCTCGGGGGACACCTGGGGTCCTGGATCTAACTTGAGATCGGCGCCGCAGTCAGGAGTGAAGAGGGCAGGGCAGACGCTCAAAAATGCTTCTCTCGAGTCACCTGGGGGACACCTGGGGTCCTGGATCTAAGTTGAGATGGGCGCCACCATCATGCGTGAAGAGGGCAGTGCAGACGCTCAAAACTGGTTTTCTCAAGGCATCTCGGGGGACACCTGGGGTCCTGGATTTAAGTTGAGATGGTCGCCGCCGTCAGGCTTGAAGAGGGCAGGGCAGACGCTCAAAAATGCTTCTCTCGAGGCACCTGGGGGACACCTGGGGTCCTGGATCTAAGTTGAGGTGGGCGCCGCAGTCAGGCGTTAAGAGGTCAGGGCAGACGCCCAAAACCGCTTCACTGCAGGCATCTCGGCGAACATCAGGCGTCCTGGATCTAAGCTGAGATGGGCGCCGCCGTCAGGCATGAAGAGGGCAAGGCAGACGCTCCAAACTGCTTCTCTCCAGGCATCTCGGGGGACACCTGGGTTCCTGGATCTAAGTTTGGATGGGCGCGGCCGTCATGCGTGAAGAGGGCAGGGTAGACGCTCCAAACTGCTTCTCTCCAGGCATCTCGGGGGACACCTGGGGTCCTGGATCTCAGTTGAGTTGGGCGACGCCGTCAGGAGTGAAGTGGGCAGGGCAGATTCTCACAACTGCTACTCTGCAGGCATCTCGGGGGATACGTTGGGTCCTGGATCTAAGTTGAGATGGGCCCCGCCATCAGGAGTGAAGAGGGCAGGGCAGACGCCGAAAACCACTTCTCTTCAGGCATCTCGGGGGACACCTGGAGTCCTGGATCCAAGTGGATATGGGCGACGCCATCAGGCGTGAAGAGGGCTGGGTAGACGCTCCAAACTGCTTCTCCCCAGGTATCTCGTGGGACCCCTGGGGTCCTGGATCTCAGTTGAGATGGGAGCCGCCTTCAGGAGTGAAGAGGGACGGGCAGATGCTCCAAACTGCTACTCTGCAGGCATCTCGGGGGATACGTTGGTTCCTGGATCTAAGTTGAGATGGGCGCCGCCATCAGGCGTGAAGAGGGCAGGGCAGACGCTCCAAATTGCTTCTCTCCAGGCATCTCGGGGGACATCTGGGGTCCTGGATCTAAATTGAGATGGCGTCGCTGTCTGGAGTGAAGAGGGCAGGGCAGATGCTCTAAACTGCTTCTCTCAAGGCATCTCGGCGGACACCTAGGTCCAAGATCTAAGTTGAGATGGTCACCGCCATCAGCCGTGAAGAGGGCACGGTAAACGCTCCAAACTGCTTCTCTCCAGGCATCTCGGGGGACACCTCGGGTCCTAGAACTAAGTGGATATGGTCGCCGCCGTCACTCGTGAAGAGGGCAGGGCAGACGCTCAAAAATGCTTCTCTCCAGGCATCTCGGGGGACACCTGGGGTCCTGGATCTAAGTTGAGATGGGCGCCGCCGTCAGGAGTGAAGAGAGCCGGGCACATGCTCAAAACTGCTACTCTGGAGGCATATCGGGGGACACCTTTGGTCCTGGATCTACGTTGAGATGTGCGCCGCCATCAGGCTTGAAGAGGGCAGGGCAGACGGCCAAAACCGCTTCTCTTCAGGCATCTCCGTGGACACCTGGGGTCCTGGATCTAAGTTTAGATGGGCGCCTCCGTCAGGAATTAAGAGGGCAGGGCAGTCGCTCCAAACTGCTTCTCTCCAGGCATCTCGGGGGAAGCCTGGGGTCCTGGATCGAAGTTGTGATGGGCGCCGTCGTCAGGCGTGAAGAGGGCAGGGCAGACGCTCCAAACTGCTTCTCTCCAGGCATCTCGGGGGACACCTGGGGTCCTGGATCTACGTTGAGATGGGTGCTCCCGTCATGCGTGACTAGGGTAGGGAAGACGCTCCAAACTGCTTCTCTCCAGGCATCTCGGGGGACACCTTGGGTCCTGGATCTAAGTTGACATGTGTGCTGCCGTCAGGAGTGAAGAGGGCAGGGAAGACGCTCAAACTGCTTCTCTCCAGGCATCTTGGGGTACACCTGGGGTCCTGGATCTAAGTTGAGATGGGCGCCACCATCAGGCGTGAAGAGGGCAGGGCAGACGCTCAAAACTGCTTCTCTCCAGGCATCTCGGGGGACACCTGGGGTCCTGGATCTACGTTGAGATGGGTGCTCCCATCAGGCGTGACTAGGCTAGGGAGGACGCTCCAAACAGCTTCTCTCCAGGCATCTCGGGGGACACCTGGGGTCCTGGATCTAAGTTGAGATGGGTGCCGCCGTCAGGAGTGAAGAGGGCAGGGAAGACGCTCAAACTGCTTCTCTCCAGGCATCTCGGGAGACACCTGTGGTCCTGGATCTAAGTTGATATGGGCGCCACCATCATGCGTGAAGAGGCCAGGGCAGACGCTCCAAACTGCTTCTCTCCAGGCATCTCGGGGGACACCTGGGTCCTGGATCTAAGTTGAGATGGTCGCCGCCGTCAGGCTTGAAGAGGGCAGGGCAGACGCTCAAAAATGCTTCTCTCGAGGCACCTGGGGGACACCTGGGGTCCTGGATCTAAGTTGAGATGGGCGCCGCAGTCAGGCGTTAAGAGGTCAGGGCAGACGCCCAAAACCGCTTCACTGCAGGCATCTCGGCGAACACCAGGGGTCCTGGATCTAAGCTGAGATGGGCGCCGCCGTCAGGCATGAAGAGGGCAAGGCAGACGCTCCAAACTGCTTCTCTACAGGCATCTCGGGGGACACCTGGGTTCCTGGATCTAAGTTTGGATGGGCGCCGCCGTCATGCGTGAAGAGGGCAGGGTAGACGCTCCAAACTGCTTCTCTCCAGGCATCTCGGGGGACACCTGGGGTCCTGGATCTCAGTTGAGTTGGGCGCCGCCGTCAGGAGTGAAGTGGGCAGGGCAGATTCTCACAACTGCTACTCTGCAGGCATCTCGGGGGATACGTTGGGTCCTGGATCTAAGTTGAGATGGGCCCCGCCGTCAGGAGTGAAGAGGGCAGGGCAGACGCCCAAAACCACTTCTCTTCAGGCATCTCGGGGGACACCTGGAGTCCTGGATCCAAGTGGATATGGGCGACGCCATCAGGCGTGAAGAGAGCTGGGCAGACGCTCCAAACTGCTTCTCCCCAGGTATCTTGTGGGACCCCTGGGGTCCTGGATCTCAGTTGAGATGGGAGCCGCCTTCAGGAGTGAAGAGGGACGGGCAGATGCTCCAAACTGCTACTCTGCAGGCATCTCGGGGGATACGTTGGTTCCTGGATCTAAGTTGAGATGGGCGCCGCCATCAGGCGTGAAGAGGGCAGGGCAGACGCTCCAAATTGCTTCTCTCCAGGTATCTCGGGGGACATCTGGGGTCCTGGATCTAAATTGAGATGGTGTCGCTGTCTGGAGTGAAGAGGGCAGGGCAGACGCTCTAAACTGCTTCTCTCAAGGCATCTCGGCGGACACCTAGGTCCAAGATCTAAGTTGAGATGGTCGCTGCCATTAGCCGTGAAGAGGGCACGGTAAACGCTCCAAACTGCTTCTCTCCAGGCATCTCGGGGGACACCTGGGGTCCTAGAACTAAGTGGATATGGTCGCCGCCGTCACGCGTGAAGAGGGCAGGGCAGACGCTCAAAAATGCTTCTCTCCAGGCATCTCGGGGGACACCTGGGGTCCTGGATCTAAGTTGAGATGGGCGCCGCCGTCAGGAGTGAAGAGGGCCGGGCACATGCTCAAAACTGCTACTCTGGAGGCATCTAGGGGGACACCTTTGGTCCTGGATCTACGTTGAGATGGGCGCCGCCATCAGGCTTGAAGAGGGCAGGGCAGACGCCCAAAACCGCTTCTCTTCAGGCATCTCCGTGGACACCTGGGGTCCTGGATCTAAGTTTAGATGGGCGCCTCCGTCAGGAATTAAGAGGGCAGGGCAGACGCTCCAAACTGCTTCTCTCCAGGCATCTCGGAGGAACCTGGGGTCTTGCATCGAAGTTGAGATGGGCACCGCCGTCAGGGGTGAAGAGGCCAGGGCAGACGTTCCAAACTGCTTCTCTCCAGGCATCTCGGGGGACACATGGGGTCCTGGATCTAAGTTGAGATGGGCGCCGCCGTCAGGCGTGAAGAGGGCAGGGCAGACGCTCCACAGGGCTTCTCTCCAGTTATCTCGGCGGATATCTGGGGTACTGGATCTAAGTTTAGATGCACGCCGCCGTCAGGCGTGAAGAGGGCAGGGCAGACGCTCCAAATTGCTTCTCTTCAGGCATCTCGGTGGACACCTGGAGTACTGGTTATAAGTTGAGATGCGCGCCGCCGTCAGTCGTGAAGAGGGTAAGGCAGACGCTCCAAACTGCTTCTCTCTAGGCATCTCAGGGGACACCTGGGGTCCTGGATCTATGTTGAGATGGGGTCTCCCGTCAGGTGTGAAGAGGGCAGGGCAGACGCTCAAAAATGCTTCTCTCCAGTCATCTCGGGGGACACCTGGGGTCCTGGATCTTAGTTGCGATGGGCGCCCCCGTCAGGCCTGAAGAGGTCAGGGCAGACGCTCAAAAGTGCTACTCTGCAGGCATCTCGGGGGATACGTTGGGTCCTGGATCTAAGTTGAGATAGGCGCAGCACTCAGGCGCGAATAGGGCAGGGCAGATGCGCAAAACCGCTTCTCTTCATGCATCTCGGTGGACACCTGGGGTCCTGGATCTAAGTTGAGATGGGCGCCGCCGTCAAGCGTGAAGAGGGTAGGGAAGACGCTCCAAACTGCTTCTCTGCAGGCATCTCGGGGGACACCTGGTGTCCTGGATCTAACTTGACATGGGCGCCGCCGTCAGGAGTTAAGAGGGCAGGGCAGACGCTCCACACTGCTTCTCTTCAGGCATCTCGGGGGACACCTGGGGACCTGGATCTAACTTGAGATCGGCGCCGCCGTCAGGAGTGAAGAGGGCAGGGCAGATGCTCCAAACTGCTTTTCTCCAGGCATCTCGGGGGACACCTGGGGTCCTGGATCCAAGTTGAGATGGGCGCCGCCGTCAGGCGTGAAGTGGGCAGTGCCGACGCTCCAAACTGATTCACTCCAGGCATCTCGGCGTACACCTGGGGTCCTGGATCTAAATTAAGATGGACGCCGCCGTCAGACGTGATGAGAGCAGGGCAGACGCTTCAAACTGCTTCTCTCCAGGCATCTCGGGCGATACCTGGGTTCCTGGATCTAAGTTGAGATGGGCGCCTCCGTCAGGCGTGAAGAGGGCAGGGCAGACGCTCCAAACTGCTTCTCTCCAGGCATCTCGGGGGACACCTGGGGTCCTGGATCTAAGTGGATATGGGCGCCACCGTCAGTCATGAAGAGGGCAGGGCAGTCGCTCAAAACTGCTTCTCTCCAGGCATCTCGGGGGACACCTGGGGTCCTGGATCTATGTTGAGATGGGCGCCGCCATCAGGAGTGAAGAGGTCAGGGCAGACACTCCAAACTGCTTCTCTCCAGGCATCTCGGCGGACACCTGGGTTCCTGGATCTCAGTTGAGATGGGCACCGCCATCAGGCGTGAAGAGGGCAGGGCCGACGCCCAAAACCGCATCTCTTCAGGCATCTCCGTGGACACTTGGGGTCCTGGATCTAAGTTTAGATGGGCGCCTCTGTCAGGCGTGAAGAGGGCAGGGCAGACGCTCCAAACTGCTTCTGTCCAGGCATCTCGGTGGACACCTGGGGTCCTGGAACTAAGTTGAGATGGGCGCCGCCGTCAGGTGTAAAGAGGGCAGGGCAGACGCTCCAAACTGCTTCTCTCCAGGTATCTCGGGGGAAACCTGGGGTCCTGGATCTAAGTTGAGATGGGCGCCGCCGTCAGGCGTGAAGAGGTCAGGACAGACGCTCCAAACTGCTTCTCTCCACGCATCTCGGGGGACACCTGTGGTCCTGGGTCTAAGTTGAGATGGGCGCCGCTGTCATGTGTGAAGAGGGCAGGGTAGACGCTCCAAACTGCTTCTCTCCAGGCATCTCGGGGGACACCTGGAGTCCTGGATGTAAGTGGATATGTGCGCTGCCATCAGGCGTGAAGAGGGCAGGGTAGACACTCCAAACTTCTTCTCTCCAGGAATCTCGGGGGACACATGGGGTCCTGGATCTACGTGGATATAGGCGCCGCCGTCAGGCGTGAAGAGGGCAGGGCCGACGCTCAAAACTGCTTCTCTGCAGGCATCTCAGGGGACACCTGTGGTCCTGGATGTAAGTTGAGATGGGCGCCGCCGTCAGGCGTGAGGAGGGCAGGGCAGACGCTCCAAACTGCTTCTCTCCAGGCATCTCGGGGGACACCTGGGGTCCTGGATCTAAGTGGATATAAGCGCCGCCGTCAGTCGTGAAGAGGGCAGGGCAGACGCTCAAAACTGCTTCTGTCCAGGCATCTCGGGGGACACCTGTGGTCCTGGATCTAACTTGAGATGGGCGCCGCCGTCAGGAGTTAAGAGGGCAGCGTAGACACTCCACACTGCTTCTCTTCAGGCATCTCCGTGGACAACAGGGGTCCTGGATCTACGTCTATATAGGCGCCGCCGTCAGGCGTGAAGAGGGCAGGGCAGACGCCCAAAACCGCTTCTCTTCATGCATCTCGGTGGACACCTAGGGTCCTGGATCTAAGCTGAGATGGGCGCCGCCGTCAGGCATGAAGAGGGCAAGGCAGACGCTCCAAACTGCTTCTCTCCAGGCATCTCGGGGGACACCTGGGTTACTGGATCTAAGTTTGGATGGGCGCCGCCGTCAGGCATGAAGAGGGCAAGGCAGACGCTCCAAACTGCTTCTCTCCAGGCATCTCGGGTGACACCTGGGGTCCTGGATCTCAGTTGAGTTGGGCGCCGCCCTCAGGAGTGAAGAGGGCAGGGCAGATTCTCACAACTGCTACTCTGCAGGCATCTCGGGGGATAAGTTGGGTCCTGGATCTAAGTTGAGATGGGACCCGCCGTCAGGAGTGAAGAGGGCACGGTAAACGCTCCAAACTGCTTCTCTCCAGGCATCTCGGGGGACACCTGGGGTCCTAGAACTAAGTGGATATGGTCGCCGCCGTCACGCGTGAAGAGGGCAGGGCAGACGCTCAAAAATGCTTCTCTCCAGGCATCTCGGCGGACACCTGGGGTCCTGGATCTAAGTTGACATGGGCGCCGCCGTCAGGAGTGAAGAGGGCCGGGCACATGCTCAAAACTGCTACTCTGGAGGCATCTCGGGGGACACCTTTGGTCCTGGATCTACGTTGAGATGGGCGCCGCCATCAGGCTTGAAGAGGGCAGGGCAGACGCCCAAAACCGCTTCTCTTCAGGCATCTCCGTGGACACCTGGGGTCCTGGATCTAAGTTTAGATGGGCGCCTCCGTCAGGAATTAAGAGGGCAGGGCAGTCGCTCCAAACTGCTTCTCTCCAGGCATCTCAGGGGAAACCTGGGGTCCTGGATCTAAGTTGTGATGGGCGCCGTCGTCAGGCGTGAAGATGGCAGGGCAGACGCTCCAAACTGCTTCTCTCCAGGCATCTCGGGGGACACCTGGGGTCCTGGATCTACGTTGAGATGGGTGCTCCCGTCATGCGTGACTAGGGTAGGGAAGACGCTCCAAACTGCTTCTCTCCAGGCATCTCGGGGGACACCTTGGGTCCTGGATCTAAGTTGAGATGTGTGCCGCCATCAGGAGTGAAGAGGGCAGGGAAGACGCTCAAACTGCTTCTCTCCAGGCATCTTGGGGTACACAATGGGGTCCTGGATCTAAGTTGAGATGGGCGCCACCATCAGGCGTGAAGAGGGCAGGGCAGACGCTCAAAACTGCTTCTCTCCAGGCATCTCGGGGGACACCTGGGGTCCTGGATCTATGTTGAGATGGGTGCTCCCGTCATGCGTGACTAGGCTAGGGAGGACGCTCCAAACTGCTTCTCTCCAGGCATCTCGGGGGACACCTGGGTTCCTGGATCTAAGTTGAGATGGTCGCCGCCGTCAGGCTTGAAGAGGGCACGGCAGACGCTCAAAAATGCTTCTCTCGAGGCACCTGGGGGACACCTGGGGTCCTGGATCTAAGTTGAGATGGGCGCCGCAGTCAGGCGTTAAGAGGTCAGGGCAGACGCCCAAAACCGCTTCACTGCAGGCATCTCGGTGGACACCAGGGGTCCTGGATCTAAGCTGAGATGGGCGCCGCCGTCAGGCATGAAGAGGGCAAGGCAGACGCTCCAAACTGCTTCTCTCCAGGCATCTCGGGGGACACCTGGGTTCCTGGATCTAAGTTTGGATTGGCGCGGCCGTCATGCGTGAAGAGGGCAGGGTAGACGCTCCAAACTGCTTCTCTCCAGGCATCTCGGGGGACACCTGGGGTCCTGGATCTCAGTTGAGTTGGGCGCTGCCGTCAGGAGTGAAGAGGGCAGGGCAGATTCTCACAACTGCTACTCTGCAGGCATCTCGGGGGATACGTTGGGTCCTGGATCTAAGTTTAGATGGGCCCCGCCGTCAGGAGTGAAGAGGGCAGGGCAGACGCCCAAAACCACTTCTCTTCAGGCATCTCGGGGGACACCTGGAGTCCTGGATCCAAGTGGATATGGCCGACGCCATCAGGCGTGAAGAGAGCTGGGCAGACGCTCCAAACTGCTTCTCCCCAGTTATCTCGTGGGACCCCTGGGGTCCTGGATCTCAGTTGAGATGGGAGCCGCCTTCAGGAGTGAAGAGGGATGGGCAGATGCTCCAAACTGCTACTCTGCAGGCATCTCGGGGGATACGTTGGTTCCTGGATCTAAGTTGAGATGGGCGCCGCCATCAGGCGTGAAGAGGGCAGGGCAGACGCTCCAAATTGCTTCTCTCCAGGCATCTCAGGGGACACCTGGGGTCCTGGATCTAAATTGAGATGGCGTCGCTGTCTGGAGTGAAGAGGGCAGGGCAGACGCTCTAAACTGCTTCTCTCAAGGCATCTCGGCAGACACCTAGGTCCAAGATCTAAGTTGAGATGGTCGCCGCCATCAGCCGTGAAGAGGGCACGGTAAACGCTCCAAACTGCTTCTCTCCAGGCATCTCGGGGGACACCTGGGGTCCTAGAACTAAGTGGATATGGTCGCCGCCGTCACGCGTGAAGAGGGCAGGGCAGACGCTCAAAAATGCTTCTCTCCAGGCATCTCGGCGGACACCTGGGGTCCTGGATCTAATTTGAGATGGGCGCCGCCGTCAGGAGTGAAGAGGGCCGGGCACATGCTCAAAACTGCTACTCTGGAGGCATCTCGGGGGACACCTTTGGTCCTGGATCTACGTTGAGATGGGCGCCGCCATCAGGCTTGAAGAAGGCAGGGCAGACGCCCAAAACCGCTTCTCTTCAGGCATCTCCGTGGACACCGGGGGTCCTGGATCTAAGTTTAGATGGGCGGCTCCGTCAGGAATTAAGAGGGCAGGGCAGACGCTCCAAACTGCTTCTCTCCAGGCATCTCGGGGGAACCTGGGGTCTTGCATCGAAGTTGAGATGGGCACCGCCGTCAGGGGTGAAGAGGCCAGGGCAGACGCTCCAAACTGCTTCTCTCCAGGCATCTCGGGGGACACATGGGGTCCTGGATCTAAGTTGAGATGGGCGCCGCCGTCAGGCGTGAAGAGGGCAGGGCCGACGCTCAAAACTGCTTCTCTGCAGGCATCTCAGGGGACACCTGTGGTCCTGGATGTAAGTTGAGATGGGTGCCGCCGTCAGGCGTGAAGAGGGCAGGGCAGACGCTCCAAACTGCTTCTCTCCAGGCATCTCGGGGGACACCTGGGGTCCTGGATCTAAGTGGATATAAGCGCTGCCGTCAGTCGTGAAGAGGGCAGGGCAGACGCTCAAAACTGCTTCTGTCCAGGCATCTCGGGGGACACCTGGGGTCCTGGATCTAACTTGAGATGTGCGCCGCCGTCATGAGTTAAGAGGGCAGCGTAGACACTCCACACTGCTTCTCTTCAGGCATCTCCGTGGACAACAGGGGTCCTGGATCTACGTCTATATAGGCGCCGCCGTCAGGCGTGAAGAGGGCAGGGCAGACGCCCAAAACCGCTTCTCTTCATGCATCTCGGTGGACACCTGGGGTCCTGGATCTAAGTTGAGATGGGTGCCGCCGTCAGGCGTGAAGAGGGTAGGGAAGACGCTCCAAACTGCTTCTCTCCAGGCATCTCGGGGGACACCTGGGGTCCTGGATCTAACTTGAGATGGGCGCCGCCGTCAGGAGTTAAGAGGGCAGGGCAGACGCTCCACACTGCTTCTCCTCAGGCATCCCGGCGGACACCTGGGGTCCTGGATCTACGTTGAGATGGACTCCGCCGTCAGGCGTGAAGAGGGCAGGGCAGTCGCTCCAAACTGCTTCTCTCCAGGCATATCAGGGGATTCCTGGGGTCCTGGATCTAAGTTGAGATGGGCGCCGCCGTCAGGCGTGAAGAGGGCAGGGCAGACGCTCCAACCTGCTTCTCTCCAGGCATCTCGTGGGACACCTGGGGTCCTGGATCTAACTTGAGATGGGCGCCACCGTCAGGAATGAAGAGGGCAAGGCAGACGCTCCAAACTGCTTCTCTCCATGCTTCTCGGGGGACACCTGGCGTCCTCGATCTAACTTGAGATGGGTGCCGCGGTCAGGAGTGAAGAGGGCAGGGCAGACGCTCCAAATTGCTTCTCTCCAGGCATCTCGGGGGACACCTGGGGTCCTGGATCTAAGTTGAGGTGGGCGCCGCCATCAGGAGTGAAGAGTCCCGGGCAGATGCTCAAAACTGCTACTCTGCTGGCATCTCGGGGGACACCTTGGGTCCTGGATCTAAGTTGAGATGGGCGCCGCCGTCAGGCGTGAAGATGGCAGGGCAGTCGCCCAAAACCGCTTCTCTTCAGGCATCTCGGTGGACACCTGGGGTCCTGGGTCCAAGTTGAGATGGGCGCCATTTTCAGGAGTGAATCTAATATTTTTGACAAAATAAACCTCTATATAACTCACGCCAGAGAGTTCAGACAGGGAATAGCGGCTTTCTTGGAATGGTTTTCCCCCTTGCACCACATATAGTTCCCTGAACACTGCCAGGAGTGATTCCTGAGAAAAGAGTCAGGAGTAAGCCCCAGTAACTATTGGGACCCACAATCAATACAAACATAACAACTCTATATTATTTGTATTAAAAATTATTGACTAAGGGATTTTTTTGCATATCTACAGACCCACACTTCCCTTGAATCAGATTCCCCCCTTATTTTGTCCAGGTCCTGCCTTGGGTGTTTTCTAAGCAAAGGCAAGGGAGCAGGTGCTGTCACTCAGTCTTGCCCAGCGGAGTCCTGCATTTCCAGATTTATGTTTCTGCAAATGCTGGTGAAGAAAACCTAGGTACTTCCCACACCTGCATCTCATCACCATAACACACACAACCCTCTGAATAAAAACACAGGATAGGAGAGTAATATCAAAGCCAAAGGCTCTGAAGGATGTTCCCCCAAATAGGAAAAAGGGATCAAAGAAAACCTTATGGCAGTACTAAAATTTTTTGCTATGGAGGAAATTACCTTTAAAAAAGGCTTTTCAAAAGCCCTTTAGCTCAATCTTAGCACTGACTTCACTTGTCCTCTTCCATGATAATGCTCTTAACTCAGTAACCTGCTATTCCAATCAAACTGATGGTACACTATATATATAATATATATATATATATATATATATTTATATACATGCATATATGTGTGTGCGCGCACGTGTGTGTTTGTGTGTGTGTGTGTGGTCACTCACAAGGTCCCCTAACCCAGAGGGAAAGGTTGCTTATAATGGCTGCGTGGGGTGTAGCTGAAAGTAGTGACCCTGTGAGGACAGAGCCCTTGTCTCTGCTTGCCATAGACTTCATTAGAACCACAGATCTAAATGAGTTATAGATTCTTCTTTCTGTTCTATCTTCATAAAGAGGCTCTGCCAGGGTCAAGAGGATGAATCAGCACAAATATAGAGCCATTATTGGAAAACCCATTCAAAGTAAATAATAGACTAGAAGTAGATAAAAGGTGTAATCTTTGCATTTGAAAATTGTCAAGCATTTCCTATCCAAGAACACTGTTGTTCTTCTCCTAAGAGAGGTGACTATGTATCAATGGAGATTACCAGCAACAATTCCCCTACCCTAATTTGTTGAGGGAAAATAATCTGGTGTTTTCTCATTTTTTAAGTAATAGGTGTACATGTGTATGCCATACATTAGGAAATATACAAAAATGTTATGTTTAAACCAATACATTTTAACAATACTAACATGCTTCTTCTATGTTGAGCTCTTAGATCAAGAAATATCCTTCATGGACTGGAGATGGTAATATAGGGATTAAGGCACTTGTCTTGCATGTAGCCAACTTTTAGTTTTATGCCAGGCACATAGGAGTGACCTCTGAGCACAGAACTAGAGTTGACCCCAAACAAAACAAAACAAAAAGAACTAACCTCAAGCATTTTTTGCCCCCTCCCCCAAAAGCAATTGTTCCAAGTAATCACTCTCTGGCCTTCAATACCATAGATGGACCTACTTTGGCACTATATATTAAAGCAGTTGTACAACATATACTCTATAACGCCTGAGGTTTTTGCATAAATATTTGTGAGTTTCACAAATGATGTGTTTTGATAACATTAACATATATATTCCCACTTATGCATGTACTTACCCAATTTTCTTCACTGTTTCACAGTTGATAAGCACTTGTGTATTTCTAGTGCACTATTATTTCTTGCCCCTACACATTCTTATATTGTTGGACATGCTGGCATCATAAAAATGCTTTCTTTTTATATATTTATGTGCCAGACTCAAATTTATATACAGGGTTTAAATTTTCATTTTTTTATAAGTTATTTAAAAGTGTTTATGCTTAGAATTTTATATGTGCAACACAAGAAACAGGCAAAAAAAATTCTCCTATAGAAGAAGTACACGAGCATTGTTTATTGAAATTCATTATCAAGCAAGCATTTTCTAACATGATCACACCACTACTGTTCTAATTATAGTATTTGTGCTGTATCTGCCATTTATCTTGCTAGAGAACTTCAATTATTACTTCTGTACATAATGAACCTGTTTTCAAAACTGAAAATGGCAATGTAATAGTGTAATATCTAATCCATTTGTAGCCAGCATATAGGAAATCCTCAAATCTTATCTGCTCTTCCTGAATTAAGCAAGGCAATAGAAATTGTGCTTACCTATGCAAAATGCTTTTCTCTTCACGTTTTTAATCTAATGCAAAATCTGATATGTCACACCTCTTTGAAGAGTAGTTTTTGTTTTTCTTTAAATTTTCTGATTATAAAATTCACCTGCAATATTTGTTAAAAATAGGTACCTAGTCCACATGGATAAAATGTTTTAGGAAAGGCTGTTAGAGAATTTGCTTTTAAAGAAACAGACTTGTATCATCATACAAAATTTGGAAATAATATGTTACTGCATATAATGCCATGGTTTCCAAGGCTTCTTCAGAAAAAAACAAAACAAAACAAAACAAGAAAACACTTTTTGGATGTCTTCCAACTGTTTTGTGAATGTGTGAATGTAATAAATGACTAATTCTACCATTTTATTATGTTTTCATATTGCCAATATATATGCCTAGAATGGAACAAACAGGGTGACATACTGAGTTCATCATGTCGACCAAGACCATCCATGATAACTCACAGTTCCAGAAGACCACATCTAAACGTTGGACATGGGAGTCTCCCGGTGGACAGTTCCACAATAAAATTGACCATATCATATTCAATCGCCGGTTTTGCCTGACTGATGTTGCTGTTATCCCAAAATCCCCAATGGGATAAGACCACTGTCTCCTTTGTGCAAAATTCTACTTCATAGAACAGGGAGAAAGGAATGCAAAGTTTAAGAAGAGAATTCCCAAAACGACCACCAACTGGGAGCTCTTTGGCTCTGTTGCAGCAACATGGGAAGATGCCATCATTGACAACATTGACGAGGATTACGATCAACCTCCATGGTTGTGCAAGGAACGCCAACCACAAAAAAAACGCCTGTCTTCGAACACTCTAGAGCTCATTCGCCAATGTGGCTTGGTACATGCCTGAGGCAACCACAAGCGAACATCTGAGCTCGAAAACAATGCAGAGAAGCCATCAAGGAAGACCTCAAAGACAGAAGAGCAGCAGTGCTGGTAGATGCGGCAGAAGCTGGGAGAAGCATTTGTAATGCCTGCCTGTCCTTCACCAACTACAAGACCAAGATGACTGCCCTCCGACATCCTGATGGATCTATCACATCTTCCAGAAGGGCAATGAAGAAGATTATTCATGACTTCTACTCAGATCTCTTTAATAGTCACATCCACTTTCCCACATACCAAATTCCACAGGATGGATATGTCATTCCCAATGTTCTCCCTTCTGAAATCTGACATGCCATCTCATTGGTAAAGAAACAAAGAGCACCTGGCACAGACAAGTTCAGACCTGACCACCTGAAGAACCTACCATCAGTAATCATCAATACACTGACTCGGCTCTTCACATGCTACCTGTCTGAATGCAAGGCTCCATCCCAGTGGAAAACCAGCAGGATTGTACTACTATACAAGAAGGGAGACATCCACGACATAGGTAACTATCGCCCAATCTGCTTATTGTCTGTTTTCTCAAGCTGTTCTCTCGAGTTATCCTGAATAGGATTGGCAGAACACTAGATGAAGCACAACCATGCGAGCAAGCTGGGTTCTGAAAAGGATTCAGCACCATCGACCATATCCACATGATAACCAAGCTTATTGAGGTTTCTCAGGAGTTCAAGATGCCGTTCTGTCTAATGTTCATTGATTTAAAGAAGGCCTTTGATTCTGTTGAGACAGAAGTGGTCATCAAAGCCCTAGCCAATCAGGGCGTTCAAACTCAATACATCAGGATCCTCCATGAGCTGTTATGGATTCACTACCAGGATCTCACCATTCTACAAAGAAGTGATCATCGATATCAAGAGAGAGGTTCGATAGGGTGATACTATTTCACTAAAACTAAACCAGTGCCACCCTCGAGAACATCATGCAACAGCTGGAATGGGAAGGAATGGGAGTGAAGATAGAGGGTTTGCAACTACACCACTTCCGCTTCACTAATGACATCATTCTAATAACACCAAACATCAGCCAAGTGGCACAAATGCTGACCGACTTTGACCTGGAGTGTGGAGAGATCGGATTACAGCTGAATCTTGCAAAGACAATGTTGATGAGAAACAGTCTTGTTTCTGACATTCCATTCACTCTCAACGGAATTACCATCTCCGAATGCAACAGTTATGTATACCTAGGTCAAGAAGTCAACATGACGAATGACCTGACACCTGAGTTGCACAGGAGGAAGAGAGTGGCTTGGAACGTCTTCAAGAGCGTTGAAGAAATAACTAAGAGGACGAAGAACCTCCAGCACATCTCTTCGATTCCACTATTCTTCCTGCATTAACATACACCTCAGAAACCTGGGCCCTACAAAAACAGGATGAGAACGCTATTCAGGTCTCTCAAAGAGGAATCAAAAGAGCTATGCTTGGAGTATCACGCTTCACTCAAATGAGAGATAGAATACGGAGTTCTGACCTCCATCAACACTCAAGAATCAGGGACGCTGTCTCATTTGCCAAGGCATAGAAAATTAGATGGGCTGGTAATGAGATTTAGAGATGACCGCTGAACTAGAGACATTACCACTGGATTCCATGTGACGTCAAAAGATTGTGTGGACGCCCACCTATGAGATGGTCAGACTTCTTCATCAAGACCCTGAATGATCGGTTTGAGAATCTTCATGTTCCTAGAATGAGCAGATGCCATTAGGCTATGCTTGCACGCAACAGGGATGAATGGATAAGTTACTGGCACCCGCTCGAGCAAATTGATGAGTAACAGGATATCAAGTGATCAAGTGATATTGCCAATAATTCATTAGAGTGACATTACTGAGCAGTTTCAAATTTTAACAGACTTCTGAGCGTCTACAAATAAATACTTTTTAAATTTTTACTTGAATCCTGGAAAAAATAATTTGAGTTATGACACATAAATAACTAAATTATAAAGTACTATCAGAGTTTAGAAAAGTCATAATTTATAACCAATTTTGACTTTACTACCTCAATTTCATTTCTCACTATATACTATCACAACTATGAAAACTCAATGAGCTCCAAAATTAATCATCATCAATTTCTTTTTAAAATGCCAATCAAATGGTGAGAACATTTTATTCTAAGTAAATTAGGAGTAGGATAGACTCATGGGATTGTTGAGAGGATGCCATGGGATACTATGGGATAGCTAATTGAACAGTTATTACATAGTACCTATTTAGTTAACAGGGGCAGCTGCTCAGGGCAGTCAGATCCTGTGATTTAGGCAAGCCTCTCTTCATCCATTGTTGTGCCTGAATTTCAGATCCCCAGTTGCGGAAAGACCAAGTTCACACAAGATAATGCAAAAGCAAAGGAACTTTATTGCTAGGTCGACCTAGGGTTCAAGTCTCATCCAACACAGTGGAGTCTTGACAAGGCCCTGACTCCAAATCAAAGCTAAGCAAGCACTTTGGCAACAGTGGTCAGGCAAAAGTGGTGAGGCAACAGTTAGACAGTAGTTTCTAGTAACAGTAATAGTTTATGGTTACATAAGCTACTCATTCTTTAAGGTTAACAAAAGACAATTTCTGGGGCATTGTGATTGACTGAGCTAACTTGCTGGGTCCAGGAACTTTCCACATGGGTTCAGGCTGGCTAGTTACACATTGTTTGATTTCTGGGAAACTTAAACTGTTTTAGTTCCAGGAACTGAACCCAAGACCTACCTGATTTTCCTCATTTCTGCCGATTGTCGTGGCACCAGTTTCACCCTTACACCAGGTACTCTTTTGCCATGTTAGTATAAAAAGCATAATCAATGTCAGTGACAACTTGCTTTGTCTTTGAGACTGTAATTATGTTATCACTGTCACTGTCATTGATGTTTTATTGCTTATGTAGAATTTTTGTCCTAAGTACAAAAGGCATCACTCTTTAGCTCTGTGGTATCTACTTTGTACCCATGAGTAGTTAATGAGTTTTTCTTGAGGCTTTTGGTTTTTTGAGGGCTGCTTGCCAAGCAGTGTTTAGAAGACCAGGTGGACCCTCCCAATGATTCCCTGCTGACTATTGGGCAGTTCCTCGTGAGAACCTGAGGATACAGTGCTGCTACATCCTTCAGGCCCCAAAATTACCTGAGCCACCTCTGAAATGCTTGAGCACCTCGGTGGTTGCAACCTGGCAATGCTTGGTGGTTTCCATTATCACAGTCAGTAATGCTTGGGGGACCATGAAATGCCAGAGATTGAACTGGGTAATCCATATGCAAGGAATGTGCATTAACTTATGTACTATTTTTCTGGTCACCATTAATACATCTATTTGGGAGAAATTTAACATGGAACTACTTCTAATATGGTGTTCTGTTTACAAATAACCCTCACACTGTGTCAAAACTAGATCACAGTTCTATATACACATGTGGTACAGAAAATAATAGTTGGAGTGAGAGCATAAAGTTGCAGATCCCTGTAGAATTTTAAAATTCTACAGACAGTATTGTTATATAAGATATGTGGTTAAATGTTTATGTCCATCACCTTGAAGGAGATTTGAGAGAAAATTTATTTTTAATATATAGAATTTATAGAGAAACACCTTAGAATAAAAGTTGAAAGAGATATGAGGATGTGAAGGGAGAAAAATGGGAATTTGAGATGGATGTTAAAAATCTGATTTTCTCTCACACCCGTAATTTTTAAGGTATTCCAGCAATTATTGAATTTAGATCCTTATGCTTTGAATTGATAGTTCATCAAGCATAAGTTCAACAGAAATTTGAGGAGTGCTGAGAAGTTCTGCATGTTACGGGCCACCTTAAGTGCACAGAAATAATCCCTCTTAGTAAGAGAGTGTATTTGCCTAAGCATTTGCAAAGATTTCTTCTTTGTACTTTGAGCTTCCAGCGTCTGCCATATTGGCATGCTTTCTGTCATTGACAGAAATAAGATAGGAATTTTCCTATCTTTCCCCTATCAAGCCTGAGTTGTACTTGGCTTATGTAATATTTTAATTCTATCTTGGTCTCCCTCCATTTCAGCCACATAATAGCATTTTCTGAACTCCAGAACAACTAAGTTTATTTTACTAACATTTTTAGAGGAGCATTGTGACATTAATGTTCTCAATCATTATCTCCATTATTGGAGAGGAAGATTATTTTTGTTAGCCAGGAAGGAACTTTTTTTTAAATTAGTAAACTAATTTTCAAGCAGGTAGTAGAAGGCTGACGGAGTGGTGGAGTGGGGCAGATTTTAAGAGAAGAACTATTGATCGTAATATATGTTTCTCAGAAGTACTATAACATTAATGACCTGATTCTCAGGATTTGGTTTGAGTTGTTTATAAAATTTACCACCTGAATTAGTCAGATGGAGATTATAGAAATGCAGAAATGCTTGGTTCTGTTCACATTAATAATGAAATAATCAAGGTTACATAAATTTTTACCCAAGAAGACATCAAAGTGTACATGATGTCCAGAGGGATGCTTCCTCTAGCTCAATAAAGTTGGCATATGATCCTTATTTCCACGATCAGAGAAATGAAACTCAGAGATGTCAAATGCCTTGTGCATTGTCATGGTGCTACTAAGTGATAGATACTGGCAAGAGCCCAGATTTTTTTTTTTTAAATTTTTAACCATCATGTCAAGGTCAGATGCTAAGCAAGTGGGAGTTAAGAGACATGAATAAGCTATACATTAGTCTATTGGATGAAAGCGTGACCTGTGACCTAAATTTGCCTTCTCCTCCTGAAGGTATTTCTAGCTCTCCCCACCCTCCTTTCTTAAGAATGTAAATTAATCTCTGCTATATTTGCTGATTCAGTAGTCAAGCTAAAACAGTATCACTGTGAAGAACATATTTCCCTCATTTATCTTAATGGAAAGTTAATTTTGAGACTTAATTATTCAAAGTGCTGTCCCTTTGCACTGTGGTGCAATTCAACGCTACAGAAACAATATGTTGGTACAATTTTATTTTATGCTTGTGTGAATGTAAGATTTAATGTCTGGGGAAGAGAGCTCCATCTGGACAGGAGTTAGGTGGTGACTGTGGGTCTCTGGATATGAGGAACTTTGCTTTTGCAGAAATGCTTATAAATCTAAGAGTGGTTTGTTTGCATGTCTCTACAGAACCTCTCATTGAAAGTATGTGCCTGTGTGTGTGTCTATGTGTGCACGCATGCGTGCACGTGTGAGTGTGGATTTGTGTGTGTAGCCGACATCAGAGACCTGAAAGATTATTAATTTAAACTTTGACATTTTCTCTCATGGAGGATGTAGATACTTATATGGTATCGTAAAATAGATTTTGAATCTACTTTATTATCTTTACTATACCACATGATCTGATGCCCTCACCTTTTAGGGTGCTTATGCCACTATCAGTGACACTAAGTTATTTCTATGATGCTGAAATTTTAGTTCTAAAGTGACAGATATTGAGTCTCATATGGTGTTGTTCACTGTGAGGAAAATGACCTTTTCAGCACTATACCAATATTATTGGAAATTAGCATTTGTGTATAACAAGTGGTAATTTTTCAAATGTTAACTTTATTATATAGGAATATATATAAGTATTTAATAAACCCAATAGCAAGAATTATTTTACATTTAATATTTTTATTTATTAATTTGTTTTGTGGTGTTGCTCAGGGCTTACTCCTGGCTTTGAACTGTAGGATCATTCCTAAAGGCTTGTGTGTGATAGGAGAAGCCATATGGAATGTAAGGGCTGAACCTGGGCCTGACACCTGAAAGCAAATACCCTATCTGCTGTTCTATCACTCAGGTCCCTATTTCACACTTTTTTCCTTAAATTTTTATTAGTGAAACACCATGAGGTACAGTTGTAGACTTACAAACTTTTGTGCTTGGGTTTCAGTTATACAATGATCGAATACCCATCCCTCCACCAGTGCCCATTCTCCACCACCACCAGTCCCAGTATCCCTCCCACTCCCTTCCCCCAATCCCACCCTACACTGTGGCAGGGCATTCGCTTTTGTTATCTCTCTCCTTTTTAGTGCTGTGGTTTGCAAAGGAGACATTGAGTGGCAATCTTGTTCTGACTGTAGTCTACTCTCATCACGAATTTCCCATCCTGAGAGGAACTGCCCAACACCCTTTATTTGGTGCTCCTTTCTCTATCTGAGCTGCCTTTTCCCCTAGCATGTGTAGCTGTCCTCAAAGCCATGGAGTAATCCTCCTGGTGCATTCATCTGGGGAACATAAAGTAACAAAATAGGAGACTAACACCCAAGAATAGCCGAGATAAGTACCAGGAGGATTACTCCATGGCTATTTCACACTTTTAATGTTGTTTCCAGAAGTGGAAATGGTCCTTCTCCCTCATTAAATAAATACTTTTCTGAAAATTACTCATAGATTATATCTTAGTATTTATAATAAGCATATGGACTTTTTATTTAAAATCAAGAAATATGTGGAGCTAGAGCAATAGCACAGTGAGTAGGGCATTTGCCTTGCATGTGGTCAAGCTGGGTTCGATTCCCAGCTTGGTCCCCTGAGCACCGCCAGGAGTAATTCCTAAGTGCAGAGCCAGGAGTAATCCCTGTGAACCACCAGGTGTGACCCAAAAAGCAAAAATATAAAAAAGAAAAATAGAAACAAAATCAAGCAACATTCTAAAAATCCATTTAACCGTGAAATAATTCTAGTCACAGAACTATATGAATAATTACTCCAAGCTCTTTTTCCTATTCTGTTAGTGTACTTTTGTGGAGCCATTGATGTTCAAAGTGAAAAATGAATCCTGAAGTTAATCCTAAGGGTGATTTGCTACACTGATAAGTTTTCAGGAATTCTCTTCTGCCTATGAATGCCAGCCAAACTCCTGTAATTTTACTATTGCTCTTTTTTGCATGTAAATACTTGCAATCTTAGAGGTTTTTTTTTTTAAGTGTATGATTGTCTTCACTAGATTTTGATTTCTCTTTCAGCAAAAACCCTTTGGTAATCTCTAGATCAGCTCAGATCTCCTTGTTCTCAGATTTTTGTTTATTTCATCCCATAACAAATCAGAAACAAAACTGTGATGCCCTCATCATTTCCAAGAGATATATGTATAAAACAGACATTTTATGAGTATCAGTCTCATTATTCTTATATGTCTGCAGGAATAGGTTCTACAAATAATTTAGGTGAAAAAAATTTTGCCCACATTTTTATAGCTTATATTTTTTAAACAACTGATGCCACTGTAATCTGTATACATTAGGCACCAAAATGCTGCTTGTTGATACAAAATGTTTTACCATGATAGAAGCAGTTTTGGCAATTGTGGGAAAATGGTGAAGTTTTGTTGAAAAGATCTGGGAAGGAGTCTCTTGAGTATGGAATTGTACCTCCCTTCCAATAGGCTTAACACTTGTGTCCCAGACACACATCAATTTTTTATGTTGAAATTAGCCCTCAGGATGATGTTGTTTGTATATGAGGCCTTCAGGAATTTATTGAATCTATGAATAGCATCAGCTCACTTACACAAGAAACCTCATAGAGCTCCCTAGTCCCTTCTATAGTGTGAGAATACAGCAAGAAGAATGTTATCCATAAAGAAACAAACTTGCCAGACACCAAATCTTCTGGTGTCTTGATCTTGGTGTTTCTAGACACCAAGATCAAGGAAAAAAATTCTTGAGGAAGAAAGTTTCATTATTTGTAATGAAAGTTTGTAAGAAAGAAAATTTCATTATTTAAAATTCCCCCAATTTTTATTATTTAGTTATAGGACTCCAAATGGACTAAAACACCTCTCCAGCAGGACTATACAATAAATTAATCTATTCATATTAAAAGTCGAAGTGTTTTAAGAAGTCTGCTTTCCAACTGACCACTATCACTAGTCAATATTCCCAGAATATATAATTTCTGGAATGTTTATTACTCTAATCTCAGTCCTGAGAAACACTAGGAAGATTTTGCTTCTCTTAACTCTCATACCTTGACTATATGAAAGATTATGGATGTTAAAGAAATGCTAAATTTTAGTTTATATTCAAGCAACATGAGTGTACATCTTTCAGGGTAAATAAAAATCCTATCTATTCTTTGACAGTTTGGTAATTCATGTCAGGTTTCTCCATCACTTCTTCTTGTGATCAGACTTAGAGAGTGCATAATTCAGAGGGCAAAGAGAGCCTTTTTCTTTATGAACAACTGATCAAAGATAAGTAACATCTCCTTTCTAAAGGAGAAAACTTGAATCCAGGCTAGCGAGAACTCTGCAGAAAAGATCCAGAGAGGAAGTTATGCCTACTTGTGACTTTAGAATTTCAGGAGAGAAATGCTGGAGGCAAAAGCCGTCAGGTTGAGACTCAATAACAGGACATCTTAATTGTTCAAATAGAATTTTAAAGTTCAATAACTCACTTCACAGATTTGAGAATATTATCTTTCAATTTCTATTTCTCTCAAATAACCATTGTTATTTAGAAAAGGATCTGAGCCAAACAGTATGGTGTGGTAGTAGAAAGGGGAAAAGACTAATAAAGACTATGCAGGGATATAAATAAGAATTTAAAGAATGGAGCAAATTGGGATTTTCTGCATGCACAGTCAGGTTATTGTCAAAAGGAACAATTCATTTCGGCCTTTCCAACCTGTATGTCCTTCCTGTAGTACAATGTTCAACAGGCGTGATGGTTGAATGTACATGATCTTGGGGTGAAGGTATTGCTACTTTTAACCACTAAGTATAAATGTGACTGTTAGTTTTTCCTCTGTACTCTTTTTTATGGTTAGTTTAAAGAATCAAACTTTTATACTTAGTTTTTTCTTTTTCCAAGGATTTTATCATGAATAAATGCTAAACTTTGTAAAAAAAAAAAGAATAGGACATCTGGTTATGAACTCAGTTTCAGTGCATTATCAGAAGCATTGTGTGTGTGTGTGTGTGTGTGTGTTTGTATCTTTGGGTTAGCACTTCAGAAAGTTGTATAGGTTGAAATAAAAAACACATCATACATTTTAAAGGATGGAATAAATAGTGCTATCAAAATATGGACTATGAAATATTTTAAACAATATAAAATTTAAAATTTTATACATGTGTTTACATGTGCTTAATTAAAGTGAAAATAAAATAATTAATGTATAATTATGTAATTTCACAGATTTCACAAGATTTTACATGTACCAGATAAAAATCTGTCTAAGGAAATAGTAGGAGCTGTGGATGGTACGTTGAAGCAAGTTCAGAGGTACTTCAAGATTGATAACTAAAAATCTGTTCTTTGTATGGAATGGACTGCAAGTGTAGATCTGTGAAAATGGAACTTTCATATTCCTTACATATGATTACTTTTAGGAATACAAGAAAATATGGGGATTGGACTATTTAAATATCATGATGATAGATGAGAATAGCCAAAGTGGGGCCACTAGGTTAGACAGCTGCTTGGTGGAGATGTAGAAGGGATTCAAACATTCAATGGGATCATTGATCTTGTAAATTTTTTTTCAACTATAGAGGGTGTAATTCTTATTGGATATGATAAAAGTAACTATATAAAGAAGGAATAGTATATCATTTGTCTAATGATACAGGATCTCCTAAGCCTACCTTAGAGATGGGAACTGACACTTGGTGGATGGGGCTACAATTCTTTAGACACCTTGAGACATCTAGGTTATATCAATGAACAACTGAGGGGCCACTCAGAAATTGTTTGAATGTCTGTCTGGCTTTCCTTCAAATGAAGTGCCTTTTGATAATTATCTGAACCTAAAGCTTAACTCTATTTGATATATAATTATTAATTTTATGGTTTTACCAGGTTTTCATTTTTCCAGGGATATGATAAAACTATTGTTTTAAACAATTGAACTTTGCTTTTATTTCTATTAAAATCAACTCATTTCATTCTCTTAACAAAATAAATTCTTAATTTGTTTAGATTATGTCTTTTATGACTTTTATGTCTGGTTCTCGTCAAGACTTTTCTGAAGTTGTGGCATCACATACACGTTGTTTGTTGTAGGATAACATTAGTTTGTCCTTTCTGTCTTGCCATAGGGAGCTTAGGTTTATCTGTTGCACCCATGCACAGTGCTCCTGAGGCACTCCCATTCCTCTGTGTTTATTTGTAAACTCTTTCTTTGTGCTCTGCTTCCCCAATCAATCACCTTTATCTCCTAATCAGACTCTGTTAACTTGTAAATACTGTTTTTCTCTTTTCCTAAAGTCCTTTGCATAGTTAATCCAGAGCTATGTCCTTTTTGTATAGACACAGGAAGACAGTTAATGCTATGCATTTGTAACTTGGGAGTTAATTGACTCCAAATAATATTCACTCCTGGGCATTTGTTTTCTCAACTTAAACCTCAGTTGCCCTTACTTCCTAGTACCCCAACAGCAGGGTCCCAACAAGGGACTGAATGAACCCAGGGGTTTGGGTTATTGATAGGACTTCCATTCCTCTCTCTTAGGCTCTGTGACCTGGAGAGAGGATTCAATTCCGTGTCATAGAAATTCTAATTTCTTGAATTTCGATAAAACTTTTCATTCCAAGTTCTACAACAAATCCTAGAGATCTCTGGACCTCCACACTATTCAATTGTAAGAGGTCTTGTTGATTTTATTAGTGATTGAAAGTAAGGTTTCTGTCCTGCAAAAATATTTAGCCCAACAATTTTTTCTAACTTAATTGTCCTCAATGTACACTGAATCACCTGAATCACTTATAAAGAATGAGGATTTATGGGACCCATCATTGTAAATTTGCCTTTAGAAACATGTGTTTATCTAATTGCTTCCCCTTTTCCTTCTCTTTGTGTTGCTATTGCAATGGCCAGGGTCTGCACACACCTGACTGAGAAGCTCACACACTTAGTTGCAATACTGCTGTGCATTCCACACTTTAGCTATAGTGCTTGCAAATACTTGCCTATGGTGACAGAGTTTCCAAATAGGAGCAATACTGGAATCAAACTCAAGATGTGAGATAGTGCCAGAGTTCAAACTCTTTGCTTTATGAGTACAAGGTAGATATTCTACCACTGAGTTACTCCCAGAATCCAAAATTTAAATTCTTTCAATTTTAAATCAAATGCAATTCTTTTTAATAACATAATTTTTATTATTTTTAAAATGTTTGTTATTTTTTTCCTAAATTTTATTTTATGAAAGCATCATGATTTGCCAAGTTATTCATAGTTAGGCTGTAGACATGCAATGTTCCATCACTAATCCTGCTACCAATGTCAACTTCCCTCCACCAGTACTCCTAGGTTCCCTCTCCTACCCCTACACCCCAAGCCTGACATCTTTATTGCACCTTTTTAAGTCTGGTCACCAAGGTTTCAGTTTTATGATTTCAGTGATTTTGACTATGTGACTTGGGGATAACAAAGATCAAGATACATTGGCTATATTAATCTTGTCTATTTAAGAAGCATCTTAATATTTCTGATGGAAATTTGAGAATAGTGGCTGAGTTTATGTGATTCACCCTGGACTGAAGAGCATATCAAAGCAGTGCTTGCCACCTCATCAGTCAAAATACTCTTACAGGTCCACAAATATAATAGTATATGTAGAATCAACTGAATTTTTAGTTATTTGTAGGAAGAACTTTTATTTACTTTTTATTGAGATAATATTATCTGGAAACTTAAGTTCTGGGGTCAGAGTGATAGTATATCTGGATTGCTTTGCATGTGACCAGTCTTCTGAGCCCTCTAGGAGTGATCCAGGAGTGCAGAGTCAGGAGCAAGCCCTGAACACTGATGCTGGGTATGGAAACAAAACAAAACTTGGAATTTCAAACTGTGGTTCATTATCCCAGTTTGTCATATAACTGTTGTAAGTGTTGCAGAACATTTGTTTTAAGTAAATTTATGATGTACTATCAGTAAATGCTTGATTTATTTTATAATTATCAAAAATTTCTCTAAAAAAGAGGTTATAAGTAGAAAAGTTTAAGGATCCCTGGTTTATAGAACTTGTTTATATATTTTAGAATTATAATGTTACCACCTGAACTTTTTACTGAAGTGTCAATAATTCTCCACCACTATCCTTTGGATCCTTCTACCTTATAAACTTCTTTCTCTCTCACCTGCAGGATAATTTATTTTTAAGATCAGAACATAAAGTTTTGTTTTCTTTTGACATATTCTATCCCTTTTGCTTGTATGTTTACATATCAGATGAGTAAAATCATTCTATATTTGTCTTTCTCCTTCTGACTTTATTTAGCATGAGTCTTTCAGTTTTGCCCATGCTGTAGCAAAAGATGAAAATTTGACTTGTAGTTGAATAGTGAGCATATCATTGTATAGAGCTACTATATTTCTTTATTAAAGAAAATAACATATTTTCTATGTATGTTGGTATCAATCATTATGAACTTGGGGTGTTCCCACATATTAATCACGCTTTTTAAAGCTAATTGTTCAATAGGTTTCCTTGACTACAAGATTACTTAGACTTGCACAAATATATATAAATATATGTTTTCATTAATTTATTTTATGAATTTTTCAGTTTTTAAATCCTAATTTGAGGATTTTATTTATTTATTTTTTTAATAGATATTCATTTCTGAAAAAGCCACCATCATGAATTAAGGGATTAACTGTCAAAGAGAAAAAGTATCTTTAGGGTACTCAAATGTGTCACTCAACTCCGAGGATAGAATTTTTTCTGATTTTTCTTCAGATATATCCAAATATCTTCCAATGAAAGAGGAAAAAAATGGGCAATGTATGGAGTCAAAAGCTGTGAAGGACAATGGGAATGGGGCTACACAATGGGGGAGAATCTGATATATAATAAAATAATATTCTGGGGCAAAAATTTTATTATTTGCTCAATCATATTTCAGAATTGCTATAAAACAATATCTTTCAAAAACTTGGGAGTTTATTGTGATTATTTTGATCCTATTTTAACAATGCATGCTATTCAAAGGAAAAGATGGTTTTGTGTTATTTCTTTTTTTTTAAATTTATTTATTTATTTATTTATTTTTTAATAGTGAGGCACCATGAGATACAGTTGTAGACTTACACATTTTTGTGCTTGGGTTTCGATTATACAATGATCAAACACCCATCCCTCCACCAGTGCACATTTCCCACAACCTCGGATCCCAGCATCCCCTCCCTCCCCCAGCCCCTATCCCACCCTGCCTCTGTGGCAGGGCATTTCCCTCTCTCTCCTTTTGAGTGCCATGGTCAGCAAAAGAGGCATTGAGTGGCAATCATGCTTGGTCGACAGTCTACCCTCAGCATGCTCTCCCATCATGGGCGGATCCTCCCAACACCCTTTATTTGGTGTTCCCTTCTCTTTCTGAGCTCCCCCTTCCCCTAACATGTGTGGTTGTCCTCCGGGTCATTGAGTAAAATTCCTGGTACTAATCTCTCCCATACTTGGGTGTTAGTTTCCTATTTTGTTACTTTATGTTCCCCAGATGAATGCAATCTTTCTATGTCTATCCCTTTCTTTCTGAGTCATTTCGCTTAACATGATACTTTCCATGTAGTACCACTTGTATGTAAACTTCATGACTTCATCTTTCCTAACAGCTACATAGTACTCCATTGTGTAAATGTGCCAGAGTTTCTTCAACCAGTCATCTGTTCTCGGGCACTCAGGTTTTTTCCAGATTCTGGCTATTGTAAAGAGTGCTGCAATAAACAGACAATTGCAGATGTCACTTCGGCTATACTTTTTTGCCTCTCTGGGATATATTCCCAGGAGTGGTATTGCTGGGTCAAATGGGAGCTCAATTTCTAGTTTTTTGAGAATCATCCATACTGCTTTCCAGAAGGGCTGAACCAGTCGGCATTCCCACCAACAGTGAAGGAGTGTCCCTTTCTCACCACATCCGCGCCAGCACCGGTTGCTTTTGTTCTTGTGGATATGGGCAAGTCTCTGTGGTGTGAGGTGATACCTCATTGTGGTTTTGATCTGCATCTCCCTGATGATTAATGATGTGGAACATTTTCTCATGTGTCTTTTAGCCATTCGGATTTCTTCTTTGTCAAAGTTTCTATTCATTTCATCTCCCCATTTTTTGATGGGGTTGAATGTTTTCTTTTTGTGGAGTTGAACCAGTATTTTGTATATCCTTGAAATTAACCCCTTATCAGATGTGTAGTTGGCGAATATCCTTTCCCATTCAGTTGACTGTCTTTGTATTTTGGTCACTGTTTCTTTTGAGGTGCAGAAGCTTCTTAGTTTAAGATAGTCCCATTTATCTATCTCTGTTTTCACTTGCTTGGCCAGCGGTGTGACATCTTTGAAGACACTATTAGCTTCTATGTCATGAAGGGTTTTGCCAACATTTTCCTCAATGTATCTTATAGATTCCGGTCTGATGTTGAGGTCTTTAATCCACTTAGATCTTACTTTTGTACATGGAGTTAGGCAGAGATCTGAGCCCATTTTTTGCATATAGCCGTCCAGTTTTGCCAGCATAATTTGTTAAAGAGGCTTTCCCTGCTCCACTTCACTTTTCTTGCCCCCTTATCGAAGATTAGATGCTCGTATACTTGGGGTGGGGGGGACGTCAGTATATTCAACCCTGTTCCATTGGTCTACAGCTCTGCCTTTGTTCCAGTACCATGCTGTTTTAATTAATACTGCCTTGTAGTAGAGTTTAAAGTTAGGGAGGTTGATTCCTCCCATTTTCTTTTTCCCTAGAATTGCTTTAGCTATTCGTGGGGGCTTATTGTTCCATATGAATTTCAGGAGTGTTTGTTCCAATTCTTTAAAGAATGTCATGGGTATCTTAATAGGGATTGCGTTGAATTTATACAGTGCTTTGGGAAGTATTGCCATTTTGACAATGTTAATTCTCCCGATCCATGAACAGGGGATATTTTTCCATTTCCTCGTATCCTCTTTTATTTCCTGAAGTAGAGTTTTGTAGTTTTCTTTGTACAGGTCCTTTACTTCCTTAGTTAAGGTGATTCCTAGGTACTTGATTTTCTGGGGCACAATTGTGAATGGGATTGTTTTCTTCATGTCTTTTTCTTCTCTTTCACTATTTGCATATAGGAAAGCCATGGACTTTTGGGCATAGATTTTATAACCTGCCACTTTACTATATAAGCCTATTGTTTCTAGAAGTTTCTTGATAGAGGTTTTAGGGTTTTCTAAGTATAGTATCATATCATCTGCGAGTAGTGAGAGCTTGATTTCTTCCTTTCCTACCTGAATGCCCCTAATATCCTTTTCTTGCCTAATCGCTATTGCAAGTACTTCCAATACTATATTGAACAGCAGTGGAGAGAGTGGGCATCCTTGTCTCGTCCCTGATCTTAGAGGGAAGGCTCTCAGTTTTTAGCCATTGAGGACGATGCTTGCTGTAGGCTTGTGGTAGATGGCTTTAACTATATTGAGATAAGTCCCCTCAATCCCCATTTTGGCGAGGGTTTTCATCATAAATGGGTGCTGGATCTTGTCAAATGCTTTCTCTGCATCTGTTGATATGATCATATGATTTTTATCTTTTCTTTTGTTGATGTGGTGGATTATGTTGATTGATTTCCTAGTGTTAAACCAGCCTTGCATCCCCGGGATGAATCCTACTTGGTCACGGTGTATGATCTTTTTGATGAGTTGTTGAATTCTATTTGCTAGTATTTTGTTGAGAATCTTCGCATCCGTGTTCATCATGGATATCGGCCTGTAGTTTTCTTTTCTTGTGATATCTTTGTTTCCTTTTGGTATTAGAGAGATATGGGCTTCATAGAAACTGTTTGGGAGAGTTTCCGTTTTTTCAATTTCCTGAAAGAGCTTGAGAAGGACTGGCAGCAGGTCCTCTTTAAATGTTTGGAAAAATTCGCTAGTGAATCCATCTGGGCCCGGGCTTTTGTTTTTGGGAAGGCTTTTGATTGCAGTTTCTATTTCGTTGATGTTAATAGGTCTATTCAGATACTCCAGGTCTTCTTGATTCAGCTTTGGGAGCTTATAGGAGTCCAGGAATTTGTCCATTTCTTCTAGGTTCTCTTGTTTCGTGGCATACAGACTTTCAAAGTAGTCTCTGATGATCTTTTGGATTTCTTTGGTTTCTGTTGTGATATCCCCCTTCTCATTTCTGATTCGGTTTATTAGGGTTCTCTCTCTCTCTGTTTCTTTGTGAGTGTTGCGAGTGGTTTATCTACCTTGTTTATTCTCTCGAAGAACCAGCTCTTGGTTTCATTGATCTTTCGGATTGTTTCTTTGGTTTCCATGTCATTGATTTCTGCTCTAAGTTTTATGATCTCTTTCCTTCTGCCTGATTTAGGTTCTTTCTGTTGATCCTTTTCTAAGGGCTTGAGCTGTGAGGTCAAATTGTTTATGTGCACCATTTCTACAGACCTAAGATATGCTTGCAGAGCTATAAATTTTCCCCTCAATACAGCTTTCGCTGCCTCCCATAGGTTCTGGTAGCTCGTGTCTTCATTCTCATTTGTTTCCAGGTATCTTTTGATTTCGTCCTTGACTTTGTTCCTGACCCATTCATTGTTCAGCATCGAGTTGTTTAATTTCCAGGTGTTTGATTTGGTTCTCCGTGTCTGTGTGTGATTCACTTCTATCCTCAGTGCATCATGGTCTGAAAAGATGGCTTATACTATTTCTATCTTCCTTATTTTGTTGAGGTATGTTTTGTGTCCTAGCACATGGTCTATTTTGGAAAATGTTCCGTGTGCACTGGAGAAGAATGTGTATTCTTTCTTTTTGGGGTGTAAAGCCCTGTATATGTCTATAAGCCTTCTCTCTTCTATTTCTTCTTTTAAAGCCAATGATTCCTTGCTGGGTTTTGTTCTTGTTGATCTGTCCAGAGGTGATAGGGCAATGTTGAAGTCTCCAAGTACTATTGTGCTGCTTGCAATGTCCTCCTTAAAGTCTGTTAGCAGTTGTTTTAAATATTTGGCTGTTCCCTCATTAGGTGCGTATACATTTAAGAGTGTGATCTCTTCCTGTTGTACGTATCCCTTGATGAATAGAAAATGGCCTTCACTGTCCCTTCTAGCCTTTTTCAGGGTGAAATTAATGTTGTCAGATACTAGTATGGCCACCCCAGCTTTTTTACAGGAGCTGTTTGCTTGCAGGATTGTTTTCCATCCTTTGACTTTGAGTCTGTGTTTGCTCTAAGTGTTGAGATGAGTTTCTTGTAGGCAGCAGAATATTGGGTTCTGTCTCTGTATCCATTTTGCCACTCTGTGTCTCTTCAATGGTAAATTGAGACCGTTGACATTGAGAGAGAGTATGGTTATGGGGTTTTGTGTCATGTTTCTGTGCAGGTGTGTTGTGGTTGTAGGGTTTGTCTTGTCTTATAGTAGCCCCTTTAGTCCTTGTTTTAGGTTTGGTTTTGAGTTTATGAAGTTCCTGAGCTGCTGTTTATCTAGAAAATAGTGTAGCTTTCCATCTATTTGGAGTGAGAGTTTAGCCGGATAGAGTATTCTTGGTGAAGCATTAATTTCAGTGAGTTTTTTTGACTATATCTTGCCACTGTCTTCGGGCTTGTAGGGTTTCCTCTGAGAGGTCTGCTGTGAATCTCAGGGGTACTCCTTTGTATGTGATTTCCTTTTTTGCCCTTGCTGCTTGCAGTATTGTGTCTGTATCAGCAGCATCGATCATTCTGACTATAATATGTCTTGGGGTGTTTCTGTTGGGGTCTCTTTTAGCTGGCACCCTTCGGGCTTCTTGAATCTGGATGGCTCTATAATGGAGCGCTGGGAATTTTTCGGCAATAATTTGTTTCAGCAGGTTTTTTTCATTGGTATTGTTTCCTGACAGAGGAACCCAGGTGTGTGGGACCCGGGGCTGAGATCTCCAAGCCTGTACAGTTTGGGACTGGACCTGCCAGTAACTAGACAGTTACACCCACCAACTGCCGTGTAACTCCAACAACGGCCAGGATCCAGAGATCATCACACTCAGCTCCTGGGAGAGAACAAGACAGAGTCTCCTACCCTATGCCTGACTGTCTCCACCAGGGCCCAACAGCTGAAGACCACCGAGGCCCAACCAAGGCCTTGCTGGGAGCACTCTCCACACACTTGGATGAGCCTCACGCATAAAAGAACTGACAGAGGAACCCAGGTGTGTGGGACCCGGGGCTGAGATCTCCAAGCCTGTACAGTTTGGGACTGGACCTGCCAGTAACTAGACAGTTACACCCACCAACTGCCGTGTAACTCCAACAACGGCCAGGATCCAGAGATTATCACACTCAGCTCCCGGAAGCGTGGCCGTGCGACATCTTATCATCTCATTCCTAATTCGGTCAAACTGGCAGGCTACCAAATGTAACATGCCCACACGGCAGAGTCTGGCAAACTCCCCGTGGTATACCCAATATGCCAAATACCAGTAACAATGATGGGTCTCATTCTCCTAACCCTGAAAAAGCCTTGAATATGGCACTTTAAAAAAAAAAAATCTCAGGGCTAGGACGAAGAAGACGTTACTGGCACCTGCTCGAGGCAATCGACGAACAACAGGGTGGTCGTGATCGTGATCGTGATTGTTTCCTTGAGCTTCTGGTAGTTCAATGATTCTAATGTTGTTTCTTCTGGAATCATCTCGTAGGACTCTGATTCGCTCTTGAGCTATTTTGAGGTCCCTTGCCATCGTTTGCTGTTGTCTGTTGGCTTGGTGCAGCTGATCTTCCAAGTCACTGATTCTTTCCTCAGCTGTGGTCGTTCTGTTGTTGAGGGCAGTGAGTGAGGTTTTGACTTCGTCTATGGAATCTGTGATGCGTGCCATTTCTGTGCAGAACTTTCCAATTTCGGCTCTCATTTCTTGCAGTATTTTGTCAATTGTGCTATCGATTGTTTCTTTCATGTCCTCTTTCAGTTTAGCGGATATGTGTGTGACTGTTTCATCGAGTTGATTGAACATCTTGATGACTTCATGTCTGAATTCCTTCTCAGAGAGGTCCCTAAGGTGGCTAGCTCCTACTGAGGCTTCTTGAGAGATTTCCTCATGGTCTCCCTGTGGTGGGGATTTGCGTTGTTTCCTCATGTTGTTGTGTATATGGAGGGGTAATATTTGTTGGTTTGAGTGAACAACCTGCGGCCTGCCAAAAATTAAACCACGCCCACTTTTTAAGCCACGCCCACCTCTGAAGTGGCCACGCCTCCGCGGATACCTGCTTTTTGTCCAGGAAGTAAAGACTGGGTGGGGGACAAGGAAGCAGCTCTGATGGGCGGCCGAACCAAAGGGACAGGCAGAGAGGGACGCAGATCCCCTTTTCCTCCGAGCGTGGGGGGGGGGGCGCCTTAATTTGAGGATTTTTTTTTGATAGTGGGAAAGAATACAAAATTTTAATATTTAAATTTAAAAATATTACAACTGGTCTTTTGCAGACTAGAAAGTTTATGAAACAGTTCATACAACTGTTCTTTTTTTTTTTTTTGATATTCTTCATTTTTTTTTTGCTTTTTTTTTTCTTTTTTTATTAGTGAAAAACCATGAGGTACAGTTATAGGCTTACAAATTTTGTGCTTGGGTTTTTTTAAATCCACTTTGAATTTTCTTTGTGAATGGTGCAAAATACTGCTTTTCTAACAAGTTTTCTTGTCTATCCTGTTTTTTCAGGACCATTTCTTGAAGAAACCTTAATTGCTTCATTTAATGGACTTAGTTAACTTCTTTATCATAAATTAAGTGCCTTTAAATTTGTAAATTTAACTCAGAACTCTCAGTTATATTCCATTGGTCTGTGGGTATGTAATTAGTCTAGAACCCTGTAGTTTTGATCATTGAGACTTTGTAATAGAATTCAATATCGGAAAGGTCAATACCTCCTTTTGTTCTTTCTTAGAGTTTCTTTGATTATTAAGAAAGTTATAGGGTTACATACAAATTTCGGTAGTTTGTTCCAAGTCATTTAACAGTATTGGAATTTTAGTTGGTATTGCATTGAATCTATGGAATGCTTTGGGCAGGAAGGTCATTTTGACAATGTTTACACTTCCAGCCCACGAAAAGGGAATGAATTTCCAATTTTTAATGTCTTCTATCACTTTCATCAGTGATTTATATCTTTTAATGTAAAGTCTTCCACCTCCTTTATTAAGTTGAATCCCAGGGATCTGATGTTTTGATATACTGTTTTAAAAATGACTATCATTTAAATTTCTTTTTCTTCTATTTTATTATTTGCACAATAGAAATATCATTGATTTTTGTGTGTTCATTTTATAACCTGCTACTTTGATGTAATGGTTTCTTGTTTCTAAGAGATTTGTGTGTGTGTGTGAGAGAGAGAGAGAGAGACAGAGAGAGAGAGAGAGAGACAGAGACAGAGACAGAGACAGAGACAGAGACAGACGAGGGGTTTCAATGTATATTATATGTCATTTACAAATAGTGGTAGTTTAATTTCATCTCCAAGTTGGATTGATTTTTTTATAGTTTTCTTGTGTAAAACACATTGTCTTAACAAATATAAGCAGTATCTAGAACTTCGCTTGACTAAATAATTGAGAATTATAGTCTTGCCAAGTTGACACATAAAATCCACCATCATAGTAATCTAAACCATGAATAACCCAAATAAATTGAGATAAAACTTTATTTTCAGTTTGGGGGCCACATCCAGCAGTGCTTACAGCTTACTACTGGATTGGCATTTAGACCCCACTCCTGGTGGGCTCTGGGGACCATATAGGATGCCAGGGACAGAACCTATGTCAGCTGCATGCAAACTAAATGCCCTACCTGTATTGTTGCTCCAGCACAAGTTGTAATGAAAACTTTAAACAAATATGTATCTCGTGATAACCATGCCACAGCATTGCCTATCATAAGTGAGGGTTTAACCCCGCCTCTATATTACCCTAAACTTAGAAAAGATTTATTTTAGAGGAATTTTGGCCATTATTCATTCCACAAATTAATTTGTAGACTGTATTTCAAGGCCCTTAGGAAAAGTTTTTAAAATACCGGCAGTCTTAAATTTAGGCAGAACTTCTGTGCTTTTTCTCAACTGTCCATACTCCATTTCAATAACACTACATACATTTATATAGGGTAAAATTCTATGGACATGAGGTAGGAATCTGTATGATAGAAGGAAAGGAGTAGTTTTATCACTTCTAATAAAAACACCCCCTGGCATTGTTTGTGCCCATGGCTACTAACCATGATACCATAAAATCGCAAACTTTATCTCTCCTCTGGAACAAGAATATATCTCTTTATTCTTTAGAATATTATTTCTCAAATAGAGAAAATATCATTCTCCAGGGGACACTGAGTAATGTCCAGACATATACTTTGGTTGTGGGATATGAATAACAGCTGAGAGGCCAGGGATGCTTTTAGCCATTTTGTAGTGCACAGTGCAAACCAATAACGAAGAATTATTCAGTCCAAATATACATGATCCTTGGTTGAAAAATATTTTTGAATAAATAATCTAAACCACAAAAGTAGAGATTTTTATGCACATTAAAAAATAAAGACTATAACATACTTTCATTCTCTTTCATTCTGGAATTACAAGAAATAATGTAGCACTGTAGCACTGTCCTCCCGTTGTTCATCGATTTGCTCCAGTGGGCCCAGTAACTGCTCCATCATGAGACTTGTTGTTACTGTCTTTGGCATATTGAATAACTCATGAGTATCTTGCCAGGCTTTGCCGTGCTGGTGAGATACTCTCAGTAGCTTGCCGGGCTTTCCAAGAGGGGTGGAGGAATCAAACCTGGCTCGGCTGGGCCGGCTGCACACAAGGCAAACGCCCTACCACTGTGCTATCGCTCCAGCCCATCAAAATATAAAAAAAAAACAGTCTAAGTGTCTTATTCTCCTGTTTTAATTTCATCTGAAGGATAAATTATAATAAAGCAAGTAACCAAAAAAGTGTAAGTGTGTCCTGCTAAACGGAGACATTTTAGTCCATAGTACAGTATTGACATGATATCAGTGTTTTTATAATACTCAATACTTAATTGTACATGTTTTTGTTTTCTGCTGTGAGAATTAACTAGATTTAATATTTTAAGAGCAAGATTCTTCAAGTTTCTGGATTTAAGTCTCCTCACTGATAAAAGACGGCATTTAAAAAAGTCATGCGGGATATATTTCCAGGAGTGGTATTGCTGGGTCAAATGGGAGCTCAAATTCTAATTTTTTGAGAATCGTCCATACTGTTTTCCAAAAGGGTTGGACCAGTTGGCATTCCCACCAGCAGTGAAGGAGGGTCCCTTTCTCGCCACATTCGTGCCAGCACTGGTTGCTTTTGTTCTTTTGGATGTGGGCCAGTCTCTGTGGTGTGAAATGATATCTCATTGTTATTTTGATCTGCATCTCCCTGATGATTAATGATGTACAGCATTTTCTCATGTGCCTTTTAGCCATTCGGATTTTCTCTTTGCAAAAGTTTCTGTTCATTTCCTCGCCCCATTTTTTGATGGGGTTGGGTGTTTTCTTCTTGTGGAGTTCAACCAGTACCTTGTATATCCTTGATATCCCAGAGAGGCAAAAACGTATAGTCGAAGTGACATCTTCACTTATTTGTTCATTGCAGCACTCTTTACAATAGCCAGAATCTGGATAAAACCTGAGTGCCCGAGAACAGATGACAGGTTAAAGAAACTTTGGTACATTTACACAATGGAGTACTATGTAGCTGTCAGAAAAGATGAAGTTATGAAATTTACATGCAAATGGTACTACATGGAAAGAATCATGCTAAGTGAAATGAGTCAGAAAGAGTGGGATAGACACAGAAAGATTGCATTCATCTGGGGAACATAAAGTAACATAATGGGAGACTAACACCCAGTAGTGGCCAAGACTAGTACCAGGAATTTTGCTCAATGACTTAGAGGCCAGCCACATGTGTTAGGGGAAAAGGAAGCTCAGATAGAGAAGGGAGCACCAAATAAAGGGTGTTGGGAGGATCCTCTTAGGATGGGAGAAGCATGCTGAAAGTAGACTATAGACCAAACATGATTACCACTCAATGTCTGTCTTGCAAACCACAGAACCCAAAAGGAGAGAGAGAGAACAAAAGGGAATGCCCTGCCACAGAGGCAGGGTGGGATGGGGGGGAATGGGGGGTGGGAGGGATGCTGGGACCTGTGGTGGTGGAGGATGGGTGCTGGTGGAGGGATGGGTACTTGATCATTGTATAACTGAAACCCAACCACAAAAATTTGTAAGTCTATAACTGTACCTCGTGGTGTTTCACTAATAAAAAATAAATAAAATAAAAATTTAAAAATAGATAAATGAAAAAAGTCATATGGTTTCTATTATCTGTATGAGTCTAGGAAATTCTGAGTAGAGTGTAAAAGAGACTTTAAGATAATATATGTAGCACTGTCCACCCATTGTTCATCGATTTGCTCAAGCGGGCCCCGTATCATCTCCATTGTGAGACTTGTTACTGTTTTTGGCATATCGAATACACCATGGGGAGCTTGCCAGTTTCTGCCGTGCGGGCGGGATACTCTCGGTAGCTTTCCAAGCTCTCCGAGAGGGATGGAGGAATCAAACCCAGGTTGGTGCATGCAAGGTAAACGCCCTTCCTGCTGTGCTATCGCTCCAGCCAAGATAATATATGTAAGACACAAAAATATCTGGTGAAAAGTATACATGAATAGAAGCTGTGACACAGCATAGAATAGGTCATTGTGAAGCAGTGGGATGGAGAGAGAAAATTACAACTATTAACTCTTTTAGAAGCATGATTTTATAGTTGAATACTGATTATTTTCCTGCAGTCATGAATTTTTTAAAAAAATTTCAATGAACATATCCAAATACCAATGATCTTGGGCAAGAAAGTTAGCTCAATAGGCTAGAGTGCATGGATGGCGTGCAGGAGGCTGAGGTTTGATTCCCCGGTACTATATGGTCCATTGAGTCATGACCCCCAAAACAAATAAATATCAGCAATGCTTTAAATGGTCATAGAAATGTGTTCCTAACTATTCTTTTTGAATATCAAGCCTTATGGGAAAGCAATATGTAAATTCCTCAGAAGCCTAGGGATTGAGTAAAGTAATGTAGTAGCAATGTAATCCTAGGAATATAACCTGTCACTGTCACTGTCCTTCCATTGTTCATCGATTTGCTTGAGTGGGCTCAGTAATATCTCCATTGTGACAATTGTTACTGTGGACTGTAGCAATAGTGCAGTGGATAGGGCGTTTGCCTTGCAAGTGTCCAACATGGCCAACCTGAGTTTGATTCCTCTGCCCCTCTTGGAGAGCCCAGCAAGCTACTGAGAGTATCTCGCCTGCACGTCAAAACCTGGCAAGCTCCCCATGATGTATTCCATATGCCACAGTAACAATTGTCAGAATAGAACGGAATATACTCTAAAGGCCCAAAAGAAAAACCATCTGCAATCCTATATTCACTGTAGCATTATTCACAGAAGCCAAAATCTAGAAACAACACAAGTGCCCAAGAACAGATGATCATATTAAGAAGCTTTGGTATATGTTATACAATAAAATACCACTTGGACATTATAAAATATGAAGTAATAAAATTTGCAGATATATGGATGAATCTGTCTGGAGTCTATCATCCTTAGTGAAATGAACACAAAATGATTGCATTCATTTGCAGTATTTAAAGAAATATTGTACAGAACAATACCCAAAGATAATAGAAACAAAAGGCAGAACTGATCTTTTGTTGGAAGCTTGCCTTCCTGTGGCTAGGGGGATCAGGATAGGGAAGGAACCTCTAGGACAATGATAGAGGGAAGTGGTCAATTTGGAAGAGAGCTGGAGGTAAAGTGATACACATGATGTACTTTCAATAACACTTTTGCTAACCTGAGTGCCTTACAGGATAAAAGAAAAAGAGAAAACTATCTATTTTAGAGGCAGACTGGGGGGCTGGGGAGAAATGGGACATTGGTGGGGAAAAGGGCACACTGGTGAAGATAATGGTGCTTGATCATTGTATTCCTGAAACTCAATCACTTTGTAACTTGGTAATTCATAATGATTCAATAAATTAAAAAAATAAAGAGCAATATAAAATAATTAAAGAATGAGCTTTAAATGATTGCCCTTAAGTTTTAGCGGACGCCTCCCCCAGTTGGAAGGCCGGTGACCAGAAGCCTCTACAAGCATAGCTCGAGTATGCGGGAACTAGGACTTTTCCTCCAAACTGCCGGGACTACGGCTCCCAGGTAACCTCTGATTCTGGAAGTCACGCCCACAGCCCACCCGCCAGCGCCATCTTTACAGCATACAGCCGAAGAGAAGGGCCACATGGAGGGCTGGCTCCACAGCTCCTGGAGAAAAAACCAGGTTTCAAAAAGAGCCGAGATCATCAGGAAGTCCCAGATGGGGTAGGTGCCACATCCCGCCTCCCCCAGATGGAACCCCGGTGAACAGAAGCCTCTACAAGCATAGCCCTAGTATGCGGGAACTAGGACTTTTCCTCCAAACCTCTATATGCATCTCTCTATATGCAAAGTGATCAATGGGAAGTAAATCACCCAACGTTTGTCCCTGAAAATCAGAGTTAAGTTTGGAGCACGGCCACAGCCCCAGAAACACAAGGACTTAATGCAGAACCCAGCAGCTTGGAGCAGAAAAGTGAACGGACTATGTGTTAATCCAGGCCATCATGTCTGCCCGGAGGGGAAAGGGTGTTACCCCATTTGCCCTCTCTTCTCTGGAAAGAAGGATGGCGGCTGCATGGGAGCCTTGTGGACAGCAGGTATGAGCCGGGGGTGTGGGGGCAGCTAAAACCTCATGGGAAGGGGGGCGTTTTGGTCCGTCCTTCACGCCCTTCCGAGGTCACCAGTTGCCCCCCACGAGCGGCTCTCCAGCACAGCCATGGCCCCGGAAGCACAAGGACTTAATGCAGAACCCAGCAGCTTGGAGCAGAAAAGTGAATGGACTATGCGTTAATCCAGGCCATCATGTCTGCCCGGAGGGGAAAGGGTGTTGCCCCATTCGCCCTTTCTTCTCTGGAAAGAAGGATGGCGGCTGCATGGGAGCCCTGTGGACAGCAGGTATGAGCCTGGGGTGTGGGGGTGACAAAAACCTCATGGGAAGAGGGGCGTTTTGGTCCGCCCTTCACGCCCTACCGAGGTCACCAGTTGCCCCCCACCAGCGGCTCTCCGGCATGGCCACGACTCCAGAGCACAGAAACCAATTTCTTAATTATCTGACTTTCAGTAGAAATACTTCCAGGGTTAATAAGTAAAATAGCAGAAATCCAAAACCAACATTTAATTCTTGAACCCAGATGTAGAAAGCAAATCACTTCACAATGCTTTTTCAGCATGTCTGATTTGGGGGGGGGGGTAAACTCTAAATAATAGTGGTGAATCTTTTATTGAAACAATGAATCTAATCAAAGCAGATAGAGTGTTAACTAGAATTCATCTGCCTCACAGGGACTGGGAGGGGTGGGGGTGGGGTTTTATTGGGGTTCTTCATGGTAAAAAATAAGTATTGGTAAAGGGAAGAAAAAGTTTTAGCGGAAATTGGTGTTAACTGAGGCACTTTAAGCATTATGGAAATACATCTTTTGATCGCTGCTTCAAGAATAATAGTGTTGTGGGACTGAGAGACAATATTATGGATATGGTGTTTTCCTGGCACATGATGGAACTGCGTTACATCTCCAGCATCCCATACGGTACCCCAAGCCAGCCAGGAATCCCTGAGTCAGAGCCAGGAATAACCTCTGAACATCACTGGGTGTGACTCCAAAACAGCAACAATAAAAAGAATAATAGTGTCAAGATCTTTGAAGGTAAAAGACATGCCATGTCATACTCATTTCATTTCACAGAGGATTTAGACCTTTCTTAGATGATTCATAAGTAGCCATTGAGTAATTGCAGTATGTAATTGGTACAGAATAAGAAATGCACATTTTAATAGTTGACTAATTGTTTAAGAATTTTATGCTGTTTATTTAAAGTATCAGTTGAGAATGCATAAAATGCTGGTTCAGTCCAGCTTTGGAATGGAACACTTTTTATTTATTTCCAACATGTAAGATTGTAATTTAATTCATGTCATTTTCATACATGACAAAACTGAATTTACATTAATCAATTCAGTGCCTGTGTCCTGTATCCTGTAGTTTTATGACTAATTCTGAACCAAATTGTTACACTTTTCACTGCAGAATTGTATTCAGGAAGGGAAATGAATAATTTTGTAGATAAGTCAGTATTTCATGTTGGCCATGTCCTGCACCTTGCTTGCATTTTACGAAATTCTTGAAATAATCACAAGTAGACATTTCATCTTTGATGAATATCTTAGGAAAGACTAAATTTTATTTTCCATCGGCCCATCCCCAACATATTTAGATGTCCTGAAATCCCCCTTTCATTCCTCAGTACCCCACCACATTACTTATAAGTGAACACCCAGGAAGGGAGCCAGAAGGCTTCCTAATGGTCAAGTCTGAAGTTTCATTTCTCATCGATTTTATATATGTCTGTCATTCCTTGAGGCGAATGATCAGCAGTTTACCCTTTATTCTGAAAGAACTCTCTGTCTCCAGGTTCTGCCACACAAGCTTTTACTCTGACTCTGGACGCTCTTCCACACCTCAGGGAAGCCTGCTTGTTTGTTTTCTACCTCCACCTGCAAATTAGCAGTATGAAGGAATGTCTGATTAGATCCCCACTGGTATTTTATTTTATTTTATTTTGCCAGTTACAAACAAACATATTCCTTCTTAAGGAAATAATCTCAGGCTTTGCTGGTATATCCTCATCTTGTAGAAAGTAACCCAAAGCTGGACTGGAGAGATAGCACAGCTGGTAGGGCATTTTCCAGACATCATATATAGTCCCCTCAGCACCGCCAGGAGTAATTCTTGAGTGCAGAGCCAGGAGTAACCCCTGTGCATTGCCAGGTGTGACCTAAAAAGCAAAAAAAAAAAAAAAAAAAAAAAAAAGAAAGTAACCTAAATCTGCCATCTTTAGATTTGTGTCAGAGACATTATTTATGTTCATTAAACAGTGTGAAAACAATGATTTGTGAGCATGCTGAGTTATTTTACTGCACCACTTGCCACTTTATTGCTATCTTGTTAAGTGTTAATCCAATACTGACATAGTAATTGATTATTAAAAATATATAATTAGGTCTAATTTTCTCATTCATGGAAGGATACACTCTTTGGTTTTGCATATTTATGAGACTGCATCTGCTTTTTAAAAAAATATGCTATTACATAATGAGTCTACTAAAATGAATTTATTTAGACAAATTAAAGCTTACCGCATTTCACCAAAATGATATCCATTATTTTTGTATTTCAGATTAATTTTCTAGGAAAACAGGAGAAATATTCACAAAAACACAAGAATGTAGAACCAAATTATTTTTTAAAATTCAATGGCAATCAATTAATTTGATTGTTTCTTAAACCAAGTACCTTTTCTGAGGGTCAACTAATTCCAGGCACTGTGTTAGGCTTTGTAAATAGTGAAAGTAAGAATGGAAGGTTCTGGGGCCAGAGTGATAGCACAGCGGGTAGGGCATTTGCCTTGCACACGGCCGATCCGGGTTCGATCCCCGGCATCCCATATGGTCCCCCAAGCACCGCCAGGAGTAATTCCTGAGTACAGAGCCAGGAGTGACCCCTGAGCATTGCTGGGTGTGACCCAAAAAGGCAAAAAAAGAAGAATGGAAGGTTCTGATAATAATAAAATGAATTTACATGTTTCAAAATTTTAATTCATTATTTTCCTTTGGGGGGCTACACCCAAGGTTGCTCAGGGTTTACGTCAGGCTATGTTTTCAGGGTTCACTTCTGGTGGTAATTGGAGGACTATAGAAGGAACTCTGGTTGGCCAGGTACAAGGCAAATGGTTTATTATTATGCTGTCTCCAGATTTCTGAAAAATTCAATACTGAGTGAAAACAAAGGGGTTCTTCTCATTTCTGTGGCCCTGCTGTGAGAAACCAGCCTCTGGAAAGGAGTAGTTTCCATTCAAAGCTAAAACAACAGATTTTCATTCAAATTTGGGAAAACAATGGATGGACTAATCCTTGGTAACACAGTGCCCTGCATTCTGTGCTAACCTTCTTGAGTGTGGTTTCTTGGAGGCTCTCAGAACACTAACCCTGTTTGAAAGAGCTAGAAAAGATGGTTTGGAGGAGGGAATATATCATATTGAGTGAACTCAATTATTTCTTTATGACCACAATGCATGAAGCATTTTTCCTGGGGTATGACTTCTCTATACTACTTGCACAGGGTTCCATAGGTGGAAGGGTGCTGAGGGAAAGAATTGAAGGGTAGCTGAATATAGAAGTGAAGGCTTTTTTCTTTACTCTTTGCCTTAATGTAGTTGAATGTTTCTTTGATTTTTATAGGAGAAAAGGTAATTAAAGAATTAGGCCATTTGCCTAAGGTATAAATCAAGGGGGGAAAATGCCTTTCTTTTTAGCCACTGTTAGTACATGTGGGACTTCAGATTTATGAACTGCAGTTTAATCTCTCTTTTAACCTATTTTTAATTCTTCCTGCCATTGTCTCTTCTGTTTTTTCTCTCTCTTGTTTATTTTGAGATCTTCCACATAACCTGTGGGTATGTCTTTAAATGACCCTTTCAAAGTGAAATCTTTACTGATTGTTAAAATTGGATTTGTTCTTTGTCAAGGAAGGGCTCCCATTACATCCTCTAACTTATAAATATATATATAAAATATATATATATATACACCTCCAGAGCCAGCCATGGCCATGCTGGGACCACTCTCCACACGTCTGGACTGCCCTATTGCATGAAAGAAATGGCAGAGGAACTCAGGCATGCGGGTCCCGGGCATGCGGGTCCCGGGGCTGAGGTTTCCAAGCCTACTCGGATTGGGGCTGGGCCTTCTCCAACCAGACCCCCCATCTTCCAGTAGGTAGGCGTCACACCCACCAGCTGCTGCCAGCGCCATCTTGGTCCCATCAACGGCCAAGAGGCAGAGACTATAAAACCCAGTTCCTGGAAGCATGCGGCCGCATTTGCGACATCTTATTATCTTATTTTTCCTTTGGAGAACCTGGAAGGCTACCAAGGGTATACTGCCCACACGGCAGAGACTGGCAAACTTCCCGTGTCATACTCAATATGCCAAATACCAGTAACAATGATGAGTCTCATTCTCCTAATCCTGAAAGAGCATTGAAATGGCTCTTTTAAAATCTCAGGGCTAGGAAAAAGGAGACGTTACTGGTGCCTACTCCAGGAAATCGACGAACATCAGAATGATGGTGATCGTGATATATTTATATACAGATATACATATATACATATATATGTATGTACATATATACACATATATATGAACGTACATAATATATTTACATATATAAAATTTATATATACATGTGTGTAAATATATATTATGTGTCTATAAATATATGATATATATTTTATATATACAATTCTATATATAATTTATGTATATATTTCACATGCTGTGATTGTGTGTCTACATTAGTGCAGTAGATGAAGTATCTTAAAAATGCTTAACTTGATTTAATTTCCTAGAATCTATTGGAGTATAAGATCCAGAAGATGCTTAATAAGTATTTGGCAAATAAAAGTTTGAATGAAAGAATGAATGAATGAAGTATAAGAGACTCATGACCTCCTATAAGTGTTCATATCTATTCTAATTGGTCTCTCCAAAATTGCTTTGATTTGAAGGTAAATTCTTCACTATAATGTTTTCAGTGATACCCAAACCTCAGTTTGGTGTAGGCATATTAGTTACTGATGTGTAACCAATTACTCCTTAATTTAATGATTTAGAACAATAGCAATTTATTACCTTGCACAGTTGATATGAGTAAAGAATTTAAGAAATCACTTGGTTCTACAAGTATAATCAGGTATTTTGTGTTGCAATTACATCTTTACTGGAATTGCTATCATCTGAATGTTTGACTGTGGCTGGAAGATACATTTCCAAAGTGACTTATTCTTGTGGCTGGCAAATCAATACCCTCACAAAAAGATGATTCCTATCTACTTGAGCCCCTTCCCAGACCTTCTTGACTATTCAATCCAAGAGACCAAAGCAGAACATGCAATGAACTTATAATATACCATTGGTACACATTTTGCCTTTTCCTACACAACCCACGATTCAGTATTAGAGGAAAAACACAAGGAAAAGAACATAATGAAGCTAAATTGGACCATCTTAGAAGTTTGTTATCACAAAAAATTCTGTTAGTCCTTGCTCTTTGAGACAGGAAACAGAGTATCTGTTTCCCTTGGCCATGTCTTTCAGGGATTTGGGGGAAGGTCACGAAGAGGAGAGTAAACCCCTGGGGAACTACTCATGAGTTACACATGAGTTGCTGACAGTATGAGTCTTTGACTTATCTTGGACCTTTCACCTCTGGTCCCCTTTGCCCTTTGGTAACATAAATAAATTTCCACAAGATTCCTCTTTAGTGAGTGTTGTTTTCTTTATTAAGGATGATAAGTTAGGGTCAAAACAGTCAGGGGAATTACCCAAGGATGCACCGTATGTTACTGTCAGAGTAAGGATTGCATCTGTAAGTATCTGAACTTCATGCTTATGTTTTGACGGGCCTACCTAGATACATTAATGAGTTGTGACATGTAAACTTCTCTGAATTTCCTTCTCTGAAATTCTAAACTAACTTACTTTCTTGCTGCCACTACAGACACTACTCTGACCCCCACTCATATACCAACATTTCAAACAGAGCATGCAAAAACATGTACACACACACACACACACACACACACACACACACACCTAAAAACATAGTCTCCTGACAGCCTCTCTCTTGTGCCAATAGGGAGCCCCCAGGGGGTACTTTTAGAATAAGGCTGAGGCTCCTATGCTCAAATGAGAAAGCTATAATTTTCATATTGTATCTCCTTGCCTATTGTAAATCAGTCATTTTAAGGATGCTTCCCATTCTTGTTTCCCTTCAGGCAGCTCTTATTCCTCTCCGGAAAAAGAAAAGATTTGCTTTATAGCTAACTGCAGGACTGAAATGACATATAAAATAGCAACAGCAGGGAACAAATGTGTCCCTAAAGCAGCAATATGGTGCCTTTTTGTGTATTTTAAGGCTTTGGAGTGAGAGGCAATTTTTCTTTTCTGTTTTCTATTTGAATAGGTGTTGAAAATTTAGAAAACAGTATCAGGCGTGTTCAGTAATGGAGCCTGACCCAGGTTTTGCTATCAATGCTAGGGATATATATATATATATATATATATATATATATATATATGTGTGTATGTGTGTGTGTGCTATTTGGTCAGTTGCTCTAATGATATTTGCAGGGCAAAGCATATTAGCAAAGAATGTTCCATTAGTAGGTGTGAGATTATTAAGCTTTATTTTCTAATACTTTTCCAACCAAAATAATTGGCATTTCATATCATTAATCGAAAAACCATAGAAGAAAATCCTATTTCACTCTGCTAAAAGAAATAAAACACCTCTACTTTTTCTTCCTTTCAATGTAAGAAACAGCCATTCTAACTGCAAAACCCATTTTCTCTTTTTTTCTTTTATTTTTGTCAAATAGGACAATTTAAAAATTTCTTTTGAAACAAAGCACTCAAAAGTCAAAGTAATATCTATATTTCTCCAAACTCCCTCTGGTATCAATAAATCCTAAAAACTGACAGCACAGGGGAAAGTTCTATACTAAGAAAAAGGAGCAAATTGATCAAAAGTGTTGTTCGTTATCCTCCATATTAGAAATGCTGCCTCATACGGGGTTATTTCCAGGTTTATTTAACAGGGTTATTTCTTGGAGGGAGAACTCCTTTGTGACCTGCCTTCCCTACCTCACTGTCTGTAAAATGGTCCCCTCACAGCCATGGCTTTCCAAACATGGGAAGGACAGCCTGTTCTTTTCTTTCCTCCTGCACCTCTTCTTTTTTTCTTCCTGTCCCATTGTTAAATCTTTTCCAGTTCACCTAAATTTCCCTTTTAACAGATATTAAGACTCAATTTTACGAGAAAAGGGATCGTCACATACCCCCACAGGCTCCATCCCTCAACATGAACTAGGAGAATCTCCCACAATGCCCAGAAGAATGATTTGGTGATAAAGAGCACCTGCCTTGAATACCATTCATTTACTTACTACTTGTCCACCTGGTCTTATTGCCTAAAAGATGAGCTGATAATTGTCTTTCTTTGTAGAAGCCTTTATTTATTTATTTATTATTTGGTTTTGTTTTTGTTAGGCGGGACACACCCTGTATGCTCAGGGCTCACTCCAGATCACTCCTGGCTTTCTGCTTCCTGGGGAATCAGGGTAACATAAGGGGTGCTGGGGAGCAAAATCAGGTCGACTGTGTGCAAGACAATTGCCCTATCTGCTGTACTATTACTCCAGCCTCTCAAGGCTTTTCTGACTCCTGGGTTTTGTTTAGGTTTTCAGGCTCCCATTTGGTGTTCAGGAAACCAGGGGCCCCATCAAGTGAATTTTAGCTAAATGGGTTGACTTAGAAAGGCAATGCTGCTTGAATATCCCTGAAGTGCCACCAACCATCTAGACCATCCAGGCATTGCTCTGAGGCTGCTCAGACCGCACCAGATAATGTTTGGAGTACCATGTGCTACCCGGATCGAATCCGGGTCTGGTGCATGCTAGGTATGCATCCTAACTGCTGTACTATCTGCAGCCCTCAAGTTAATATTTTTATGTTCTTTGTATAGATGTCAAAATTGGAGTCACTGGGTCATATTTTAGTTTTTCATTTAATTTTTGAGAAGTATCCACTCTCAGAGGCTAAACCAGAGAACCTTCCTACAAACTGCATGAGAGTTCCGTTTTCACCACATCCTTAGGAATACTGGTTGTATACTGTTTTTTTAAATATAGGACATTCTTACTGGTGGCAGGATAATGTTTCAATATCACTTTGGCTTGCATTTCCTTGATAATAAATAAGTGATATAAACACTTTTTCAAATGTCTATTGGTCATTCATATGTCTTCTTAGCGTTGACATTTGCTTTTATCTTATTGTAATAATAGACCTTTGTTAGATTATAGTATACAAATATATTCTCCCAGTTAGCAGGGTTTTTTTTGTTGTTGTTGTTATTTTCAGTCCTAGTTTATTTCTCCATGCAAAAGTGTGTTTTTCTTTATTAAGTCCTACTTTCTTGCTCCATGTAAAACTTTTTTTGCTCGAGGTAAAGGTAAAGGCCCTCCCGTTGATCGTCGATTTGCTTGAGCGGGCCCAGTAACGTCTCCATTGGAGACTTTGTTGTTACTGTGTTTGGCATATCGAATACTCTCGGTAGCTTGCCGGGCTCTCCAAGAGAGGCGGAGGAATCAAACTCGGGTCGGCCATTTTGGCCGCTTGTAAGGCAAACGCCCTACCAGCTGTGCTATTTTAGTTGGATAAATTTCATTTGTTAACTTTCATTTATGTTTTCTCTGGAGTGAAATATCTAAGACTTCTCTGGTCAGTATATACCTATCAAAAATATACTGTAATAGAATTAAGTATGTATATATTATAAACGTTATGATCTATATAGAGGAGTTTGAAGTATTTTGAATTAAACTTTGAGTGTAGTGTGAAATAGAGATCCAATTTCATTTTTTGTCTTATAGCCATCAGACGAAATTTGAGCCCCATCACTGTTCTGTGAGGGAGGCACATTGTTTGTGTCATTATTCTCCTCTTTCAGATCAGAGACACCGTTAGGGATTTTCCAGGAACTGTGGATTACCAAGATGAAAGAGTCAAGTTGTCTTCTGGAGTGCATACTGTGATTTTGAGAATGATTCTAGCCTTGAACCATGGTGAAGAAGGAATCAGTTCACACCATGTACTCTGTCTCATGGATTTTAAGAATCTAAGGCAAGATTTTCAGTGACACAGAATAGATGGTGCATGCCAAAGATGGTATCTGTTTGGAGGAACTACGTTGTCTGCTGAATTATTTCTCTGACCCGTTCCCTCTCTGATTCTCAGAAAATACTGTGATAAAAGAAGAGAAATGTAATCTCCAGGAGAAATGGTTTTATGTCAGTCTTGTGGAATGAAGTGGGTGTTAGTTTAATCTAAGCTAGTTTAGTTGATGGCTAATACGAAGGAATTTATGAAAGAGGGATATACTTTTAAGTAAATAATTTTGAAATAATAAAATAATTTTGAAATAAACTTTTACTAACTTCATAGGCCTGGTAAACCACAGGATTTCTTTGGATTATTTTATTCATTCAAAAATAGCCAAAAGGCTGTTCATCCCCAACGCTGTGCCAGTCTTCTTCCCCTCCCAAGTCAGGTAAGCCGCCAGTACTCGAACCCAGAAATTGGCTTTCTTCGTGCAAGTGCTCCGGGCATCATCTAGGACTCTGGATCGCCCACCAGCCCTGAGCCTCTTCCTGTTCATCCCCAACGCTGTGCCAGTCTTCTTCCCCTCCCAGCTAGTACCCCCCCCACACACACACACCAGGTACCTGTGGGGGCGTGGCCTCTTCAGAAGTGGGCATGGATTCTGTAGAAATGGGTGTGGTCTAATTTTAGGTGAGCCAACGCTCATGAGGCCGCAAGTAGTTTAGTCATACCAAGAAATCTAGTGTAACAACTCAGTCCCCATACCTCCACACCAACATGAAGAAACAACGCAAATCCCCACCACGTAGGGAGGACGATGAAGAGTCCAGAAGCCTCAGAAGGTGCTACTCACCTAAAAGACCTCTCTGAGAAAGAATTCCGATATGAAGTAATGAAGATGTTCAATGAACTCAATAAAACAGTCAGACAGATATCCAACAACATGACAGAAACAATCAAGAAACTATGGGAAGAAATGAGAGCAGAAATTGGAAAGCTATGCACAGAAATGTCACGAATAAAAGATTTTGTAAATGAAATAAAAAACTCAGTCTGTGCCATCAACAGTGGAATGGCCACAGCTGAAGACAGAATCAGTGAGCTGGAAGATCAGCTGCACCAAGCAAACAGGCAACAGCAAACAATGGAAAGAGACCTCAAAATAGCTCTAGAGTGAATCAGAGACCTAGGAGATGATTCCAAGAGGAACATTAGAATCACTGGTTACCAGAAGCTCAGGGAAACAATCCCAATAAAAAAAACATGTTCAAACAAATCATTTCTAAAAAATTTCCTGAGCCGGACAATGCAGCCATTCAGATTCAAGGAGCCTGAAGGGTACCAGCTAAAAGAGACCCTAATAAAAACACTCCAGGACATATAATAGTTAGAATGATGGATGCCATGGTTAGAGATACAATACTGTAAGCAGCAAGGTCAAAGAAGGAAATCACAAAGGAGCGTACCGTACATTCACAGCAGACCCATCAGAGGAAACCCTCCAAGCCCTAAGGCAATGGTGGGATATAGTGAAAAAACTCACTGAAATGAATGCTTCACCAAGAATATTCTATCCGGCTAAATTGTCACTCAAACTCGAAGGAACAGTACACTATTTTCTAGGTAAACAGTAGCTCAGAAACTTCATAGACTCAAAACCAAACCTAAAAGAAGGGCTAAAGGGGCTACTATAAGACAAGACAAACACTACAAACACAACAGACCCTTACAGAAAGATGACACGAAACCCCATAACAATAATCTATCTCAACGTCAATGGTCTAAATTCACCAATTAAGAGAAACAGAGTGGCAAAATGGATTCAAGACAGAACCCAACATTCTGCTGCCTACAAGAAACTCATCTGAACAATCAAAGAAAACACACACTCAAAGTTAAAGGATGGAAAACATTCCTGCAAGCAAACAGATACCTCAGAAAAGCTGGAGTGGCTATACTAGTATCCGGCAACATTATTTTCAGGTTGAAAAAGATTAGAAGGGACAGCTAAGGCCATTTTCTATTCATCAATGGATACATACAACAGGAAGAAATCACACTCGTAAATATATACACACTGAATGAGGGAACAGCTAAATATTTAAAACAATTGCTAACAGATTTTAAAGGAGGGCATTGCTAGTAACACAATATTAGCCAAAGACTTCAACATCACCTTATCACCTCTGAATAAATCAACAAGAACAAACCTCAGCAAGGAAACATTAGCTTTGAAGGAAGAAATAGAAGACAGAGGGCTTATAGACCTACACAGGGCTTTACACCCCAAAAAGAAAGAATATACATTATTTTTCAGTGCACACAAAACATTTTCCAAAATAGACCATGTGCTAGGACACAAAACATACTTCAAAAGAATCAGGAAGATAGAAATAGTATCACCAATCTTTTCAGACCGCGATGCACAGAGAATAGAAGTGAATCACACACAGACATGGAAAAACAAACTAAACACCTGAAAATTAAACAACTCAATGTTAAACAAAGAGTGGATCAGGAAGGAAGTCAAGGACAAAATCAAAAGATACCTGAAAACAAATTAGAATGTAATACTAGCTACCAGAACCTATGGGATGCAGCTAAATCTGTGTTAAGGGGAAATTTTTTTGCTCTGCAAGCATTTATCAGGAAGGAAGAAAGGGCCCACATAAACAACTTGACTTCACAGCTCAAGAGCTTAGAAAAGGATCAACAAAAGGAGTCCAAATCAGGCAGAAGGAAAGAGATCATAAAACTTAGAGCAGAAATCAACAACATGAAAACCAAAAAAACAATCTGAAAGATCAATGAAACCAAGAGCTGGTTCTCGAGAAGGTAAACAAGTAAATAAAATACTAGCAAGTCTCAAAAAGAAAGAAAGAGAGAGAGAGTACCCTAATAAAATGAATAAGAAATGAGAAGGGGGATATCACAACAGTAACCAAAGAAATTTAAAAGATCATCAGAGACTACTTTGAAAGTCTGTATGCCATGAAACAAGGGAAACTGGAAGAAATGAATAAATTCCTGGATTCCTATAATCTTCCAAGGCTGAATCAAGAAGCTCTAGAGTACATGAATAGACCTATTAACATCAAGGAAATTGAAACTGTAATCAAAAGTCTTCCCAAAAACAAAAGCCCAGGTCCAGATGGATTCAGTAGTGAAAATTTCCAAACATTTAAGGAGGACCTATTGCCAGTTCTTCTCAAGCTTTTCCAGGAAATTATAGAAAAAGAAACTCTCCCAAAAAGTTTCTATGAAGCCCATATCTCTCTAATACCAAAAGAAAACAAAGACACCACAAGAAAAAAAAATTACAGGCCAATATCCTTAATGAACATGGATGTGAAGATTCAAAACAAAATACTAGCAAATAGAATTCAGCAAATCATCAAAAATACCATACACCATGACCAAGTGGGATTCATCCCGGGGATGGAAGGATGATTCATTCAAAAATGAATCAACATAATCTATCATATCAACAAAAGAAAAGATAAAACCATATGATCATATCAATATATGCAGAGAAAGCATTTGACAAGCTCCAGCACCAGTTTGTGATGAAAACCTCGCCAAAATGGATATAGAGGGGTCTTTCCTCAATATAGTTTTTATCACAAACCTACAGCAAGCATTATCCTCAATAGGGAAAAACTGAGAGCCTTCCCTCTAAGATCAGGGACGAGACAAGGATTCCAACTCTCTCCAATGCTGTTCAATACAGTATTGGATGTACTTGCAATAGCATTTAGGCAAGAAAAAGATATTAAGGGCATTCAGGTAGGAAAGGAATAAATCAAGCTCTCACTATTCACAGATGATATGATACTATACTTAGAGAACCCTAAAACCTCTACCAAGAAACTCCTAGAAACAATAGACTTGTATAGTAAAGTTGCAGGCTATAAAATTAATACCCAAAAGTCCATGACTTTCCTATATGCAAATAGTGAGAAAGAAGAAAGTGACATGAAAAAAGCAACCCCGTTCAAAATTGTGCCCCAGAAAATCAAGTACCTAGGAATCAGCTTAACTAAGGAAGAAAATGACCTGTACAAAGAAAACTAAAAAACACTACTTCAGGAAATAAAAGAGGACACAAGAAAATGGAAAGATACTCATGAATCAGGAGAATGAACATTGTCAAAATGGCAAGACTTCCCAAAGCACTGTACAAATTCAATGCAATCTCCATAATGATACCCATGACATTCTTCAAAGAAATGGAGCAAATTCTCCTGAAATTCATATGGAACAATAAGTCCCCACGAATAGCTAAAGCAATTCTTGGGAAAAAGAAAATGGGAGGAATCAACCTCCCTAACTTCAAATCTATTACTGTACCTCAATGTGTTTCACTAATAAAAATTTTTAAAAAAGTAAAATGTTGGGACTGGAGCAACAGCACAGCAGGCAGGGTATTTGCCTTGCATGTAGCCAACCCCGGTTCGATTCCCAGCATCCTATATTGTCCCCTGAGCACTGCCAGGAGTAATTCCTGAGAGCAGAACCAGGAGTAACCCCTGTGCAATGCTGGGTGTGACCGAAAGAGAAAAAAAATAGTCAAATGTTGGTCTACAAAAACAGGAACTTCACTCACTTTTTAATATCTGCTAAATATACTATAAATCTCATTACAGGAAACTCACTCATTTTTTTCAATCCTTTCTCTGGAAAAAGACGTCTAAGGATTGATATGTCTCTGAGGATAGTTATGGTAAGGGAAATCATGAAATAAGTGGAGACAAGGTCCAGCCACCTTCTCCCTGTGGGCAGAGTATGGGAAAGGAAACCCTCTTTATGTTGGTTTATAACACTGACTCATGCTGCTTGCCCCACCAGAGTAAATAAACACACACACACCCACACACGCGCACACACACACCACTTTTGGGGTGTCTTTAAGACCTCAACAATATTCACAGTAATAGCCACTTACAGTTTGTGGAAACTATGCAAAGTCCTATCCTCTCTATTAAGAACTATCTCATTTTTTTCTTTGCAAAAGCCCCACAAAGCAGATATTGTTACTGTTTCTGCAGGAAAAGTGGGCTCTGAAGCAAGTGACCTGAGATCACACAGCTCCTTAGGAAGTCAGCATCTGTCTGAATACAGAGACCTTCTTTTCACCATTGTCTTGCACAGACACCCAGAGGCAGCATTCACTCAATAAACATAAATGAGCCCCTCTAGGCGTGAAACACCACATTAGGTGCTGGAATGAGGCTATTCTATTGATTTCAGCGGCTTGTTGTTGGTTATTCATTCTGTCTGGTCAGTTAATAAATGTTCCTGAGGTGGTATGTATCCTACCAGGTGCTTTTTTCAATATTCTTATGTTTTTCAACCCAAACCCAGGAAACCTTGACTAGGAAGCAAGCCTGGAGACAAATGTAAAACTTGAGAGAAAGCTCGAAGCCTGCATTTTCTATCTTTGACTTTCTAATGTCTACATTTTTGCTTTTTCATCTTGAGACCGATGCTTCCTACTGGAAGGAGAGAAATGAAGATGTCTCCTGGCCACCTCTCATCAGAGTGTTGAAAGCCTCAAAAGGATAGGGTACATAGTGCACATCATTAAGACCATCACCACAAGCCTGAGGCCATTTCCAGAGTTGTATGTGGATTGGGAAATGAGCAGGACTTCTTACTAATTGAAGTATTTAATCCCCAATGAAGTTCAATGTCAGTGTCAGATTTGGACTTATGATTGTCTTGAGGCCAGTTGCCTTTGGATGATAATGATAATAAGTAAACATTAGATCACTATTCCATTGCTGAATCTCTGAGAATCACAACAACAGCTTGCATTTATTGAGTAGCCACTGTCTTTCGGGTCCTTTTGCCATGTGTTCCCTTGCCCACTGCCTGAAAAGAGATCTCTTTATCCTTTTGTAATTGGTGGAAAAATAAAATCACAGACATTTTAAGAAAAAAATCAAACTGTTAGCTCAAGGTTACCCAAGGGCAGGGGCAGCCTTAGATCCCATGTGTGCCAGGTCTATCTTCCAGACCTCTGTTAAGAAGTAGCTAGGTAGAAATAATTCAGTATAACAAATATGCCGTCAAGATGCTAACAAGATTATCAGGTCAAAGAGCTGTGTATCTGGCTGAGAGTTTGAATACGGCATATTAAATGATAGATTTGACCAATTTTCTTAGTTTAACTATCTCTAAATTTTTTGATCTGTAAAACAGATATAAGAAAACTACCTACTTTTTTATTTTTAAGGCTTTTAATTAAGGCACTATCATTTATAAAGTTATTTATAGTGAAGTTTCAGGCATATAATATTCCAGCACAAATCCTACCATCAGTGTCAAGCTACTTCCACTAGTATGGAGATTTCTCAGAAAAGTAAGAAGGGAGTCAGAGAGATAGTACAGCTAATAAGGCACTTGCCTTGCCTATGGAATGGGAGTTTGATCCTAGGCACCCCATATGGTTTCCTGAACCTGCCAGGAGTGATCCTTTAGTACTGCCACATGTGGTAAAAACAAAACAAAACAAAAACAAAAACATAAAAAGGAGATAGGTAAAATTTGAACCACTATACAACCCACAATCCCACTTCCAGTGTTATAATGGCTATCTAGGCTGTGTATCTATAGTTTGATAGTATGTTGGTTTTATAACATGTACTTTTAGAGATGATTTTTATTTTAAAAGTTTTAAAGATGCCCACCCTGTCTGCACTTGGGATGAACTTTCTTGGTTCAAGCTAAGAAAATATTGATTTCTTTGAAAATTCTGTGTCCATGCTGATAGAATGCCATGACGTAAGCCTGTAACTACTTTCACTTCTTGATGTATGAACTTGCACTACTATTCTATAAAACAACTCTCTTCTTTTTGTTTTCCAATTTAATTAATTAATTAATTAATTTTAAAATTTTTATTAGTGAGACACCATGAAGTACAGTTGTAGACTTACAAATTTTGTGCTTGGGTTTCAATTATACAATGATCAAATACACATCCCTCCACCAGTGCCCATTTCCCACCACCACGGATCCCAGTAACTCTCCCACCCTCCATCCCCCCATCCCACACTGCCTCTGTGGAAGGGCATTCCCTTTGCCTCTGTAGCAGGGCATTCCCTTTTTACTCTGTTCTCTCTCTCCTTTTGGGTGTTGTGGTTTGCAAAGGAAGCATTGAGTGGCAATCATGTTTGGTCTATAGTCTACTTTCAGTATGCTTCTCCCATCCTGGGAGGGTCCTCCCAACACCCTTTATTTGGTGCTCCCTTCTCTATCTGAGCTTCCTTTTGCCCTAGCATGTACGGCTCGCCGCCAAGCCATGGAGTGAACCTCCTGGTACTTATCTTGGCTATTCTTGGGTGTTAGTCTCCTATTTTGTTACTTTATGTTCACCAGCTGAATACAATCTTTCTATGTCTGTCCCTCTCTTTCTGACTCATTTCACTTAGCATGATACTTTCCATGTAGTACCACTTGTATGTAAATTTTATGACTTCATCTTTTCTAGGGCTGGAGCGATAGCACAGCGGTAGGGTGTTTGCCTTACAAGCAGCCAACATGGCCGACCCGAGTTTGATCCCTCCACCCCTCTCGGAGAGCCCGGCAAGCTACCCAGAGTATCTTGCCTGCACGGCAGAGCCTGGCAAGTTACCCATGATGTATTCAACATGCCAAACACAGTAACAACAAGTCTCACAATGGAGACGTTACTGGGCCCGCTCGAGCAAATCAATGAACAATGGGAGGACTGTGATATATATATATAAAATTCATCTTTTCTAACAGCTATGTAGTACTCCAATGTGTAGATGTACCAAAGATTTTTTTAACCAGCCATCTGTTTTGGGCACTCAGTTTTTTTCCAGATTCTGGCTATTGTAAAGAGTGCTGCAATGAACAAACAAGTGAAAATGTCACTTCGACTATACTTTTTTGCCTCTCTGGGATATATTTCTGGAGTGGTATTTATTGCTGGGTCAAATGGGAGCTCAATTTTTAATTTTTTGAGAATTGTCCATTCTGTTTTCCAAAGGGACTGAACCAGTTGGCATTCCCACCAGCAGTGAAGGAAGGTCCCTTTCTCGTCACATCCACGCCAGCACCGGTTGCTTTTGTTCTTTTGGTTGTGGGACAGTCTCTGTGGTGTGAAATGATATCTCAGTGTTGTAAAACAACTCTGGATGTCCAAAGTTTTATCTAAGGTTTCAGGTGCTTGCCTAGTCTAGACCCTCTGGTCTGATGAAGAATTATGAATAAAGACCTCCTTGTTTTCCTGCCATAATTTTGTCTTGATATACTTGATCAAGTGAACTCCCCTTCCAACAATAGAAAGTATTTGGTAAAAATGTTTTATGGTTACTCTCATATAAAGTGCTAAGAATCAGCAAAAAGTAGTATAAAACACCAGTTGGCAATAGAAGGGACAGTGTAAAGCTCTGTGTCCATTAATACAGTAACGGTGAGAAACAAGCATCTACTAAATTCAGTGAGTCAAAATAATATGCATTTATTTAAAAACTATAAGCCAGTTGAGTGATTCATTTGGCCTCACTGAGTATGGGTACAGTGGTTTTGTTGATCATGTCTGCGCTCACTCAGACAAGGGAGTCTTATGACAGACTGACCTCGCTGGGGCAACCAGAGCAACTTAGCTCTGCTCCCTGTGTTTCTCTTCCAACTTGCAGGCTTGGGTAGGTTCTCCCGATGAAGCCACACTGTCCTCTTCTTCAACTCTTGAACATATTCCATTAACTTTAGGGAAGAACCAGTGCAAATAAGTGAAAAGAAGTCAGGTTGGAGATGTACTTTTCTTCTCTTCAGTTTGTTTTAGTCTTGTTTTCTAGCGGTCACTATTCGCGTCAATAAGTGATAAAATAAATTCTGACATACTGAAGAAATGAGGATTTATTCTGGTTTCCCTTTACCATTTCCCCACAGAACAATAACACCTCCCTACCACATTGTATTAACAGGGTGTCACTAAACTGGAGAGCAGAAATGATTATTTTTGAGACTCTGAGGCATGATGGATACTTGGGTTTTAATGAAAATATCTAGGGTTAAATTATTAGATCTGTGTCAATGGGAATCAGTCTCTTGGAGTTTGCCTTCAATTTCAGTTTGCAGGCTCTTGAATTGCCACTTTTTCTTTCATTTCCGTGTTCTTCTCTTTTTCTTTTTTTTGTTTTATTCTTGTAAATAATAATTCCAAAGATTTTATATATATGTATATATATATGTGTGTGTGTGTGTGTGTGTGTGTGTGTATGTGTGTATTTTGCTTTTTTGGGGGTGGGCATGACCAGCGATGCTCAGGAGTTATTCCTGGTTCTGCACTCAGGAATTACCCCTAGCAGTGTGCAGGGGACCATATCGGATGCTGGGAATCGAACCTGGGTGGGCCGCGTGCAAGACAAACTCCCTACCCGCTGTGCTATTGCCCCAGCCCCCAGCCAAAGACAATATTTAAGATTTTTTTTCTATTATTCAGAATAGGGGTATTTTTCCCTCTTCCCGTTTTTACAACTAGTACACCTCCTTCCTTTCAGAACATTCTGTAATGAATTCTTATATTCTAGAACATTTAATCCATAACTTTGAATTTACTTCACTAAGGCACGGTGGGAAATCAATCTTATATACCCAAGGTTTAATGATCCAAAGCTGGTTAAAATGAGAATAAGTATTAAATAGAATAACCTATAGTATTTCTCACAATAATGGTCTTCCCACATATGTGTTTGAGAGATTCTTCCAAAAATTGTAACTATTGTATCAGATTTAATAAACTCTGATTTTACAAGTGAAGAATTGAAGTTTCAAAAGAGAGTAGGTGTTTATAGTATGAATAAAAGATAAGTGCAATTTGCAAGTATCATTGAATTTATATCACTGAGCCAGGCTTAGCTAATGTTTTAATATTTTCAATACATTTTATTGAAGATGTTTACTTCAAGGAACATTAATTATAAAGGTAATCAGAGTGTTATTCCTGATTCAGCCTGAATTTAGACTGACAATGGCGGGGTCAGATGATAGCATCTTTTCTGTCCATTAAATTCTGACTATTTATATAAAAATATATACCTTTTTCTTTTTGGGGGCGGGGGGGAGTGGGCCACACCAAAGTTTATTCCTCATTCTGTGCTCAGGGGACTATATGTGGTATCAGGAATCAAACGAGGGTTAACTGAATGCAAACAAGTGCCGTAACTCCTATAATCTCTCTTTGGCTCCATTTAATCCTTGGAGGAGGAAGCAGACAGTGAAATGTATGCTATATCACTAAACTATTGTTGTAAATAAACTCAGCAAGTCGAGAAGCAATCACAGAATGATTTCTCTCACATATGAGATAAAAAGAAAGACGGTAAGGGAATAAAAAATGGCTGAAAGCAACAGAACCTGAGAACTGATCTACAAAACTGTACTGACCAAGGGAAGGTAGGATTTGGCTTTCAAGGACAGATCCTGAAACAATGGTAGAGGGAAACAAACACTCTGGTGGAGGGTATGGGATTGGAATGTTGTATGAAAGAAACTATGATGGATAGTATTGTAAAGCATGCTGACATAAGCTTAAAAAGATAAAGGACAAAAATAATACAAATGAAAAGTCAAGTTGTTAAACAAACTTAAAGGTATGTTTAAATATTAAAAATACTTTTTAAAGCTACTTTGTTATGTGCATTTTGGCTTTGGGGCTTTTTCCTGAGCACCACACCCAGTGATGATCAGGCATAACTCCTGCTCTGTGTTGAGGGACCATGACCAACAGGGTGTAAGACAAATAACTTAACCCTTGTGTTATATGAGGGGACGAGAGCTACTTATTTAATAGCTTGAAAATAGTCTTTACATTAGACTTTGCTAAACTTTCTAAAAATGTAGCACTGTCAGCCACAAAGTAGTTGAATTACCATATTAATTGAAAACAAATCATTAGTTAACAACTTATTTTCTAGAGACTTCCCAAAGTAATATTTTTCCTATAAAATTTACATAATAAATTTCATAATAAAATTATAGAGTATTGCCACAATTGCAACAATCAACCAAGAGATAATTCTTAAGCTAAGAATTCTGATTTATGAGTAGTAAGACATTTTTCTTTCCTCAACACAAAGTTCAGAGTACTTTTTGTACGTCTTTGGACAATACCCAGAAGCACTAGAGGTAACTCATAGCTTGGTAATTGGGGCTTTCTCTAGGCAGTGCTTGGGGGACCATATAGTAATAGGTATTAAACTCAGGATTTATACAGGCAAAGTATGCACTCTAGCTTTTCGGGCCACTGCCTGCTTAGGCCCTGAAATATTTTTTTTGTAAATTCTGAATTTGACTGCTCCTAAGGACCACATAATACCCCAAAATGAAGATAGTGTTGATCTTTATAGCATGGGTTATTATTGTGTTTCATATTAATTTGATTCTATTGGTGCAATGGATAGATGAGCAGATTTATTTAATGACCAAATGATTAAGCAGTGAAACTGTTTAAACAACAGAGATAAATATCCCAATTCATAACATATGTCCAACTGACTGATACTGTTAAGTAAAATAAACCAACCTAAAAACACCTGTATCAGATATGGGAAAAGAAAACACACAGAGCATAGTTTTGAACTATGAAATATGACCCATTCATGAGACTCTGTCTAGGCAGTATTTGCTCTTCTAAAATTTACTCTTTCTTTTATATTCATTTGTTGTCTTTGTGGAGCAGAGATGATTTTCTTGGACCCTTTCCACAACCCACTTCTGTCCCTTCCCCAGCTTCATGGAAACTCTTCCATAACCAAATGGGAATCATTGTCTAATCCAGGTTTAGTGATTGCTACAATTACAGTTTATGTCTGCTTCTTCCATTTATTCAGGAACTATTTGTGATATAATACCTAAAATTCTCTGTAGCAAAGCAACTAACCAGGTGCTGGAGCTGCAATTATGTCTCTTATAGGTTCCTATAGATTGTCCAAGCTCGGACAGGCCTCATTCATGAAGGAACCAGCAGAGGAACCCAGGTGCACGGGTCCTGGGACTGAGATCCCCAAGCCTCCTCGAATTGGGACTGGGACTCCTCTACCCAGAACTCCCATTTTCCAGTAGCTAGGCAGTTACACCCACAAACTTCCCCCTTGTGCCATGAATTCCCATCAATGGCCAAGATCCAGAGACGATAAAACAAATTCTGAAAGACCTCCTTTAGTCTAGTTCTCCATCTCGGAAAACCTGGCAAGCTATCAAGGCTATCCTGCCCACACAGCAGAGCCTGGCAAGCTCCTGTGGAGTATTCAATATGCCAAAAACAGTAACAGTGATGTGTCTCATCCCTCTGACCCTAAAATAGCCTCCAATGTGGCACCATTGGGAAGGACGAGTAAGGAGAGGCTGCTAAAATGTCACGACTAGGACGAATGCAGACGTTACTGGTGCCCACTTGAGCAAATCGATGAATAATGGGATGACAATGATACAGTGATACAGTGATAGATTCCTTAGTTCTGTCCCCTTATTGTAAGAGTCTGTTACTTTTCTATTACTAAATGTTAAACACATGCTTGCTGTAAATTATATTAATTTGATATTTATCCTTTGAAAGACCCTATGAATAGCTTTTTCTTAGCATATGTTCCAATAACCTTTAATCATTGACTGAATTTAACATGGTAATTATTTCTCATTTTTCTTAAATTAATGCTATGTCAATCTGATAAATCATCATAATATGAATTTTAAGTCAGTTTATGAACATGTGGATGGGAAGAGCTAATAGAATTTGGGCTCTTATAAAAATCATCCTAATGAGTTTTTATGTTTTTATTTTCTTTTTTTTTAATTTTCTTTTTTTTAATTTTATTTTTTAATTTTTTTTTTACAGTTGCAGATTTACAATTTTTTGTGCTTGGGTTTCAATTATACAATGATCAGATACCCATCCCTCCACCAGTGCCCGTTTTTCACCACCATGGATAATATCCCTCCCACCCACATCCCCCCATCCCCCCCTGCCTCTGTGGCAGGACAATCCCCTGTGTTCTCTCTCTCCATTTGGGTGTTGTGGTCTGCAAAAGAGGCATTGAGTGGCAAACATGTTCAGTCCATAGTCCACTTTCGACATGCATCTCCCCTCCTGGGAGGATCCTCCAAACATCCTTTATTTGGTGCTCCCTTCTCTATCTCAACTGCCCTTTCCTCTAGGATACCCGGCTGGCCTCTAAGTTATGGAGTAATCATCCTGGTGCTTATCTCAGCTATTCTTGGGTATTAATCTCATACTTTGTTACTTTATATCCCCCAGATGAATGCAATCTTTCTATGTCTATCCCTCTCTTTCTGACTCATTTCACTTAGCATGAAACTTTCCATATTGTACCACTTGTATGTAAATTTCATGACTTCATCTTTTCTAACAGCTACATAGTACTCCATTGTGTAGATGTACCAAAGTTTCTTTAACCGGTCATCTGTTCTTGGGCATTCAGGTTTCTTCCAGTTTCTGGCTATTGTAAAGAGTGCTGCAATGAACAAACAAGTGCAGATGTCACTTCGACTATACATTTTTGCCTCTCTGGGATATATTCCCAGGAGTGGTATTGCTGGGTCAAATGGGAGCTCAATTTCTAATTTTTTGAGAATCGTCCAGACTGTTGTCCAGAAGGGCTGAACCAGTCGACATTCCCACCAACAGTGAAGGAGTGTCCCTTTCTCGCCACATCCACGCCAGCATTGGTTGCTTTTGTTCTTTTGAATGTGGGCCAGTCTCTCAGGTGTGAGATGGTATCTCATTGTGGTTTTGACCTGCATCTCCCTGATGATTAATGATGTAGAGCATTTTCTCATGTGCTTTTTTGTCATTCGGATTTCTCCTTTGAGAAAGTTTCTGTTCATTTCATTGCCCCATTTTTGGATGGGGTTGGATGTTTTCTTCTTGTGAAGTTTAACTAGTATTTTGTATATCCTTGATATCAACCCCTTGTCAGATGTGTATTCGGCGAATATCCTTTCCCATTCTGTAGAATTTGGGCTCTTATAAAAATCATCCTAATGAGTTTTTATATTTTTATTTTCAGCTGTAAAAATTGATTATAAGATTAGTGTTAAGATCCAACAGGGTAAATATTGTTACCTTCTATCAATCTTAAGATGAGGTTTTTAAAAATTAAATTTCTGGACTAATATGATTTCTTTTAATTTAAGGGGTTGGATCAGACCACAATAACTTTAAAAATAGAATATAAATAAATTTCTAATTTTATTAACATGATAATCTTTCCTATTTTAAAATTATCAACCTGGTTGTATGACCAAATAAAACTATGTTTTATAGTATATAGATGACAGTAAAGTTAGGAACCTATGGTAAAATCAGAAATTCTGAGCATAGGATAAACTCATTCTTTGCTAAAGCCACCATACAATGCTTCAAAGGAAGAATTTTGTCTCTTATTCTACAGTACTTTGAAATAAATAAAATTTAAGGGGGGTCATTGTTTTGATTTATTTCCTAAAACTTAAATTAATAAGCCATATCCCCTTCCCACACAACAAAAAGTAATGATTTGATGTATCTATGTCACTATCCTACTCGTTTACATAAAGAATCATCAGCATGTTAAGGTACAACTGTCATCTGCCCATTAGTGAATCATCACTACATTAAGAAGCTTTCAATACACAATCTTTCTAATGCTTCTAGACAACCTTGACCTTCAGTTTCTTGCAATGTGAATAATATAGCATCATATCTACCCAGAACAGTGTAATCATCTTTTCTATTCATGGCACTAAGACAGTCAACAGTATTTGATACAATCAGCATGTGTCTTGATATGGAAGGCACATGGTGACAAGCCTAACTGAATGTAGTTATTCGGCTGTCATGAAATGCACCTTATGGTGATAAACTTCTACCATAAAATTGGAAGACTATCACATAAACATGTTTCACAAAGAAATACACTAACAGAATTCACTGCCGGGTTATTGTTGGAAAATTGTGTTCTATTTATTGTGCAGAGATTTTTGGAGTATGTGTTAGTGTTTGGATGCTCATTACATTTTACAATGAAGTAATTACCAGGTGGCGATTTCTTTATTCCAGGCAACAATTCTATCTAATTAGTGAACAATAGATAGAAGTGATTAGATTAGGGCAATTTGAATGGACTTAAAAGGACAGACTTATTTTCAGCATCATAGAAGCTTTTGATTATTTAAATTTAGGCTTCTAAACTACCTGATTATTTATAAAACTTATAGTAAATTATTTTCCCTATATCTTATCACCTTTTTTAAACAAAAAAATCCCTGCTTTCTATCTCTGTTTCTCTAATAGCATTGTAGTATTAATAAAAATAACACTATGACATTGATGAAGTATCTGAAATATACCAAGAGGCAAAGAATTTAATAATAAAATGTAGCTAGTCCCTAAATTGATGATATACATTTAGTAAAATATCTCATATATTTTATGGTGACCCTGGGACTGATACACATATTTTAATGTCTGCTCTCTGGCCTTGAAGGATAAAAAGACAGCTCATAAAATCTATGTGCTAGAAAACCAGTCTCTGAATTTCTGTTTGCTCTCTGATCCTTCCATATGAGATAAATTTCCCACTTGACATCTCTGGGGCCTTTTTGGAGGCATATTCCTTTCCCTTCTGTCTATTTCTGGGCAGCCTCCACACCTGACCTCTGCTATATTGGTGGACCCGGCTCCACATATTTCGAACCTCTGCTTGCTGTATTTATCAAATTTCTCAATACTCACGGTTTTACTTCCTGTCACTGGGGTGAAGATGGGCAGGGAAGGAAAAGAGCAACTGCAAGCTTAATCATTCAGAGACTCCCAGTGAGGAGTAAAGACAAAGATTCACACTCAGCACAGCAAACCAAATGGGGAAGAAACTAACCAGGTTAAAAGAGCAAAAGTAATAACATAGAAGGCTCAACCAACACCAACAAGATCTGTAAACCCTCAGACAATGACTTTAGTGATACCATGGTGAGGATGTTTAATGAGCTCAAAGAAATTATGGCAAAACTACTCAGGAAAACATAAAAATGAGACCCAAAATGAGAAAACTACAATCAGAATGTCAAAAATGAAGAGTATAGTAGGTAATATAAAAAAGCCAATAGAAGGTCTGAGCAACAGAACAACAGCGGATGGGATAAAGATGGAGAAATTTCAAACAAGATGGAGAAAACCTTTAGAAAACAACAAAAGATGAGGGAAAGTCTGAAAAGAAATGAACAGCACATCAGAGAACTGTGGGATGATATCAAGTGGAACAATATGTGAATCATGAGTTCCTGAAGAATATAAAAGAAAATTTAATGAAGAATCAATATTAAATCATAGATAAGAATTTCCCCGGGTTGTATAATATGACACAACAAAATACCAGAGGCTTTACGGGTCCCAGTGAAACTAGACTCAAATGCAGGAAAACTCAAAGTAACATTGTACTCAGAATGACAAAAGACAAAGACAGAGACAGAAAATACTGAAAGTGAAAAGATTTTTTAAAACGATATTTTAACATACAAAAGAAAGTCCATAAGATTTACAGAAGATCCAGCAAGTGTGGCACTACAAAGTTAAAAAGTCTAGAGGGATATAATATAAAAACTCAGTGAAATGGAAACCAAGAATACTCTCTCTAGTGAGATTTGAAGAAATGATTCAGAGTTTTATGAGAAAACAGCAGCTTAGGAAATTGATAGCCTCAAAATCAATTTTGCTGAAGTGTTAAAGGAGTTTTTCTGAAAGATAAGGCAAACTTCTCAGCATTTGACATTGAGTATGGCATTCACTCATGACATTTATGGTTGTCCTCTACTAAATTAAGAAAGTTTTGTTTACTTATTGTTCAGTAAAAGACTTTATATGATTTCAATAACTAAAGAATATTTCATTCATACTGAATATTCTATGTCTGACCAGGTGTTTTGGTTTTCTATATTAATATATGTGGTTTTTATTATAATATTCTATTTTTCATTAATGCACATACTTAAATAATATAGTAATTTTATAGCATACATGCAACATTCTCTTTATTGGTATCCAGCACATATTTATTCTTTTATGGGTCTGTTAAAATTTTCCACTTAATATTTTCTTAATTTTCTTTGCTCTTACTAAATTTTACATTTGTAGGATTTATCTGTTTTATGTCAATTTTATTTGTTAGAATTGTTCACAATATCAATTTTTAAATCCATATGCCTGTAAAATAAGAAATACATATGGTTTTTGGAAAAAGCCACCTTATCAACTTATCATTGACTTACAATTTTGTGAAATCAGGAGTTTAGTTAGCTCTATTCATCTATATGTGTGCACATGTCACCACCTCCACTATAAAAATAAAAAATATCTCCCATTTGTGAGGGAAAAATGAAACATAATAAGGAAATAACATGGAAAAAGTCATTGGAACTAAAGATTTTTTTTCAAAGAACTAAGCTTGTATGGGGAGAGCGTTAGGGCAGGGCTCTAGGAACACTGGCAGTGGGAAGTGGGTCGCTGCTGTTCAGTGTGGAGTTGGAATGATGTATGTATAGCACTGTAGCACTGTCCTCCCCTTGTTCATTCATTTGCTTGAGCGGGCACCAGTAACATCTCCAATGCAAGACTCGATGTTACTGTTTTTAGCATATTAAATATGCCACAGCGAGCTTGCCAGCTCTGCCATGTGAGTGGGATACTCTCAGTAGCTTGCCAGTTTCTCTGAGAGGGACAGTGGAATTGAACTCAGGTCTTCTGTGTACAAGGCAAATGCCCTACCCACAAATATTGTATTTCCCGTTATCTCCATAAAAACTAAAAAAAGAGTGAAATAAAAAGAAAAAATACAGCTTGTTTCTGTTAAGAAACATACCACAGATCTTATTTTCCCCTCTTGCCTATATCTATTTGTATTGTCTTTATTACATGCCCTAGATATCTACTGTGCTTGCTTTATAGAATTTGCTCAAGCGGGCCCAGTAACATCTCCATTTTTAGACTTGTTGTTACTGTGTTTGGCATATTGAATACGTCACAGGTAGCTTGCCAGGCTTTGCCATGCAGGCTAGATACTCTCAGTAGCTTGCCAGGCTCTCCAAGAGGGGTGGAGGAATTGAAACTGGCTCTGCCAGGCTGGCTGTGCGCAAAGCAAATACCCTACCGCTGTGCTATCGCTCCAGCTTTGCTTTATAGAATAATGACTTTAAAAAAATCATTGTGTCATCTTCAAGTTCAATGCACAGACATAAAACATATTGATGTTTTTCTTCTTAAAAGAGAGAAAACCATAGCTAAATACCAATTAGGACAATAATTTGGAAAACCCCAGGAATGAGACCCTCTGGTTCCTGTCCATGCTTCCTGTTGGTGGTATACTGGGATCCTCGGAATTCCCACTTCATACTTAGATAATAACTCAATATGCTTCAGTAACATCTAATTGTTGGTTAGAATGGAGAGGTAAAAAGATTTTCAGAACTGTTTAGGAAAAGTGAAGTTTGGGTTGGAGGTGAGATATAAGGAAAAGAAGAATGGTAAAAAAGAGAACAGATAAGTGATAATAGAACAAAAATTACACTATCATTGTTTTTTCTTAATACTCCTTTAAAAATTGCAAAATTAAATTTATAACAACCAGTGTAACAAAACTAAGACAGAAATAGATTCTATAGCAAAGCAATGACTACAGAAAAAAGAGCCACAAAATCATAATAATAAAAAAGAAATCCAAAGAAGAACATATAAGATGATATCATCATAGTCTTCAGCTTAGCTAAAACAAACACTGGCCTGGTTATATAGATGAAAAATGGGAAAATCAATTTGTTGGAGTTTTTAACAAGTGCTTGCCTATTAGAAATGGGATTAAAAAAAGACTGAAAAACAGATATTGTACACCTGAAACTTGTACATTGATGTATACCTAAAACTTATGTTATAATGCAATGCTACTTAAAACTTATTAACAAAAATATATAAGAATGTAGATAAACTGTAGACAATGTTTAAAATTGAAAACTGATTCAAAGATGCAATAATTACTCAGTTTAGAGTTTGTTTGTCTAAAGAAATGCAGATGCCCTGTAATGCTAGAGCATCAGATATTTCCAGAGAAATATAGAATTAGGATTTTAGGTTAGTTGTTCTTCTTGAAGAGCATTGCAATTTAAAGCTCAACAATACCACTAATGTCAAGAAAAACGAAGTCCTCAAGAAGAACCAGTATCACAGAGTTTTAATATCTGCCTTCCCGTTATATTGTACAATTTATGTGGTCAAAATCTTAATGTGTTTTTTCTATGGTTATGAGTTTGAGGGATTTGAGGATCAAATGAGAAAAATATTCAGTGTGCTAATGATTAGCAAATTAAAATTTACTCTGACAAGTTAATCCATTGAATTCATATATGAAGTTTCTGGTCACACAGAGAATTTAAGGAGCATTTATATATGCTTTCTCTCATACACATCTCAGTCCCACGCTTCCTAAAATATAGACTGAATCTCACTTTTTCTATTTCCCTATTCCTATATTTTTACTCCATGGATGCTGAATGAGAAAATAAGCAAAAGAGAAGGATATTTGTTAGGGAATGCTATAGAAATCAACACCTTGTAAGGATGCAGAAGCAAACAGAATTGGACAAAGGGAAAAGTTGTGCAGCATTGTATTAATAATAATTATGAGCTCTAGCACAGCAGGTAGGGTGTTTGCCCTGCACGCGGCTGCCGAGGCCAATACGAGCGACCTGGGTTCCATTCCTCCACCCCTCTCGGAGAGCCCAGCAAGCTACTGAGAGTATCTCATCCACATGGCAAAGCCTGGCAAGCTACCTATGATGTATTTGATATGCCAAACACAGTAACAACAAGTCTCACAATGGGCCCACTCAAGAAAATTGATGAGCAATGGGGGGATAGTGACAGTGACAGTGATATGAATAATCAATTCATGATTATTCCTCATGAAGTCCAAGACCCAGAGACTATAAAACCCAGCTCCCGGAATAGAACAGTGCAGAGTCTCCTGCCCCTACACCTGGCTGTCCTCGCTGGGGCCCCTTAGAGGGAAGCAGGTTGAGTTTCTCTCCCTGACCAGGGCTCTGGCATCTTAGTATCTCATTCTTACTTTGGACAAACTAGCAGGCTACCGAATGTAACCTGCTCACACTGCAGAGTCTGGCAAACTCCCCGTGGTGTACCCAATATGCCAATTACCAGTAGCAATGATGGGTCTCATTCTCCTAACGCTGAAAGAGCCTTGAATATGGCACTTTTTAAAAAAAAAAATCTCAAGGCTAGGATGAAGGAGATGTTATTGGGGCCTGCTCGAGGCAATCAATGAACAACAGGATGGTCGTAGTCGATTATTCCTCATGAAATGTGGAACTTCATAAGAAACAAGATGGCTTTTATGAGTTGTCTCAGCCAGGGTTCTTTACTGATCAGTTACTGAATGTGGGCTTCCTTGGTTAAAACAGACTCTCTCAGGAAAATAATCCTTGAAAAGGTAATATCAGAGGTTCTCTCCCAGTATTACTCTCAGCAACTCTGGCAATGAGCCCTTCACTTCTGAGGAAATGTAGGGGAGAATCACAACACCCATCATAAATAGAGACTAGCCCAAAGTCACACATTATTTGGCAAAGAATGTGGGACTTGAGTTCAGTCTTCAGATTTCTAGTTCTGTGATCATCTCATTCCCATTTTGCTTTTCTCCATCCTTGGTCCTAGTACATTTCATACAACATAATTTCAAAGCCCCTTATGGAAGAATTTACCTCAGTAAATTCTAAATGAATATTTGCTTAAATATTGTCTACACTTTTTGTGTGTAGTTTGTTAAATGTCCTCTGCCCTTGCACAGAATCAAATAGCACCTGCAATTGCAGGGGGGAAAAAATCCCAATATTAAAGTCCATTACTCAGCTTAGTAGCACAACAGATATAGAAAAGGTTCAAAAGGGGCAGTGAAAAAGAATTGACTCATAACAGGACTCTATGGAATAATGAGTTTAATTTCCCAAATTCTCAATTTCCACCCTGAGTTTTTTTTTAATTTTATTTTTTAAAACTTTTTTATTGAATCACTGTGAGATGGACCCTTACAAAGATGTTAATGATTGAATTTCAGTCATACAGTATTCCAACATCCATCATTCCACCGGTGTACATTTCCCAACACCACTGTCCCCAGGTTCCCTCCCATCACCCCACCCCCCATCCTCTGCCTGCCTCTATGGCAGGCGCTTTTCTTCTCTCTCTCTCTCTCTCTCTCTCTCTCTCTCTCTCTCTCTCTCTCTCTCTCTCTCTCTCTCTCTCTCTCTCTCCATCTCCTTTTGGGCATTTCTACACTGAGTTTTAAGCATGTTTCCCTTTATGCAATACAGGAGTAAAGTGGACAGTTGTAATTTCAGAGTAAATTTCAGTGTATTGCATAAGAACTAGTTAGTGTTTTCAAGCCTTTAATGTTTCTGCTTTGTGAATTACAACTTTTGGATTATTTTAATTTTTCCTTGAAATTTGGCCAAAGAAAAACCATGTTTTATAAATGCTATCCTTGGAGATAATGATCTTGCTTCCAATAAAGGTCCTGTAGGTTTCTGGTGGCAGCCAAGAATAAAAATAAGTGCACCTCCCTTTTTTATTTTTGTTTATAATCTTCATTTCTCAAAGAAAAGTCCTGGTGTCCAGCTGGGATGCAGACTAGGTCAAATTCACATCTCTTCTCAACATTTAGCCAATTTTCCTTCTTGATTTTCTTTGCTGATGCAGAGTTATTCCTTCTGATCACAACCAGAAACAACCCAGATAGTAGTCTCTGCACTATAAAAGGCTGTATTATCATAAATAGAAACATTTTATATCCTGTTGTTAAGTACTACATTGGACATTACTAGAATTTCCTAATACAGCTTTTCTTAGTCCTTATAGGTGAATGAAATCATATGACCTTCTCTTGCCAATGCTATATTAGCATAAGTTTTGCTTCTCATTTATAGGGTAAGTCTGTAATCATCCTGTTTATCATGATCTCAGGTTTTCTTTTTCTCTGGTGATGGTTAAGGAAACCTTCTACTGGATTACAGGTTTGCCTTTGCTTCTTCTCCAAAAGAGGAATCTGACCTGATCCGTAAGTAATAATTTGGAAAATGGTTTTCTAGAGAGTCATTGTGATCCATGATCCATAGGTGACGTTTAAAATCACTTTTAATTGAGTGATTTACAATGTTAATGGTGGTTTCCCATGCACATATTTCCAATATCACACTTATTATCAGGGTACCCACCTTTCTCACCAAAGACTCCGAGATATACACAAAAAGTTGAATTAGTAGAAAATTACCTTTGTCTTATAAAGTTATGAAGATTTATGTTGTTGTGGCAGCAGTTCCTAGCTTATACTAAAGAACTTTGATGCTAATGAGTCCCCAGTTGAAGGCAGGAAGACTGCCTACCTAGTGATTTGGTTTCCCTAAATCCTACTTACCCCGTGCAAACTTCATTTTAGCATTTTTTTCTTCCAAGACACTGATATACATGAATCAAGCTGCTATCTTTTAGAAGTCTGATATTGTATTGCCTAGAGAAATTGTTCAGTTGTATACATAATCCTTTCTTCTTATACCATAAAAATGTCCTTACATGGAAAATTTCTGGTCTATATTGACTGAAGGCTGAAGCGATAGCACAGCAGGTAGGGAATTTCCCTTGCACGTGGTCAAACCAGGTTCAATTGCTCCGTCCCTCTCGGAGAGCCCAGCAAGCTACTGAGAGTATCCCGGCCCATAACAGAGCCTGGAAATCTCCCCGTGGCGTATTCAATATGCCAAAAACAGTAACAACAAGTCTCACAATGGAGATGTTACTGGTGCCCACTCAAGCAAATGAATGAACAAGGGAAGACAGTGCTACAGTGATATATTGACTAAATTATTCCTTGTTTTATGACTTTCTGCTACTTTTTCATTTTCCTTAATAAAATATTATCAGTACAAGAAGAGATATCAGCTTACCGCAGGTCCAGGATTGAATTTGAGTTTCTAGAACAGATGACAAATGGACAATCATGTCAAGCTGTGACAGTCTGACTGGATTGAGGTTTCAAAAATATTATTAAATGGAGACTTTGATGTGCTTTTGTGAAAGACAGCCAATGCTTTTATCATCAGAGGAGATTCTAATGTGGCTTGGTAATTAACATAGAGTGGGGGCTTTTACCCCTTCTGAGGAATGAGACACCCAGACTGGAATTTCTCTCTGTCCAAATAGGTGGCACAAAGATCTTAAGTCTTATTCCTGAAATTTATAAACATATCAACTCTAGTTTATGAGATACAGCATCATTTTTTATAAAAGACCCCACCGCTTATAGAGCTATTCAAATAACCATTGAGTCATTGAACTGAAATAGGAGTTAATTCACAGTGGCAGTTCATAAATTAGTGGCGGTGCTGTTTCAAGGATAGGACAAAATTGCCAAGTTAAAATTAGGATGCCCTAGTAACTCAGTTATTGTTATGCTTCTGACTGTTAAGTAATAGGGGAAGATTTGACTTTTAATCTGACTTTAGAGTTTAATCAGAAACTATCAGCCATCGGATACAAAGAGAACATACTTTACGGACATAGACATTCATTTAATATTTTTTACCTAAAACAATATACAAAAAGAAAAATGAAAGGAAAACAAATCAGGTCTTTAATGAATTTCTAGTTTAATGGGGAAGGCCTGAACACCTGGTAACATGATGGAATATTGCTAAGGATTTCACAGAAGAATGAGCGGAGATTCATGGAATGTTAAAAGATAGGGAAAATTTCAACTATGGGTCTATAGAGTGTAACATCAACAGGGTCAGGGAAGAGGCTGTCAGATGGAGGATGTGTGAGCTCTTCCGGGTAGGATAAATTATAATATACCCTAAATTATAGATAAATTATCATGCATCTCTGAAGGTTGAAATCAGGAGAGAATTTTGCAGGAGGGATATTAGAGAATTTTGTTGCTTGGAGGATTAGAAAAAAGACCAAACATTTCAGGCAGTTCTATGGGATTTGAGATGAAACTTATATGATAGAATAGAGTACTTGGGTAGAGGGCGTATTAAATAGGAAGACTTGGTTTTAATCCAAAAATTAATAGCCTCCTACTTTGGGGTTAATTTATATCATTTGGTGAATGGTTACAAATGCAGATTGATTTTTAACATTTTAAATCAGTATGTCTGGAATAGGATTAAGGACTCAGAATTTTTTTAATCTTTATTGATTGAAGTACTGTGAGTTATAATACTACAATGATGGTTTTCTGTGTACATAATTCCAATACCACACCCATTCATACTGTACCTGCCTTGCCTTCCCCAAAGTCCAGAAGACCCTTACTTTCAGTCATCCTCAAATCTCAGTTCTGTGGATTAACTTTCACTTTTTGTTGCCTTCAGTCTTTTGTTGCTACTTTATTGTGTATCTTTTTTTAATTTAATTTAACTTTTATGAAGTAGTTCATAATATTTGATTACATTTAAAATTCAAATACCCAATCCCACCACCATTACACCTCCCCAGCAACATATTTAAAATGTTTCCATCCCAAATCCGAACCCATGCCCCAAAGGCAGAACCAAAATAATTGATTTTGTATTGTTTGTCATGAATAATACTCTAACAATTATCTAAAATATGTTTGTTAGAGCAAAGTGTGTGGAGATTGTTGTAGTTCATCCAGGAGCCATTAAGCTTTTCTATAAGAAATTACTAACATTTTTTTAAAGGTTGAGCCTTGTATGCTTATGTGTGTGTGTATATATATATATATATATATATATATATATATATATCCACATGGCTGGAGCGATAGCACAGCGGAAGGGCGTTTGGCTTGCATGCAGCCAACATGGTCGACCCCAGTTCGATTCCTCCGCCCCTCTCGGAGAGCCCGGCAAGCTACTCAGAGTATCTCGCCCGCAGGGCAGAGCCTGGCAAGCTACCCGTGATGTATTCAATATGCCAAACACAGTAACAACAAGTCTCACGATGTTACTGGGCCCACTCAAGCAAATCGATGAACAATGGGAGGACCATGACCATGACCGTGACTGTGACCATATATCCACACATACATATATATGTGTGTAAAAACATATTTCACCCTAAGGTCGCTGCCTTCTACTTTAAAAATCCTCAAATGTGGTGCATTACTCTTTTAACATTAGTGGTGTAAATTATGAGATGTTGCACAGCTGTGAACAGAGGATTTTGGCCACCAGGGCTGTCTCCATTGGGGTGGGGAGGGCCTCACTCACCCCCACTTAGTGTCCCGAATGAAACAGCCTGGCATGGGGTCTGTAGGCATGTCTATGTCATATCATTCTATGCTCTCTTCTGAGAGATTTATTGAGTCTCCAAATTATGGCCATTGATGAGATTACAGTCATAGGTGGTTTGTGGAGGTGGCTGCCAAGTTGCCAAAGACAGGGAAAGATAGGGGAAGGTCACCCATTCCTGGTTCCATTGAACCTGGAGTTTTTAGGCACAAGTCCCACATATCTGGGTTTTCTGAGGATTTACTCATGAGTGAGGCTCAACCTCAGTGTGTGCAGAGAGGATGTGAGCATGGTGACAGTTGAATTCCGAAGGTTTCCTGTTGCCAGGGCTGGCTTCACTGGGGCAGGGAGGGACGTCCAGGTTGTGTATCTTTAAGTCCTACATATGAAAAGAGACCATTCTAGATCTATGCTTTTCCTTCTAACTGAATTCACTTAGTGTGATACCGTTTAGCTTTGTACATGACATGGGAAATTGTATAATTTTGAGCTTTCTTAGAATTGTATAATACTCCTTTATATATATATATATATATATATATATATATATATATAGCAAATTCTTGATCTATTTATCCATATTTGAGCGTTTTGGTTATTCTCATATTTTTAAAAAAATTTTATTGAATCACCCTGAGATAGTTACAAGTTTCCACATTTGGGTTACAATCACACAATGATCAAACACCCATCCCTCCACCAGTGCACACTCCCCACCACTAATATCTGAGTATACCCCCCTTTCCCGCCCTCCTCCTGCCTCCATGGAAGACATGAATCCCCATAGTCTCTATCTACTTTTGGGCATTATGGTTTGCAATACAGACCCTGAGAGGTTATCATGTTTGGTCCTTTATCTACTTTCTGCACACGTCTCCCATCCCGACCGATTCCTCCAGCCATCTTTTTCTTAGTGATCCCTTCTCTATTCCAGCTGCCTTCTTCCCCTTTGATCATGAGGCAGGCTTCCAGCTATGGAGCAATCTATCTATCCTGTGTATCTACTATCCTTAGGTGTCAGCCTCATGTTTATGTTGTTTTATACTCCACAAATGAGTGTAGTCCTTCTATGTCTGTCCCTCTCTTTCTGACTCATTTCACTTAGCATGATACTCTCCACATCTATCCATTTATAAGCAAAGTTCATGACTTCATCTCTCCTGACAGCTGCATAGTATTCCATTGTGTAGATGTACCAAAGTTTCTTTAACAAGTCATCTGTTCTAGGGCACTTGGGTTGTTTCCAGCTTTTGGCTATTGTGAACAGTGTTGCAATGAACATATAGGTACAGATGTCATTTCTGTTGTGTTTTTTTGCATCCTCGGGATATATTCCAATAAGTGGTATTGCAGGGTCATATGGAAGCTCAATTTCTAGCTTTTGAAGGACTGTCCATATTGTTTTCCAGAAAGGTTGTATTAGTAGGCATTCCCACCAACAGTGAAAGAGTGTCCCTTTTTCCCCACATCCACACCAGCACTGGTTGCTTTTGTTCTTTTGAATGTGTGCCGCTCTCTGTGGTGTGAGATGATATCTCGTTTTGACTTGGATCTCCCTGATGACTAGCGATGTGGAGCATTTTATCATGTACCTTTTGACAATTTGTATTTCTTTTTTGAGGAAACTTCTGTTAATTTCTTCTCCCCATTTTTTTGTGGAGTTGGAGATTTTTTTCTTGTACAATTCTACTAGTTTCTTGTATAATTCTACTAGTGTATATCCTGGATATTAATCCCTTATCAGATGGGTATTGGGTAAATATTCTTTCCCATTTTGTGGGCTCTTTCTGTTTTTTGGTCACTGTTTCCTTTGACCTGCAAAAACTTCTTAGTTTGATGTAGTTCCATTTGTTTATGTTCAGCTACACTTGCATGGTCAGTGCTGTTTCATCCTTAAAGATGCTTTTATCAAAGAAATAGACAACATTCCCAACAAATAGTGAATGAGAATTTCTTTCTTACCATGATCCCACCAACCCAATTCTTTCCAGACTTTTTGATATTTGTCATTTTAACTTGCATGAGATTCTATCTCAATACTGTTTTGATTTGTATTTCCCAATCATAAATGACTATGAGAGCTTTTTGAAATATGTATGCCTAGGACTTTCCATTGAGGTAAAAGATTAGAAGACTATTGTATGGAAGAAATATAAACTGAAATGAAATACCGATAAATGGGGATTTCTTGGAGCCATGATTTTCAACTTTCTATAAATTATCTTCTCCCTACCAAGGAGACTTTTAAAAAATTATTTCTTGAGTAGCTGAGAGACAGTACTAGGATTTAATCACATGTCTTATTACAGCTAACCCCCGTTAGACCCTGGGGCTACATGCTCCCCAAATAGTTCCAGTTGTGGTTCTAGAGAGGCATCCTAAGACATGCAAGGTCTGAGCAGTTTTGCATCCTTGGGTGCTCAAACCTTGAACTCCTGTCCTGATTATTCAAGAATTACTGTGAAAGACACCTAACCTTCTGAGAACTTCTTGGGAGAACCCCCCAGTTAATAAAATGTCATTTTCTAATTGCTTCCCCATGAAAACATAATTTCTCACCTATCATGTATACCTTGAAATATGCTGTATGTTTATCTGTACTTTATATATTAAACAAGTGGGATGATTTTATCCCTATAAAGACTCATTTTGCAGTATTGCTTCCATTAGAAGTTTATGGCTGATATAACATCAGAGAAGCTCTAAAATTCATTCCATCAGATAGTCAACCATTTTATTTACTGTCTTTCTAGAGGAATTTCTTAATTAATATGGTATGAAGATTTATAAGATTAATTGATTAAGCAATGCTAGTTTGTCATAATAAAATTCATTAAGTCATGTATTATCTAATTTTTATCTAGCACATTTTTTACTGAATTGCCACTATGTAGTGACAAGAACATGTCTCTTAGTCATTGTTGCACAAATTCTGACACAAAATTTACTCAATATTGTAATGATCATTTCAGTGTCTAATAGGGAAGCAAGGATAACACATGTAAAATAAAAATAAAATAAAAATAGTCATGCATATAGTTGTGCTGGAGAAGTAGCAAGTGATAAGACAGCTGTAATTAATTTTTTTTTACTCAGTAGAAACTTGTTTCTTCCCTCGTGAGAACTTTTTGACAAAAACTTGAAGATTGAAACTTGACTCGTTTATTGCTAACTGCTGTCCAAATATTATCACAGTGTCTTCTAAATTATAATAAAATAATGAGAGTTCATCATTATTTAAATGATGAATTACAGTAAAACTAAAAATCAAGTATATAGGGAAAATGTTCTGCTTTTTTCTTTTGTTTTTTCATTTAAAGATTTTTTAAAGTTAGCTATATTTATATCCTTTAAAGTTTACTCAAAGAAACATTTTATATTAGAAGCAAAAGACCTTTTTATGTATTTTTCAATCTAGTGGTAGGTTTATACCTTTTCTTCATTTAGTTATTATAAAACATAAAAATTATTGTGTTTCATAAAACAGACCCCCATAACCAATTATCACCTCTTAAAAAGAATCAGGGACTATAGGGAGATTAAAATAAACACAACTGAAATGCACTGGTAAATCAGTTCTTGTCTTTGCTATATTTTTGTGGTTGCTGTGGGAAAACTATAAAAGCTTCAAGTTTGATTTTGGTGGATAAAAATTCCCAACAACTCCCCACCCCCCTCAAAGTAGTCATCAGTATTATGGACAAAAGGAAGCTATTTTTTCAATATGTCCATTTGATTTTATTTTGTGAGGAAACCACCTTTGTAACCCACGCTAACATGTCAGAATTATGAAACTGTCTTCAGTTCACTGCTCTGTAAAAGATGTGTGACAAAAAAATAAAAATTAAATAAATAAAGCTAAGAATGCCTGAGTAAGTCATTTTATTTTTTATGAGTCAAGCCCCAAAAGGTCTTGAACTGTCAGATTTATTGTCTATCCAATTTTATGACTTTTAGTTGTATTTATTTTTTGATGTTTACCATCAACTGTGCCTACGTGCGCCGTGGTCTGTGGGATTTCATATTGCTAAATCATTTTTTAAGCTTTAGTTGTAGCTTCTATTTAGCATCAATCCCCCGAGACATGCCATTAACATGAATCATTTTTTGAAAGTGTTTGGTGCAATATGAACTCCTTGTTGAGTCAATCATTCATTGCAATGGAAAGAAATGATGACCTTCTCAGAAATACCCATCACGGTTAAATAACCAAGGACAGAACTCAATGGTCAGGGACTTCTTATTGGGGTGTCCTACCAACTTAATTATCACCCCAAAAGCTAGAGATGAGAGGTCATTGCAGGAGGGGAAAAATAGAGGGGAGTCAGGAAAAGGGAAAATGCTGACTCAAACTATAGCTATTTTGTCAAGAGATCATTATTTCCTCCTTCTAGAAAGGTTATTTTCACAGCAAGAGCTTCAGTGCTATCATCAACAGGATTTGAATGCATTTTCTTCTAATATGCCAGACACAGTAACAACAAAGTCTCCAATGGAGACGTTACTGGGCCCGCTCGAGCAAATTAACGATCAACGGGAGGGCCTTTACCTTTTTACTCTAATTTAAATTTTTAACCTTGATAACTTTTTCAAGAACTATTCTGAGGTTACCTCCTCAAGTCTCTAATTTTTCTTCCTTGCCCCCTACCTTGACACATTTGGTATAAACTCTTTATTCAGAATCTCAACTAATAGAGATCCGAGAGTCTCTTTATTGACTAAAGGGCCTCCACAATAATTGAGTACAATTAAAAGTCTATGTTTTTTCCTTGGTTTCTGTGAGGTGTGATCAAGTAATAACAAATCTGTGTAATGACTCATAGATTCTAGCATATAGTCATTCTTTCTCTGGTTATTTTTGGCTGCACATTTAATTTATACATCTTTCTTTCCTTCCAGAAAGCTAGCTCATCCCCAGATTAATAAATAGTGTTATGCAAGTAAGGAAAATATGAAGGTATATTTTAAAACAGGTATAAGTCAATGTTCATATATATTCTATATCCAGAAAATTTTAACCCTTGGGCCAAATATGCTCTTTTGACATTTCAAAATGAAATTTTAATTGAAATACAGTTACATAGATTCATTGAAGCATTATCTCTGTTTGCTCTCACTCTATGGTTACATCAGAGTAGTTGCAATAGAGAAGTGTATGGAGTTCATATTCTATATTTGTGTCCCCCAAAGACAAATATGTTCATTATCTGGTCCTTTACTGGAAAACTTGCTGTTCTAAGTTGTAGTTCTTCAACCAGAAAATAACTTACTTAATAATAATAATAATTAATAATTTTGCCTTGATTAGACTCTTCTCAAACTAGGAGACCATTTTTTTTTGATGAAAGGGCTACCAAATTTTAGGGAGAAAATTGAAGAAACAACTTTATATTTTCACTTATTTTCTTGATCTGGTGCTTTTGGTATTCTTTCAAATGTGCTTTTCTCTCATTGTATTTTAAATGGCAAGTTATGCCATTTTTTAATATTTATATATGACAAACTCAATTTCTGAGAGTTTGTCTACTTTTGTTTATATGTTAACAGAACTTAATCTTATTTATTTAAGATTTACCAATTTGTCAGGGAAAATGTTTAGTTATTTCCATCCTTTAATGAATTGTGAGCTAGAATAACTTTCTCTATAATTAGAAATATAGTACAGCAGTAAGCTGCTTTCCCTACACATTGCTGACCAGGGTTTTTACCTCTACCACCTTATATGGTTTTCTTGACCCTATTAGGAATGATTCCTGAGGGTGGAGCCAAGAATAATCCCTGAGCATCTCTGAGGATCACCCTAAGAAGAAAAAATATCCCCCTATAATTGTAAATTGTTTATATTCATTCTTTGTGAATTAGTATTACATCTCTTATGCTTTTCAAAATTTTCTTTTTTTAAAAAATTTTGGCCAAATTCATTCGTATATTTCTAATGTGACTTATACCAGTCAGAATTTATCTCACATTGGAGGGTATGTGGCATGCCTTGGGAATATAGTATAAATATGTATTTTATGGTTATTCTATATGAAGGATTAGCAAAGTATCATAAATATTTTTATGAAAGTAAAAGCATATTGATAATCGTGATTTTATCCCCTCACTCTCCTGATGTTGTCATTGTGATGTCTGGGAATTGCATTCCCCTCAGTTACGATCTTTGCACATTTGTCCATGTAATTCAATCAGGGTCACACATTAAGACTCGCATACTCTTCCAAGGTGCTTGCCAGAGATTGTATTCCTTCAGTGGCAAGTGCTCCCACACACATGAATGCACTGTGCACAGAAATTGGTTGTGGCAGTAGCAATTACAGGAAGCAGAGAAGTTAGGAACAAGCAGTAGAGATTTTGAGGACCACACTCAGTGCATTGAGCAGAACAGAGTACCAAATAAATGTCCTCATACATGTAATGCAGGCACTTCAGTTACTGCATCATCTGTGGACTCCCTAGTTTTATATGTTATAATAAACGCAAATGTCTTTAATAATCATAACAAATTATATTGCCTCTCAACCAAATAATATGGTTTTCTTATAGTATTTCCCATAGTTTTGAGCTTTTTTTCTTTTTTCTTTGGTTCAAGTATGCTTTAAAATTCCTATGATTTTTATTTGACATGATACAGTATAATTGAATGAGATACTTACTTCCACATGATAGATCCTTCTGATTGAGAACATAGTGTTTACTTTAAATTTTATCTGACTTATGAAGATAAATGGCTTGTTAAGATAGCTATCTTTATATCTAATCAATTCTAAAAGGAAAATGACTCTAAAATGTCTAGCAATTCTAATGTTTATGTGCTGAATATCTATTTTTTGTGGCATATAAGAAGGAAGGTATCACACACGTGTACACAGTATGTATACATACTATGTGCACTTTAATGCTCCAGAATAAACATTCCTGTAGATATAATGGTAATTTAATGAACATGAAAGTTAGTTTCCAATAATGGCCAATGTCTTTTTTCCTTCTCTGTACTTGCTGCTCTTCTCATTAATTTGGGTTGGTCTTTGCAATTTGCTTAATCAACAAAATGTGTAAGGAGTCAGACTTTCAGCTATATCTTAAAAAGCTGTCTAAGAAAGTAGACCCTTGGAAGAGTTTCCTGCAGAAACTGGTTGCCAAATTCAAGCCATACAGAGAAGACAGGTGTTTGTCCCCTATTTGATAATCTCAACTGATATTCAACATCAACAGTCAGTGACATGTGGGTGTCCAGTCTAGTGCAGCCCTAGAATTCTGTTCTAATTTCATTGAACTGAAATTTCATGAGGGTCTCCTAAATGAGAAAATAGAAGATGTAGAATTATAATGGTTAATAATGCATGTTATTTTAAAATATTATTTTAAAATAAATATGATGTAGGGGGCTGGAGAGATAGCACAGCAGGTAGGGCGTTTGCCTTGCATGCAGCCAACCCGGGTTCAATTCCCAGCATCCCATATGGTCCCCTGAGCACCGTCAGGAGTAACTCCTCAGCCAGTGAAGAGCCAGGAGTAACCCCTGTGCATCGCTGGGTGCGACCCCAAAAGCAAAATAAATAAATAAATAAATAAAATATGATGTGGTTTGTAAAGAAAAATTAAAACATAACAAACATAGCATAGCAAATTTATAAAAAAAGCACTAAGGCTGTACTATTTTAGAAGCTATATTAATAGTAGGATCAGGATCAGGTCTCATATATCCCAGTCAGATTTTCTTTTTGCCTCCCCAACATCTACCAGAAAGTAGCTCCCAGACCTAAGGAACATCCTCCGAAGTCTATCCAGAACTTCATCCTTTCCCAAGGCATGCACAACTTGTCAAGTTAATAGATGGTAAATAGAATATGAGCTATAGAGTGACTGAGACAGTTAAGGACATGAACTACAAAGTAGTAGTAAATTGGACAAATTGAAAATGTAAAACCAGAAGCATACAGAATAAGAATTTAAAACACATAGTAATTAAACTCTCTCTTCCTCCTGCGCAACTCAGGTGCCAGGTCATTCATCATGTTGATTTCTCGACCTAGGTATATATAACTGTTGCATTCGGAGACGGTGGTTCCGTTGAGAGCGAATGGAGCGTCAGGAACAAGGCTGTTTCTCATAAACATTGTCTTCGCAAGATTCAGCTGTAGTCCAACCTTTCCACATTCACGGTCAAAGTCGTTCAGCATTTGTGCCGCTTGGTTGATGTTTGGTGTTATTAGAACGATGTCATCAGCAAAGCGGAGGTGGTGTAGTTGCCGACCATCTATCTTCACTCCCATGTTTTCCCATTCCAGTCGTCGCATGATGTTCTCGAGGGTGGCACTGAAGAGTTTTGGTGAAATGGTATCACCCTGCCGAACCCCTCTCTTGATATGGATGATTACTTCTTTGTAGAATGGTGAGATCTTGGTAGTGAATCCGCAATAGAGCTCACGAAGGATCCTGATGTATTGAGTTTGTACGCCCTGATTGGCTAGGGCTTCTATGACCGCTTCCGTCTCAACAGAATCAAAGGCCTTCTTTAAATCAATGAACGTTAAACAGAGCGTTTATTGTGCGTTTATGTCTCGTGGAATCCAATCAGTAATGGCTCTAGTCCAGCAGTTGTCTGTAAACCTCATTACGTGTCCAGCCCATCTGATTTTTGATGTCTTGGCAAATGAGACAGCGTCCCTGATTCTTGAGCATTGACGAAGATCAGAACTCCGGATTCTATCTCTCATTTGAGTGAATCGTGATATTCCAAGCATAGTTCTTTCGATTCCTCTTTGAGAGACCCGAATAGTGTTCTCATCCTGTTTTCGTAGGGTCCAGGTCTCTGAGGCATATGTTAATGCAGGAAGAATAGTGGAATCAAAGAGATGTGCTCGTAGCTGGAGGTTCTTTGTCCTTTTAGTTATTTCTTCAATGCTCTTGAAGGCATTCCAAGCCGCTCTCTTCCTCCTGCGCAACTCAGGTGCCAGGTCATTCATCATGTTGATTTCTCGACCTAGGTATATATAACTGTTGCATTCGGAGATGGTGGTTCCGTTGAGAGCGAATGGAGCGTCAGGAACAAGGCTGTTTCTCATAAACAGCGGGTAGGGCGTCTGCCTTGCACGCAGCCAACATGGCCGACCCGAGTTCGATTCCTCCGCCCCTCTCGGAGAGCCCGGCAAGCTACCGAGAGTATTCGATATGCCAGACACAGTAACAACAAAGTCTCCAATGGAGACGTTACTGGGCCCGCTCGAGCAAATCGACGATCAACGGGAGGGCCTTTACTTTACTTACTTTATTGTCTTCGCAAGATTCAGCTGTAGTCCGACCTTTCCACATTCACGGTCAAAGTTGTTCAGCATTTGTGCCGCTTGGTTGATGTTTGGTGTTATTAGAACGATGTCATCAGCAAAGCGGAGGTGGTGTAGTTGCCGACCATCTATCTTCACTCCCATGTTTTCCCATTCCAGCCATCGCATGATGTTCTCGAGGGTGGCACTGAAGAGTTTTGGTGAAATGGTATCACCCTGCCGAACCCCTCTCTTGATATGGATGATTACTTCTTTGTAGAATGGTGAGATCTTGGTAGTGAATCCGCAATAGAGCTCACGAAGGATCCTGATGTATTGAGTTTGTACACCCTGATTGGCTAGGGCTTCTATGACCACTTCTGTCTCAACAGAATCAAAGGCCTTCTTTAAATCAATGAACGTTAGACAGAGTGGCATCTTGAACTCCCGAGATACCTCAATGAGCTTGGTTACTGTGTGGATATGGTCAATGGTACTGAATCCTTTTCGGAATCCAGCTTGTTCACATGGTTGTCCTTCATCTAGTGTTCTGCTAATCCTATTCAGGATGACTCGAGTGAATAGTTTGTAGATGACAGACAATAGGCAGATTGGGCGATAGTTGCCAATGTCGTGGATGTCTCCTTTCTTGTATAGTAGTACAGTCTTGCTGGTTTTCCATTGGGATGGAACCTTGCATTCAGACAGGTAGCGTGTGAAGAGTCGAGCCAATGTATTGATGAGTACTGATGGTAAGTTCTTCAGGTGTTCAGGTCTGATCTTGTCTGGGCCAGGTGCTCTTTGTTTCTTTACTGACGAGATGGCATGTTGGATTTCGGAAGGGAGAACATTGGGAACGACATATCCATCATGTGGTATGTGGTATGTGGGCAAGTGGATGTGGCTATTAAAGAGATCTGAGTAGAAGTCATGAATAATCTTCTCCATTGCCCTTCTGGAAGATGTGATAGATCCATCATGATGTCGGAGGGCAGTCATCTTGGTTTTGTAGTTGGTGAAGGACAGGCGGGCATTACGAATGTTTTTCCCAGCTTCTGCTGCATCTACCAGTACTGCTGCTCTCCTGTTTTTGAGGTCATCCTTGATGGCTTCTCTGCACTGTTTTGCCAGTTCGGACGTTTGCTTGTGGTTGCCTGAGGCACGTGCCAAGCCACGTTGGCGAATAAGTTCAAGAGTGTTCGAAGAAAGATGGTTTTTTGTGGTTATCTCTCTCTTGGCATTCCTTGCACAATCATGGAGGTGCTGAATCATTCGATCGTATTCCTCATCAATGTTGTCAATGACGGCATCTTCCCATGTTGCCGCAACAGAGCCAAAGAGTTCCCAGTTGGTGGTTGTTCTGGGAGTCCTCTTCTTAAGCCTTGCATTCTTTTCTCCTCGTTCTGTGAGGTAGAATTTTGCACGAAGAAGACGGTGGTCTGATCCCGTTTGGAATTTTGGGACAACAGCAACATCGGTTAGGCAAAACCGCCGATTGAATATGATGTGGTCTATTTCATTGTGGAACCGTCCATCGGGAGACTCCCATGTCCAACGTTTAGATTCAGCCTTTTGGAATTGTGAGTTACCATGGAAGGTTTTGGTTGACATGATGAACTCAGACAGTCTGTCACCCTGTTCGTTCCATTCCAGGCCATGGGTTCCGATGTGGAGTTCATCGACTGATCTTCTTGGTCCTATCTTGGCATTAAAATCACCGACAATGATCTTGTAGAAGGTGTGATCTTCTTTATAGAATTTCTCCAGCTCCATGTAGAATTTCTCAGTTTCTCTTTCACCATAACTGGATGTTGGTGCATAGACAACAAAGATAGAAACTGCCGGTAGTGAGCCACATTTATTCAAGTGTAATCGTCCGATTCGGGTTGTTAGGCATTCAAATGAATCAATGCTCATGACTAAGTTTGTGTTGACAAGGATACCGACACCACCGACGCCTCTTTTATCACATGTTCCAAGGAACAGTTCTTCTCCAGTGTCGAAAACAGCATGATGGAATTGATGTCTTCTCGTTTCGGTCAGACCAATGATGTCGTACTTGATCTTTCGTGCTTGTACCATAAGGTCTTCAATGGATGCAGCAGATGCCAGGGTACGAGCATTAAAAGTACAGACAATCATTTTTGTTTTTCTGCGTTTTGGTAGCCTATGTCTGCCTTGGTGTTTTATCAGCCTCTCCTTCCATATCTTTCTTGATTCTGCATATTCAGGGTTAGGGAAATGAGATCCATTTATTACTGGATTTGGCATATCAATTTGGTCTATTTGGCATAGAACACGGATAGCTTGCCAGGCTCTGCCGTGCGGGTTGGATATTCAAGGATATTTAAGGTACCCTGAAAATTTAGAGAAAAGTAAATAAATAGTCGCACGGCCTGTGGCCGCGCGCTCCCGGGAGCTTGTTGTGATAATCTCTGGATCCTGGCCTTTGTTGGGGTTACACGGCAGTTGGAGGGTGTAACTGTCTAGTTACTGACAGGTCCAGTCCCAAACCGTGCAGGCTTGGAGATCTCAGCCCCGGGTCCCACACTCAGTCCCCAAGGCTTGGAATGCCTTCAAGAGCATTGAAGAAATAACTAAAAGGACAAAGAACCTCCAGCTACGAGCACATCTCTTTGATTCCACTATTCTTCCTGCATTAACATATGCCTCAGAGACCTGGACCCTACGAAAACAGGATGAGAACACTATTCGGGTCTCTCAAAGAGGAATCGAAAGAACTATGCTTGGAATATCACGATTCACTCAAATGAGAGATAGAATCCGGAGTTCTGATCTTCGTCAACGCTCAAGAATCAGGGATGCTGTCTCATTTGCCAAGACATCAAAAATCAGATGGGCTGGACACGTAATGAGGTTTACAGACAACTGCTGGACTAGAGCCATTACTGATTGGATTCCACGAGACATCAAAAGATCACGTGGACGCCCACCTATAAGATGGTCAGACTTCTTCGTCAAGACCCTAAATGATCGGTTTGAGGCTCTACATGTTCCTAAAACGAACAGATACCATTGGGCTACGCTAGCACGCAACCGGGATGAATGGAGACGTTACTGGCACCCGCTCGAATAAATCGATGAATAACGGGGATTAAGTGATTAAGTGATTAAGTGAGTAATTAAACTCAAGGGGCCTATGATATAGCATAGCAGGTAAGGTCTTTGCCTTGCATATGGCTGGCCCAGAATTACATACTTAACCAACTCCAGGAATAACCCCTGAGTACAAAACCAAGAGTTATCCCTGAGCACAGCCAAGTATTTCCCCCTAAAGCAATGTAATATTAATAATAGTAACCTAAAAAAGAAAGGATATTGAAAACCTAAAACATGGTAGAGATAAACCAACCAAATTAATGAAGTAGTAGTTCTAACAGATGAAGTAAATAGTAAAAAATAACAAAGAAAGATTCATTAAGCTGAAAAATCTGGGCAACAAATCATTAATAGGATAAAAATAATAATTATATGCCAAATTATGATAATAGCAGTTCCAAAACTAGAGAAAACATATGAGGTAGGAATACATAAAATTATATTAAGAATTTCCAAAAAGTAAAAATAAGGCAGAGAAGAAAATAACAAAATATGCAGGAATAAGTCCCAGAGAGATAGTAAAGCATTTGAGGAACTTTTGTTGCATGGATCAAAACCAGATTTGATCCCTGGCATGACATAGAAGGGAGTGAACCCTAAGCAGAGTCAGAAGTAAACCCTGAATTTTGCTTGGTAATATGTCAGTGTCCTTCCCAGTCCACCCCCCAAAACAACAAAAAACACTTTGTAGGAACAATTTAGAAAACAATAATCCTCACTGTAGTTTACTAAGGACAGGGAGAACATACACAAGCCTAAGACTAAGGAGGACAATTTCGAAGAGTCTTGAAGTACTTTCTGGCAATGATGACAAAGAAAAATAAAAGAATAGAATAAAATGGTCAGAATCGTAATGGGCGTATTTATCTTAGACCTTGTTTTCAGGTGATTTATCACTTAAATATAATGTTAAAGCAAGGATATGCTCATTTGAAAATTACTTCTGGGTGTCCCATACAAAATCTCCATTAAGGAACTCTTGGAACATGCTTGCCAGAAAGTATAGGAAAAGATCAAGACAGATGCTGATAGATGTACACAGAGTAAAAATTAGAAAATACTTGGTAAATTTTATTGTGCTTTTATACAAACCAGAACTATGGTTTTAATACTATAAAACTATGGTTCTATAATAACCAGAATATTATTCCAAGCAATGTGGAATAAAAGTCTAGATTATCTCTATTCAATAGTGTCTCTGAGATGATAGAAATGTTCTAATCTGTGCCTCACGCTGCTATAGAATACTGGGAAAGTGATTAGTGTTACTGGGAAACCGTAATTTTAAACTTTATTCATTTTAATTAACTTGCATTTGCAACTGAATGCCCACATGTGGCTAGTGACTGCTTTATCACATAGTGTTGTACTAGATGATATTAATATGGTGAAGTTGGGATGCACAGAGGGGAGCATGGAAATGAGACCAGAGGGAGGAGTATACAAAGGTACTTACCTGCTTTATTAAAACATTTATAGGAGTGAGGCTGGACTGATCGTAAGCAGTAGGGCATTTGCCTTGCCCCGGGCTGACTGGATTTATCAATGGCACCCTCTCTGGTTCCCCAAACCCAGCAGTGATTCCAGAGCTCAGAGCCAGGAATAAATTCTGAGCACCGCTGAGTGTGGCTCCAAAACAAACAAACAAACAAAACAAAACATTAATAGAAAAGAATAAACATACAGTTTAATAATGGTAGAGACTAAAAACAGAACTTAAAACATTCAAAGTAGAAAATAGAAATCAAATTGGCCTATATTGCTATAAAAATGAGGATGCAGGAACAAAAGTGTGAGAAGAGTTCCATCATATCAAATTATTATGAATATTTCAAGATCATTTCTTCATTCTGGGACTCCCAAGCAGTGTTCAGGCTCTGGGGATACTTCCCATGATGCTTGCCTAACTAGCTTAAAAGTTCAATGTTTGTTTGCTGTTGTGTCCTTTTCTTGGGCATGGTACTTTTGGGAAGCAATTGGCACACCCTGCTGCCGTGCAGTGCTGAGGATTGAACTCCGGGCCTTGCACATACAAGGCATATTTTCTAACCCTTTGAGTTATCTCCCCAGCCGTATGAATATAAAGTTAAACTCACCCTTAAACAGAAATAATTCTAACTGAAAAAATATTCAATGATCAAAGTTGGAAGAACTTAAGCAGTAAAATGGAATAATATTGGATTACCACCCAAGGTAGAAACGTAAGTATCTATGAGTTCATCTGACAAAAACTAAATAGTTGAATTATTTATAAAAGCTTTCAAGCTGAATAATTCCAAATAACTTAATCCAGAATTCTGTCTTTATGTAGCAAGAACCTAACTCTGTGCTTCATTTTTCTGAACTAGATGTAGTGACTTTCTTCCTAAGAGTGCCAGGGAAGAGGGAAGGAAAGAGAACTCTATCATGAAAAGACTGGACAGGCACTCCTTCCTGTTATGAAGGTGAAATGTAACGAACGTGTGTTGTTTCACACTGTGATTGATTTTTCTTTTTGGGTCACACCTAGCGATGCACAGGAGTTACTCCTGGCTCATGCACTCGAAAATTACCCCTGGTGGTGCTCAAGGGACCATATGGGATGCTGGGAATCAAACCCGGGTCGGCCACTTGCAAGGCAAACGCCCTCCCTGCTGTGCCATTGCTCCAGCCCCAACACACTGTGATCTTCTTCCCCCAACCCTATAACTTCTTAGAATTGAGACAAATTACAGCAGAAAGAGAATCTGTGACATACCTAACCAGGTACTTCTCCAACTGTCAGGGTATTCAACAAGAAGGCAATTGAACTGGGAGCTGCTCAAACAGCTGGATGTTCTAAGGGTTAGGAACCCTGAGTTATATCCCAGGCACAGCATGGTCCCCCTAAGAACTATCAGAAATGACCCTGACACTGCCAGTTGTGGATCCCAATATGCATCAAACTAAGCAAAACAAAATAAATAAATGAAGGAGACAAGCCACAGATTAAAGGTGATGAAATAGATAGAAAAATAAATAATGTTCAACTAGGGAAGTGGGTCAAAGGATGGAATGAATGCTTTGTTTGCAGGGAGCCTGGATTCAATATCTGGCACCTCATGAAACCCAACCCCCAAGGGATGGACTACACTGAGAGTAGCCCTCAGCAGTGCCAGATGTACTATCCCCTCAATAAAAAGGTAAAGGTAAAGGCCCTCCCGTTGATCGTCGATTTGCTCGAGCAGGCCCAGTAACGTCTCCATTGGAGACTTTGTTGTTACTGTGTCTGGCATATCGAATACTCTCGGTAGCTTGCCGGGCTCTCCGAGAGGGGCGGAGGAATCGAACTCAGGTCGGCCATGTTGGCCGCTTGTAAGGCGAACGCCCTACCCGCTGTGCTATCGCTCCAGCGCTGCACGGAGAGCCCGGCAAGCTACCGAGAGTATTCGATATGCCAGACACAGTAACAACAAAGTCTCCAATGGAGACGTTACTGGGCCCGCTCGAGCAAATCCCCTCAATAGAACAATAAAATCAAGGAATCTATTGTAATTTTGGGGAAAAGATTCTAGACGAGAAAATACATATATTGATAGAGATATATAAAAACTAATGAAAAACCGAGCCCACCTCCAAGCAACAAAGCTGAAGGTCTCCGCCAACTCTCTCCCCTTCCATTCAGGTACAGCCCACCCCCCAAGGCCTGGGACTTTCTCTGGGCATGCGCAGCTAGCTCGATCTCATATGACAGCCGGTTTTTTCCCCTGATCTGCGCAGGGCCAGTGCTGGGACCCTTTCCAGAATATTTCCAGAAATATTCTCCCACTACATATGCCCTAGGAACCATAAGTTACCTTCTTAGATGGAATCTGCTCTATTTTAGCTCAGCCACTAGAAACTCAGTAGCCAATAACTCATAAGCCTATCTCAAACTCACACTGCATATCAAGCTGAATAGTAACAGTGAACGTGAAGGATTAAACCACACTTGTCACAATGGTAAAGCAACGCAAAAGCCCACCAAACTTTCTTATTGAAGAGGCTAGCCCAGAAGACATCAACAGTATTGTAGTGTTAGACAACCTCTCTGACAAGGAATTCAGAAGGCAGCTACTTAGGATGCTTAGGGAGCTAAAAGAAACAATGGAAAGCAATGCCAGTAGAAGACAAGAGGATTTGAAGGCAGAAATGAGGAAAATGCATCGGAAATGTCAGACCTGGTAGGCGAATTGAAAAACTCAGTGGAAGGCCTCAGAAGCAGAGTAACAGCCGCTGAGAACAGAATCAGTGATCTCGAAGATGAAATTCAGAGACTCTCCAGGAAAGAGCAGAAAATGGAAAAGAGACTCACTATTCGGGAACAGATGTCAAGAGAAGATCGTGACGAAGCCAAGAGGGCTAACATAAGAATTATTGGAGTCCCAGAGGGACAGGAAGAAAACCTTGATGAAGAAGAAACTGTCAAAGACATCACTGCTACAACGTTTCCAGAGCTGAAGAAAACTTGTGACCACATTCAGGAGGCACGAAGGGTACCAGCTAGAAGAAATCTGAATAAAAATACCCCAAGACACATTCTGATCAAAATGACCAAAACCTTAGACAGAGACAAAATTCTGAAAGCCGCAAGATCGAAGAAAGAAATCTCTTACAAAAGAGCATCCTTAAAATTCACAGCTGATTTTTCTGATGAAACCCTCATGGCCCAAAAACAGTGGTGGGACATAGTGAAAAAACTCAATGAAATAAATGCCTCTCCAAAAATACTTTACCCAGCGAGACTCTCATTCATAATAGAAGGAACAACACACAGTTTCACAGACAAACAACAGCTCAGGAACTTCATAGACTCAAAACCATGGATACAAGAACAACTAAATGGGCTACTTTAAGGCAAGACAGGCCTCTCAAATACACCAAATTTCAACAGAACAATGGGACAAAATCCCATAACAATAATCTTTCTCAATGTCAATGGGCTAAACGCACCAAAAAGACATAGAGTGACAGGATGGATTAGAAAATTGAACCCAACATTCTGCTGCCTGCAAGAAACACATCTCAATAGTCAAAGCAAACACAGACTCAGAGTCAAAGGCTGGAAAACAATCCTACAGGCAAATAGCTCCCATAAAAAAGCTGGGGTAGTCATCCTAATATCAGACCATATCGATTTCAGAGTGAAGAAGGTCATAAGAGACAGTGAAAGCCATTTCTTATTGATCAAAGGATCTGTACAACAGGAAGAACTTACAATAATAAATGTATATGCACCTAATGAGAGACCAGCAAAGTGCTTAAAACAACTACTCATAGATTTGGAAAAAGACAATAGCAACAAAATACTAGTGGGAGACTTCAACACCGCTTTGTCACCTCTTGATAGATCAACCAGACTCAAGCTTAGCAAGGACATACTTCATCTGAGGGAAACAATGGAAGAAAGGGACTTAGTAGATATATACAGGACACTTCATCCTCAAAAAGCTGAATACACATTCTTCTCAAGCGTACATGGAACATTCTCCAAGATAGACCACATGCTGAGCCACAAAACATGCCTCCATAAAATTAAGAAGATAGAGATTGTATCAACAATCTTCTCAGACCATAATGCGCTGAAATTAGAAGTAAATCACACACAAAAACAGAAAACTAAATCAAACACCTGGAAATTAAACAGTGTGCTATTGAACAACAAGTGGCTTAGACAGGAAATCAAAGAGGAAATCAAAAGATTCCTAGAAACGAATGAAAATGAGAACACGAGTTACCAAAACTTATGGGGCACAACCAAAGCTGTGTTAAGAGGAAAGTTTATAGCTCTACAAGCATTCCTCAGGAAGGAGCAGCGAGCACACATAAGTAACCTAACCTCACAGCTTAAGAGCTTGGAGAAGGACCAAAAAAAGGAGCACAACCCGAATAGGAGAAAGGAAATAATAAAACTCAGAGCACAGATTAACGAGATGGAAACCAAAAAAAACAGACAGAGATACCACAAAGAAAGAGGATTACAGACCGATATCCCTGATGAACACAGATGCAAAGATCCTCAACAAACTATTAGCAAATAGAATCCAAAAAGATCATACACCATGACCAAGTAGGATTCATCCCAGGGATGCAAGGATGCAAGGATGGTTTAACATTCGGAAATCAATCAACATAATCCATCATATCAACAAAAGAAAAGATAAAAAGCATAAGATTATATCAATAGATGCAGAGAAAGGATTTGACAAGATCCAGCACCCCTTTATGATGAAAACCCTAGCCAAAATGGGTATAGAGGGGACTTTCCTCAACATAATTAAAGTCATCTACCACAAGCCTACAGCAAGCATCATCCTCAATGGGGAAAAACTGAGAGCCTTCCCTCTAAGATCAGGGAAGAGACAAGGATGCCCACTATCTCCACTGCTGTTCAATATAGTACTGGAAGTACTTGCAATAGTGATTAGGCAAGAAACAGATATTAAGGGCATTCAGGTAGGAAAGGAAGAAATCAAGCTCTCACTATTCGTAGATGATATGATATTATACTTAGAGAACACAATAACCTCCACCAAAAAACTCCTAGAAACAATAGACTTGTATAGTAAAGTTGCAGGCTATAAAATCAATACACAAAAGTCCATGGCTTTCCTATACGCAAACAGTGAGAGAGAAGAAAGCGACATGAAAAAACAATCCCGTTCACAATTGTGCCCCAGAAAATCAAGTACCTAGGAATCAGCTTAAATAAGGAAGTAAAGAATCTGTACAAAGGAAACTACAAAACGCTACTTCAGGAAATAAAAGAGGACATGAGGAAATGGAAAGATATCCCCTGCTCATGGGTCGGGAGACTTAACGTTGTCAAAATGGCAATACTATCAAAAGCATTGTATAAATTCAATGCAATCCCTATAATGATACCTATGAAATTCTTCAAAGAAATGGAGAAAACACTCCTGAAATTTATATGGAATAATAAGCCCCCACGAATAGCTAAAGCAATTCTTGGGAAAAAGAAAATGGGAGGAATCAACCTCCCGAACTTCAAACTGTACTACAAAGCAGTAATAATCAAAACAACATGGTACTGGAACAAAGGCAGAACTGCAGACCAGTGGAATAGGATTGAATACACTGACATCTCCCCTCAATCATATGATCATCTAATCTTTGATAAAGGTGGAAGTAATGTGAAATGGTGTAAGGAAAGCCTCTTTAACAAAGTGTGCTGGCAGAACTGGACGGCTACATGCAAAAAAGTGGGCTCAGAACTCTGCCTAACACCATGTGCAAAAGTAAGATCAAAATGGATTAAAGACCTCAACATCAGACCAGAAACCATAAGGTACATTGAAGACAAAGTTGGCAAAACCCTCCATGACATTGAACCTAATGGTATCTTCAAAGATGCCACGCCACTGGCCGAGCAAGTGAAAACAGAGATAGATAAATAGGACTATCTTAAACTAAGAAGTTTCTGCATCTCAAAAGAAACAGTGACCAAAATACAAAGACAGTCTACAGAATGGGAAAGGATATTCGCTGAATACACATCTGACAAGGGGTTGATATCAAGGATATACAAAATACTGGTTGAACTCCACAAGAAGAAAACATTCAACCCCATCAAAAAATCGGGCAATTAAATGAACAGAAATTTTCTCAAAGAAGAAACCCAAATGGCAAAAAAGCACATGAGAAAATGCTCTACATCATTAATCATCAGGGATATGAAGATCAAAACCAAAATGAGATACCATCTCACACCTCAGAGACTGACCCACATCCAAAAGAACAAAAGCAACCAATGCTGGCGCAGATGTGGCGAGAAAGGGACACTCCTTCACTGTTGGTGGGAATGTCGACTGGTTCAGCCCTTCTGGAAAACAGTGTGGATGATACTCAAAAAATTAGAAATTGAGCTCCCATTTGACCCAGCAATACTACTCCTGGGAATATATCCCAGAGAGGCAAAAATGTATAGTCAAAGTGACATCTACACTTGTTTGTTCATTGCAGCACTCTTTACAATAGCCAGAAACTGGAAGAAACCTGAATGCCCAAGAACAGATGACCGGTTAAAGAAACTTTGGTACATCTACACAATGGAGTACTATGTAGTTTTTAGAAAAGATGAAGTCATGAAATTTATGTACAAGTGGTACAACATGGAAAGTATCATGCTAAGCGAAATGAGTCAGAAAGAGAGGGATACACATAGAAAGATTGCATTCATCTGGGGAATATAAAGTAACAAAATATGAGATTAATACCCAAGAATAGCTGAGATCAGCACCAGGAGGATTACTCCATAGCTTAGAGGTCAGCCAGGCATTCTAGGGGAAAGGGCAGCTCAGATAGAGAAGAGAGCACCAAATAAAGGATGTTTGGAGGATCCTCCCAGGAGGGAAGATGCATGTTGAAAGTAGACTATGAACTGAACATGTTTGCCACTCAAAGCCTCTTTTGCAGACCACAACACCCAAAATGAGAGAGAGAACACAAGGGATCGCCCTGCCACAGAGGCAGGGTGGGATGGGAGGGATGGAGGTGGGAGGGATATTATCCATGGTGGTGGAAAATGGGCACTGGTGGAGGGATGGGTATTTGATCATTGTATAATCGAAACCCAAGCACAAAAAATTGTAAATCTACAACTGTACCTCATGGTGTTTAAAAAAAAAATTTCGGAATTTCAAAGTCACGTGGCCCTACTGCAGTCACACGACATCATGTTAATCATAACCAGAAATAGAACACAAATTGTCTACTGTTGCCTTTTCAGCAGATCTGAGTGTTGGGGTAAAATCTCAAATAATAACAGTGGGTTTGTTGTCAAAATATTGAATGTGATAAAAGTAGTGAGAGAGTAATGTGGAAATCATCTGCCCCACAGGTAGGGGGAGGGTGTCGCATGGGGGTGTACTGGGGTTTTTGGTAGTGGAGAATGGGCACTGGTGAAGGTATGGGTGCTTCATTGTATGACCGAGACTTAGACCCGAAAGCTTTGTAACTGCTCTCACGATGATTCAATAAATAAAATTATAAATAAATAAATAAATAAAATTAAAAAAACTAATGAAAGCAATAAAATTTACTTAGTATATCAGTCAGCATTGGTTTATTGATTGGTTCATTGATTGTAACACTGTAGCATTGTCCATTATTCATTGATTTGCTAGAGCAAGCACCAGTAACATCTCCATTGTGAGACTTGTTACTGTTTTTGGCATATCAAATATGTCATGGGTAGCTTTCCAGGCTCTCTGAGAGGAGCAGAGGAATTGAACCCGGGTTGGCTGCGTGCAAGGCAAATGCCCTATCCACTATGTTATTGCTCTAGCCCTCCTTGATTGTAACAAGTAAAAGTAAATAAAATGTTAATAATAGTGAAAACCATATGTATGGATATTTGGAAACTCTTTGTCCTTCCCTCAAATTTTCTATAAATCTAATAATTTTCTTAAGCCAAGTATATTAGAGAATGTGACAAATGACAGGATTACAAAGGAAAGCAAATTAGTAAAAACTTTGCAAAGCAAATTTTAACACATGCAAATAGCTGGTAAATTAAGCAGACAGATGTTTGCCAAAGCTCACAGGCACATTAAAAAGAATGTGCTTTATTTTTGAAGAAAACAATTAATATTCATAAATTTTGACCCTTTCTGGCCCTGCAGAAATTACTCTAAACTCTGGTACGGTTCAGGATTCACCTCTAGGCTCTCCCACCCCACCTTTATGTACATTGCTGTCCAATGTGCTTAGGATAGTTTTCCTTGTCCTTAAACACCACTCTTACACAATGCAGCTGGAGTTCTTTCCTGGAAATCAGATGTGCATGTCTTGAGATAATCTAAGATCTGCACTTGTTTTCTGTACAAAGGTTATGAACTTAGTGTGTCCAAAACCAAACATATGGTTTTCCCCAACAAATCTATAAGTGGCAATATGATATCTCTGTTATCATACGATATCTCAGTTGCTAGGGTGGCACAACACACTCATACCAATGAACCGAACCTTTTTCTTTAAACATCCTTGACAATGCTGGGCCCTAATTGCAGATTATCAGTAGTAAGTTAGAACCGTACATTAAAGTGGTTCTTTTGGTTGCATTTTTGAAATTCTCTCATCTATATGATAAATTGTTGTCCTTCATATTCATTAAGTAAAAGATAATCATGAAATGGAATATCACCCAGAAATATGAAGGCTTCTTTTTCTTTAATTGAACTTAATATATAAAATTATATCAGAAAAATGTCTCATGAAAATCTTGAAAAAAAATAGAATTTTATTACAAAAAATAAGTGGTTCATTTTACCTTTATTTTTAAAAGACAATTTATACTTATAAAATTTTCATTATATTCATGAAGTTTCAGTATTAACTGTGCAAATTTGTCAATAATTTTAATAAAATTGATTTGCTTACACATTTCATTTAATATAGTAGAACCGAATTTATTGAGCTGTTGGGTAACATTGCTTTGTCCTTCAAGAAGCTTAGGTTTTATCTGGTTACACCCATTTATCTGGTTACACCCATCAATCTGGTTACACCCACCACAGTGCTCCAGAGGCACTTCCACTTCCATTGTGTTTACATGTAAACATGTAAACAGTCTTCCCTATGCTCTCCTTCCCACCCAGTTAATCAGCTTTCCCCTTAATCAGACTTTGTTAATTTGTAAGATCAGTTTCCCAGAAATCTATGATTTTATATGTATGAGTGAAATATTGCCCTTTTCCTCTCCTTATGCCTTATGAATAGTTTACCTTAAAGTAATATCCTTTTTGTATAGATACAGAAAGACCGTTAACATTATGCTTTGTAACTTAGGATTTGATTGGCCTTGAATATTATTCACTCCTGGGCATCTGCTTTCTCGACTTAAGCCTCAGTTGCCCTTAGTTCCTAACACCCCAAAAGCAGGGTCCCGACGAGGGACTGAATGGACCCAGGGCAAGCAGTGAGCTACCCTGGCAGCGAAATGGGCCAGGCCAAAGTGCCACGATTCTTAACTATAAGTTAAGAGTTTGATCATAGACAAATGCTGTCATGATCCAAAGGTAACGACAAGACTAGGATCCTGCTAGGGGTGGGAAAGACTATCTGGCCTGAGCACCGTAGTCTGAGATCGAGATGGCCCTAGGAGAGCAATTCTATAAGTTTAAGATATTTCTTACTGTATCCATACAAAATGATTTATATTATATTCTTGTATGCTTGTCGGACAAGGAGAGGAGAGGCACGCCCATGGAATTCTGCTCTAGGGTGGGTCCTCCTGCTAAGGAAGGATCTGTCCTATGAGCAGTCTTCCCTGAGGCTAAGATTTCTACCCCTGTTGATCTCCACCCCTATTGATTGTGACCACACCTATGTAATTGTCTTCCCCAATTGCTCTTGGAGGGAGATATAGGGACAGTAGATTGGGCAAAGGGGGGAGAGATAGAGAGACAGAGGAGAAGAGGAAAGAATCAGAATAAACTACGACTAATACCAACCAGCCTGGCCCTCGTTCCTTCCTCCGCCTGACCATTGCCATCGACCTCTCCGGGGTGGTAGAAGGGTGAGACTACCGAACGCGGGTGGCGGGAGAGATAGAGCCGCCGCCTTGTGGGTGCCGTGCCCCCCACCTTGTGTGAGTTAACACATTGAGCCATTTCTTTGTTGATTGACAAACAATTTGTGCACTTAAAGTACATGAATTGGTGAATGCAAAAATAATCACAAAATTCTTAAAGATAAAAAAAATCTCATTTTACAGTAAAACCCAGAAATTTCAATTGCAATAACTTCAAATGCAAGCAGTCATGTTAATGACAGAAATGCAGTCAAATTCTGTTTTTTTTATCCTTATAATTACCCCACTGATGTTTATCTGTTTGATAGCTGCAGCAGTGTTACCCCCAAGATGGAGACAGGAAGTGATCCTAAATGTTCACAAGGAAATCTAAAACATTATTTAAAAGTTTTCTCAGAACCAGTGTGGGCAGTTGAGTCTATCCTTGTATCTGAAATGACTTCCATCTGACATGCAATCTTTACTAAAAGGTTTCATTTTCATTTTCATCATTTCATCATCCTGTTAATCGTCGACTGCCTCGAGCAGGCCCCAGTAACGTCTCTTTCATCCTAGCCCTGAGATTATATTCACGGCTCTTTAGGAGAATGAGACCCATCATTGTTACTGGTATTTGGCATATTTGGTAGGCCACGGGGAGTTTGCCAGACTCTGCCCTGTGGGCAGGCTACATTCGATAGCCTGCGAGTTTGTCCAAAGTAGGAATGAGATAAAAGATGTCATAAAGAAAAGTTCTGATAAGATGTCGCGCGGCCGCGAATGCGGCCGCACGGTTCCGGGATCTGGATTTTATAGTCTCTGAGTCTTGGCCGCTGATGGGATTACACGGCGCCAGGGGGCCAGGTGGTGGGTGTGACCCCCGCCTACTGGAATTTGGAGGATCTGGGTGGAAGATGCTCGACTCCAATTCGAGTAGGCTTGGAGGTCTCGGCCCCGGAACCCGCGTGGCTTTGTCCCTCTGCCAGTACCTTCAGGTGTGCGGAGAGTGGTCTCAGCATGGTGGTGGCTGGTCCTGGAGGTCTCCGGCTGCCGTAGCCCTGGCCGGGGCGGGGAGGAAAGCTCAACCCGCTCCCCTCCAAGGGACTCCGGGAAGGAACACCGAGGCGCGGGGGCAGAGACTGCACTGCTCTCGTCCGGGATCTGGATTTTATAGTCTCTGAGTCTTGGCCGCTGATGGGATTACACGGCGCCAGGGGGCCAGGTGGTGGGTGTGACCCCCGCCTACTGGAATTTGGAGGATCTGGGTGGAAGATGCTCAGAGACTATAAAATCCAGATCCCGGACGAGAGCAGTGCAGTCTCTGCCCCCGCGCCTCGGTGTTCCTTCCCGGAGTCCCTTGGAGGGGAGCGGGTTGAGCTTTCCTCCCCGCCCCGGCCAGGGCTACGGCAGCCGGAGACCTCCAGGACCAGCCACCACCATGCTGAGACCACTCTCCGCACACCTGAAGGTACTGGCAGAGGGATAAAGCCATGCGGGTTCCGGGGCCGAGACCTCCAAGCCTACTCGAATTGGAGTCGAGCATCTTCCACCCAGATCCTCCAAATTCCAGTAGGCGGGGGTCACACCCACCACCTGGCCCCCTGGCGCCGTGTAATCCCATCAGCGGCCAAGACTCAGAGACTATAAAATCCAGATCCCGGACGAGAGCAGTGCAGTCTCTGCCCCCGCGCCTCGGTGTTCCTTCCCGGAGTCCCTTGGAGGGGAGCGGGTTGAGCTTTCCTCCCCGCCCCGGCCAGGGCTACGGCAGCCGGAGACCTCCAGGACCAGCCACCACCATGCTGAGACCACTCTCCGCACACCTGAAGGTACTGGCAGAGGGACAAAGCCACGCGGGTTCCGGGGCCGAGACCTCCAAGCCTACTCGAATTGGAGTCGAGCATCTTCCACTAAAAGGTTAAAAAATAAAAATATGCCCTTTCGATGGGCTGGAGCGATAGCACAGCGGTAGGGCGTTTGCCTTGCATGCAGTCAACATGGCCGACCTGAGTTCGATTCCTCCGCCCCTCTCGGAGAGTCCGGCAAGCTACCGAGAGTATCTTGCCTGCACGGCAGAGCCTGGCAACCTACCCGTGATGTATTCGATATGCCAAACACAGTAACAACAAAGTCTCCAATGGAGACGTTACTGGACCTGCTCGAGCAAATCGGTGAACAACGGGAGGACCGTGACCACCATGCCCTTTTGATGCTCACAGATATATTATTAGAAATCAGCAGGAACTATGATACTTGTTTAAAGTTATCTTTTGTTCCCCCCAACAGATTTATTTTTAAAAAGAATGGATTTAAAAAAAAGACATAAGGCACTGAGGTATGAAATGGAAAATAAATTAAAATGTAAACCGATTTGCTAATTTTTTATATTCATAGCATATTAGCATAGAGAATATAGTCTATACAAAATCAAAAAACAAGTGTTGAAAAATTGTGGTGCCTGTATAAATGACATCTAGAATCCAACTTTCCCCTTTATTTCCTTTTAACAGCTTGGTCATGGAAACCATTATTTTTACCCAGATTGTTGTGGTCATTTCATAACTTTATGAACACCTTCGATGCTATTCAAGTGCAGAACTTTCTCCCTATTCCTCATCTGTTTGTAACACAGTAGCTGGAGTAATTTTATAAATGTTAAGTTATATCACTCACCCTTTACGTCAAGCCCTCAAAATATAGTCTGTCTTATTCAGAGTGACCTAATGAAAGATAAATTATCTAAACCTAGGAGAAAGTATGTGCATATTACATATAAGATGAAGGCCTTGTATCCAGTATATATAAATAATTCTCAAAATTAATTATAAGAAAACCACACCGTCAAAAGAGGCAGAAAGCTCAAACAGTTAACAAAAGAAGAAACAGAGATAGCAAATAAGTACATACAGAGAGATTCAACCTAATTTGCCATGATAAATATGAGAATTGGCTGGAGCAATAGCATAGTGGGTAGGGTGTTTGCCTTGCATGCAGCAGACCCGAGTTCAATTTATCCCTCTCGAAGAGCCAGGCAAACTACCGAGAGTATCCCGCCTGCACAGCAGAGCCTGACAAGCTCCCCGTGGTGTATTCGATATGCCAAAAACAGTAACAACAAGTCTCACAATGGAGACATTATTGGTGCCTGCTCAAACAAATCAATGAACAACGGGATGACAGTGCTACAGTGCAGTGCTAAATATGAGAATTAAAAGAACAAATGTGAAGCCACTTAATACCCATTAGTATCTGAGTACCCATCTCTAGAGCTGGTGAGGATGTAAAAAAGTTGCAAATTTAAACTGTGAGAAATGAAATATGGGTAGCCTGGTGTGGGTGGTGGAGTTGTGGTATGTAAACTGGCAGAATGTCTTTGAAAAATAGTTTGGCTGTTTATTAAGCTAAACAAATATTTATCAATTGATCCAAGTCAAGTGATAGTCATTTACTCATGACAGATAAAAAAGTATGTCCATATCAAAAACATATTAATATTTGAAATAACAAAGCCTAGAAGCAACTCAGATCTCTTCAAAGAAGTGGATAAACAAATTATGTTTATTCAAATAATGAAATACTAGCCAGTATAAAGAATAAACTAGTAATACTTACATTAAGATGACTGAATCTCAAAATAATTATTCTGAGTGAAAAAATTCTTGGAAAATACAGAAAATACCATGTGATCCATTTTATGTGTGTCAAATTTTAGAAAATGCAAACTAGCCTATATTGACAGAACTAAGATCAATCAACTGGCCATGATTAGAGCTTACTCTCTTTCTTCCAAGATCACAACCCCTGCTCATTCATTGCCACTGATCTGGACCACTCTGGAGTCCCCAGAGCACCCTTTTCACTCCTGGTAAACTTTTTTCTGTACATAGACATAGCCCTGAGAGCATGTTTTGTGAGTCGTGACTAGGTTACAACCGATTCCCTCCACAAAACCTCTCAGGTGTGTCTCCTTTCTTACATAAATGCTCCATGGTTCCATGTTACTTCACATACAAAATACAAGCTCAAAGAAAAAATTATTAAGAAACTCAAGGTGGTCTAAGAAGAGATTCAAAATAAGAGGCAGGTAATTGTGTACCATTGAAGTGCTTCTGAACCCTTCATTGTTACTGGTATTTGGCATATTGGGTACGCCACGGGGAGTTTGCCAGACTCTGCCGTGTGAGCAGGTTAAATTCAGTAGCCTGTCAGTTTGTCCAAAGCAGGAATGAGATGATAAGATGTCATAATAAGATGTTGCAAATGCGGCCGCGCGGTTCCGGGAGCTGGTTTTTATAGTCTCTGAGTCTTGGCCGTTGATGGATTTACACGGCACCAGGGGGCCAGTTGGTGGGTGTGACCCCCGCCTACTGGAATTCAGAGGATCTGGGTGGAGGATGCTCAGCCCCGATCTGAGTAGGCTTAGAGATCTCGGCCCCGGCACCGGCATGGCTTTGTTCCTCTGCCAGTACCTTCATGTGTGCGGAGAGTGGTCTCAGCATGGTGGTGGCTGGTTCTGGAGGTCATCGGCTGCTGGAGCCCTGATAGGGGTGGGGAAGAAAACTCAACCCGCTCCCCTCCAAGGGGCCCTGGCAAGGACAGCCAGGCGCAGGGACATCTGAACCCTATGATGTAAGAAAAGTAGAGTCATCATATACCTTAGCAGAAGAATTGGCCAGTGCACATACCTTTAAAAAGACCTGCCTTATTTAGTCAACACATACATTCAACAATTTAATCTTACTCTGCATGGATATATACCAGAAAGCTTCTTTTGTAGACTAATGAAGGGACATTTTTGAGCATCTTATTAAAATGTTGCACATTCTAATAAAGAGCAAGAAGAAAGTGATGCATCTATCACCAATTAATAGACCATACATGCATACATGAACATATGAATAAATGAGCAGTACTGAAAGATGCTATGAGATAATTAATAAGTATTGGTAGTTGGTTATAATACAGTTATAGGTATTTGGTGGTTCTTACACAGACTGGTCATTAGCATAACTCTTAAAATTTACTAATGCTTAAGTCCCTACTTCTGAATTATTTGGTGTAGGATAAAAGCTGGTGTTCTTCACCCATTGCCTCTTTTGCAAACCACAACACCCAATAAGAGAGAGAGAACAAAAGGGAATGCCCTGCCACAGAGGCAGGGTAGGATGGGGGGATGGGAGGTGGGAGGGATACTGGGATCCGTGGTGGTGGGAAATGGGCACTGGTGGAGGGATGGGTATTTGATCACTGTATAATTGAAACCCAAGCACAAAAATGTGTAAGTCTGCAACTGTACCTCATGATGTCTCACTATTAAAAAAGTTTTTAATAAAAAAAATAAAGAAACTTTGGTAGACTTACAAAAAAAAAGATCTCCAAATTATTCAGAGTTGCAAAACATTGAACAAGATGGGATTATAGTAAAATGTATATATATTTTCTGTGTCACTGTCCTCCCTCTGTTCATAGATTTGCTCGAGTGGACCTAGTAACGTCTCCATTTTGAGACTTGTTGTTACTGTGTTTGGCATATCAAATATGTCATGGGTAGCTTGCCAGGCTTTGCTGTGTGGGAGAGATACTCTCGGAAGCTTGCCGGGCTCTCTGAGAGAGGCGGAGGAATCGAACCCGGCTCGGCCAGGCTGGCTGCGCACAAGGCAAACACCCTACAGTTGTGCTATGTATTTTACATTCTTTAAAAAATTAACAAACGGCATAAAAACATATTTTATACACAAAATATTTTTTCTGGTATCTATCTATCTATCTATCTATCTATCTATCTATCTATCTAAACATTAAATAGGGCAGAGTGATCATCAGAGAGGAGAGGAGAGGTGATTAACCTAAACTGTGAATAGCAACCAGAGAGAGGAAATGAAGAAATCCGGAGAGTAAATGAAGCCTTAAGATCTCGAGGTTTAAGGCTGAGCCATGTTTGACCCCCAGGTAGAGGGCGCTAGAGCTCTGCTCTTTATTCCTTGTTCTAGCGCTTCTAACCTAAAAATGGAGGCAGAAAGTCAGACATTGGCAGAGAAACTAGAAAAGAAAGAATCGAAAGACATTCGGAAGCTAGGAAGCTATGTAACAGCTATTTTAAGAAATTATCAATCCTGGGGCTGGTGATAGTACAGCTTGCCTTGCACACAGCTGACTTGGGTTTGACCCTGGGAACCCTATGTAGTATCTTGAGTCCCTAGAGCCAGGGTCCTTGAGTACAGAGCCAGGAGTGAATGCTGAGCACAGCCAGTTGTGCCCCTTCCCACCTCCAACCCCTCCCCCAAAGTATTAATCCTAACCTACTGAACTGGCAATAAATTTGATGATTATTAAAAGCAAATCCTCATGTCTTATTAGAGAAGTGTAGAAGACAAGGGGAAATCCTAGGTTATGACATTAGCAATTCGAAGCTGATTAGCAAATCAAAGGTGAAAATCTTACTTTAAAAACTTACAAGAAAAATAATAATTACGGGCTTGAGCCATAGTACAGGGGCTAGAGCACTTTCGTTGCACACAGGCCCAACTGGGTTGGTTCCTTGGCATCCCATATGGTCCTCTGAGCCCTGCCAGCAGTAATTCCTGAGTCAAAGCCAGTCAAAGTCCTGGGCTTTACTGGTGTGACCCCACCAAAACCAATTCCAATAAAAATAAAATAGCAATTTTGTGAGCAAACAAAGATTAAAATTTTCCCTGGCATGAATGAAATGATTTTTAAAAGGCAGAAAGTAGACTCCTTGACAAAAAATGCCACAGAAATAACATCCTCTGCCCAGTGCACTACATAAAATGCAAGGTATTTGTATGTTTACTTACTGGTAATGTGAACTTTTCTCAGTGGAACTAAAGCAGTATCTGTTTGTTTTCTATATTTCTCTTTATCATTAAAAATTATTCTACGGGAGTATGGTGTCGCCAGCAAGTTAATCTGTACTTGTGAGGTGAGTGCATCAATAGCCTGATGGTGCCTTCAGACTTCCAGATACCCCCAAATTGCTGCTATGTCTTTGACCAGACCCCAAAAACTTGGGGCAAAGTTTACCAAGAAAGTAAACAGCCAAAAGTTAGGTATGTGGGAGCCCCACCCACAAACTACCTCCAGCTCAGCTATATAGTTGGAGGCATGGACTGTATAGTTCCTGATTGAACTGCTTAATGGCCATGACGCCAGGGACTCAGAAACAAATCTCGAAACCCAATGGATTTTGGCAGAAATGCGTCTGGTTCCTGCAGTAGGCTACCGGCACTGGGCCACCCCAGGTGGGAATAGGTTTTGCGCCTTTGCCTGTTCTCCCTGGTGGTCCGGTGGCCATCATCCTCCAGAGACCACTGGACACTCAGGTTTGGGCCCACAGTGATGAGACACGTGGGTCCTCGCGGGATGGGGGTGGAGCAGGCCCTTTCCTCCCTATCCCAAAGAGACCCCGAGTCACCACCCATGAACGGCTTCTCTGGCTCCTCATCAAGCTGCTTAATGGCTATGGATATATTATTTGAGAAACAAATCTCGAAACCCACCAGCTTTTGGCTTTTGGCAGAAATGCATGCGGACTGTGCAGTAGATTACTGTCACCAGGCCATCCCAGGGGGAAAGGGTGCTGTCCCTCTGCCTGCTCCCCCTTCGCTGCTCGGTGGCCGCCATCTTCCAGAGGCCATTGGATATTCAGGTTTGGGCCCGCAGTGACAAGACACGCAGGGCCTCACGGGATTGGGGTGGAGCCGGCCCTTTCCTCCCCATCCCAACGAGACAGCGAGTCGCCGCCCACGAATGGCCTCTCTGGTTCCTGATCAAGCTGCTTAATGGCCATGATCCCAGAGACTTAGGAACAAATCTTGGAACCCAGCAGGTTTTGACAAGAAATCCTTCCAGATTTAATTGTTAAAATTTTGGGATTTCAAAATCGTGCGGCCACTACTGCAGCCATGCAACATCATATGTTATTCATAACCAGTAATAGAAAACATATTGTCTACTGTTGCCTTTTTAGCAGATCTGAGTGTTGGGGTAAAATCCCAAATAATAATGGTGGGTGTGGTGTCAAAATGTTGAATGCAATCAAAGTATAGAGAAATTTGGAAATCATCTGTCCCACAGGTAGGGGGAAGGTGTGGGATGGGGATATACTGGGGACTTTGGTTGTGGATAATGGGCACTGGTGAAGGTACAGGTGTTTCATTGTATGACCAAGACTTAAACTCAAAAGCTTTGCAACTGCTTTCATGGTGATTCAATAAATAAAATTATAAAAAAAATGGGTAAAAACTATTCTAGGTAAATATTTGAATTTCAATTAAAAAATTAAAGTTAAAGAAGTGATTCTAAGATAAGGACAGAAAGATACTACAGCAAGTAAGGCCTGTGCCTTTCATATGACCTATCGAGGTTTAATCCCGGCATCCCATATTTTCTCACGAGTCCCATTAAAAGTGATGCCTGACCACAGAGCCAGAAGTAAGTCCTGAGTCTGCCAGGTGTGGCTCCAAAACCAAAAATTATTCTAAGGAAGATACTTAAAACTATGAAGGTTTCCTTTTTATGCTCGTCTATCATAAAGCTATAATGCTTTAGCATTAGTGGATAGAACTTGTTTGTAAAATTATGATGTTGATGATCCATTATTTCCTCTCTTATTGCTTCTAAATGCATTAAATTGAAATTATTACATAAAAAAGTTATTTATAAAAAGTTACTTATATACAGACCCACTTTGTTTTTTTGAGTTCACCCTTGCTGTTTCCTGTACTCTTTCTCCCTGCTATATTCTGTTGTTAGCCTTCTGTTTATTTCTGGCAGCACAAAGATTCAAGAGTTTTATTTATCTAGTGTTTTCTGAGTCCTATACTTGAAGTCAAACTTCCAGGTGTTGCCTGAACATGCCTCCCCCACTTCATGTAGAATAATTCTGCACAATTATTTTGTATTCTACCTTAAACAATCTAGTCTGGCTGTTTTTCTTGGCAAGATGTAGTCAAAGTTCTTTCATGCTCTTTCCCATAATAAAAATTTATTATGAATAAATACACTAGAAACATCCATATATAGGTTTTTGTTTTGCTTTTTGGGGCACACCCGGCGATGCTCAGGGGTTCCTCCTGGCTCATGCACTCAGAAATTGCTCCTGGCGGTGCTTGGGGGACCATATGGGATGCTGGGAATCGAACCTGTGTCGGCCATGTTGGCTGCGTGCAAGGCAAACGCCCTACCCACTGTGCTATCGCTCCAGCCCCCATATATATGTTTTGATATGAATATGTGCTTTCATCTATATGAGGGAAATACCTAGGAGTGGTACTGGCAGGATTATGAAATGAACATATGTTTAATTCTTTAATAATTTATTAAATTGTGGTCAAAGAAAGAATACAGCAGATAAGGTACTTGCCTTGCAGATAGGTTACCTGGCTTCAACCCCCAAACACCAAATATGGCTCTTGGACACCCTCCAAGACTGATCGCTGAACATAGAGTCAAGAGTAAGACTTCAGTAACACCAGCTGTGGCCCCCAAACAAAAAAGTCAATAAAGCATTGATTGAAGTGTTTTTCAGTATGGTATTTCTTTGCTATCAGATATAGCTCCAGAGTTCAACTTGCTCTACACTCTCATTAGCACTTGGTATCACAGTATACTACAATCTAGTATTTCAATAGATATCTAAGTCATTATGACTTTAATTTTCACCATTTTAATATGATTTATAATGAGTCTTGAGCATTTTCTTTTTTTTGTTTTGAATTTTTTTTTTATTAGTGAATCACCATGAGGCACAGTTACAGGCTTACAAACTTTCATGCTTGCGTTTCCATCATACAATGATCGAGTACCCATCCTTCCACCACTGCCCATTTTCTACCACCAATGGTCCCAGTATCCCTCCCTCCACTCCCACCACATCCCCTCCACCCGACCGTGCCTCTGTGGTAGGGCATTCCATTTTGGTCTCTCTCTCCTTTTGGGGGTTGTGGCTCACAATAGAGGTACTGAGCTGCCATCATGTTCGGTCTATAGGCTACTTTCGGCACTCATCTTTCAACCCGAATGACATTTTCACTGTCATTCATATACTATATGAGCATTTTCTTAATTGAATATATTTGGTCATTTATAAATGGGTTGTTTTATTTTTTATTATTGAATTTGAGTTTTATAAGATGTATTTATAGTCAAGAATATTGTGAGAAAAGGGCTTTGGTTTGAAAATATTTTTTTCATGACTGGTTCCTTCTTTCTTATTACAGTGTCCTTTGCAAAGATAACCCTTTAAATTTGGAAGTGTAATTTAACAAATTAACTATTTTTTTTCCAATCATGCTTTTGGTGCTGTATCTGAGAAAATCTCTATCTGGTTAATTGTCACATTTGTTTTCTCTTTTATTCAAGAAATTTTTATAATTTAGACCTCTGATTCAATTTGCGTTAATTTTTGTTAAAGCATGAAATATATGAAGAGATTCATTTGTTTCCATATGCATATACAGCTGTATCAGTAATATTTCTCAAAAGAATTTCCTCTCCATTGAATTATCTGTATGCCTTGTTGAAAAAGAAATTCACTATCTGTGTTTAGATTTATTTCTGTATTTATCTCCTGGTGTATTGATCCATCTACTAATGCCACAGTCATGATTAGTGTAGATTTATACTATACTAATCAGAGTGTGCAAATTCTCCAAATACATTTTTCTTTTAGAATCATCTTGATTATTCTAATTTCTTTGCCACCTTTCTGTACAAATTTTAAGGTTAGTTTTCTGATATCTACAAAGCCTGCTGGGTTTACATTGGAATTGTGTTGAGCCTGTAACTATTTAGCTTTAATTGATACTTCAACACCATTGAGCTTTAATTCAGATTGATACATTCCCATGTGTTTTTAAAATTATTTTCAATATGCTTATCAATACACTGATCCTGCAATATTTTTATATCATGTGAACATATCACTTTTGTTGCAGTTTTTAGAGGTAATTTAAAAATTACAATTCCATTGTTAACTACTAGTATATAAAATACAATTGATAATTATTATAGATCTTATATCTTAAAATTATGCTGAAATTCAATGTTAGTTCTAACCTCACAACCCTGATGGAATTATTTTTTACCCTGTTGGCAGACATTTAACAAATTTATTTTATATTACTTGGTCTCAAAAACTTAAAAGAATTGCACGTAGAATTATTAGAAAATAAACCAATAAAAGTCAATTTGAGATGATTAATTGCTATGGGTTTTTAACATTTGATAATCTAGCAGAGCTCAACTATATACAACAACCGGTATGAACTATATTAAATATCACATGATGGGAAGTTTCCCCTGCCCTCCAAAGGAGATCTTTTAATGTTTCTTGAGAAAATGGTTCAAGAACTATGAATTCCCTGAGCTGTTCCTGTCTAGGAAGCTCTGTATGGTTCCTTCACATCTGAATGTTAATCTAGCTGGATAGAGTATTATTTGTGAGACGTTCAGTTTGTTGAGTTTTCATACTACATCTTTTATACAGGCAAATCTCACCTGAGATAGTAGAACAGCAGTCAGAAAGTCAGGACCCTGTTGGGATTTTTCTATGGAATCAATTATCATTAGTAAATCAGAAGTTTTTAATTGGGTGGTGGATATTGAACTGGTGTTAATTATATGCAAGGCATGCTACATACTGTACTATCTCTCTGGCCCCTCAGATAGTAATTTTGTACCTATTTCAATACTCTTTCATATTCACTTTTATTTGACCCATTTAGTATTAAATAGTATGGATTGATACTTTTAAATGTAAAAAAGTACTAAGTTTTTAGAATAACCACTAGAAATTATATATGGCATATATTATTTTTGTATTTTGATAGGATCAATTAGCTAATATTTATTTGTATCTTTATAGGTAAAACTGAAAAATTCACAATACTAAGAGAAAATATGTGAGCAACACATTGTATCTTGTGACTACAGTAAATCTAAAATACATTGCTATTTTTTTCTAAATATAAATCAATTGATTATGATGACCTTTAAGTTTTATTGCATTTATCTCTCTCAGAAAGTTTCTTCCCTATTTCATTTTGGAAAATATTTACACTGAATATAGATCCTAGCTATACTTTTATTTCACAACTAAATAATTTTTCAGCTACTTTAAAACTGTCCCTCCATTATGTTAATTCTGTTCTATTTGCAAAATTTCTAGAAAAAATTACTATAATACACTATCTTCTATATCTACTCAAGTGCTCTATTTTTACATGTATATGTGTATTTTCATTTGTGATGAATTAAATTTTCACTGTATGCTTTGCCCTCCAAAATGTGACTCCCGCTTATAATTTTAAAAGAATTTATTTTATGGGATGGATCAATAGCACAGAGGGTAGGGTGTTAGCCTTGTACGCGGCCAACCCGGGTTCAATTCCCAGCATCCCATATAGTCCCCTGAGTACCACCAGGGGTAATTCCTGAGTGCAGAGCCAGGAGTAACCCCTGTGCATTGCCAAGTGTGACCCAAAAAGCAAAAAAAAAAAAAAAAAGAATTTATTTTACTCACAATTCTCTGGTTCTATTTAACCTATGACTTAGAGTTAATAATTGTGAAAAATCCTAAATCGTGTTTTCTAATATTTCATTTTCCCCATTTTAACTTTATACATTTTTTTACTTTAAAATTTTCTAATAGAATTTTGAATATCTTAAAAGATATGATGACTTTTATTTTTTTATTTTTAAGTTTTAGTCATTTATGATGACTTATCTTCTATGGACTGGACTAATTTTTTCTTAAAGTAGGCTTCATATAGTCCTGCTACTATCATTCTTCTCTTCATATACTTTTTAACTATTACTTTTAATAGTTTCCGATAATTTTGAATCTGCTGAATCTTCAATAAAATTATGCCGGTTTTCTTGCTATTCCATTAATGCATTAACATTATCATAATTCACATATTACTTGACATTAATTATAACATTTAAGTTACCCCTCAATTCTAACATCATGCTCATGTGTAAGTCTGGTTCTATTGATTTCTATGTCTCTTGGTTGGTATTTGGTATGTTGTTTTGCTTTGCCTTTTATTGTTATAATGATATATTTTAAGTGAAAAATCTTGTGTTGGATAATGGAAATAGCTCTTGCCCATAATAGGATATGATATCTTTTTTTCTCTGCAGCCTTTTCTTTTTGCTTGACTTTTCCATTTTGGTATATTTAATGCAAAATAACTGGCCAAATTTATGAAAAGCAAACAATTGGGTAAAGTAAAGGTAGAGAGAAACTGTGTTTAAGTAACATGCCTTTTTTGAAATCAAATTCTAGTTCTACATAGGTATTAAACTCTTTTAGGGAACAAGACTATAAAACCTCTTAGGAGGCTAAGGGACAAATTAGCAAGCAAAAAATTATTTAAGGTATGTACTTATTCCTGAGGGTCAATTTCTATCCAAAGACTGTACGAAGTTATATTTAAACTTATAACACCTCAAACTTGAAAGCAACTGAAGCTTGGGGAATGACAGGATTCCATAGACTTTGAATCTGCAAGTATGGCATTATAAGAAAACATCTTTATAAGGCAATGATTGACTCTGATTTTGAACCCCTAAACTGTAATAAGAGCTGCCAACTGGCATTTCAAATTCTTAAAGATCATTTAGTTTTAGCTTCAGGTTTGGCACTTGCTATTTCATTTCATTTCATCATCCTGTTAATCATCGATTGCCTCGAGCAGGCCCCAGTAACGTCTCTTTCATCCTAGCCCTGAGATTATATTCACGACTCTTTAGGAGAATGAGACCCATAATATATACCATTATATACCAATATACCATTATAATAATATACCATATACCATTATATACCAATATACCATTATAATAATAAATAAATGGCACTTGCTAATCTAAAAAAATTTTTTTTCCTTTACCTTATAAGTAGTTGAGAAAGAGTGGTACTAGGTCTGTTAAGCTGGAAGCTGGAGACACTCCTAGACCTGCAGCCTACTTATCTAAAGCACTTTAATGTGTGGTCCAGGGTTATTCTGGAGGCATCCAAGTAGTGGCAATAACTGCTTTTATGGTTGAGGAATCCACAAAACTTACTCTGGGAAAGCCACTAGAAGTTCCTTGGTTTGCATGTTTAAGTTAAACCAGCAGGAATTAAAATAAAGTTTAGATTTGCTGTTACTGAGGTTACTCTCAGTAGCACACAGGCATGACATTTCTTGGATGAGTCCTTGGAACTAGTTTTCTGGTGGATTTTGATATCTGCTTTCTCTCTAGCTTTAAGTTTTCTGATTGTAATTTTCCTCAAATAATCAGTTTCTAAATGACTTCAAATATTTAGAACTATTCTGTTGCTGTCTTTTTTGGCAGGGGTGAGAAGTGCACTACCAACAGTGCTCAAGGCTTATTATTTCTGGCTGTGTCTCAGATATCAGTCCTGCACTCCTTTTGGTACTTGAGGGGACGTATGTGGTATCAGGATCTCACCAGGGATGGACACAGACAAGGCAAGTGCCTTAACCTTTGTACTATCTTGGTCACTGTCATTTTTGTTTGTTTATTTGTTTTAACTTGTTAGTCTAGTTTAAATATAGATAACTATTATATCTCTTCTTATCTGGTGCAACGCTTCTAATATTATTCCCCAAACATAAACTATAGTCCTAGATCTTGAACATGTTCCTTGTATTCCCTAACTATAGAGAGGTTTTTTTTTTTCTTTTTCATTTCCTAGGTTGCAATGGTCTCCCCGATTGTGCTGAGGGTGGCAGAGTTGGTTTACTTTTTCCTCATAGGTTGATTTACTTTTACCTCATGACAGTTGATTTACATTTACCTCATTGCAGTTTTCCATGGGAGAGACATTGAACATGTGCTTCTTTCACAGTGGATGATGTTTTTCCTTCTCAATCTTTCCGCAGCTTTCTTGGGAAGAACTTTCAACTTATGGAGATTTAGGTTTGATGAAACTAGAGTACTAGAGCTACTGCAAAATTCCAAAGAATAACGAGTTCTTTTATAGACAAGTGCTCTTTTTTACACCAAATGTAAAATATTTGAAACATACCAAAGAGAACTGTCTTAAAGAGAAGAGCAAGCTGTGTATGGGATTGTCTTTTAAATATCTCTTTCTTCTCTTTCATTATTTGTATATAGGAAAGCCATGAAATTTGGGTATTGATTTTATAACCTGCCAATTTACTATACAAACCCATTGTTTCTATGAGCTTTTTCAGAGAGTCTTGAGGATTTTCTAAGTATAGTATCATGCCACCTACAAATAGTGATAGCTTGACTTCCTTATTTCCTCTCTGGATGTCCTTGATATCTTTTTCTTGCCTAACTGCAATGACAAGTACTTCCAGTACTATATTGAAATGAAGTGATGAGAGTGGGCAACCTTGTCCCCAATTTTAGAGCAAAGGCTTTTAGTTTTTTCTATTGAGAATAATGCTTTCTGTGGGCTTGTGATAGATGGCTTTGACTATACTGAAGAAATTTCCTTCTACTCCCATTATGTTGAAAATTTTTATCATAAAGGTGTACTGGATCTTATTAAGTGCTTTCTTTGCATCTATTGATATGATCAGATGGTTTTATCTTTTCTTTTATTTAAGAGATATTTTAAATATATCCTGTTCACAATTGTGCTTCAGAAGATCAAGTCTCTCAGAATCATCTTAACTAAAGAGGGGAAGAACTTGCACAAAGAAAACTACAAAACACTATTTCAAGGAAATAAAAGAGGACATGAGGAAATAGAGACACATCCCCTGCTCATGGATTGGAACAACCAACATCCAACATTGTCCAAAAGACAATACTCCCTGAATCATTGTATAAATTCAATGCAGTCTCTATGAAGATACCCATCATATTTTCAAAAACATAGAAAAAATACTACTGAAATTCATACGAACAATAAACCCCCACTAATAGATAAAGCAATATTCGAGGAAAAGAAGATGAGAGGCATCACCTTCCCCAGCTTTAAACTGTACTACAAAGCAGTAGTTGTTAGAACAGCATGGTATTGGTATAAAGACAGACCCCAGGACCAAAGGAATAGAATTAAATATACTGACACAGACCCTCAAATATATGATCACTTAATTTTTGGAAGAGCAAAAAATGTGAAGTAGAGGGGGAAAAATCTGTTCAACAAGTAGTTCTGGAAAAACTGGACAGCTACATGTTAAAAAAATTAATTCAGACCTCTTTCTAACACCAGGCATGAAAGTCAGATCAAAATGGATTAAAGACATTGACATCAGATCCAAATCCATAAGGTACATGGAGAAAACATTGGCAGAAACCCTCATGACATTGAAGTTAAAGGCAACTTTAAATATGAAAAACCACTGACCAAGCAAGTGAAAGCAAAGATAAATAAATGGAAATACACTAAACTAAGAATCACCTCAAAAAAAATGGCGACCAAGAGAGAGAGACAGCCCATGGAATGTGAAAAATTATTTACTCTATACCCACCCGAAAAGGGGTTAATATCAAAGAAAGACAAGGCACTTATAGAACTTTATAAGAAAAAACCTCCAACCCCATCAAAAAATGAGAATAAATGAACAGAAACTTTCTCAAAGAAATACATGAACCAAAAAAATACAAATGGAGAAAACGCACATGAAAAATGCTCTACAACAGTAATCATCAAGGAGATGCAAACCAAAACAATGAGGTATCACCTTAAACTACAGAGACTGGCTCGCATCAAAAAGAATAAGAACAACCAGTCTTTGCTGGTGCAGATGCAGGGAGAAAGGGATACTCATTCATTGTTTGTGGGAATGCCAACTGGTCTGGCCTTTTTGAAAAACAATATGAGCATTCCTCATAAAACTAAAAATCAAGTTTCCATATAACCCAGCAATATTACTTGGAATATACCTCCAGGTGCAAAACCACACAGCAGAAGTGACATCTGCACCTGTATGTTCATTGCAATACTGTTCACAATAGTCAGAATCTGGAAACAACCTGAGAGCCTGATAACAGATGACTGGTTAAAGAAACTATGCTACATCTAGACAATGGAATACTATACAGCTGTTAGAAAAAAATTCATGAAATTTTCTTATAAATGGATGAACATGGTATTAGGCTGAGTGAAATTATTCAAAAGGAGAGGGACAGACAGAATGACTGCACTCATTTGTTATATATATATATATATGCTTATATATATGAGTATAAAATTAACACTCAAGGGCTAGGAAAGAGGGCAACTGGGATAGAGAAAGAGCCATTATGACAATGATGTTTGGAAGGGATCACTCTGAATGGGAGACGTTTGCTGAAAGTGGGTTAAGGACCAAACATGATGGCCTCTCAATATCTGTATTTCAAACTATGATGCCCAAAAAGAGAAAGAAAAAGAGAGAGAGAGAAAGAGAGAGAGAGAGAGAGAGAGAGAGAGAGAGAGAGAGAGAGAGAGAGAGAGAGAGAGAGAGAAAGAAGAAAAGTGCCTGCCACAGAGACAGGCTGGTGAAGGAGGGTGGCAGGAGAAATAAGGGGGATATTGGTGGTGGGAAATATTCACTGGTGGAAGGAGGGTGTTGGGACATTGTTTGAATGATCCCTGATCACAAAATCTTTAGAATTGTATCTCACAGATTCAACAAAAAACTAAAAATAAAACAAAAGAGATAAGAGCAAATACAGGCCCCAGTGATAATGTAGCAGGTTGCCTAACATACTGCAGACCTAGGTTTGATTCTTGCCAACCCATATGGCCCAACAAACTACACCAGGAATGATTTCTGAGCACAGAACCAGAACTAAGCCCTGAGCAAGCCAGATGTGCCCCCCAGCCCCCCAAAATAAGTGTGCTAAATAAAATTATTGACACTTTTATTTTTGCTTTTTGGGTCACACCTGGCGATCCACAGGGGTTACTCCTTGCACTGCACTCAGGAATTACCCCTAGCAGTGCTCGGGGTACCATATGGGACACTGGGAATTGAACCCGGGTCAGCCGCGTGTAAAGCAAACGCCCTACCCACTGTGCTATCACTCCAGCCCAAATTATTGACACTTTAACCCCCTCACACACGTACATACACAGAAAAAGTTGCTGGAAAAGTAGACCCCTTATTTTATTCCAAAATTTGTAAAATGTTGTGATGTCCCTAGTTTTGTCTTATATTCAAAATTATTTACTTCACTCCTGATGATCCAATCACCAATTATCAAAACAATTTCTGAATAGTTTGATAATGTCATAGGAGAGAAAAAGAGCTTTGCAATACATTTTTTTTTAAATTACATTTACGTTTTGTTGTTCACAGTCTTTACAAATCACATGAATTTGATTTCTTTTATGGTCACTCTTGCTTCATGAACTCCTAAAACCAGATTTTAGGATCTACTCTTATAAATGAAGCAAATTTTTCTACTTTTTTGTGTGAGCTACCCTGGATATAGTGCTCCACAATCAAATGATCTCTTAGTTAAGTAGGTTCCTCCTCTTTGCTTTCTGAAAAGTCATTTTATTGCTCATCTATTTCCTCTAATGTTTCCTTTTATGTCTTTCTCAGCTTTAAGTTATTTTGTAAGAGATCTTTTTAAAATGCACCCAGTATTTTCCCTGGAAAGAATTCTAAGAAAAATGTTATCTATATTATTACAGGTTCATGCTAATAAGTAGGATGTGTGTGTGTGTGCATGTGCGTGTGTGTGTGTGTGTGAGAGAGAGAGAGAGAGAGAGAAGACAGGGAAGAGAGGGATGGAAGGAAGGAAGGAAGGAAGGAAGGAAGGAAGGAAGGAAGGAAGGAAGGAAGGAAGGAAGGTGGGAGGGAGGGAGGGAAATTAATCTCTTATTTATGCTTTAATATTTGACTTATAGGAATGAAGTGTAGGGCATTTCTCCTTTCTCTAGTATGCATGGGCTGACAGCTCAGTGATTGTCAAGGTCACCTGTTGGAAGTATAGGATCTGATCTGAGTCATAGATTCATCCATGAAGTATGGCACCTAGTTTTAATGTTACCCTCAATGCCATCATCATCATCAGGGATGAATTCTTTTAAAACTGGTACATAGTGATGCACAACAGCATTCATCTCTCTCATCACATTCTTTCTTTTCTCAACAGGCTGGAGTGTTTATATAAAGTCCTCTGTGATCTTTAGAAATAAAATGTTACAAACATACAAGGGAAAAATAGCTTAGTGATAGGTAACAATTGACATTCAAGGTTTAACAGTCTTTCTTTTTCTTAACATCTTGCAAAAGAAATAACACTGCATCAGTGGCCGAATCACATACCCCAAAGCATTTGAATTTTTTAAAGAAAGTCTTGGATAAAAGAAAGTCATTCTGCATCATCATTTGGGTTTGTGGTATTTAAAGGTCATCAGAAAAGCATCTTATCATCATAAAAGCATCTTCCTGACACATAACATCAATGCCAACCTCTTGGTATATGAACTGATGATAATATGTTGTTAAAAGCATTGTGTGACAAATGGAAATAAGAATGTTTGCTGTTGAATGTTTTCTGCTGCTTGTACAAATAGAATAGATAAGGTTCAAGGTATTTATTCTTTTGTCTCTAAGTACATGTGAACATTCCTATCAGAGTTTTATCTTTATGGACGTATCTGCTGAAGAGATATAATAACCTTGAGTGAAGTTCCTAACTGCTGATAATGTAAATTTTAGTGTTTGTGGCCAGCATCAGAAATGACAGTAAAATATACATATAGGCTGAGACAACAAAAATTAAATTAAATACAAAATATAATAGAGTAATTGCATGGAATCACATATAACTGTGTCTCCCTGAGCCTTTGGATAATAACATTGCCTTTGCACACCCATTAGTTTTATTTCTGTGAAATAGTAGATCCTAAGATGATATTAAATATCACTCTTAAAAATACAAAAGTATAGGTAATACTTAATAAAGAAATTATGTAATAAGAGATCTTGAGAAATCATGATAGTCAGTGCTTATGGCCACCCACTTTTTGTCCTATGGTCTACAGTTAGAGAAGATTTTTCAGTAGGATTTTGACTTTGAATAATCATCTTTAAATGTAATAATATAGTTTACGACTATAAGTAATGCCATAGCTTTTTATTATTTCTTTATGATATGTGAAATTCACTTGTTAATAATATTTAATTTTAGCGAAGTTTGACAAGTTCATTTAAAGAAGAATTAGTGGCTATATTTACACAAGTTACAAATTAGAGGTTATATGTTCAATATGCGTTCACTAATTTTTAGCATCTATTATAGAAAAATAGCAAACATCTTACCATATGCTTTAATGTACCTAGTGTAATATTAAAATTGTAAAGTACTTTGTTAAATTTGATGATATTTAGAGAAGACAGCAGAATCTTCTTAAATTTCAAAGATATGAATTGCTTAACCATGTTTAATGTCCTCCGAACTTTCCTGAGCACCAGTCTGTTAAATATCTCCAATGTTATCTTTGTAATTGAATTAAATTTCAGTTAAAAATTCTTATTTAATAAAAGGAGAAGGGGAACAAATCAGGTAAAAGTTTGATACAAACTACATTCCTTGTTTTGAATTTCCACAATACATAAGTATCAAATAAATGTTACTTCTCTTGGCAAAGATTTGTAATTCATAACTACATTGATACATGTGCTTTGTCAGTGGCAGCAATGAAATTCATAGTATTTTATGTGAAATGCACTGTTTTATTGCATTAATTCACATTTAATGTGTATACCGTAATAACCATAAAATATGATAACCAAAGTTATATATTTTCTTCAGAACATTCATTTAGAGAGCTTTCAAAGAACTCTGAGTAAATTAAAATATCAGTCAGTTTACCTGCAGGATATAGAGCAGAAGCAGAAAGCAGTACAATATCTTTTATAAGCCACCCATTCCTCCCCACATAATGTTCTTACTCCTGATGATAAAATATAATAGTTGTAACTCTGTACATATTTTTTTAACTATGGTACACAAAACAAAGGTTTCTAGAGTGAAGGGAAATATACCTCCATCAGTAAAATTGCATTACTCACATGATTACAGGCAGGACGGTTGGAGGCAAGAGAAAGCAGTGAAGGCTGAAGTCGCAAAGCCCCCTTTTTGGTAATGGATCACAGAAAGATGAAGCTCATAAAGGCAGGAAGTCTCATATACGAGGTAGTGTGGGCCCAGGGAATGATTAGAACTACCAAATATGCAGGTATCCAGAATACAAAAGACAAATGAAAAATCCTCAGCCATATTGAGGGCAAAAACAAAAATAAAAAATATAAAGCACACAGTGTTTTAAAATATGAGAAAGAAGAAACAAAACACTAGCTAATTCAAACCATTGAGCCTGAATAGCCCGAAAGAAGACAACTTCTTGAATGCTTTATTTTCTTAATCTTCTAGAATTTGAATATTCTTGATATTCACTACTCTCCTCCAATATGCTTACAAGGGTTTTAATTGTTAAATTAAGGACAAATTCAATACCCAATTCCCAACAAGTATTCTTCAAGAAGACTCTGATAATAACTGTGACACCTCCTGTCTAATCTTAGTTGAATTCTTACTACCTGCCATTTTAAAATTTGTTCATTATTCATTATTTAATTCATTCAACATTTATAAACTACTTTCCATGAACTGAGCATGGCTTCAATTTATCCACAAATTATGATCTAGTTAAGTTATATAAGGTAATAATGTCTTTACAATTGGATATTTTTGTCATTCCCTAAAGTAATTTTTAAAATGATAAATCATGTACATATAATTTTAAATAATTTAGCCATGAAGAAAGGTATAACATTGAAAACAAATCCCCTTTTCTCAATGTAATCGTCTTCCTTTCTTGAGTGTTAATATAGAAAAAGAAAATACATTGTAAATGCTTTTCTAAAATATATGTCTAAAAAATCTAAATTAAAGGACTTATACAAATACCTAGTTATTTTGACATAAAATGTGTATTGACATATACATACACATATGCATAGCACTGTAGCACTGTCATCCCTGTCATCGATTTGCTTGAGTGGACACCATTAACATCTTTGTTGTGAGACTTGTCACTGTTTTTGGCATATTGAATACGCCACAGGGAGCTTGCCAGGCTCCACCAAGTGGGCAGGATACTCTTGGTAGCTTGCCAGCCTCTCAGAAAGGAACGGAGGAATCAAACTCAGGTCGGCTGTGTGCAAGGCAAATGTCATACACACTGTGCTGTTGCTACAGCCCACTAATTTAAAATGTAATAAAAAGAAAACCCTGTATGTGTTAAAACCCTGTACATATACCCACACATGCATACCATCTATGAATTGTGATTTACTGTTTATTCTTTATTTTTGAAATTGATGACATTAAATCTTTATGGCAGAAGACCTATTTATCTATATCATCAGACTCACCTTTCTCCTGGATTAACTGCCAGGCAATAATTATATATATATATATATATATGTAATCCATACAGTACATATAAATATACATATAATGCATATAAAATTTTGTATACATACTATGTATATACATACATAGCACTGTAGCACTGTCCTCCCCGTTGTTCATCGATTTGCTCAAGCAAGCACCAGTAACGTCTCTATTGTGAGACTTGTTGTTACTGTTTTTGGCATATCGAATACGCCACAGGGAGCTTGCCAGGCTCTGTCATGCGGGTGAGACACTCTCGGTAGCTTGCCGGCCTCTCCAAGAGGGACAGAGGAATCAAACCCGGGTATGACACGTGCAAGGCAAATGCCCTACCTGGAGTGTGCTATCACTCCAGTCCATGTACGTACATATTTATTTTATTTTACACACTGTGGTTTTCAATACTGTGCATGCAGGATTTTATGCATAAAACATTCCAGCACCACAACCTGCACTATTGTCTACTTCCTGCCACCGTTGTTCCAAAATGTGACCTCTCCCCTTGTTAAGTTTCCCACTGAAGACTAGTTCTATTCCCTTTGGGCATTTGTTATTCCCCTGCTATATTTCTTTGTAACCCACACATGAGAGAGATCATTCTGTGTATGTCCCTCTTCTTTGACTGACTTCGTTTAGCATAATATTGTACAGACCTATCCACAGAGCAGCAGATTGCATGGTTTTATCTTTTCTGAGAGCATAATACTATTCCATTGTGTACAAACATCATAGTTTCTTTATCCAGTCATCTATTTTTGAACATATGGGCTGTTTCCAGGTATGAGATACTGGAAAAAGTGTTACAATGAACATAGAAGTGAAATTATCTTTTCTGAATAGGGTTTTTGGGCCCTTGAGCAAGAAGTGGAATTGTTGTTTCATATGGAATTTCAATTTCCAAATTTTTGAGGACTGTCAATATTGTTTTCCAAAAAGGCTAGACCAATTGGTATTCACGCTAGCAGTAAATGAGGGTCCCTTTATATCTCTACATCCACACCATCACTGGTTGATTTTGTGTTTTTGGATATGTGCCAATCTCACTGATAATAGATGATATCTTGTTATTTTGGTTTGCATTTTTCTGGTTATAAGTGACGTAGACATATATATGTATATGTATGCACACATATATACATATATATATATTTTTTGCCAGCTGTATGTTTTATTCAAGGAAGTCTCTGTTCATTTCTTTTCCTCATTTTTAAATGTAGGAGTACTGCTATTTATTAAGCCATTGATCAAGCTGATTGAATTGGGCATGAACTCCACATTATATTTTTTATTATTTAATTGAATTCCTGCGAGATAGACAATTACAGATATGTTCAGTCATACAATGATCCAGCACCCATCCCTCCACCAGTGTATATTTCCCATTACCAATGTCCACTACTTCCCTACCACCATGCCCCAATACTCCACCCCCTACCTCCAGCTTCCTTCTATGGAAGGCACTTTTCTTCTTGCTGTCTCTCTCTCTCCTTTTTCTTTGTGCATTATGGTTTGCAATACAGGTGTTAAGAGATCATGGTGTTTGTTCAGGGCATTCGGTGTTTTTATCAAGATGGTATGACTGGAGTAGCTTTTCAATTAGGTAGTCATTTTGGGGTGTAGATGTGACTGCCAAGGCTTCTGGAAGTACAAGTAGGTGAGGGAAGTTAGTCCATCTCAACCTCGAGAAAGCCTGGAGCAGCTAGGGGCACTGTTTGAGCAGAGACCAGACTAACTCGCCCCCTCTGATTTCCCCCTTGGTCTGTTCAACCATGCATGGATACGAGATTAACTGCGGCTATTGATCTCTTTTGGGATTTATGTGTCTCTGAAATAAGGCCAAAAATTGAGCTTGTATAGCTGAGACAGTGATGGTTTGTGAGCATGGATCCCACATACCTAACTTTTGTTCATTTAATTTCTTGGTAAACTTGGCCCCAAGTTGTTGGATTCAGCCAAAGGCACAATGGCAATTTAGGGGTATCAGGAAGTCTGAAGGCACCATCAGGCTGCTGATGCACTTGCCATGCAGATACAGGTTGACCTGCTGGCTGCACCATACCTTATTTCCTCTAATTTTGATGGAATTATTTGCCTTTTTCCTTTGTAAAGTTCTACACTTTATCAAATGAGTCATGAACAAATATTTTCTCAGTCTGTGGGGGTGATTATTTATTCTGGTGAGAGTATTTGCAGGAAAAAGCTTTTAGTTTGATACAGTCCCATTTGTTTATCTTTGCTCCCATTTGCCTGACCAATGGCACCGAACATTGAAGATATCTCTAGATTCAATGTCACATGTTCCCTCTGTTTTCTTCAATATAATCTGTAGGATAACAATGAGTTTGTCCCTTTAGCATTGCTGCAGGGAACTTAGTTTACCTTAAAGCAATGTCCTTTTTGTATGGAGACAGGAAGACAATTAATATTATGCTTTGTAACTTGGGAGTTGATTGACTCCAATAACATTTACTCCTGGGCATCTGCTCTCTCTACTCAATTGCTCTTAGTTCCTAGTACCCCAAAAGCAGGGTCCTGATGAGGGACTGAATGGACCCAGGGCAAGATATGTGCTACCATAACATTGAAATGGTCCAGGTAAAAGCTCCACAATACTCAACTATAGGTTAAGAACATGATCATGGCCAAATGCTGTCATGATATAAAAATAACGACAAGACCAGGACCCTGCTGGGGTTAGAAAGACTAACCTGACCTGAGGACTGTGGTAAGAAGTCTTCAGGAAGAACCAAACTTTAAGTAGATATATATCTTACTGTGCTTATACAGAATGACATTGCTAGAAATATTAGTAGTAGATTTACTACAACTATTTAAGTGGATTACTAGCTGAAGAAAGAAGAAAGCAGCACACCTTGAATGGGATCCCACCCTTAAGAGGTCTCCTAATAATCCAGAACAACACTTTCATGAGATTTTATCCTTGAGTTAATCTCCTGGAGGAGTGGTTTTGCCCCTCTTTGTTGATTTGTTAATGTACAGTCCATCTTTGTGTCACCACCCTATGTGATTGCTGTATAAACTAAGACCGTAAGAGTGGAGAGGGCCAGATTCAGAATCCAGGCGGCAGAGTCAGAATCCAGAGCGAAAGGCTCCAGAGATAGAAGCAGGAGAGAGAGAGAGAGAGAGAGAGAGAGAGAGAGAGAGAGAGAGAGAGAGAGAGATTGGAAGAGACCAGAAGAGACTACAGAGACAAAATCAGAAATAGAGAGACAGACAGAAGAGAGCATAGCGGCATGCACAGAAGCAAAGCACAAAGGAGGAGCCTTCCCAATCCGGTCCATACACAGGGGCTTGAGAGCACCGAACACGGGCCGCGCGAGAGAGCTGCCCTGAGAGCCCGCTAGCAACACATTATCATCTTCACATCCTTCCCTTGTGCGTGTAAGATATATTTTTACAATAATCTATGAATTTTGTTATATTTATGACTTTCCCTAGCAGGTGTGGTCAAGTAAGTGAATGAGTTAGGACAAGTTTTGAGAGTAGAAATGATGTACTCCTGCTCTGTACTGTGTCCATCAAATATCCATGCATGATCATTTCTGCATAACATGATCAAATGTAAAAAATATATTACATGTGCGTGGTAGGATAGGAAGATGTTAGTTGTTGATGGACTCTCCGGATGGTTCTCTCTCTCTCTTGCTGCCAGTGTTCGGTGTTCTCGAGCCACTGTGTATGGACTGGACCGGGATGACTTCTCCTTTGTGCTCTGCTTCTTTGTGTGCTGCTGCACTCTCTTCTGTCTGTCTCTCTATTTCTGACTCTGTCTCTGTAGTCTCTTTTCTGGTCTCTTCTGATCTCTCTCTCTCTCTCTCTCTCTCTCTCTCTCTGGAGCACTTCTGCTCCTCTCTCTGGAGCCCTTTGCTCTGGATTCTGACTCTGCTCCCTTCTTCTGTTCTCTGCTTCTTCCTCCCTGGATCCTGACCCTGACTTCTGGAACCTGACCCGCTCTCACTTCTGACTCTGCCCCCCTCACTCTACAGTCTTAGATTATATATCAATCACACAGGGAGGTGACACAAAGGTAGGTTGAACATTAACAAATCAACAAAGAGAGGTGAGACCACTCCTCCAGGAAATTAACTCAAGGACAAAATCTCATCGAAAGAGATTACTCTAGCTGTCCAAACTGGGGCCGCTTGGAGGGGGCGGTTGAGTTTCCTTCCCCACTGTGAGTAGAGCCCTGGTAGCTGAAGACCTCCAGAAGCCAGCCACAGCCATGCTAAGACCACTCTCCACATGCTTGTACGAGCCTCATGCATGAAGGAACCGGCAGAGGAACCCAGGTATGCTGGACCTGGGGCTGAGATCTTGAAGCTTGCTTGGATCAGGACTGGGCCTACTCCACCCAGATCTCCCATCTTCCAGTAGCTAGGCATTACACCCACCAACTGACCCTAGCGCTATATATTCCCATCAACGGCCAAGAAAAAAGACTATAAAACCAAGCTCGGAGCCTCTACCTGTTCATCCTGAACGCTGTCCCCAGTTTTCTTCTCCTCCCAGGTCAGTCACTCTTCAACCTGGGACTGCGCTTTTTGTGTGTAAGAGTCCCAGGCATCCTCTAGGACCCTGGGCCATCCACCATAGCTGAGCCTCTTCCTGTTTGTCCTGAACACCATCCCCTATTTTCTTCTCCTTCCATGTAGAACCCCACCCTCCACACACATACCAGGTACCCATAGGGGGCATGACCTCTGCAGTAGTGGGTGTGGCCTCTGGAGAAGTGGGCGTGGCCTAATTTGGGCTGGTGGTCACTCACACAGCTGCAAGTAAATTACTCATACCCAGCAACCTTTGGAACAACTCCAGTCTCCATACAACCACACCAACATGAAGAAATAACTCAAATCTCCACCACGTAGAGAGAACATTGAAAAGAGTCCAGAAGCCTCAGTAGGTGTTACTCACTTAAGGAAGCTCTCTGAGAATGAATTCAGATGTGAAGTAATGAAGATGTTCAATGAATTCAATGAAACAGTCAGACAGATATCCAGTAAATTAAAGGAGGACATGAAAGGAACCACCGAGAAAATACAGGAAGAAATGACAGCAGAAATTGGAAAGCTATGCACAGAAATGTCATGAATAAAAGATTCTGTAGATGAAATAAATAACTCAGTGTGTGCCCTCAACAGTAGAATGGCTACAGCTGAAGACAGAATCAGTGATCTGGAAGATGAGCTGCAGGAAGCCTACGGGCAACAACAAACAATGGCAAGAGACCTCAAAATAGCTCTAGAATGAATCGTGGTCCTAGGGGATGATTCCAAGAGGAACAACATTAGAATCACTGGAGTACCAGAAAGTCAGGGAAACAGTCCCAATGAAAAAGCCATGGTTAAAGAAATCATTGCTGAAAAGTTCCCAGAGCTGGACAATGCAGGCATCCAGATTCAAGGAGCCTGGTGGGTGCCAGCTAAAAGAGACCCTAACAAAAACACTCCAAGACATATCATAGAATAATGGATGCCATGGGTAGAGACACAATACTGCAAGCAGCAAGGTCAAAGAAGGAAATCACAGACAAAGGAGCACCCCTTAGATTCACAGCAGACCTTTCAAAGGAAACCCTCCAAGCCCAAAGACAATGGTGAGATATAGTGAAAAAACTCACTGAAATGAATGCTTCACCAAGAATACTTTATGCAAGTAAACTCTCATCCAAATTCAAAGGAACGGTACACTATTTTCTAGATAAACAACTCAGTTACTTCATAGACTCAAAACCAAACCTAAAAGAAGGGCTAAAGGGGCTACTGTAAGACAAGAAAACCCCCTACACGAACAACAAACCCTTACAGAAAGATGACACAAAACCCCATGACAATAATCTCTCTTAACGTCAATGGTCTAAATTCACCAATTAAGAGACACAGAGTGGCAAAACAGATTCAGAGACAGAACCCAACATTATGCTGCCTACAAGAAACACATCTGAACAATCAGAACAAACACAGACTCAAAGTCAAAGCATGGAAAACAACCCTGAAAGCAAACAACACCATCAAAAAAGCTGAAGTGGTCTTAATAGTATCGGACAACATAGATTTCAGGTTGAAAAAGATTAGAAGGGACAGTGAAGCCCATTTTTATTAATCAAGGGATATGTATAGCAGGAAGAAATCACACTCCTAAACTTATAGCACCCAATGAGGGACCAGCCAAATAACTATAACAACTGCTAACAGACCTTAAGAAGGACATTACAAGCAATACAATAGTAGTTGGAGACTTCAATACCGCCTTATCACCCTTAGATAGATCAAGAAGAAAAAAACTCAGCAAGGATATAATGGCTTTGAAGGAATAAATAGAAGACAGAAGGCTAATAGATCTTTACAGGACTGTATGCCCCCCTCCCCGCCATAAAAGAATACACGTTCTTATCCAATGTACATGGAACATTTTCCAGAATAGACCAAGTGCTGGGCCACAAAGCATATATAAACAGAATCTGGAAGATAGACATTGTATCAACTATATTCTCAGACCACGATGCACTGAAGATAGATGTTAATCATGTACAGATGCAGAAAACCCAATCAAATATCTAGAAATCAAACAACTCAATGTTGAACAATGAGTGGTTCAGGAAAGAAATCAAGGAAGAAATTAAAGGATACCTGGAAAAAATGAGAATGAAGACACAAGCTACCAGAACCTATGGGACACATCTAAGGGGAAAATTTAAAGCTCTACAAGCATTTCTCAGGAATTGAAAATAGGACCCACATAAAAAACTTGTCTTCACAGCTCAAGAACTTAGAAAAGTACCGACAAAAGGAATCCAAACAAGGCAGAAGGAAAGAGATCATAAAACTTAGAACAGATATCAAGGACATGGAAACCAAATAAACAATCCAAAAGATCAATGAAACCAAGAGCTGGTTCTTTGAGAAAATAAAAAAAATAAATAAACCAGTAGAAAGACTCACAAAGAAAGAGAGAGAGATAACCCTAACAAACTGAATCAGAAATGAGAAGGGGAATATCACAAGAGAAATCAAAGAAATTCAAAATATCATCAGAGACTACTTAGAAAGTCTGTATGCCACAAAACAAGAGAATCTAGAAGAAAATGGATAAATTCCTGGATTCCTATAATCTCCCAAGGCTTAATCAAGATCTAAAATACCTGAATAGTCCTATTAATATCAAGGAAATTGAAACTGTAATCAAAAGTCTTCCCAAAAACAAAAGCCCAGGTCCAGATGGATTTACTAGCGAATTTTTCCAAACATTTAAAAAGGACCTATTTCCAGTTCTTCTCAAGCTTTTCCAGGAAATTAAAGACACAGGAACTCTCCCAAACAGTTTCTATGAAGCCCACATCTCTCCAATAGCAAAAAGAAACGAAGACACTACAAGAAAAGAAAACTACAGGCCGATATCCCTGATGAACACGGATGTGAATATTCTCAACAAAATACTAGCAAATAGAATTCAACAACTCATCAAAAAGATCATACATCATGACCAACTAGGATTCATTCTGGGGATGAAAGTATGGTTCAACGTTCGGAAATCAATCAACATAATCTACCATATCAACAAAAGAAAAGATAAAAACCATATGATCATATCAATATATGCAGAGAAAGCATTTCATAAGATCTAGCACCAGTTTATGATGAAAACCCTCTCCAAAATGGGTATACAAGTTACTTTCCTCAATATAGTTAAAGCCATCTACCACAAGCCTATGGCAAGCATCATCCTCAATGGGGAAAAACTAAGAGCATTTTCTCTAAGTTCAGGAATGAGACAAGGATGCCCACTCTCTCCATTGTTGTTCAATATCGTACTGAAAGTACTTGCAATAGTGGTTAGGCAAGAAAAAGATATTTAGGGCATTTAGGTAGGAAACAAATAAATCAAGCTCTCACTATTCACAGATGATACGATACTAACTTAGAGAACCCTAAAACCTCTACCAAGAAACTCCTAGAAACAATAGACTTGTACAGTAAAGTTGCAAGCTATAAAATCAATATTCAAAAGTCAATGGCTTTCCTATATGCAAATAATGAGAGAGAAGAAAAGTGACATGAAGAAAAAAATCCCATTCACAATTATGCCCCAGAAAATCAAGTACCCAGGAATCAGCTTAACTAAGGAAGTAATACACCTGTACAAAGAAAACTACAAGAAGCTACTTCAGGAAATAAAAGAGGACACGAGTAAATGGAAAGATATCCCCTGCTCCTGGATTGGGAGAATGAACATTGTCAAAACGGCAATACTGGGGCTGGAGTGATAGCACAGCAGGTTGGGAATTTGCCTTGCACGCGGCCTACCCGGGTTTGATCCCCGGCATCCCATATGGTACCCCAAGCACCGCCAGGAGTAATTCCTGAGTGCAGAGCCAGAAGTTACCCCTGAGCATTGCTGGGTGTGACCCAAAAAGGAAAAAAAACGACAACACTCCCCAAAGCATTGTAAAAATTCAATGTGATCCCTATAACAATCCCCATGACATTCTTCAAAGAAATGTAGCAAACACTCCTGAAATTAATATGGAACAATAAGCCCCCACGAATAGCTAAAACTATTCTTGGGATAAGGAAAATGGGATGAATCAACCTTCCCAACCTCAAACTCTCCTGCAAAGCAGTAATAATTAAAACAGCATGATACTGGAACAAAGGCAGAACTGCATACCAATAGAACAGGGTTGAAAATACTGACCTCTTCCCCAAAACATATGATCATCTAATCTTTGATAAGAGAGAAGAAATGTGAAGTGGAGCAAGGAAAGCCTCTTTAAAAAAATAGCTGGCAAAACTGGACAGCTACTGCAAAAAATTGGTTCAGATCTCTGCCTAACACCATGTACAAAAGTAAGTCAAAATGGATTAAAGACATCAACTTCAGAACGGAATCCATAAGGTACCTTGAAGACAAGGTTTGCTAAACCCTCTATGACATTGTAGCTAATGGTATCTTCAAAGATGACATGCCAGTGGCCAAGCAAGTGAAAACAGAGATAGACAAATGGGATTATCTTAAACTAAGAAGCTTCTGCACCTCAAAAGAAACAGTGACCAAAATACAAAGACAATCTACAGAATGGGAAAGTATATTTGGCCAACAACCATCTGACAAGTGATTAATATCAAGGATATACAAAGCACTGGTTGAACTCCACAAGAAGAAAATATCCAACCCCATCAAAAAATGGGGTGACAAAATGAACAGAAACTTTCTCAAAGAAGAAACCCAAATAGCTAAAAGGCACATGAGAAAATGCTTTACATCACTAATCATCAGGGAGATGCAGATCAAAACAATAATGAGATATCATCTCACACAACAGAGATTAGCCCACATTCAACAGAATAAAAACAACCAGTGTTGGCGCAGATGTGGCTAGAAAGGGACCCTCCTTCAATGCTAGTGGGAATGCTGACTGGTTCAGCCCTTTTGGAAAACAATATGGATGATTCTCAAAGAATTAAAAATTGAGCTCCCATTTTACCCAGCAATACCATTCCTGTGAATATATACTGGAGAGGCAAAAAAGTACAGTTGAAATGACATCTGCACTTCTATGTTCATTGCTGCACCATTCGCAATAGCTAAAATTTGGGAAAAAAACCCCGAATGCCGGAAAGCAGATGACTGGTTAAAGAAACTTTGGTACATCTACACAATGGAGTACTATGCAGCTGTTAGAAAAGATGAAGTCATGAAATTTACACACAAGTGGTAGTACACAGAAGTATGCTAAGTGAAATGATCCAGAAAAAGAGAGACAGACATAGAAAGACTGCACTCCTCTGGGGAATATAAAGTAACAGAATGGGAGTCGAACACCCAAGAATAGTTGAGATAAGTACCAGGAGGTCTGCTCCACAGCTTGGAAGCTGGCAGCACATGATGGGGAAAAAGGCAGCTCAGACAGAGAAGGGAACACCAAGTAAAGGATGTTTGAAGGACTCGCTAGGGATGCGAGCTGTGTGCTGAAAGTAGATTATAGACCAAACACGATGGTCACTCAATACCTCTATTGCAAACTACAAGACCCTAAAGGAAAGAGTCAGAAAAAGGGAATGCCCTGCCACAGAGGTGGGTTGGGGGCGATTTGGGGGGGGGGGATGGCTACTAGAACCATTGGTGGTGGAGAATGGGCACTGGTGGAGGAATAGGTACTTGGGTACTCGATCATTGTATAACTGAAACCCAAGAATGAAAGTTTGTAAGTTTGTAAGTCTGAAAGTTTGTAAGATACAGTTGTAACTGTATCTCATGGTGTTTTGCTAATTAAATAAAAAAAAACATGCTCCCGGAAGGGTGTGGCCATATTCACGGCCGCAGGACATCTTATTGTCTAGTTTTCACTCTCAGAGAGCCCGGCAGGCTACCTAGAGTATCCTGCCTGCTTGGCATAGTCTGGCAAGGTCCCCATGGCATATTTGATATGCCAAAACCCAGTAGCAATGATGGGTCTAATTCCCCTTACCCTGAAAGAGCCTCCAATGTGCCACTTGCTAAAATCTCAGGGTTAAGACAAATGGAGACTGGTGCCTGCTCAAGGAAATCGATGAACGGGGTGACAGTGATACAGTGATATTAGGAGATCTGCTTAAGTGCTCAAGGGTGGATCCCATCCAGGGTGTGTAGCTTTCTTCTTTCCTCAGCTAGTAATTCACTTAAGTAGTTGTAGTAAATCTACTTCTAATATTGCTAGCAATGTCATTCTGTATGAGCATAGTAAGAGATATATCAACTTGAAGTTTGTTTTTTTCCTGAGGACATCTCACTATATATTCCAGACCACAGTCCTCAGGCCAGGTTAGTCTTCCTAACCCCTGCAGGGTTTTAGTTTCGTCATTACTTTTGGATCATGACAACATTTGTTTATGATCATGCTCTCAACTTATAGTTGAATATTGTGGGACTTCGGACTGGCCTTTTTTGATGCCAGGGTAGCTCACAGCTTGCCCTGGGTCCATTCAGTCCCTCATGGGGACCCTACTTTTGGGGTGCTAGGAATTAAGAGCAACTGAGTCGAGAGAGCAGATGCCCAGGAGTAAATCTTATTGGAGTCAATCAGCTTCCAAGTTACAAAGCATAATATTAACTGTCTTCCTGTGTATATACAGAAAGGACATTTCTTTAAGGTAAACTAAAAAGTTCCCTGTGGCAAGGCCGAAAGGACAAACCCAATGTTATCCTACAACCAAATATACATAAACTGGCAAAGATATGTAATTGCTTTTGTCTTTTTTCTTTCTAGCAAGTGGGGGAGGGAAGAGGTTTGAGCCACACCTAATTGTGCTCAGGTAAATATTCTGACTCTGTACTCAGTGGTCACTACTTCTGGCAAGGCTAAGCAGGTGAAGAGAAGGACATATAGTCAGGCTTGAACTTGGGTCAACATGAGAAGCAAGCTACAATAATCTGTGTATTATTGCTTTAATCTGGGAGCTAATTATTTTTAACATATAAGGAGAACATAGTGTTGTATCTTCAGGAAAAAATGTATTCATTTCTATTCTTACTACTGATATGAAGGTAGAATGTTCTACTTGCTATAACTTGTTAAGTTATATGGCTAAATGGGTGGTTCTTAATAAGTTCAAAATATTTTACATATAAACTAATGATAATATCTTTTCCAGACCCCAAAATAAAATACTAAATCATATGAGATGTGGGTTTTATAATTTCAGATGATGAGTGATATCTGTACTAATTATTTCTTCAAACACATTGACACTATTGTTACAATTTTTTTAGTTCAACCATAGCCAAGTATGATCTGCCAATGATATTTACTGGTGTTAAGTATGTTTCCAGTTTTACGTTTTTATGGAGATTTATATGTTACAAAATTATTAGTATGGTTCCAATTTTCCCAGTCTAGTTGGTGAAAAATATCTTATTGTTTGTAATTGCATTTGTAAAATTTTGAGACTTTATGTACCCATTGAAATCATTTTGACTACTTAAATTTATTTTTATACAACCTAAATATTCACACAATTTACGTATATGTTTAAAGGTTTATATGTTTTCTCATGTTAATTTTTAACAGAGATATAAGAAGATTAGGAGTTATCAGTTTATTATTTTTTTCATTTAACATTTATAGGGTAAATATGGCTTCAGTTTGTCAACAATCATGTTTCAATTAAGGAGGCTGGGATATGTTGTCTCTGGCTGGGAGATAGCTATCCCAGACAACTTTACATACCAACTGATTGTGTAGTGTAAATCATTGGAGAATGTTTCCTTTCGCAGTAAGTGACCTCTGTTTCTACCACCGAAGAGTCACTAAAAAAGAACAAGTATCACTGGAAGTTTATAATGCTATACTTACTATTAGTTTTTCCTTCTAAATTAATTCTGTTTCATCAGAAATACAACTAGTGCCATGGCACTTATTACTCTAGGTTGTGGTTAATCCAAGACTAGTGTATATAAATCTCAGGAAGTCATTCAATTAAGTTTAATACAATTCAACAAAAACTTGTTGAGTCCATTTTATGCCTTGGACACTAAAACTTATAAATAGAACACTCTGTGACTAGAAAAATGTCATCTAGCTATATCTGCTTCCAGAAATTCCAAATGCACTTATTAATTGCCTTATGAATTCTATTTTACTTTCCAGAAAATTATAGCAAATGAGTTCTGAACTATACTTACAATTTTATTTCAAATATGCACTGTAGCACTGTCACTCCGTCGTTCATCAATTTGCTCAAGCGGGCACCAGTAACGTATCCATTGTGAGACTTGTTACTGTTTTTTGGCATATCAAATAAGCCACAAGTAGCTTTCCAGGCTTTGCAATGCAGGTAGGATACCCTTGGTGGCTTGTCGGCTCTCCGAGAGGGACCGAGGAATCGAACCCGGGTCAGCCGTGTGCAAGGTAAACACCCTACCTGCTGTGCTATCGCTCCAGTTCATTTCAGACTGTCCTAAGATTTGGATCACAAAGTGTTATTCAGTGATATAAATAGCACAATGACAACAAAATCAAAAATAAACAAATAGAACTACAACAAATCAAAGGTTTTCTGCAGGTAAAAGAAACACAGGCTAAAATTAAGATAAATAACTGAAAGGGAGAAAATATTCACATTCAGTATATCCGTTTAAGGGTTGATATTCAGGATATATAAAGTACTCACTCATAAAGATCAACAACAATAAAATATCCAGAACCCTATAAAAATTAGGTGAGGAAATAAACAGGAACTTATCAAATATAGGCAGATGGCCAACAGACATGTAAAAAATGTTCATCATTAGGGAAAAAATCAATATGACAATGAGCTTTCATCTCAAATCAGTGAGAATTACACATATCAAAAATACTGGGAGCAATCTTTGTTGGCAAGGATGTGGTGAAAAAGGTATTCTCATTGACTGTCGGTGGAACTATTGTTTGGTTCAAATGCTACGGAAAATATCATGTAGATTTCTCAGTAAACTAAAATTGAGCTGCTATAAGACCCAGCAATCCACTTCTAGGCATTTATACATCCCCCACAGAACACAAAAACATTAATTCAAAAGAAAATATGCACACTGTGATTCACTGCAGTGCTTAGCACAATAGTTGAGATATGGAATCAATGTAGATGTTCAATGACAGATTATAAAGATGTGGTATATATACACAATAAAATACTGTGCAACTGAAAGGGATGATGAAATCATGCAATTTTCTGCAACTTTGATGAAACTGAAAGATATGTTACAAGAATTTTAGCCAGTGAGAATGGAACTCGAAGATTATCATATTAAGGGAAGGACAAACACAGGGTGATGTATTTCATCTGTGGTATAGAGTAATTGCACAAGGGAATATAATTTAGTCAAGGTAGTGCGGGTGTCTAAACCATCACTGACCTGAGAATATAATGAGGAGGAAAGATAAGGAAAGAAATTGAGGAGAAGTAATAAGAGGTAGACAGAAAATAACAGGGGGTGGGGGTTAAGGACCTCAGATACATCAGTGGTGTAGAGGAGGGATATTACTAAATATCCAAACCACTGAGTCAATAGCAATAAAAACAGGATATCCAACCCACAACAACCAAAATTTAAGATGTGCTTGTCAAAGCGGCAGACTGGAGTGTGGGTGTAGGTGAGTGGTAGAGAACCTGGGGACACCAGTATAGAGAAATTGATTGAAAAAAGGTCAATAGTGTCTCATGGAACCTAGAAAGCTGCGCGGATGAGGATGTTGTTGTGTCATTAGAATCACAGCTACTATGAAAAATACCTCCACTATGATTTTACAGGAAGTACGCCAATGCTGATCCTTCAAGATACCTGGTTCCAGTCTTGATGCTGCTACTGAGACTTCTGGAGCCTAGAGCTGTTTATTTCTGTTGCTGCATCTGCCTTTGCCATGCCAGTAACAAAGCACCTGGCAGACGCTTGTACTTTCCTCACTCATGTCACTGCTGATATAGATGCTGCAATCAATTAGTTTCTGAGTCCATGTTTCTAAGAGTTGGATTTTCTGCTGTTGCCACTCTGGAAGCAGAAACAAAGAAATTATATATATATATATATATATATATATATATATATATATCTTATTTCTAATCTAAATCAGTATTCTCTGATCATTAGCAGATTCTAAGCAGAAATTGACAAGGGTAGGTGTTTATCTACATTATCTATTTAATCCTACCAACAGTGAAGGTATATCCGAGTATAGTTAGTAAGTGTATTTTATAGATGAGGAAACAGTTGGAGAGGTGTTGAGTGACTTGCCAAAGATTTCCTAACTAGGAAGATGGCAGATGCAGGACACTATCTCAGGCCAATTTCCTACCAAGTCTTAAGCTCGTAACCATTATACTTCCAACAGATGTTCCATGAGCTTCCCTTCATATCTCCCAGCCCAAGCAGTGTTGATGATCCTTGATGAAGATGATTTATCCTTCTCATTCAGACAAAGGAAGTTCCTTCTGAGTTTTATGAGCAGTCTTTTCCCACAGGGTACTTTACATATCTTAAATATTAACCCTTTAACTGACGGGTTGAGTGTAACTATTTTCTCCTATTTTGATGTCTGTCTTTTACTCTCTATTATTGGTAAATCCTAAATCATCTTATAAGTCAGCTTCACTTTTGCTACTTAGTGCAGTCTGTGGGGGCAGCATTAAACATTCCCAGCCAGTGTGTAAAATCTGAACCTTGACTCCTGTTCAACACTGGTCTGTTGGATTAAAAATATGAATTTTTTAAAACAAAAACTAAAGTTGAAGTTTGTATTTCCTAGAGTTTTAGAATGGACTATCTATACCTCAGTTGTACAGAGAGCATACATATATGTTCTGGGAAGGAGAAAAGAGATGGTGGGGTAGGATTCATAGAGACTATAGCTGGAATCATGGCTTTCTTGTAAATTTTGCCTTGATCCTTGGATAGATCCATGTTGCCAGGACTGTATTTTCATTTTGCAGATTTTCTTTCTTTGAACACAGTGTCTCGGTTCTTGATATTACATGCTTGGGAAATTTTGTTCCCTTGGGTAGCCTGGTCCCCATGTATGCACTTGTTTAAGTTATCTTTTGAAGGTCCCTATTAATCATATAGATCTATGCTGGTGCCTAGAGATATTATTCAATGCGGTTTAATATGCCATGGAAGAGAATACTTCCCTCTAGCAGTATAAGATAGGAAGCTTATTTTACCATGATCACATTAGAACACACAAGCTATTCCCTTACCCACCTTATTTCCCACTCTAATTGCAATATTCATTCCCTATAGATGGGAAACAGATGGTTGTGTCCCAGGGAGTAAAGAGAATGAGAGAACATGTCCTCAACAGCTCTTGCTTTTTCAATTTCTGCTCTTTTGTCTGCTATACATGCAATTTTGGTCCCCACAGCCTTGTCTGCCCCTCCACCATGGTGATGGAATTAATATATTCTACTTGTGTGATTACCTGCACTCAGTTTCTGGGAGCAGCTGCCAAAATGCAGGCATATAAAGAGCAGAATGGAAACAGACTTTTCAGGGAACAGTAGTCATATTTTCAAGTAATACATCAACATTTGTTCTGCTTCTTGAACAGCTTCTTACTTCTTGTTGCAATTTATTAGTCACCCTTGTTCTCAGTTGATTAAATTTGTTTGTAGTTGCCTCCAAGATTATATTGACAGATATTCCTCCTTACAAATTAACAGCAACATTTTTGCAGAGTCTGAGCTGACGGGAGAAGACAAATTGAAAAAGTGAAAGCTTCACACTTTATAGATCTGAATCTTCCATCTCTTGTACCCTTATTTATTCTTGCCAAGATTGGGAACAAATGAACAGGGTGACATTTGATTTAGGAAAGTAACCCTATTATTTTTTAGTTATGTTTTGGAAGAAAACAATAAAAATTACTTGGATTCACTTGGAAAATCCTTATGTTTTATGACTTGTTATGGACACAAATTAAAATAAGGACAATAAAAGATATATTTAAAAGTGTATTCTGATTAAATGTAACTGATTCTCCTTAAATCTGGACTTTTCTGTATAATAGGAAGACATGCTGGATTAGAAAAAAAGATCTGTTGAGTAATTTTAATTTAATTTGCACAATATGATTGGCTCTACTATGTACCAATTACTGGATAGTTTTAGACTATAAGGAAAAGATAAAAAATAACCTATAGTAAGAAACAGTAAAAGTTAGTCTGTTCTTAGCAACATTTAAGTCACTCTCTGTCATAGTATTATGAGAATGGTTTGCATATTTGACTGTGTGAAGAACCAATTCATCTGTTTACCAATATTATTAGTTATGTCTATTTGTTCTAGAATACAGACAACAACAAAATGTTATGTAAATGGGATGGTTCATTACTGAAAATATAACCATTTCTGAAGAATGGAACCAGACTGACAACGCTAACTTCTGGGAGCATTTTGTCTTGCTCTGGTGTCTATAAGTAGGAACCCACATAAGTAGGGTTTGTGTCTCTTTGGTTCAAGTCTTCAGTTATTCAGCTTTGTGTGAAAATTCCAGTTTGTGATCAGAAGTAAGAGGAAATTACATTTTCAAGTATTTTCTGTCTAGGAATTGATAAGTCCCTTTCCCTTCAAAGCCAAATAATTCAAATAATTTGACTCTTTTTAAAAATCAGTAACATGTATCACCTGTGTCCAAATAGAATGTAAGTCCCACAAGAGCAGGATTCAGTTGCTGAAAAAACGCTGTTATACTCTTAGTACTTAGAGCATTGATTGGCTCATAATGGGAATACCCAAGAAGACATGGATTAGGAGGTAGAAATGGTTCTGTTGAACTGAAACTGGATTTAGTTTGGAAAGGAATATTGAAGATATAAGACAATCTCAGCAAATTGAGATTTTGTGTTCTATCAATGTTAGTATCCAAAACAAGAAGCATTTTTAAGTACCTGCCCACAAGGTGTGCTGAGATGATTATTTGGTTGGTATTTATAAACATCAAAGTATAAGTAGAGTATAAAATGCCCTACTTTAGTTCTATTTTATCAGTACTTATTGTGGGTACTAAATTGTTTGGGGTACGAAAAATATATGACCCTCTCAATGCTTTTATAATTTTTAAGGACATTATTTTTCTAATATACTTATACACACTCTTCCACTGCCTCACCTTTTCATCAATTCTCTCAGAGAATCAAAATAAGATTAGTATGAGTACCACCCGTGTTTGGGGTGGGGGCAAATAAAGACAAGGTAATTGGGTCCTGGGTTGTGTCATATAGGCTCACCAGACTGTAGTAGTCGATAAAACAGAATCTGGAAATAGGGTCCATTTGTTTATATGCTGAGAAAAAAATTCAAAATAATCCTTTCTCAGAATAGAGGAGCCAAATTTGTTTGTGAAAATGGTCCAAGTAGAATAGTCAGAAATGAAGTTTTTATTAGAAAACATCAGCTGATATTTAGGAATGAGTGGCAGTTTAGATAAAAAAAAAAACATGTTATAGGAAAGGGTTGATTGGTAGATAATCTCATCCTCTGAGCTGCTAGAACAATCAGGACGAAGGTACAGCACCATCTTCTGGAAGTTTTTTATTGCTAGTGGCAAACTGCCTCATTCTCAAGGCTTGATCTCACGTACTTAAGAGGACAGCATCTGTGTTACTTAAAGGCTTTAACCAAGAACAATGGCTAAATCAGAGAAATTATTGCAAAGTTAAATTCAAACAAATGTGAAATTGTAAATCTCTTAAAAATGACTTTTTGCATGCTGCTTATTTAGCACAACTGACAATATTCCAGGATGAAGTCACAAATAATCCCATTTTATTTAAGTCAGTCATGACTAGTCTTGTGATTACATTTCTTTAGATCTCTGCTCTCAGGAGCGTCAGGAAAGTATGTAATAATTGCATCATTCTTTATGTGTGCCTATAACTTAGGAAACACTGGAGACTAATGAACCAACTGTTCTTATTTCCTTTATTACAATCTTCATGCATTAGGATTTCAAACTGCAGAAAAGTTTGAAAGATCTTTTTCCTTTGAAGGTGAGCTTACAGGTAGGAATAAGTGGAAATTCAGTGGCTTTTCTCCCCCTTATCATATGACGTCTTTAAGAAATTATTTAATAACTTTGCCTGTGGGGATCACATTGGTCCTATTGAAGGCAATCTGTACAAGCACACATCATATTTTAGATGCTCACTGAATCCTATGAACACTGCCTTTGACAAGAGGAGATACTTCAGCTAGTCACTTGGCAGCTGTAGGGGGGCACATTTTGGTAGATATCACACAAGGACAGTGGAATTAGTTGTTACGTCTCAAATAAGAAGAAAACAAAAGTGTGACAAATCCTCCAAGATATTTCTTTTTTCATTTTCTACTGCAGAACTGTTACTTGGCACCATAGGGTTTGTCCATATACTAAATTCATCTAAGTGAGGAAAACTGTATGTTATCAGGTGGTGAGTCTTTTTGTGTTTTTTTAATGTATAGATTAAATATTAATATAGCCCCACAATACATATTGTTCACATCCTTGGAGAATTATTCAAATAACGTTATTTAAATTTCTCTATTTTTTATTATCATTTTTTTATTAGTGAAACACCATGAGGTACAGTTATAGACTTATAAATTTTTGTGCTTGGGTTTCAGTTATACAATGATCAAGTACCCATCCCTCCACCAGTGCCCATCCTCCCCCACCACGGGTCCTAGCATCCCTTCCACCCCCCATTCACCCCCCCCCCATCCCACCCTGCCGCTGTGGCAGGGCATTCCCCCTTGTTCTCTCTCTCTTCTTTTGGGTACTGTGTTTTGCAAGAGAGGCATTGAGTGGCAATCATGTTTGGTCTATAGACTACTTTTAGCACGTCTCTCCCACCCTGGGAGGGTCTTCACAACACCCTTTATTTGGTGCTCTCTTCTCTGTCTGGGCTGGAGCGATAGCACAGGGGTTGGAGCGATAGCACAGCGGGTAGGGCGTTTGCCTTACAAGCGGCCAACATGGCCAACCCGAGTTCGATTCCTCCGCTCCTCTTGGAGAGCCTGGCAAGCTACCGAGAGTATTCGATATGCCAGGCACAGTAACAACAAAGTTTCCAATGGAGACGTTACTGGGCCTGCTCGAGCAAATCGACGATCAACGGGAGGGCCTTTACCTTTTACATTTACCTTCTCTGTCTGAGCTTCCTTTTCACCTAGCACCTGTGGCTGGCCTTCAAGTCATGGAGCAAAATTCCTGGTACTAACCTCAGCCATTCCTTGGTGTTAGTCTCCCGTTTTGATGCTTTATGTTCCCCAGATGAATGCAATCTTTCTGTGTCTATCCGCTCTTTCTGACTCATTTTGCTTAATATGATACTTTCCACGTAGTACCACTTGTATGTAAATTTCATAACTTCATCTTTTCTAACAGCTACATAGTACTCCATTGTGTAAATGTACCAAAGTTTCTTTAGCCAGTCATCTGTTCTCGGGCAGTCAGGTTTTTTCCAGATTCTGGCTATTGTAAAGAGTGCTGCAATGAACAAACAATTGCAGATGTCACTTCGACTATACCTTTTTGTCTCTCTGGGATATATTCCCAGGAGTGCTATAGCTGGGTCAAATGGGAGATCAAATTCTAATTTTTTGAGAATCGTCCATACTGTTTTCCAAAAGGGTTGGACCAGCCTGCATTCCCATCAGCAGTGAAGGAGGGTCCCTTTCTCACCACAGCACCTGTTGCTTTTGTTCTTTTGGATGTGGGCCAGTCTCTGTGGTGTGAAATGATATCTCATTGTTGTTTTGATCTGCATCTCTCTGATGATTAGTGATGTAGAGCATTTTCTCATGTGCCTTTTTGCCATTCGGATTTCTTCTTTGCGAAAGTTTCTGTTCATTTCCTCGCCCCATTTTTTGATGGGGTTGGGTGATTTCTTCTTGTGGAATTTAACCAGTACCTGGTATAACCTTGATATCAACCCCTTGTCGGATGTGTATTTGGTGAATATTCTTTCCCATTCTGTAGGCTGTCTTTGTATTCTGGTCACTGTTTCTTTTGAGGTGCAGAAGCTTCTTAGTTTAAGATAGTCCCATTTGTCTATCTCTGTTTTCACTTGCTCGGCCAGTGGCGTGACATCTTTGAAGATACCAGTAACTTCAATATCATGGAGAGTTTTGCCAACTTTGTCTTCAATAAACATTATGGATTCCTGTCTGATGTTGAGATCATAAATCCATTTCGATCTTACTTTTGTGCATGGTATTAGGCAGAGATCTGAGCCCACTTTTTTGCATGTAGCCATCCAGTTTTGCCAGCACAATTTATTGAAGAGGCTTTCCCTGCTCTATTTCACTTTTCTTTCCCCCTTATCGAAGATTAGATGAATATATGTTTGGGAGGAGATGTCAGTATATTCAACTCTGTTCCATTGGTCTGCAACTCTGCTTTTGTTCCAGTACCATGCTGTTTTGATTATTACTGCTTTGTAGTAGAGCTTGAAGTTAGGTAGGTTGATTCCTCCCATTTTCTTTTTCCCAAGAATTGCTTTAGCTATTCGCGGGGGCTTATTGTTCCATATAAATTTCAGGAGTGTTTGCTCCATTTCTTTGAAGAATGTCATGGATATCTTATAGGGATTGCATTGAATTTGTACAGTGCCTTGGGAAGTATTGCCATTTTGACAATGTTGATTCTCCCCATCCATGAACAGAAGATATTTTTCCATTTCCTCGTGTGCTCTTTTATTTCCTGAAGTAGCATTTCCATTATATCAACAAAAGAAAAGATAAAAATCATATGATCATATCAATAGATGCAGAGAAAGCATTTGACAAGATTCAGCACCCATTCATGATGAAAACCCTGGCCAAAATGGGGATAGAGGGGACTTTCCTCAATATAGTTAAAGCCATCTACCACAAACCTACAGCAAACATCATCCTCAATGGGGAAAAACTGAGAGCCTTCCCCCTAAGGTCAGGGACGAGACAAGGATGCCCACTCTCTCCACTGCTGTTCAATATAGTACTGGAAGTACTTGCAATAGCGATTAGGCAATAAAAAGATATTAAGGGCATCCAGGTAGGAAAGGAAGAAATCAAGCTCTCACTATTCGCAGATGATATGATACTATACTTAGAGAACCCTAAAACCTCTACCAAGGAACCCCTAGAAACAATAGGCTTGTATAGTAAAGTGGCAGGCTATAAAATCAATACCCAAAAATCCATGGCTTTCCCATATGCAAATAGTGAAAGAGAAGAAAGTGACATGAAGAAAACAATTCCATTCACAATTGTGCCCCAGAAAATCAAGTCCTAGGAATTGCCTTAACTAAGGAAGTAAAGGATCTGTACAAAGAAAACTAAATTTCTCTATTTAAAGTAAAAAAAATTCATAAACACTGACCTTCTTGCACCTGCCTCCACTTCCGCAGTAAGTGCCAGCCCAGGTAGTCGCTGCCCCCCACAGGTCTGCTTGGAGCCTCCTCCCCACCTAAACCTGCGACTCTAAATGCCAGCAGCAAGCGGACCTCGGGACCCCAGCCTGGGGCACCTGTCTCCACTTCCCCACTTCCGCTGCGTGCACCAGCCCAACTAGTTGCCATCTGTGGACTAGCATCTGGACTGGCTGGGGGCATAGCCACCACTGTAGGGGATGTGGTCTCCTCAAGTGGGCATGATCTTCTCTGTGGAAGTTGGCCACTCATGTGGCCGCAGTTATATTTTCCACTCCTAACACTCTCAGCTAACATCCCAACCTTCATCACCTAATCTGTGGAAACGTCCTGGCTGCCTCAAACACAATAGGACAATAATCCACTGGACAACTCCCATTCCATCAAAAAACAAATGTATCCCAGAAGCTGTACAAGCCCAATATAAAAGAGCACCTACTCCATCACTTCACTGATTGCCTATCATAAACCACAGAATAATGTCTGAGAGGAAGTACATATTCTAGAAGGGGAGAAGGGTGACCACGCTCTACTGACCTTATTCAGAATCTTTTCCACAGTAAGAGGGAAGAGTGCTAGTGAACTTGAAGTTTTTACCTCTAAATAACCACAACACCATGAAGAAACAGTGCAAATCTCCACTACGAGGAGAGGACGAAGAAAAGAGTCCCTAATCCTCAACAGGGGCTACCCACAAATATGAGCTCTCTAATAAAGAATTCTTGATCAAATTGATCAAATGCTGAGGATGTTCAAGGAATTCAAAGAATCAATGGAGGAGACATCCAGAAAATTAAAGGAAGAAATGAAAGAAACATTGGAATGGATATTCGTGAAAATACAGGAAGAAATGAGAGCAGAAATAAGAAAGTTACAAAAGGAAATGCCACAAACAAAAGATTCGGTAGTTGAAATTAAAAATTCACTGGGTTCTCTCAGCAGTAGAATGACTACAGCCTAAGACAGGATTAGTGAGCTTGAAGATGAGCAACAGATATGGCGTAGGAAACAACAAACAATGGGAAAAGACCTCGGAATAGCTCTAAGGTGAATCAGAGATCTAGGGATGACGCCATGAGGAACAACATTAGAATCATTTGGAGTACCAGAAGGACAGGGAGGCAATCCCAATGAAAAAGCCATAGTGAAAGAAATCATTGCTGAAAAGTTCTCAGAGTTAAAGAATGCAGGCATCCAGATCCAAGGAGCCAGAAGGGTGCCAGCTAAAAGAGACCCTAATAAAAACACTCCAAAGCGTATCATAGTCAAAATGATGGAAGCCATAGATAGACACAATAATGCAAGCTTTGATCAAAGTCAAAAAAGGAAATCACATACAAAGTAGCACACCTTAGAGTTACAGCAAACCTATCAGAGGAAACCCTCCAGGCCCGAAGACATTGGTGGGATATAGTGAAAAAGCTCAATGAAATGAACACCTCACAAAGAATACTTTATCCAGCTAAACTCCCATTCAAACTCAATGCAACAATATATCATTTTATACTTAAACAACAGCTCAGGAACTTCATAAACTCAAAATCAAACCTAAAGGAAGGATTAAAGGGGCTCTTATAAGTAAGAAGGCAAACACTTATAAGCACAACCAATCCCTACAGAAAGATGGCAGAATAATGCCAATAATCTCTCTCAATGTCAACGGTCTAAATGCACCAATGAAGAGACACAGAATGGCAAAATGGATCCAGAAACTGAAACCAACATTCTTCTGTCTACAAGAAACTCATCTGAACAGTCAGAGCAAACGCAGACTTAAAGTTAGAGCATGGAAAACAATCCTTGAAGCAAACAGCTCCCTCAAAAAGGCTTCAAAAAGGCTGGGGTGGTCATACTAGTATCCGACAACATAGATTTCAGGTTGAAAAAGATCAAAAGGGACACGAAGGCCATTTTCTATTTATCAAGGGATACGTACAACAGGAAGAAATCACACTCTTAATTGTATATGCACCTAAAGAGGGAACAGCTAAATATTTAAAACAACTGTTAACAGATTTTAAGGAGGACATTGCTAGCAACACAATAGTGGTTGGAGACTTCAACATCACCTTATCACTTCTGGATAGATCAATAAGAACAAACCTCAGCAAGGAAACATTGACTTTGAAGGAAGAAATAGAAGAGAGAGCGCTAATATACCTATACAGGGCTTTACATCCCAAAAAGAAAGAATACACATTCTTTTCCAATGGGCATGGAACATTTTCCAAAATAGACCACATGCTAGGCCACAAAACATACCTCAACAGAATCAGGAAGATAGAAGTAGTATCAATAATCATTTCAGACCACGATGCGCTGAAGATAGAAGGGAATCACACAAAGACACCGAGAAACAAATCAAACACCTGGAAATTAAACAACTCAATGTTGAACAACGAGTGGGACAGGAAGGAAGTCAAGAGTGAAATCAAAAGATACCTGGAAACAAATGATAATGAAGACACGAGCTTCCAGAACCTACGGGACACAGCTAAAGCCATGTTAAGAGGAAAATCTATAGCTTTTCACACCCACCAACTGGCCCCCTGGTGCCGTGTAATCCCATCAATGGCAAAGACTCAGAGACTATAAAAACCAGCTCCCGGAAGAGAACAGTGCAGTCTCCTGCCTCCGCGCCTGACTGCCCTCTCTGGGGCCCCTTGGAGGGGAGCAGGTTGAGATTTCCTCCCCGCCCCGACCAGGGCTCCGGCAGCCAAAGACCTTCAGGACCAGCCACCACCATGCTGAGACCACTCTCCGCACACATGAAGGTACTGGCAGAGGGACAAAGCCATGCTGGTGCCGGGGCCGAGATCTCCAAGCCTACTCGGATTGGGGCCAAGCATCCTCCACCCAGATCCTCCAAATTCCAGTAGGCGGGGGTCACACCCACCAACTGCCCCCCTCGCGCAGTGTAATCCCATCAACGGCCAAGACTCAGAGACTATAAAAACCAGCTCCCGGAACCGCGCAGCCGCGACATCTTATTATGACATCTTATTATCTCATTCCTACTTTGGACAAACTGGCAGGCTACCGAATGTAGCCTGCCCACATGGCAGAGTCTGGCAAACTCCCCGTGGCGTACCCAATATGCCAAATACCAGTAACAATGATGGGTCTCATTCTTCCAAAGAGCCTTGAATATAATCTCAAGGCTAGGATGAAGGAGACATTACTGGGGCCTGCTCGAGGCAATCAACAAATAACAGGATGCTTGTGATTCGTCGACATTCATGATCATAGCTTTTCAAGCATTCCTAAGGAAGGAAGAAAGGGCCCACATAAACAACTTGACTTCATAACTCAAGATCTTAGAAAAAGTCCAATAAAAGTAACCTAAACTTGGCCAAAGGAAAGAAATAATAAAACTTAGAGAAGAAATTAACAACATGGAAACCCAAAAAACAATCTGAAAGGTCATTGAAACCAAGAGCTGGTTCTTTGAGAAAATAAACAAGATAGACAAACCACTAGCAAGACTCACAAAGAAAGAGAGAGAGAAAAAACCCTAATAAACTGAATCAGAAATGAAAAAGGGGACATCACAATGGAAACTAATGAAATTTAAAAGATCATCAGAGACTACTTTGAGAGTCTCTAAGCCACGAAACAAGAGAACCTAGAAGAAATAGATAATTCCTGAATTACAATAATCTCCCAAGATTAAACCAAGAAGACTTGGGATACCTGACTAGACCTGTTCATATCAAGGAAATTGAAACTGTAATCAAAAGTCATCCAAAAACCAAAGCCTAGCCCCAGATGGATTTACTAGTGAATTCTTCCAAACATTTAAAGAAGACTGTGGCCAGTTCTCCTCAAGCTTTACCAGGAAATTGATAAAACAGAAACTCTCCAAACAGCTTCTATGAGGCACATGTCTCCCTAGTACCAAAAGCAAACAAAGACACCACCAACAAAGAAAACTATAGGTCAACATCTCTAATAAACACGGATGTGAAGATCCACAACAAAATATTAGTAAATAGAATCCAACAGCTCATCAAAAAGATCTTGCACCACGGCCACGTGGGATATATCACGGGGATGCAAGGATGGTTTAACATTTAGAAATCAATCAACATAATCCATCATATTAACAAAAGTAAAGATAAAACCATATGATCATATAAATAGACGCAGGAAAGCTTTTGACAAGATCCAGCACCTGTTTATGATGAAAACTCTCACCAAAATGGGTTTTGAAGGAACTTTCCTCAAGATAGTCAAATCGATCTATGACAAATCCATGGCAAGCATTATCTTCAATGTGGAAAAACTAAGGGCCTTTCCTCTAAGATCAGGGACAAGACAAGAATGCTCACTATCACCACTTCTGTTCAATATAGTACTGGAAGTACTTGCAATAACGATTAGGCAAAAATAGACATTAAAGGCATCCAGATAGGAAAGGAAGAAATCAAGCTCTCACTATTCACAGATGATATGATACTATATCTTGAGAATCCTAAATCCTCTACCAAGAAACTCCTAGAAACAATAGACTTGTATAGTAAAGTCGCAGGCTATAAAATTAATGCCCAAAAATCCATGGCCTTTTCATACACAAATAATGAGAGAGAGGAAAGTGACATAAAAAAACAATTCCTTTCACAACTGTGCCCCTGAAAAATCAAATACCTTGGAATCAGCCTAACTAAAGAGGTAAATGACCTCTACAATGAATACTAAAAAATGCTACTCTATGAAATAAAAGAGAACAGGAGGAAATGGAAACACATCCCCTGCTCATGGATAGGAAGAATTAACATCATCAAAATGGCAATACTCCTGAAAGCATTATACAGATTCAATGTGATCACTATAAGGATACCCATGAAATTCTTCAAAGAAATAGATCAAGCACTCCTGAAATTCATATGGAACAACAAACTCCCACGAATAGCTAAAGCAATTCTTTGGGGAAAAACATGGGAAGGCATTACTCTCTCCAACCTCAAACTCTACTACAAAGCAGTAATAATTAAAACAGCATGGTACTGGAATTAAGGCAGAGCCACAGACCAATGAACAGGGTGGAATATCCATACATGCAACCTCAAATATATGAATAGCTAATCTTTGATAAGGGAGCAAGAAATGTGAATTGGAACAAGGAAAGCCTCTTCAACAAATGGTGCTGGCAAAACTGAAAAGCTACATGCAAAAAAGTGGGCTTAGACCTCGATCTAACTCCATGCACAAAAGTAAGATCAAAATGGATTAAAGATCTCAACATCAGGCCAAAATCCATAAGATACATTGAAGACAAGGTCGGCAAAACCCTCCACGATATTGGGGCTAACGGTATCTTCGAAGATGATACGCCACTGACCAGCCAAGTGGAAACAGAGATAAACAAATGGGACTATCTTAAATTAAGAAGCTTCTGCACCTCAAAAGATACAGTGACCAGAATACAAAGACAATTGACAGAATGGGAAAGGATATTCACCTAATACCCATATGATAAGGGGTTGATATCAAGGATATACAAAGCACTGGCTGAACTCCACAAGAAGAAATCATCTAACCCCATCAAAAAATGGGTTAATGAAATGAACAGAAACTTTCCCAAAGAAGAAATCTGACTGGAATAAAAGGCACAGGAGTAAATGCTCTACATCAATAATCATCAGGGATGCAGATCAAAACAACAATGAGATATAATGTGACACCACAGAGACTAGCCCACATCCAAAAGGACAAAAACAACCGGTGTTGGCTGGATGTGGCAAGAAAGTGACTCTCCTTCACTGCTGGTGGAAATGTCGACTGGTTCAGCCCTTTAGAAAAACAGTATGGATGATTCTAAAAAAATTAAAGATTGAGCATCCATCTGACCCAGCAATACCACTCCTGGGAATATGTCCTGGAGGGTTAAAAAAGTACAGTCAAAATGACATCTGCACTTCTATGTTCATTGCTGCACTGTTCACAATAGTTAAAATTTGGAAAAAAAACCCAATGCCCGAGAACAGATGACTGGTTAAAGAAACTTTGGTACATCTACACAATGAAGTAATATGCAGCTATTAGAAAAGATGAAGTCATGAAATTTACATCCAAGTGGTACTACACGGAAAGTATCATGCTAAGTGAAATGTGTCAAAAAGAGAGGGACAGACATAGAAAGACTTCATTCATCTGGGGAATATAAAGTAACAAAATAGGAGACTAACACCGAAGAATAGCCTAGATAAGTAACAGGAGGTTCACTCCATGGCTTGGAGGCCAGCTGTACATGCGAGGGGAAAAGGCAGCTCAGATAGAGAAGGGAGCACCAAATAAAAGGTGTTGGGAGGATCCCAGTATTCCGCAGAGGTGGGGTGGGATCGGGGGATGGCGGGGTGGGAGGGATACTGGGATCATTGGTGGTAGGGAATGGGCACTGATGGAGGAATGGGTACTCATTTTTTGTATAACTGAGACTCAAGCACAAAAATTTGAAAGTCTACAACTGTACCTCATGGTGTTTCACTGGTAAAAATAAATTAAAAAAAAAAACTGACCTTCTTCACATAACCAAATCAGAAAAGCATGCTCAACACATACATTCTAACAAAATTATAACTCACATAGTTTCAAAAGAAGTAGTATGAAATATGAGTCTCATACAAATCTGAGTAGTACCTCTCAGGTTTCAGTCTTGGTAGCATGAAGTGGAAGAAGATGGTGCTTTGTTCTCAAACACCTGAGTGTAATGGAGAGATGCAATGTGGGAATGTGTACTGTTTTCTCTCTTTTATAGGGGAATCGCAGTGGGCACATGGTAGTTAGAAAACAACAGGGTAATTATATATGCATATCAAAAAATTTAAATGGGCTATTTAATATTTTATTATATATGGATGATATATAATTGCTCAAGGTTTTATTGCTCGAGGTTTTCAGAGGCTCTGTAAGAAATGGAATAAAAATTTCAAACCCTAAATCTTTACCAGTCACAAGCTGTCTCAGTTTAACTTTATGTATGTATTTCCTTCCATAAATCGTACGTTAACATTTTGATGAAAAGGTTTATATACTATCAGTAGGTCCATTTATGTCATTTCTGTGCTGAGTCCCCTATAAGATTTCTCTGTTGATATTACTTTTTAACCAGTCCAAATTTCATGAGCAGCGGAATTCTGGAAACTGGGACTCAACCGGACTGAATTATAAGTACCCCCTTTAGTCACTGAATCTTGTACACGTTAGTTAATTTGGCTGGACCTCAAAGTTCTCGTCTCTAAGATAGAAATAACAATGATTAATGATGTAAATGAAAACATGCTTCTAAAGTATCCAAGTAAGGGTTTTTAATATTAATGAATTCCAATTTGTCTTCTCCATATACTCTTGGATTGAGAACAAATTTTGTTTTAGCTATAAAATCCACTTTCAACTGCTCATACCCACTTTAGACCATGTTAATTTCTCCACCAATGTTGCCTTCAAGCACTTCTTGTCAGATACATTCAATCCTTAATATTTTTCTTCAAAAATTGTAAACTCTATTAAATGACACAAACCATGTAAAGTGCTTCACACAGACTTGACATATAGTAAGTGCTCCATAAATATTTCTATGGTTTCTGCTGCTATAGCAAAGGCAGTAGTCACCTCCACTTTTATAGTAAACAACTCTTTCATTAATGAGTTATGTTTGTTCCTCAAAAAAAAATTAAAGGCAGTATTGTGTGATAAGTTAATAGCATATTTAGCGTGCCTAGATTAAATTCTTTGCTTCATAATTGCTACTAGTTTAACAGCAAAGTAATTTAGGCAAGTTACTTTACCCTTCTTGATTTAGGATGTTCTTAATAGTTATCTCTTATCAAATTGTTTGAACAGTTAATAAATTAAAACATAAAAGGAATGTAAACACCTAACAATAAGCCTGCTTTAATCTCATTCTCTATTGGTAATTAGTTTTCAGCATTTTTATTCCCAACTCCCCAAGTAATGCATATTAGAATATATTCTGTATATTAGATCCTGGAAACTTTCTCATAAGTGACACTATGTACCCCTTTACCAGCAATTCCCTGTTTCCCCCAGCCTCTAGCCGCTACATTTATAGTTTCTACAATTTCAGATCAATTATTTTAAATTTTATATATATGTGAAAACACAATATTCTTCTTCTCTAAGTTGTTTCACTTAACATAATGCCCTCAAGATCAACCCATATTATTACATAAATCCAGGTGACATTTTGGAGGCTAAGTAATATTTATAGTGTGTGTGTATTACGCCCATATGTACACATAAACATGTGTACGTGTACATATATATTGATTTACATGTGCCGCATCACATTAGTTAGCCTTTAATGGACATTGAGGTTGTTTCCCTGTCTTACCTACTGTGGAGAATGTTGTAGTGAACACGAAGGGCAGATAACTTATTGAGAAAGCGATTTCTTTTCCTTTAGATAAAGATTCAGTCCTGAAACTGCTAAATCTTCTAATACTTCTATTTTTAATTTTGGGGAGAAGTCTTCTTACTGTTTTCCTTATTGGCTGAGGGGTGTTCCTGTGACCAGGTAGTCCTGTGGTCAAACTGCCTCATGCATGCTGTGCTTATACTTTCCTGCTTTACCAATCTCCACCACTCTCATGTAGTTTTGATTTTCAGATGCCTGATGATTAGTACTATCGAGTAAACATTTTTGTGTACCTGTTGTCCATTTGTACGTCTTCTCTGGAAAAGTGTTTACTTAAGTCTTCTGCCCAATTTTAAAAAATTAGACACTGCCCCCCTCTTATTCTAAAAGCTGTTTTTTCATTTTGATGATTGTTACTTTTTCTATGTAGAAGTATGTGTGTGCCTGTGTGTGTTCTTATTTATTTTTGCTTTTGTTTTAATATTTTAAAAAATTGATGCGTCCAATGTAAAATCGTTTTTTCCCAGTATGATTTTTAGGACGTTTGTGGTTTGGGATCTTAGATTAAAATTTTCAATCCATTTCAAGTACACTTTTGTGGGTGGCATAAAATAAGGGACCAATTTCATTCTTTTGCATGTAGTTAACCTTTTTCCAACATTTATTGAAGATATTCTTCTTTTCCTGTTATGTATTCTTAGATAATTTATCAAATACGAGTTGACCATGTAAATATGAATTTATTTCAGTATTATATTTTCTGGCCCTTATATATTTTTGTGTCAGTACCTTATGTTTTGATTAATATAGTTTTGTAATAAATATTTTGAATCAAAATGTGGTTTCTCAAACTTTGTTAGTGTAAGTATTAAAATTTGGCTAGCTGGCATGTTTTGTGGTTCCATATATATTTTATAATTCTTTTTCTATTTCTGTGAAAAGTGCCATAGGAATTTTAGTAATGATTGCAATTAACCCATACATTACTCAGGACAGTGTGGACTTTTAATAATAATAATTATTATTCTAGTCTGTGAACTTCTGTTTTTTAAAGTTTATTGATATCTTCTTCCATTTCTTTTATCAGTGTCATAACATTTCAGGTACATATTTTTAATTTTTAACTTCTCATTAAGTTTATTCTTTGTAATTTTATTGCAGGTGATGCTATTTTATCAATTTTTTCCCCCTTACTTTACTTTGTAATTGTAATGAGGACCAAGAGTCTAATGTTTGGTTGTTGTGCGTGCACATATTTGGTTATGGTGAAGAGATTACTCTAGTTATGGTATCAGGGAACTCAGAAGCTGTGCTGCTGGGATTGTGCTCAATGCATGTGCTGCTGTCGGTGCCAACTCTCAAGCATGTAGCCTCATGTTGCAAAGTTCCAGGTACTTGTACCTCTGAGTTTGCCTTTGACTCTTGCAACTATTTTATTTTTATTCATTTAATTACTCTAATGTGCCAGCGACTCTAGCCAGGTCTCATATATATAAGGTGCACACTGAGTTACTGAGTCACATCACCCAGACTCTATTTTGTTTTCATAGGGGCCAGTGATGTTCTGCCTGGCTGAGTGGTCCTGATGGTTCAGTGATTTGGGTGCAGTAGCAGTGTTGAGAGCTATAAGGGATGCCCTGGCAGTGCTCATGGATCAAATTCAGCATCTCAGGCATGGTAAAGCATGTGCTTTACCAGTAGGGCTAGCTCCCTGGCCCCAGTAATGTATTTTAACTGGTACAATTTTAACCCTTTTTCAGATCATTTATAATTAATATTTAGAAATGCAATTTTTGTTGATGGTGACTTGATATTCTACTACACTACATTTTGTTACTAGTTCTAACGATTTTTGTGTAGCAACTTTAAAGGTAAAGGTAAAGGCCCTCCCGTTGATCGTCGATTTGCTCGAGCGGGCCCAGTAACGTCTCCATTGGAGACTTTGTTGTTACTGTGTCTGGCATATCGAATACTCTCGGCAGCTTGCCGGGCTCTCCGAGAGGGGCGGAGGAATCGAACTCGGGTCGGCCATGTTGGCCGCGTGTAAGGCGAACGCCCTACCCGCTGTGCTATCGCATTATTCGGGCTGGAGCGATAGCACAGCGGGTAGGGCGTTCGCCTTACACGCGGCCAACATGGCCGACCCGAGTTCGATTCCTCCACCCCTCTCGGAGAGCCCGGCAAGCTACCGAGAGTATTTGATATGCCAAACACAGTAACAACAAAGTCTACAATGGAGACGTTACTGGGCCCGCTCGAGCCCGAATAATAATATATTATTTATATTATATTTGCTCGAGCGGGCCCAGTTGATCTGATAATAAGTAGTTTTATTTTCTGATTTCCTGCTATTTATTTCTCTTTCCAAGTTTCTCTGACTATGATCTCCAGTATTCTGTTCAATAGGAAAGAATAGGTATCTTTCTCTTATTCCTGTCCATTATGAAAAACTTCTAATCTTTAATTTTTGAGTATGATCCTCTAAAATGCATCCATTTCTTCTGAGTTATCCAATATGAATTTTTTACACTAGGTTTTTTAAATGACCTTTTTTTATTTCTTTGGCAATCAGTTCTAACATTGCCTTATTTATTTATGCCTTTATTTCTGTCTTCCCTTTCTTCATAATTATTCTGGCTAAATATTTGTATGTTTATCTCTAAAAATAAACTCAGTTTATTGATAATTTAAATTTTTTGATCTCTATTTCACTTACTTATCCTTTTTTTTTTTCGGGAAAGAAAGAGTATAATGATGAAGGGGCCAATTTATCCAAAGGATAAAATCATTATAAATATAGATAAATACAATATTGAAGAGCTAAATAAGCAAATATTAACAGATCTAAAAGGAGAAATCAACAACATAATAACAATGGAGGACTTCAATAACCCACTTTGAACAATACATAGGTAATCCAAAACAAAAATTAAAAGAATGCCTGTCTTGTTTCCTAGAACAATTTAACTGAACAATATACACAAAATATTCGATCCAGCAACAGAGAACCAGAGTTTTCTCAAGAGCCTCTAAAACATTTTCCTCCTATGTTCTCCTTTAAAAGATTACATAATGCATAGATTTTTAATGGTATCCCTAATTCATATAGGATTTCATTTTTTTTGTTCTTTTAATTTTTTTGCTCATCTGACTGGATAACTTCTATTTTTTCCTCAATTCTTGCTTTATTTTGCTTCTGCTTGCCATTGAAAATTTCTATTGATTTCTTCCATTCGGTTTTATTATTTGATTTTATGATCTCTATTTGTTATTTTTTTTTATTTTTTGGGATCACACCCGGTGATGCACAGGGGCTACTAATAGTGTTCACTTCCCTCAGTTCTTCCCTTCCCACGTAGTAGTGTTTATCCTACTGATGCTCAGATCTCCTGCTCTCAGTTCTGTAATCTTTGGGCATTTATTATGTCCCACTATGTTTTATTATATCCCACATATGAGAGAGATCATGCTGTGTCTGTTCCTCTCACTCTGACTTACTTCACTCAGCCTGATTCTTTCCAGATCCATCCATGTAGCAGGAAATTGCAAGGCATCATATTTCCTTCTGACCAAATAGTAGTTGATTGTGTATATGTATCATACTTTTTTCTACACAGTCATCTGTTCTTAAGCACTTGGGTTGTTTCCAGATTTGGGCTATGGTGAATAATGCTGCAACAAGCTTAGAAAGACAGAAGTCTTTTCTGCATTGTGATTTGGGGCCCTTGGAATATATTCCAAGCAGCAGAATTAGTTGGGTCATATGGATATTCAATTCCAAGTATTTTGAAGAATATCCATATTCTTTTCTAAAAATATTGGAATATTGACATTCTGCGTCTACACTAGTAATGGTTGTTCTTTTTTGATGTGTGCCAGTCTGTCTAATGTGAGATGATATCTCATTGTTGTTTTATTTCGCATTTTCCTGATTAGTGAAGCAGAACGTTTTTTTTCATATGCCATTTGGCCATCTGTTTCCCTTTTTTGACAAGGTTTCTGTTCATCTCTTCTCCCTGTTTTGTAAGATTGGATGTTTTATTTTGTAAAGTTCTACCAGTGTTTTAAATGTCTTGGATATTAACCTTTATCAGATGAGTGGTGGGCAAATAATTTCTCTCATTTTTTAATTTATACCTATAATTTTCTTCCTGATTTCATTTTGGCTGTTGGGTTTATGATTTCTTAAATTTTTATAAGAGGATGATTCTTAGTTACTTATCAGATAATTTATAGATCTTCATTTCTTTAGATTCACTCAGGGTGGGCTACTGGTAGTGTGTAGAGATGGATTTATTGCTGAAATTCTTAAATGGGAAGAGTTGGCACCATATAAACAGCTGATAAAGTCTAGTGCTTGTAACTGTAGGGAGAAGTCTGGTGTTTATGGGTATGGTCCAGAGTTTGGTTTTCTAAGCTTGAAACTGAATTCCCAAGCACTAATTTGGGTCTCAGGTCCAAGTGGGTTGACCAGACATTAGGGACTACTAAGGTGGGCCTGCATCTGTATCCACAGGGGTTACTCTAGTGCTAGGATCAGATCTGTTGATAGCAACCTGAAGGGTTGTAGTGACCGGCCGGGTCCTACAGGAAAAATAAAGTCTGGGGTCTTGGAAATCAACTTCTTTCTTTGGATCATAGGTGACTACCTGGAGTTTGGATGAAAGGCCTTACTTGCTCTGAGGAATAGAAGAAGCCTGGGTATAGAGCTATCCATCTAAAATCTAGAAACTTATATCTAGGCCGATGAGTGTAATTTAAAGTAAACCTTTTAATTAAACTAGAGAAAATTGTGCCTGGAATGACAAAGCACAATAAGTTAGGTTGGTGCCATAATCTTTCATACCAGCAAGAATAAATAAGGCAGAGTAAAATTACCCAACCAGAAAGGGTTAAATTCAACCCAAGCTTTGATACTTAAAAATTATTTAAATTAAGATCAATAAATGGAACATTTTATCTTTCTTTGATACATATATGAAACAGATATAATAATAGTCTTACTGCACAAAAGCTTTATGAAAATTAACTAAGATTACATGCATTTTTAATGTACATAAAGCATTTAATATGTTAATTGTGACACTGTATAGTGCTATACAAATCAGAATTCTTATTAAATAACAAAGGAACTCATTCTCATGCAGTGGATTTCCACATTTAGGTTAGATTTCCTGAAACACTGACTCTGAGATGGAGTTTTAAATAAAGAAATTTTGTATGGAGTTTCTTGGAACCAAGAATCATCAATGGATTGAGATTAAATAAAATCTGGTTCTAATGGGGTCTCAGTAATGACTATTACAAGGAACTCCAGAAAAGAGAATGGGATTGCCTATTTAGGGAGGTTACTACTATGGCAATGAGGCTGCTCCTTTGCACCAAATGAATTTAGCCATATTTGAATGTAAACTACTACCATCTTGTGGTTTGTGTTTTTGAAGCCCTAGAGAGGCATTGCACTTGGAGTTTTCAGTTTCCAAAATTCTCAGCATTTGAAGAAATGGGTATTACAATCCAGAAAGGAATTAGACCTATGCCACAGAATTGAGTATGAGTTCCTAACAGTAAGTGTATAATAATTGTGAATGATCATTATTTTAGTTTTTTGTTTTGGGGGTCACACCTGACAGTGTTCAGGGTTTACTCCTAGCTCTGCACTTAGGAGTAACTCCTGGGGTCCATATGATATGCTGGAGATAAAATTTAGGTCAGTAGTTTGAAGGCAAGTGTGCTACCACTGTACTATCTCTCTGGCCCCTGACCCATTATTTTAAATTTATTTGTAATTCTAGAAAATATATTACAGATAAGTAAGAACCATATCTGTATTCACTTCCTGATGCAATATGTCTTAAATAATTTATTTATAATAACTTAAAATATCCTCTAATGAACTCATTTTATTCCATTTCAGAAATTAGAAGTTAAGATATCAGAAATATATCCTTAAATGCATGATATTTTATGTTTTCATTTTGTAGTACATATTTTTATAATTTAACTAGAGCATAAAATTCAATGAGCAAAACTGCTGTTCAAAATTCTCTTATTTGGATACATAATGGACAAAAATAACCATAAATATTTTCAAATAAGTTATGATCACATTTAGTAATTTAATATCATTTGTAATTTAGTTTTCTAAAACACCTATATCTTAATTATTAGTTTGGAGGAAAAATGAATAAATAGATGTGTGAAATATTTAAATGGAAAGTAACCATACAGGAGATTGTACAGTCTGAAAAGTAATTTTCCAGGAGAGCAATAGATCACTCTTTAACCATTTGCATATTTGAAAAATTTTATAACATAATATTAGAGGAAATAATCTGTATTTTTATTATGTTGACTATGGGCTAACAAAATGTCTTAAACTGCAGTCATCTTTATTTGAGATAATTACTTTGAGACAAGCACTTTTTTCCCCACATATTTGAATACAGTGGCTACAAAGTTGTTTATCTTTGTTACAATATCCCAACACCAATCCCACCACCACTGTGACTTCCCTTCCTTCCTTCCACCATTGTCTCCATTTTCCCAACCACCTCTCAAGCCTGCTCCTGCAGCGGGTCTACATAATTTATTTTATATTGCTTGTCACCACTACATGACTAATGGAATGATGAAAAAATATTTTAGTAAAAGAAAATTTGTGAATATATTTGCATTTCACCATGGAGGCAGTAAATCCTTGTTTGAGGATTTACAAAGCTTTTGTTGCAAGTTAAGCCTTCTGTATTAATGTCCTTGTTAGTCAAGATTAGGTGGTTTCTGAATTACATTCCCAACCAATCTGGTGTGCTCCTACTGGGCATGGCAGCAAATGCAATCGCATGCTCCAGAAAATTCAGAATATTTGATTGGACATTCTGGCTGTAGGCATGAACATAGCTGTTGGGATGTGAATGCAGCTGCCTGAGTTTTGGTAGGGCCAAAAACTGGCCCACATCCCTCCTGAGATTGCACCGGAGGTCTCAAATGGGACTGTGTATCCAAGGAATCTTTGCAGCTAGTTTATTTTTTCTGAGATTTATTTGTGAGTCTCTAGAACAAGGTTAGTAGATGAGCTTTTGTAGCAATGGTGATGGAAATGGATGTGTCTTCAGAGCTTCTGGAAGAGTAGAAAAGTGAGGGGAGGTAACCCATGCTTACTCTGAGAAGGCCTGGAGATTTTAGCAAAAAACAAAACAAAACAAATCCCTGGTGTACTGGAATTTTCACCTGGTTAACATCTTTGTGTAGTTCAATTGTGAGGCTGTGGAGTCTGACCAGAGGTGTTGTTTGCAGATATTGGGTTTAAATGCACCTGCAGGGACTTTGGTAGGCTGGAAATCTGGCTCGCCACACACATTTTTGAATGTATATAAATACATATACACACAAATATATATATATTTATATATGCACATATATAAGTTTTTAGCAAGTTAAGGATATCTCATGATCAACAAATAAACAGATTTTATTAGTTCCTTTTGATAGTAGTAGATAAAGGGTCATCATTGAACAGTGATAAGTATATAATGGAAACAAAATAAGGAATAAGAATCCCAAAATATTTATAAAAGATTTAAAGATAGCTGGCTCTAGCTTGCTCATTTTTCAAGTGTGGAAACTGAGATTAGGTCATTGAAGCAACTTGATCAAATTTGTCAAAGAAGTTAGTGCCAGAGCAAGATTTTATTTCTCTTAAAAATAATTATTCCTCCCATACCTCCCCTACCATTACACGGATAAGGCATAATGCTACAAATTCTTCATTTGCAGATGTAGCAAAAGTTTTGGAGTATCACGGGGGAAGATTTCACTTCACTGCCTTTATTAATTTTCTTCTGTGAGTACAAAACCTGATAAGTATTTGTTGAATGATTTGTCAGTAATTATGCAATTACTGGATGAATACTTGTTATTCATCTAACTATTACCAATCTAAGGCAAACTGATGACCATATTAACTAATGAGTAACATGGAAATGAATCAATAGGATTAGAGATGAGTAAATACTTCTAAGGAAATGGAAAGAAAAGTAGGATTTTTTGTTTGGAGTGATCTGATAGAGATGATCAATGGGAAGCTGAGAAGTCTGGGTAGCAGTGATGAGAAAATTACAAGGCCAAGGGGCTATGCATGAGAAGATGGAGGATAGTCTTTTCATTTCCCAGAAAATTCATTCATACAGAATTATTTCTCAACTTTGGGGATAAACAGAAAACTTGTAAGTGTATTTTAGAAATCATAGATGGAGAAATATCTGACTTTCCCAGAAGCATAATTTTCTATAGGGTTCCAATTATAGAGTAGTTTGTTTCCTTTCATTTATTCTACCCAGGCAATCAGTGATTTGTTTATTTATTTATTTATTTTTGGTTTCTGCCTATGTCTTAGATTAATGATATTCAGATTTGTTTTCAGCTGTAAAGTTCTTTAATTATATGCCATTGTTTGTAAGTTCTAAATACAAATGAGAGAATTGAGAATAGAATTCTACAAAAGAATATTAGAGGAACCAGACCCAATTCTCCCACTTAAGTTTTTCTCATTCTTGAAAAACTTTAAGGGACATTAGAACTCCTCTACTACCTCCACTGCCAGGCCTCTGCCACACTCCAGGACTCTTTCCAGAAAATCGGGCCGAGACTCATGCATGAGTGAAGCACCGAAGAGTCAGGGAAGCGGAACTCTGTGACCTTGGACTACAGGCTCAATGGACCCGGGAACAGAGATCCTCTGCCAGCGCCCAGCAGCCTGGCAGACCTCCATTTTCTCCACACCTCCAGTGGTTGGCCGCCACCACGATCTGGGATGTTTTCAGGACTGCGAGGCCGATTTGCAGCTGTGCGACACATCATAAAACATTTAATACAAGATTGCCACACCATATTTGATGAGGTTCAATATGGTTTGAACCATCAGAAAATCTGCAAGGACGATTAGAGGCCACCCTACAAGCCTTTATCCCTCTCAGGGAGCCTGGCAGGCTGCCAAGAGTGTCCCACCAACACAGCAAATCCTGGCCAGCTATCTGTGGTATATTCAATATGCCAAAACCAGCAAATACAAGGGGTCTCATTCCCCTGACGCTGAAAGAGCCACCAATACGGCAGCATTAAGAAGGATGAGGAAGGAGAGGCTGATAAAATCTCAAGGCCAAACTAGGCTTCCCAAACGAAGAAGGACAAAAATGACTGCCGGTACTTTCAATGCACGTATACTGGCATTGGATGCATCCATCTAGGACATGATGGTGGAAGTGCGAAAGATCAAATATGACATCATTGGTTTGACCAAGACAAGAAGGCATCAATCACATCACGCCATTTTCAACACTGGAGAAGAACTGTTCCTCGGAACATGTGACAAAAGAGGTGTTGGTGGTGTCGGTGTCCTTGTCAACACAAACTTGGCCATAAACATTGATTCATTTGAATGCCTAACAACCCAAATTGGACAATTACACTTGAATAGATGTGGCACACTGCTGGCAGTTTCTATCTTTGTTGCTACGCACCAACATCAATTATGATGAAGGAGAAATTGAGAAGTTCTACATGGAGATGGAGAAGTTCTATAAAGAAGACCATACCTTCTACAAGATCATTGTCTGTGATTTTAATGCCAAGATAGGACTGAAAAGATAAGCCAAAGAACTCCATATCAGGACCCATGGCCTAGAATGGAACGAATAGCATGAGAGACTGTCTGAGTTCTTCATGTCAACCAAGATCATCCATGGTAACTCAGAATTCCAAAGGCCGAATCTAAACAATGGACATGGGAGTCTCCCGGTAGACGGTTCCACAACAAAAATGACCACATCATATTCAATTGACAGTCTTGCCTGACTGATGTCACTGTTGTCCCAAATTTCCAAATGGGATCAGATCACTGTTTCCTTTGTGCAAAATTCTTCTTCACAGAGTGGGGGCTGCAAATTTCAAGAAGTGAAATCCCAGAATGACCACCAACTGGGAGCTCTTTGGAACTATTGCAGCACCATGGGAAGATGCCGTCATTGAAAACATTGACGAGGAATATGATAGACTGGTTCAGCACCTCCATGATTGTGCTAAGAACGCCGAGAGATAGCCACAAAAAGAAGACTGTCTTCGAAAACTCTAGAGCTCATTTGCCAAGGTGGCTTGGTGCAAGCCTCAGGCAACCACAAGCCAATGTCCGAGCTTGCAAAGCAGTGCAGAGAAGTGATAAAGGAAGGCCTCAAACAGAGAAGAGCAGCAGTGCTGGCAGATGCGGCAGAAGCTGGAAAAAACATTCGCAATGCCCGCCTGTCCTTTACCAACTACAAAACCAAGATGACTGCCCTCCAACGTCCTGAAGGATCTATCACATCTTCTAGAAGGGCAGTGGAGAAGATTATCCATGACTTTTACTCGGATCTCTTCGATAGCCATGTACACCTGCCCATGTACTAAATTCCCCAGTATGGATATGTCTTTCCTAACGTTCTCCCTTCCTAAATCTGACACACCATTTCATCGGTAAAGAAGCGAACAGCACCTGGCCCAGACAAGGACAGATCCAAACACCTGAAGAACCTGACATCAGTACTCATCAATACACTGGCTCAGCTCTTCACATGCTACCTGCCTGAATGCAAGTTTCCGACCTAATGGAAAACCAGCAAGACTGTACTACTATACAAGAAGGGAGACATCCACGACATTGGCAACTATTGCCTGATCTGCCTGTTGTCTATCGTCTACAAGCTATTCACTCGAGTCATCGTGAATAGGATTGGCAGAACACTAGATGAAGGACAACCATGCGAGCAAGCCGAGTTCCAAAAGGATTCAGCACAATTGACCATATCCACATGATAACCAAGCTCCTTGAGGTTTCTTGGGAGTTCAAGATGCCACTCTGTCTAACGTTCATTGATTGAATGAAGGCCTTTGATTCTGTTGAGACTGAAATGGTCATCGAAGCCCTAACCAAACAGGGCATTCAAACTCAATATATCAGGATACTCTGTGAGCTGTATTGCGGATTCACTACCAGGATCTCACCATTCTACAGGGAGGTGATTATTGATGTCAAGAGAGTGGTTCAACAGGGTGATACCATTTCACCAAAACTCTTCAGGGCCACCCTCAAGAACATCATGCAATGCCTGGAATGGGAAGTAATGGGAGTGAAGGTAGATGGTCAGCAACTACACCACTTCCATTTCGCTGATGACATCGTTCTAATAACACCAAACATCAGCCAAGTGGCACATGTGCTGGCCGACTTCGAACATAAGTGTGGAAACATTGGATGACAGCTAAATCTCACGAAGACAATATTTATGAGAAACAGTCTCATTCCTGACATTCCATTCAGTCTCAACGGGACAAACATCTCTGAATGCAACAGTTATGTGTAACTAGGTTGAGAAGTCAACATGACGAATGACCTCGCAGATGAGTGGCGCAAGCAGAAGAGAGCGGCTTGAAACGCCTTCAAGAGCGTCAAAGAAATAGCTAAAAGGACAAAGAACCTCTGGCTCTGGACACATCTCTTTGATTCCACTGTTCTTCCTGCATTAACATATGCCTCAGAAACCTGAGCCCTGTGAAAACAGGATGAGAATGCTATTTGGGTCTTCCAAAGAGATTCCAAAGAGTTATGCTTGGAGTATCATGCCCCACTCAAATGAGAGAAAGAATCCAGAGTTCTGACTTCCATCAATGATCAAGAATCAGGGACACTGTATTGTTTGCCAAGGCATCAAAAATCAGATTTGCTGGACACGTAATGCGATTTGGAGACGACCACTGGACTAGAACCATTACCGACTGGATTCCATGGGACGTCAAAAGGTTGCGTGGCTGCCTACCTGAGATGGTCAGACATCTTTGTCAAGACCCTCAACGATCATTTTGAGGCTCTTCGTGTTCCTAGAATGAGCAGATGCCATTGGGCTACACTAGCACGTCACAGGGACAAATGGAGACATTACTGGCACCAGCTCGAGCAAATCAATGAGTAATGGGTTGTCAAGTGATCAAGTGATCAAGGACTTCAAGGAGCATTCTTAGAAAACTGCTGTCCTCGGCAAGAGAGGGACAGACATAGAATGACTGCACCCATTTGTGGAGTATAAAATATCGTAATTAACACCCAAGCACAGTCGAGACAAGGACCCGGAAGATTGCTCCATGACTGAAAACCTGCCTCATGAACTGGGGGAGAAGGCAGCTGAGATATCGAAGGGATCACTAAGTTAATAGTGGTTGGAGGGATCGCTCACGATGGGTGATGTGTGCTGAAAGTAGATAAAGGGACAAACATCATTATCTGTATTGCAAACCATAATGCCCATAAGTAGAGAGAGTAAGAGGAAATTTTTCTGCCACAGAGTCAGGGGACGGGGTGGGATGGGGCAGGGGAGGAATATTGGGGACAAATTGGTGGTTGAAAATGTACACTGGAAGAGGGATGGGTATCTGATTATTATATGACTGAAACTCAAACATGAAAGCTTTGTAACTGTAGCTCACGGTGATTCAATAAAAAATTTAATTAAAGAATTAAAAAGTATTTTTTAAAAAGAAAACTGCTTTCCAAAACCAGAAAATACGTAGTGGAATTCTGAGTTTATTTCAGAAGTAATGTAAAGTTATTTCTTTAAGACTTTGGATTTCTATATGTGTGAAAATGTTAACTACTTAGAAGTTAATTATTTCAGTGATTAAGACAGATTTTATTTTCTTTTGTTTTGTTTTCTTCCAAAGGAATAAGGCCAAATTGATACTGAAATATACGTACATATATATTCTATTTTTCATTAAAAAATATATATACATATAGTATGTATATGGGCCGGAGCCATAGCACAGTGGGTAGAGCATTTGCCTTGCATGCAGCCAACATGGCCGACCCGAGTTCAATTCCTCCACCCCTCTCGGAGAGCCCAGTAAGCTACCGAGAGTACCTCACCCGCATGGCAAAGCCTGGCAAGCTACCTGTGTAGTATTTGATATGCCAAACACTGAAACAATAAAGTCTCGTGATGGAGACGTTATTGGGTCTGCTAAAGCAAATCGATGAACAACGGGAGGACGGTGACAGTATGTATGTATCAGAGCCTGGGAAGCTTCCCGTGGCATATTCGATATGCCAAAAATAGTAACAGCAAGTCTCACAATGGAGGCATTACTGGTGCCCACTTGAGCAAATCAATGAACAATGGGAGGACAGTGCTACAGTGCTATGTATATATTCAGATAGTTCTCTTGTTTGTTATGGCATGATCATTCCTTATATGCAGAAGGAAAAATAGGGCCTTTTATGCTCCTCTTTGTTTGATGACCTCAGCTCTTTAAATATTTTTTTGTCTCTTTTCAAGTTTAATCTGACATTTCAATCCTTTGGTGCTCTCCTCAAACTATCTATTTACAATTTACTACTATCCCCTTTGAAAAATATATTTAGATGGCTATTTAGATATCCTAAATCATTTGTCCTTGGAAGTATCATCCCTTCTCTCTTTTGTTACTTTTAAACTTCTACCTACAACTAAAATAAAATATATATGAATAAAGAGCTTAAGCACTGATTGTGGCACATAATATTTTCCCAATATAAAGAAATTTAAAAAACTCTTCTATTTCATTATTTTTATGACTAGCAGATGGGACTTTACTTTTTGCTTTTGTGTTGTTGTTGAAATATCTCTTGCAGATTGACAATGCCAAGTTGTTCACCAAGCTCTTAAAGTGAGGGGCTGTCGTGGGCCTGCTCGAGCATTTTCTTATAGTGGTGACTGATTCCTCTTAGAAGAGAGAAGCTCAATAAGACGAGGGTCAGGGAATCATATGGAGGTAGATTTAGTATTGCAATTACTCCAAGGAAAGCAATGGAAATTTCTCCCATGCAAGAGGCTAGCAATGTCAGTTAAGAATGAAATTTATGTATACTATATTCATTTCTAAAATAACAACTGTTTCATTGGTAGCAGAATTTCTTTCAAGAGTTTGCAGCAGAAAAAATGTTACGACTAATTGAAATACAGTTGGAAGAGGAAGCAATTTAATGAACAGTTACACTATGTACTCAGAGAAAGCATTGGACAATGGAAATCCATAGTTGTATAGGATGTAAAATCCAACTGTGCTTGAAATATTGGATTGGAAAGCAATACAAGTGGTCTTAAATCTTATAAGCACTATTGTTAGAACTGTGGTAGCCAAAGTTCATGCAATCTGATGTGGCGCTACATAACTATACATTTAATTTTCATTTTGTATGGGAAAGTTTCACCTTTTCTATTGCTGTGTATTGAAAACTTACACGATTTGGTTCATGCCTATTATCCAAACCTCTAAGATTATACAAATAAAAATAAGAAAAATTTTATTCCTTTCAGGAAATTTCTAGTAAGTGCCACATTAGTTGAAATGTAAGTCAAGGTATATTGCCACACCATCTACAAATAATAGATCCAGAAAAATGATAGCATGGCATTTTCTTTACTTTTAATTTTAATCAGTGATACAACGTCAAAGTAAAAGTTTGAGGCACTCTTTCCAAAATAACCCTGGAAAAATTATTTTAGTGCTTTCAACATATGTTTATTTTCAAATTCTTTGATAATACTGCCTTCATAAATTAAACTCTCTTTAATTAGTGTAGATTTTTTTTATAATTTCTAAAGTTTGGTTATAATGAGTTCACAGCTTCATCTTCTGGTTTATCGCTCTCTCTCTCTCTCTCTCTCTCTCTCTCTCTCTCTCTCTCTCCCTCCCTCTCCCTCTCCTTCTCTATCTTTCTACCTCCTGCCTCTCTTTCTCTCCCTTCCTGCTCTTCTAAGGGAAAATTTCTAGCTACATGTTGTGAGTACATTTAGAAGTCTCATATGAAAAATAAATGAATGTCCTGCTAAATCCACCACCTCCTATGACATGTGTGAACCACCTTGGAATTGGATTATATAATTCTGGTTAAAATTCAGATGACCAGAACTGTGGTCAACATTTTGCTAAGAACCTCAATAACAGAATGTGAGCCATAGGTGGCCAGCCAAATCTCTTCCAAATTATTAAACACTTAATTTGTGTGGGTAAGTTGTTTATTTTAACTTTTAACTATGAAACTCAGGTGTCATTACTTAATTTTTACAATAGTACAATCTTATTTTATACCTGTAGTATCATGACGCCATGCTCATCACCAGAAGTTTTAGATATCTCCACTATTATTCTAGAGTTTTCTCAACCAAGTATCCTGAGATCATAGTTCTATTGACTCTACTTCACAGTTGTTTTTCTTTGGGAATTGTCTAATCCCTTGATTGATTTCTTTGAATTCTGAAATAGGATCAGATTACCCTGAGATTGTCTGACTCATTTGATTTAGCTTTACTTCCTCCAATTCTGTAAAGTTTTCAGTTAACAGCAAGAATTAATATTTTTTCAGTTATTGTAGTATTCTATTGTGTATCTGTACCACAATTTCTTTATCTGTTCGTGTGGCTATTGTAAATAATACCACAATGAATGGAATGTGCATATATCCTTTATGTTTTTGTATTACTGGGATAGATACCCAGTGGTAAAACTGCAAGATCAAATGAAATCTCTTTCCTTAAATTTTTGAAAAATTTCAATACTATTTTCAAAGAGTCCGTACTAGGCAATAGTCCTCCCAGCAATAAATGAATATTTCTTTTTCACCATGTCTCTGACTAAAATTTTTGTTACAGACTTTTAAAAATAATAGTCATTCATGCTGTGTGAGGTGATACCTTACCTAGACTAGTGTTTTGGTTTCTATTTCCCTTATCATCAAAGGTAATACACTGATTGCAAGGGAATTTCGGATCTGCCTATTTGTTTTCTTTGAGGAACCATCTGTTGGTTTCCTCTCCGCATTTTTTTTCATTATGACACGATGATTTACAAAATTGTTCATAATAGCAGTTGCTTCAAGCACTAAATGCTAAAAAAAACCCCCAAACTAATTATTTCTGTTTTTAGCTTTAAAAGGGCTTTTTAGATTTTAATTATTAGCCATTTGGGGGCCACATCTGGCAGTGCTAATGGCTTACTCCTGTATCTGCTCAGATTTCCCTCCTGGAGAAATCAGGGGACCATATGTGTGCCAGAGATTGAACCTGGGTTGACTGTATGCAAAGCAAGAGCCCTAAGCGCTGAACTATTGCTCTGGCCCTGGATTTTAGCCCTTTGTACAATATGGAACGTACAAGCATTTTTTCCTAATCAGTAGTGTCCTTTTCATTCACAGTGCATTTTTTTGTTTTATGTTGGCCCATTTATTTCTTCTTTGATTTTCTTTACTAATTGGGTTGCATTATTGAACACTACTCTGAGGGCAATCTCTTGGACTACTTGGATAAGTATCCAACTTTCCTGGTAACATTTTGTGTGCTTTATTACACACAGCCTTTCCAATTGAGACAAACTTCTTCAATCCCCATTTTGCTGAGGGTATTTTTTTTGTTTTTTACCATGAATGAGTATCAGATCTTATCAAGTGCTTTCTATCCATCTATGGAGATGATCATATGAATTTTGTTCTTATTTTAATTAATGTGTGTATCACAATTTATTTTTGTGCATTGAACCGTTCTTGCCACCCAGGGGAAAATTCCACTTGATACTGGTGTTTAATTCATTGTTGTGTTCAATTTGCTAGAATTTTATTGACATATTTTCATTTATGTCATCAAGAATACTAGTGTAAAATTTTCTTTTTAGTAAAATATCTGATATCCTTTAATATCAAGTTAATTATAGTCTCACTGAAACTGCTCAAGAGGATTTCTGGTTCTTTTGCATACAATAAGAGTTTGTGAAAATATGGAAGTAAGATACTCTCTGAAGGGTTAGAAAAACACCAGTAAATGCATCTGCCCTATGACTTTTATTCTAGGGAAGATATAGTATTATTACCTCAAATTTCCTGATAACAATAGGTCTATTCAGGTTTTTTACTTTCTCCTGGTTTAGTCTCAGGAAACTTAAAAATCTTTAGGAATTTATCCATTTCTTTTTGGTTCTTCAATTTAATGACATAGGGTTGTTCATAGTAATCCCTTATAATCTTTCGTATTTCTGGCGTATGTATTGTGATTTCCTCCCTTTCAATTCTGGTCCAAATTACCAGGGTTTTCTCGCTTGTTTTTCACTCTGAGTCTAACCAGGAGGTTGTATATCTAGTTGATTCTTTAAAAACAAACTTCTTGGTTTCACTGAGCTTATGTCTTGTGTTTGTGATTTTCAGATAATTGATTTCCACTTGCATTTTTATTGTTTCTCTCTTTCTATTTACTTTAGGTTCCATTTGTTGTTCTTCTAATTATTTGACTTGTGAGGTTAGGTGTTTATTTGAATCTGTTTTTGTTTCCTGATGAATATCAGTGGTGCTATAAGCCTCCCTCTTAGTATAGCATTTGCTGTGTCCCATAAATTCTGAAAACCAGTGTCTCTATTCTGTTTGTATTCAGGAATATTTTTACATTTTCTCTGACTTTCTCTTTGATGCAATGGCTGTTTATAGTAGTATATTGTCCAACTTCCAAATGGTTGAGCTTTTCCCAGTTTTTTATAATGTATCTTCAACTTCAAAGCATTATTATATGAAAGAATACTTGATATGATTTATATTTTTCTTAATTTTATGAATATTTGCTTTGTGTCTTAGCATGTGGTCTGTCCTTGGGAATAATCTATTAGCATTTGGAAAGAATGTGTACTCAACTTTTATCTCTTAAGCCCATCTCATCTATGTCTCCTTCTAAGACTGCTATTTCCTTACTGATCTTTCTAGTTTTTATTTTCTTCCTTTCTTTTTTATTCTGATGCCACACCCAGTGGTGCTAAGGGCTTATTCTTAGCTCTTTGCTGAGGAATTACTCTTGGCAGTACACAAGGGACCATATATGGTAATGGGAACCAAATCAATGTCAGTCATGTACAAGGTAAGTGCCTTTTCTGAGATTCTATCTCTCCAGCCTCACTGGTAATTATTTTTTTTCAATGACAGAATGAAGTATTAAAACTACTATAAAACTACCACTACTATTACTATTGTATTGCTATGGATACTTTCCTTCAGGCTTGTTAGTAGTTGTTTTGTGTATTTTGAAGATGTTTATTTGGTGCATATGTTGAGTGCTGTCCTTTTTTGTAAAGATCTTTTGATCAATATATAATGTTCTTCCTTGTCTTTTATTATCTTTATTACATTGAAATATATTTGTTCTAACCTAAGTAATATGTCTGTGCCTTTTCTAGACTACTTTTTGCCTATAAAGTTATTTTACAGGGCTGGAGAGATAGCACAGAGTGTAGGGCATTTGCCTTGCACGCGGCCGACCTGGGTTCAAATCCCAGCATCTCATATGGTCCCCTAAGCACTGCCAGGAGTAACTCTTGAGCTCAGAGCCAGGAGTAACTCCTGTGCATCTCCAGGTGTGACCCAAAAAGCAAAATAAATGAATAAATAAAAGTTATTTTACAACCTAAAATTTTTATTGTGGCCCTTTTATAGGTAGTTTTTGGATTTTTTTTTGGTCCTCTAGGGATAAGGTCTATATCTTTGACTTTTTCCATCTTGATTTTACTGTCTTGGTATTTTTCTGTTTGAATTTATTCTAATTGGCTTGTTTTGAGTTACTTGCATCTGGGAGTCAAGTTGATTTTCAGATGGGAAATTTTCAGAGAAATTTTTCTAACCAAAAATTTTCTCATCTTTTTCTCTCCTTCAAGGACCTCTTTATTTAAGATGTTATTTTCAGTCTATTCCATAGATCTCTGCTATTTTTCTTAATTTAAAAAAGAATAAAACTTTATTATTTTCTTTTTGCTTTTAATGGCTTCATACATATTGTCTTCTAGTGTGCTGACTTGTTCCTCTGCTTTTGTTATATTGTCATTCTGCTGCTTGTTTTCTCTATTGTATATTTTTAGTTCTCCCACATTGTATATTTTTAGTTCTCCCACATTGTATATTTTTAGTTCTCCCACAACACTCTTCAGATCAACTACTTCTGTTTGGAATATTCTCATGTGTCCTTTTCCTTGTCGACCCCTCCTCTATTGTTTTCTTCAATTCAATATGAAACCTAAACAGTATGACTTGCCATTCTCATCCAGAAGATTGGAGAGAAATCTGTATTTGGGTCATTCCGTGGCACTAGTTGTTCTCTATTAAAGTAGGTATATTATCCTCCCAGGATGGGAGAAGCATGTTGAAAGAAGATTATAGACCAAACATGATTGCCACTCATTGCCTCTTTTGCAAACCAAAACACCCAATATGAGAGAGAGAACAAAAGGGAATGCCGTGTCACAGTTGCAGGATGGAATGGGGGGGGATGGGGGGGTGGGAGGGATACTGGGATCCGTGGTGGTGGGAAATGGGCACTGGTGGAGGGATGGGTATTTGATCATTGTATAATTGAAACCCTCCTGTTGTTCATCGATTTGCTTGAGCGGGCCCAGTAACGTCTCCATTGGAGACTTTGTTGCTACTGTGTTTGGCATATTGAATACATCACGGGTAGCTTGCCAGGCTCTGCCATGTGGGCAAGTTACTCTCGGTAGCTTGCCGGGCTCTCCGAGAGGAGCGGAGGAATGGAACTCGGGTCGGCCTTGTTGGCTGTGTGCAAGGCAAACGCCCTACCGCTGTGCTATTAAAAAATTTGTAAGTCTACAACTGTACCTCATGGTGTCTCACTAATAAAAATTAAAAAAATAATAAAGTAGGTAGATTTACTTGCATCTGAATCCTTTGTTCAGTTACAGGCTGGGCAGAGGTCCTGGTGGGGCATTTCATAGGCAAGATATCTACTGTGGCATGTAGCAGCTTTCATTACATGAGTAGTGGTATCTTGGCATCAGGGTTTCAGCTTCCACCGAGTCCAAGTGGGGTTATCACCTGAGAGGGTGATGGTACGGGTGGTAGTATGACAATCTTTTAAACAAAAAAGGTAACTAATAAAGTTGTGAATCAATCTGTCATAACCATTATGTGAATCTTCTTGTATCTTTTATTTCTTCATCTTTTTCAGTTTCTCCTATGATTCTGTAAGCAACTATCTTACTCCATTATTTTAACATCTGTTTTCAATAACTTATACTTAAAGAAAACAACTTTATAATAGTAAAAGTTATGTATGTAAATAAAAATAAAGGGAATTCTTTATTTACTTTTTGATATAGAAATTTCAAGTTAGTAACTTTATAATCTGTATGTGTTTTCAAAAAATAGAGTTTAATGTACCTACATATCTCACGTTTATTAGGCTAGGAAGATGAAAGAAGTTCTGGGCCACATGTTGAGGTCCTGGAATTGAGTGAACAACTTGTTTGGATAAGAATTCCTTCCACATTAAGAGCCCATCACCCAAAATAATAGAGGTTGTACTGCTATACAGGTATTGTGCAAATCTAAAGAAGCGTATTACTGAGGGTGTCTTGATGAACACTGTAGAATTAAGCAACAATTCTTTATCACATGTTTTATTTTAAATGTTGTGATCATGAGTTATGTCAAAGAACGGCAAATCAAGCTAAACACTTCATTATTAAAATAAATTTATTACACACTTAATTTGTGAATAGTTATGCTAGTTTACTCACACAAGTAGTTATTACAAATATATAGACTGTAATAGTATAAACTTTAGCATATTACCCTCATGAGTATGATGATGCTGTTATCTATTTCACTCAATTTTGGAAACATTACCATACTTTGAAAATGTATACCCATTTTTTAAATCAAATGAGTACATAATTGCCAAAAGTAAATATGTATTATGCTTTGCACTGAAATTGAAAGAGATCATTATTTATTTTTGTTTGTCTTTTTTGGGGGCCACAGCCTGGGGTGCTCAAAGGTTACTCCTAACTCTGTGCTCATGAATCACTCCTGGCAGTACTCAGGGGATGCTGGAGATTGAACCCAGGTCAGTCACGTGCAAAGCACATGATTTACCCATTGCACTATCACTCTAGCCTTGACACTGTTTCTTAAATATCTTTCTCCACCCTTCTTCTCTTTCTTTCTTCCTTCTCATTGTTGTCATTGTAGTCACTGTTTTTGTTTTGTTTTTATCTTTAATATTCTTTCTCTTTCTCCTCCTATTCTGTTCTCTCTCTCTCTTTCTCTCTCTCTCTCTTTTCCTCCTACCTACCCTTCTTTTTTTCTGCTTCTAACATTGTAATTTTGTTTGTGTTAGAACTTAGGATATTTTTTCACAGGTCTCACATGATTCATTTTTTCTATCTTGCTGTTTTTATTCAAATTTTATAATTTTTTAGCTGCCATTTAGCATAGTGACCTTTCTTATGTTGTTAATCTGTGATTAAAATATAATCTTCCTCTTTTTTTAACATTTTCCTTTTAAATTCATTCATATTCATAGTTCTGAAAGAGGCCTTCTGTTCATTTTCATATTTACATTGAATTTTAAAATATTTACCAAAGTTGCTTGTAAGTCCCCATGTAATTTGACTATCTGGAAATTTTATATAGACAGATTTTTATCCTATATTTGGTTTCCATTTCTTCTTCCTTTCTTTGAATTTCAAGATATATGTTGGATAGTACTTATCACGAATTATAGGAAATATGGATTCTGTTGTAGTCTTTAAAATTTTGATGTTTTAGGGTATGGTGGCTACATTTGTGTCTACTGGATTTGGTTTTATTCTTTCTTAGAGTTTATTTATATTTAGTTTAGTTTAGTTAGTTTTTTTTTTCTGTGGTGGGACATTATTTGGGCCACAGTTGTCTATGACTCACTTTGTGATCACTTCTCATGGTGCTCAGGGAATCATATACATTGTCAAGGATAGATCCAGGGTTAGTCATGTTCAAGGAAAGTACCTTGACTCTATGCTATCTTCCACTCCCTATATTTAGTTTGTGACTCCATCAGAGAGCATGTTCTTATCTTAAAGCACAGTCCTTATGCTTAAGATAGAGTCAAGGAAGGGGTGAAGAGGTAGATGAGAAAGATGAGAAGTAATGCGGTCAAGGGTCAAGGGATTCATAGACATCAATAGTGTTAAGGAATGATATAACAAAAAATTCAAACCATAGAGTGAACAACACTGAAATCATGAGACCCAGATATGAATAACCAAACTTATAAGGTGCCTGTCAAGAAGGCAAGCTGGGCTGGGGGGTGGCAGGGGTGAAAGTGTTGGGGGTGGGCGTGAGACTGAGAATAGAAGACCGATTCTGAAAACACTGGTTGAAGAAAGTTGACACTGATGTCTGGAGGAAAAGGTGTTGAACCATTATGTATCAAAACCCCAACTATGAATAACTTACAGTGCTTTAATAATATGAAATTCGGAAGAAAAAAAGATTTACGTCTCAACTCAATGACAAATGAGTTATTTTTCTCTTCACTTTGGTTGGGCAGAGACATTCAGGGATTTCTAGCTCTATGTTCTCTCTAGAATTAGCATTTAATTCTCATTCTTAAAAAAAAAAATCTTCAGGGCCGGAGCAATAGCACAGCAGGTAGGGTGTTTGCCTTGTACGTGGAGGACCTGGGTTTGATTCCCAGCATCCCATATGGTCCCCCAAGCACGGCCAGGAGTAATTTCTGAGTGTATCATCCAGGAGTAACCCTTGTGCAACACCGAGTGTGACCCAAAAAGCAAAAAAGAAAGAAAAAAAGAATCCTTTTCAGGCCCTGTAAAGTTTCAACTCTGTTCACATACAGACCAGTCCCTTATAAAAGACCCATTGTCAGTTCCTTTACACCCTGCTAGCACTTCTGTCAGCATGGGACTTTTCCCAGGGCAACAAAGCTTTATAAATTCTAGATTTATCAGTAGGCTGGATCAAAAATACCTTCCCCTTCAGACCAGTGAAGAACTTAGCAACATTTTCCTGAAAAGCTAAGGTGCTTGTGGGTGATCATGGAGCTCACCTGTGGTGCATAATTTCTTTCCAAGATTACAGTCTTGTCCAACACATTGTTCAGCTTCTGAAAACAATAATTCATATATTTCTCTAATTTTATGTTTTCTTTTGGTAAAAGAGTAAAGGTTTGTTATTAGAGATTGAAGTTATTTTCAAATAAATAAATTTCTGCTACTTTGCTTATAATATTTCTGCACTTCCTTAACAGTAATATCAGGTAATTTATTAGGATATTTTAAGTAACCTTGCAAAGAAAAAAACTTCCAGGGCTAGATACATAAATCAGGGATTAAATCCCATATCTTGCATGCAGCTAACCCCAGTTTGATCTGCAATACCACATATAGTCCTCTGAGCCCACCATCCAGATTCTGGATTGATCTCTGAGCACAAAACCAGTAGTAAACACTGAACACCACCACACACTATCTAAAGAAACAAAAAAGGAAGAAAGAAGGAAGAAAGGAAGGAAGAAGGAAGGAAGGAAGGAAGGAAGGAAGGAAGGAAGGAAGGAAGGAAGGAAGGAAGGAAGAGAGAGAGAGAAAGAAGAAAAAGAAAGAAAAAATAAAAAGAAAAGAAAAGAAACTTAAAAAAAGTTAATGAATAATTGTGAGGTACAGTGAGATACAGATTTACAAACTTTCATGAATTTGTTTCAGTCATACAATGATAGAGTACCCATCCCTCCACAAGTGCCCATTCTCCCCCATCAATGTTCCCAGTATCCCTCCCACCACCACTCCATCCCTTCCTCTCTACTTCTGTGGCAGGCACATTCCCTTTTACTCTCTCTCTCCTTTTGGGTGTTCACAATACGGGTACTAAGTGGTCATCATATTTGGTCCATAGTCTTTGAGCACACATCTCCCATCCTGAGAGAGCCCTCCATGCATCATTTGTTTGGTGGTCAGTTCTCTATCTCAGCTGCCTTGTCCCTCACCATCCACCATGTGAGACTGGCTTTAAAGCCATGGAACTATCCTCCTAGCCTTTATCTCTGCAGTCCTTTGGTGTTGGTCTCCCATTGTGTTACTTTATACTCTACAAATGAGTGCAGTCATTCTATGTCTGTTTGTCTCTCTCTCTCTCTGTCCCTCTCTCTAACTAATTTCAATTAGTATGATACTTTCCATGTTGTTTCACTTGTATGCAAATTTCATGACTTCATCTTTTCTAACAGCCACATAGTATTCCATTGTGTAGATGCACCAGAGTTTCTTTAACCAGTCATCTATTCTCGGGCACTAGGTTTTTTTTCCAGATTCTGGATATTATAAATAGTGCTGCAATAAACATACAAGTGCAGATGTCATTTGTACTGTACTTTTTTGCATCTTGGGATATATTTCCTGAAGTGGTATTGCTGGGTCAAATGGGAGCTCAATTTCTAATTTTTAAATAAACGTCCATATTGGAAAGTAAACCTTAATGGCATTTAGTACACTGAGATATGTCATATGCCATATACATTATAAGCATGGAAAATTATATCAGAAAATCTATGTAACATGGATTTTATATATTGATAAAAATAGATTAACTTATAAAAATTGTTTTGGAACTTGATGTCAGTGTTTTATATCTATACACATGTACAAAACCTGTATTATTAGGGACCTATATATTTGTTATGTTCTATAGTGTTAAGATGCTAATATCATTTTTAGGAAAGAAAGCAAATTATTTAATTTTCAACAAATCACCTATGTGTAGAGAATACAAATTATGTATAATTCAGAAAAAAAATTTTAGAGACCACCTAAACACAAGGTTCAAAGTACCAAATCGATTTTTACAAGAGCATTCATTCTCAGTGGAGAAAAACTAAACAAATAATTCTGGCTTTTAAATTTTTTATGTAATTTTTTAATAACAGTGAACTGAAAATTTAAACCTATACTAAGCCAGAATATAAGATATGTGATATTTTAGTCAAAATTTTAATCAGAAAATCATATGAAGGGGTTTCAAAACTATTTACAATATATTTTGCAGATTTAGCTAAGAGCTTTGTACAATTCATCTTGCAGATGTAGACACATTAATGAATTTAAGTTTATTAATTTTACCCTAGCATTTACAATTTATTTATTGGCTGGTTTGTAGTGAAATGTTAAAAGGGGTTCAAGGTCCAAGTGAAATGATTTTTTAGTGCATCAGGGATGATGAGTTACATTCATTTTAACATCACCAAATCCTTTTAAAGGCTCCATGTTGTCAATGTTGAAGTTTTTAAATCAGAATTTCTTTTGATAAATGACTTGCTGAAACACAGAAAACACTAGGATAGGCATTTTAAAAAAAGTAAAACATGTTAGGCCAATAATCATATAAGAAGTGCAACCTTTTAACATTCACATTAATAACTCATAAAATATAAAGTAAAACCACAAGTGTCATTGATTTTCTAACATACAAGCAAAAACTTAAAATTTTGACAATAGTAAATGTTGACAAAGATCTGAAGCTCTCAAATACTTCACTAGGGAGAACAATTTGATATAATTATTTTGGGAAATGATTAGACATTTAAAAATCTGTTTTTTTCTTAAGTTTTTAAATCCTATAACTTTACAAATCCACCTAAAAAGGACATAATTTTAAAAAGTTGATGGTTATTATTATCAAGATACATACACAAAAACAGTCATAGTAGTATTCTTTGAAAATGACAAAATTCAGAAGGAATTCATTGTCTATACATAGCATTATTAATGAGGAAATCATATAATGTCATTCACTGGACTATTATAGTAAAAAGTAATAAAGATAATTAATTATACTACTCAAAGTAACATGGAAAAATTTCTCAAACATAGTGTAGACTTAGACTTAACACTGCCTTAAAATACTTATAGAACATTTATAATCTTAGAGAGTTAAGAATTAAAGCAAATTATGTTATTTAAGGATGCATACATAATTTTGTTCCTACTTTCCAGTAGTTCTGGTGACTGATGTCTGTGAAAAATGGTATAATAATATTAATATCTTAACACTATAATATTTTCATAAGAGGAATAAAGCAACTCAAAAATATAAAAATGGTTTAGTTATATTATGAGGAAACTCTGGATATTGGCTATTTCAGGTCAGTTTGCTTTGGGGGATTAACCATGTCATCAAGGTTTCTTTCATCTTTTTCCCTTTCATGTTTAAATTATATACTATATTAGTTGTGAGATAGTTGTCATAGTATATGGTAGATACTGTAGCCCTCTTTTTATTATTGAATAGAGACTTTAAGCATGTGTGCAGGCATGCACATATGTACACACCAGTTTTTCCTCTACATTCATTGAGTAAGATTACAAAGATTACATCCAATAATCATGCTCACAGTGCAAAAAAGCGCTGACCACAATTGGCTTAGATGAATTGTCTTTATCCATTCACCTTATATGACATTCATTTGTGAGGAATGCAGATAGTTTAATGAAGTCTAGACTTTGTTAGGTTGACGTAAGAAGTATTTGATGCTGTTTATTACAAATTAAAACATATCAAAATTTTCTTTAAAATCTTGAGTCTTGACATGAGCACACTCTTCACTAATCCCTAATCCATACCACCAGTAATGACCCATCTCAGGAATTTCCTAATGTATATTTTTTATTTAGTTAAATTACCAGCAAGCAGATACCACAGGACTCAATTAGAAACAAAATCAGTTTATATCAGAATTCAGATGCAAGGAAAGATGAAGATAACACCACAGAATTTTAGCTTATTTCTACCACAGAGAGAGAGAGAGAGAGAGAGAGAGAGAGAGAGAGAGAGATGGAGAGAGAGAAGATATCAACATAGAAATCATAGTTTTAACTTAATCATGGGAGTGACCTACTCTATGACAACCATTTAAGTACTCTTTGTTTAGAATCCTATATATGCCATCATAGGCTGCGATTTATGGTATGGGACAACAAAAAGATTTTTCAGACATACAAGGGCTAATAATAAATGTGGTCACAAAAATATCCAATGATAGATCTTAGTACCAGGAAATTTATGAAGATTACAAAGTCTTTCTTTGATTCTGAGAATGATAAAGTTTCTCTCGTTTTCTTTTCAGAAAGCTCAAAAAAGACTTTGTGGCTTAATAAGCATAGTAAGATTAGCATTTTTTGCTTTTTGTGGTTTTGATATTATATTTTTATTTTAGCAATAATTGTTCATCTATTGTTATACACTCTTATGAGTTATCTATAAAACAGAATGAAATATATTGTATCAAATGACTCTCCAAGCTACCGAGAGTATCTCGCCCGCAGGGTAGAGCCTGGCAAGCTACCCGTGATATATTCGATATGCCAAACACAGTAACAACAAGTCTCATGATGGAGACATTACTGGGCCCACTCGAACAAATCGATGAACAATGCGAGGACCGTGACCATAACTCTCCAATATTCTATATATTCTCCACTTTTCAGAAAGAAAATACAGAATTTCAAGGAGTGGTTTGATTTTTTTTCTTTTTGGGTCACATCCAGCAATGCACAGGGGTTACTCCTGGCTCATGCACTCAGGAATTACTCCTGGCGGTGCTCAGGGGACATATGGGGTGCTAGGAATTGAACCCAGAACCTGGGTTGGCCACGTGCAAGGCAAACGCCCTACCCTCTGTGCTCAGCCCCGGATTATTCTGATTTTAAAGATCCTTCTTAGATATTCATCTAGACTTGAAATTAGAATTCTTCCTTAAGGTCAGCTAAGAATAATTATATATGATCAAACTTAATTTAATAAATGGACTGTTAATTATTACTTGCTGCATAAATTTTTTCAAAGCTCAGCAGCTAAAGAGAGCAATATGTGTAATTTCACAGTATTTCTGAGATCCAATAATCTGGGATGGATGGGTGGTTCTGGCTCAGGTGTTTGCCAAAGCCACAGACATCTCAAGAGGGTTTGTCAGGAAAAGCCATTTACAAATTTACTCAGGTAGTTGGAGGCAGCTTCAGTTATTCATTGCAAGGATTTCTTCAGAGAGCTGCTTATGAGAGAGAGAGAGAGAGAGAGAGAGAGAGAGAGAGAGAGAGAGAGAGAGAGATCAGCACAGAAACCACCATTTTATAATTTAATCATGGTAGTGAGCTACTGTATGATAACCATTGCAACTCAGTTTAGAACATTTCCATCACTCAAGAATCCCTGAAAAACTTTTGCTCTGCACAAGACAGTCAGACTGCAAAGGGAAGAAAGCCTTTCTCAAATATATAATAGACAAAATATACCAACAATACTTAAAATACAACAATAAGGGATATTTTTAAATACAAAGTAGACTAAGTTTATACAACAGACATCTCACCAAAGAAGATATATAGAGGGAAAATAATCTTTTAAAAGGATGTTCCACATCATATATCACCAAGGGAGATGGAAATGAGAATAATAAGGGTATAAAATTATAACCCTATTAGAATGAACAAATTATAATAGCACGAAGTCACAGTGAGGACGTAAAGCAAAAGGAAGGTTCACTCATTGCTGATCTGAATGAAATGTCGTAAACACTTTAGAAGGCTCTTCAGCAGTTTCTTACCAAATGAAACATACTCTTACCGTAGAATTCAGCAGTAATGATCCTTATTATTTACACAAAAAAACTGAAGAAGTATGTCCTTACAGAAATCTGATTATGGTTTCTTAGCAACTTTTACATAACTGTTCAAATTTGAAACAACATAGATTTTCTCCAAAAGGGTAATGATAAATTGTGTTCCATCCCACTCAGAGGAATATTAATTGGAGTTAAAAGAAAATGACCAATAAAATCATGAAACACATGGAAGAACCTCAAATGCATTTTCCTATGTGATACAAATAGACTGAAAATATTATATCATCTATGATTCTGTTTAATATCTGTAGAAAGGAAGGGAATGGAGACCAATGCTTTCCAAAGATTAGAGGGGGAGGAATAAAATAAAAATTATTTAGAATTCTGAAACTACTCTGTAGGATACTACAATGGTAGATATGTGTTATTACACATTTCTCCAAACTCAAGAATTTACAGCACCAAGGATGAAAAATACTGTAAACAATTGCCTGTAAAGTTTGTTATTAATGATGTGATAATGAACTCTGATGAGTTTTAACAAATTCACTAGTTATTTATGAGTAGTAATACCGTGCATAGTTTGGTACAAAGTATATGGTATATCTTTCTAATTTTTGTTCAATTTTTCTGTAAACCAAACTACTCTTAAAAACAGATCCATTTAAAAACAAAAATCAAGAAAAAATAAAAAGGAAAAGAAAAATTAAGATAAAGGAAAGGAAAAAAAGAATGGTGGGAAGTAGGGAAGAAATGAAAAACACTAAAGAACAGAGGTAAAGGAGAAAAGATGAAATAAGCAAAGAAGGGAAAAGAGGTGTGAGAAGGGAGGGAAGTAGGAAAAAAGACAAACTTTTACATTTCTCCATACTGCCAACCCAAGTAACCACTAGATTACATTCTGTCTCCATAGATTTCTGTTTTGGACCTTTTCAAATAAACTGGACCATATTATATGAATACCTTGGCCTATCCTTTTATTCTCCCACTTTATTTAAACACCCTCGTTTACAAAGTTGTTCATGATATATTTCTTATGGACATTCAATTTCCCAACGCCTGTTCCACCTCCACTGTCAGCTTCTCTCCACCATTGTCCCCAATTTCCAATCACCCCTCAAACCTGCCCTCATAGTAGTCCCAAAATTTATTTTTATATTACTTACCACTAAATGGAATTATCAAAAATACTTTAGTAAAAGAAAATTTATGAAAATTGTTATATCTCACCATGGAGATGAATAAGTCCTTGTCAGAGAGTTTACCAACCTGTTGTTGCTAGTTGAATCTTCTGTGTTAATGTTTTAATGATTAGACCTTAATCGGCTTCTACATGTCATTCCCACCCAACCTAGTGTGCTCCTGTCGGGATGTAGACTTTGGAGATGTTGCTTCAGAAACTCCATAATATATAACTGATGAGCTTACTTGGCAATAGTAGTGGAATGTAGATGTAGCTGCTGGAGCTTCCAGTAGTACCGTGGGTGGGAATAGGTAGCCCACCACCACTTCTAAAAGGGCCAGCGTTCTCAGACAAAAACCAAAATCCAGTGTACCTGAAGTTTTTGGCAATTGGTGTCTCTGTGGAGCACGGTTGTGAGGTGGTAGTGTCTAGACACAGGCATGGAAGCAGATGTTGGGGTGGGAAGTGACTGTCTGGGCTTTGGCCTTGGAATATTCTTTCATTGTCTTACCATAATGTTTAGGATGTTTATCCATGTCTGAGTATGGATCAGCCCTTAGTATTTTTTTAAAAATTTTTATTAGTGAAACACCATGAGGTACAGTTGTATACTTACAAATTTTTGTGCTTGGGTTTCAGTTATACAATGATCAAGTAACCATCTCTCCACCAGTGCCCATAAAGCCAAGCTCCAAGTGTTATTACTACTGAGTATTTAATGAGCACAAACTTTTATCAAGTATACTATTTGCAAATATTTTCTCTCACTTAATTTTTTTAAAAGTTTTCTTTTTTTACACTAACATTTTAATTAGCACAAAGCTAGTGTGCTTGATGAACAAAATATTTGACATTGACATAGTCAGTTTATTTTTGTTTTGTATTTATTTTTTAATTTCATTCATAAAGTCATTGCTGTATTAAAAATTAAAATATTAACCCTTGCATTTCTTTCTAAAAGTATTAAAGTTTTAGCATTTATGCTCAAATATTTGATTCTTTTGAAAATAATTTTTGTATGTAGTTTTGTGCCGACCCAGGATTGATTCCTCTGTCCCTCTTGGAGATCCTGGTAAGTTATCAAGAGTACCCTGCCTGCAAGGCAGAGACTGGAAAGCTCCTTGTGGTGTATTCGATATGCCAAACACAACAACAACAAGTCTCACAATGGAGACGTTACTGGTGCCCGCTCGAGCAAATCGGCGAACAACGGGAGGACCAGTGCTAACCAGTTGTCTAATTTTCCTCCTCCCCTTTTTAAATTGTTTTTGTGGTGGTAATTTTCCAGAAGTCTTAAACACTTGGTTACAATGCTTGAGCACTTGGTTCAAGATCCAAGGATCATTTCACCGGAGCCAGGAACCACACTGGATGGTGATATTGGAAGATGTGGGGTGACGTGAGCGAATATGTGATGAGTTAGTGGGATTTGAAGTGATGTAAGTCAACTAGTATCACAAAAGTAAAGCAGCCACTCTACCACTTAGCCACATCCCTTTGTCAGTACAATTTGCTGAAAACTCATTCTTTCTTCATTAAATGATCCTGGCATTTTTGTCAAAAATCATTTAACCATGAATATATGTCTTTATTCGGGACTTTGTATTTGAAAGTGCTACACTATGTATTTGTCCTTATGTCATTATATTCAGTTTTTCTTATTGTGATTTTTATAGGCAAGTTTTAAAATAGCAAATGGGAGACTATTAACTTGTTCTTATTTAAGATAGACTATTTCAGGACCCCTTTCATCTCCAAAGAATTTCAAGACCATCTTATCAATTTTGGCAAAATAATGAGAAATGTCTGGGAGAATCTTCAGTTGAGATCTCTAAATTATATTGAGGATTATTTAGTCTAAAAGTAAACTGTGACTAAGGCCTATGAATATAAGATTAAATTACCATTTGATATGCAAAGGTATGAACTAAAAAGTTTAAAGGAGTTTCTCATTACTTGGAAAGATGGGATTCCACATTTTCTTCTGGAATTTTCCTTCTGGGATTTTTATTTTATGTATTTGGACGTTTTACTGAGATAGTTTATTTCTGAACTCCTTAAAGCACCTGGAATATTGTATTATAAATAGAAGGTATTCAGTAAATGTTTCCTGGAAAGAATTTTATATTGCCCATTTTCAGATGAAAAAACTGAGTTAATTTGTGTTGCATGTCGCTAAAAGATCACTTTCAAAACAGCAATTCAATCCATTTGAACTCAATAAGAAAATTTGTGCATGTGAACTTCCATGAGTTAAAGGCAAAGCGTACCTTTCAAAAATAACTGATTTTTTTAAAAAATAGGTTCACATTTTCCCTCATCACTGCTATTAGTTCCTTGAGAACTCAGTCTTTATGAAAGTAATTTGAAATAGCAGGAAAGAAATTTTTGTCAAGTGAACAGCATGCGCTTGATTTTTTTGATTTCCCACCAGTTCTGATCATTGGGAGATTAGCAGTTTAACCTTTAGTAAGATGTTGCACTTGATGGTGGTGGTCAGTAAATAAATGGTGGCAATCTGTTAAGTTTCTCTGGGAAAGCTATTCTTAGATAATGATATGACATTAATTGATGCTCAAAAAAATGGTGTTAGTGGTGCAAAAGAGTAATTGTGAGATACAGGTAACAGATTGATTTTATCATCATTAAGAAAAGCAGGTGAAAGAATGAGTAGGGAAGTGAGAAATAAGTGGTATACAGGATCTCTTTATGGCATTCTAGTAATCCCACAAACCACTCCACTTTTACTTCTGTGATTGATGATGCCACTGAAAACCTTCCATAGAATGACTGGGCTTTCTTGAATTTCAAACTGTAGACCATTCATTATGCTGTATATTTTCCACCCTGACCTGATATTGATGTACATTATGTTTAATGAATCATATTTATCACACTCTATTTCAGCACAGGAAGTACCATGTATCTTATCTTAGAAACATGGTCCAAATGGGAAATGGAGCAAGTGAAGTCTGGGTATAGAATTACACCAGAAGGCCAGCTAGGGATCTCTGAACAGGAATGAAGATGAGGAAAAAATCTTGAACTGAATTCTCCAGGTGGAACTAAATAGATCATCCAAATGCTCCTTAAAATAAAAACACCTAAACAATGTGTGCTCCTGACATCTATGTGATGGAAAAATACAATGTTTGCAAAACCAGATCCTCCTAGCTTTATATATTTTTTTCTGAATGAATGCACAAATGAGGTTCTTAGTAATATGCTCAAGTGTTCAAGTGTTGACCTTCTGTGTGTATGAGTATAGCCCAACATTAAAACCAATAAACTTTGGGGGCTGGAGAGATAGCACAGCGGGTAGAGTGTTTGCCTTGCATGAGGCTGACTCAGGTTCGATTCCCAGCATCCCATATGGTCCCCTGAGCACCGCCAGGGGTGACTCCTGAGTGCAGAGCCAGGATTAACTCATGTGCATCACCAGGTGTGACCCAAAAAGCAAAAAAAATAAAAATAAAATAAACTTTTAAGGTATTTATATGGATTTTTTAAACAAAATTACAGATGAAAGAAAAATAGCCCATTTATTTCCAACATAATGCTTTTCCTTGTAAAAGATAATGCAAAAATAATGAGACTTATATGGTGTTTAAGTTTCTACAATTATACTATAGATTTTTCTTCTGGAATCACTTAATCACTTAATCACTTAACTTCCCGTTAGTCGTCGATTTGCTCGAGCGGGTGCCAGTAACGTCTCCATTTGTCCCTATCGCGTGCTAGTGTAGCCCAATGGCATCTGTTCACTCTGGGAACATGAAGAGCCTCAAACCGATTGTTCATGATCTTCGCGAAGAAGTCTGACCATCTGGTAGGTGGGCAGCCACGCGGTCTTTTGACATCCCGTGGAATCCAGTCAGTAACAGCTCTAGTCCAGCGGTCATCTTTAAATCTCATTACGTGACCAGTCCATCTGATTTTTGACACCTTGGCAAATGAGACAGCGTCCCTGATTCTTGATCGTCGACAGATGTCGGAACTCCGGATTTTTTCTGTCATCTGAGTGAAACGTGATATTCCAAGCATAGCTCTTTCTATTCTTCTTTGGGAGACCTGAATAGCGTTCTCATCCTGTTTGCGTAGGGCCCAGGTCTCTGAGGCATATGTTAATGCAGGAAGAACAGTGGAATCATCTCTTTGATTCGAGCCGGAGGTTCTTCGTCCTCTTAGATATTTCTTCGACGTTCTATATGCCAAAACCAGTAACTTCTGGAATCATATATTAATATTTCCAATATGTCTGGGCATATGGTAACTGTGCAAGAGGTGTCCTCAGGGAGTAGGAAAACTGTTGTTAGCCCACACTATGCAGTAAAGTCTGGTATAGAGTCTCACTAAGGTAGAGAATGTTATTTGAGGACACATCATGGAGGCAGAAAGAAGTAAACAATTCCAAATATAACCAACTTATTGGACAAATTAAAGTACAAACCGGAAACTCATTTTTCTCAAGCCACTGGGCCTAAGTAACTATTAACTTACTTTTCATTACTCTTTAAAACAACCACTTAGCAACTTCAACAAATACCATAACTCCCAGGTTACTCTTAACTACTAAAAAAAATCTATCAAGTTAAAATTTTCAGTCTGAGCTCCAATTCAGAGCACCCTCTCTGATCACAGCCCATTCTTGGATTTAAGGAATCTGAATGTGGGTAGGGTATGGGTTGTGTTTATTTTTTCTCTCAAAGTAACATCCGGAATTGGATGGTTTATTTTTTGGTTTAAACTTGACTAGATCACCAGTTGCCAAGGTTTCTGGTTAAATATGATTTCTGGATATGTCTGTGAGGGTGCTTTTGGAAGAAATCAGAATTTGAGTTGGCGGACGTAATAAAGGAACGGACCCTTCTCAGTGTGAGCAGAAATCCACAAATCCCTTAATAGACTGAAAAGATTTAAAAACAAACAAACAAACAAAGGTCAAAAAGGAGGATTTGCTCTTCTTCCATCTAACCACTCGAGTTACAGCATGGTCTTTCTGCTCTCTGCACCTCTGATTCTCTCTAGCTCTTAGGCCTTCAGACTACACCACTAGCTTTCTTGTACCTCCAGTTTGCAGGAGAGAGACGGTGAGGGTGAGTCTCCTTTGATTTCAAAATAACGTGTGCTAATAATCTATAATAAATCTCTTTCTGGAAATCTTTAATCTGTGCCTATATCAATATCATCTTTGTTCCACGGTTTTAGAGAACCTCAACTTTGGCCACTTCTATCTACATCTACCCTGCCAACTCTTTCCAATTTTTATTTTGATGACCTTCTAAGGCTTGAGTAGTAATTAAGATTTCTTCCCCCTTTTCATGTTCCCCCTCCTTTCCTCTTTGCCTTCCTTCCACCTTTTCTTTCTTCCTGTATTCAATTTCTTATATTACTTCTTATTCTATCTCCTATTTAAGATAATTCTCTGATGAACTAGTATTTTATGTACATGCTGATGTCTCATTAAAACTGCCATAATATTAATGCTGAGAACAGGTTGCTATATCTATATATACAGAGAGAGAGAGCACTGCACTGTTATAGCACTGTCATTCCATTGTTCCTCAATTTGCTTAAGTGGGCACCAGTAATGTCTCCATTGTGAGACTTGTTACTATTTTTGGCATATCGAATATGCCACAGGGAGCTTGCCAGGCTTAGTGATGACTCACTCGCTTGGGATACTATAACTATTCAAAGCACCAGAACTCAACTTCTACATCTATCCAAAGAGTTCAAAGTCAAATAAGTTCCTATAGCTGGCAATAAGATCTAACGAAGTCTCTTGTGTTCTCTCTTTGACAATCTTTAGTTCCTTTGGTTTTTAATAATTCCTGGAGATTTATGAAATAGAGAAAGAAAGGCAGGCGTGTTAGAGATCACTACAAATCAAACTATAAGGATGAAATAGCTTTCTCTTTCTGTTTCTTCTCCCTCCCTCCCTCCCTCTTTCTCTCTTTCCTTCCTTCCTTCCTTCCTTCCTTCCTTCCTCCCTCCCTCCCTCCCTCCCTCCCTCCCTCCCTCCCTTCCTTCCTTCCTTCCTTCCTTCCTTCCTTCCTTCCTTCCTTCCTTCCTTCCTTCCTTCCTTCCTTCCCTCTGAGCTCAGGACTCAGTCCTGGCATAGCTTGAGGGATCATATGTGGTACTGCAGATTGAACCTAGTTTTCTGGTGCAAGACAGGCCTCCTACCTGTTGTACTATCTCTCCAGAAAGCTAATTTGGTTTGATGTGTTTGAGCCAAGTGGTGCCTTAGGAAGTTGTAACAAGAAGCCCAGACAACAATTGGATAATTGAAGCATCTACCTTGGCAGGAGATGGTTGGTTCCCCCTCGCAGATAAACAGCATTTATGAATGAAAGTTCTCAGCATCTCAGTGATTCTCTTGAACTGGCTCATCCATAACTGTGCTAATGATTTTCCATCTGGGCAACAGTAAAGCCAAAGGCCTATTACACAGGCAACATGAAGTTTAAAAGACATTATGAGTAAAACCTTGGATTGTGCCGGCTTTTGCCAAGTCTTCTCCAAGAAGATTGCCTGATGCCGGCACGTGTTTATTACACTTAATAATGTTTATATAATTCTCCCTTGAGCTCATTAGTGCTGTCAGATCAGAAGTAAATGTGTTCCCCTCTCTGTTTATCTCTAAAGACTTTGCAGTCAATAAAGCAAGATGAATGATATCCAGGGCGCAGACAAGAATGCATTACTTTTGGCTTTGTAAACGCTGCCAAGGTAAACCCTCAGTCCCGGTGGGCTCAGTACAGAAGGAACATGTCCCTCTGATAAGCTCTTTAGTTCTCCAGCAAACGCTGGTATTCCTCCAACTTCAATGTGCTTGAAATCACCTAAGGATCTTGTTCAAATATTCATCTAATTCCATAGATGTGGGCTGAGGGCCGGAAATGTGCATCTCTTTGCGAGTTCTCAGGTGACGTTGATGTTGATGCTGCAGGTGCATCAGCGGGGGCACTAACTGGAGATGGTCCCTGATTTTCCAAACCTCTAGTTGTTCGAAAGGAAGCGCGACTTGACTAATTGGGGCACCCTGGCCTATGGAGTGCAGAGGCGGCGGTGGCAACCACGGTGGTGGAAGCAGCCGCGGGAGCGGTTCCGGCGCGCGTGCAAACCCCACCGGGCCCGCGTGGCTCGGCGTGGAGGGGCGGGGCCTGGAGGTCGGGGGCGGGGCCTGGGGCTCCGGGGCGGGGCCCGGGCCCGGGGGCGGGGCGCAGGCAGCCGGGCTCCCGCTGGCGGCTCTCGGAGGCGGCGGCAGGGGCTGAGGGCACAGCCAGCGGGCGGCGCGCGGTGGACTCCCAGGCAGCCCGCTAAAAGGTAAAGCCGGGAGAGCGCGCTGCCGGGGCTTCCTGGCGGGCGGCTGCTGTCCAAGCCCCGCAGCGCCCAGGCGCCCCAAGCTGCGTGCGGGTGCCCAGGGCATGTGCTATCGTCTCGAGACACTGACTGCCGAGCCGGGGGTCTGGCGTGTTGCGTGGCGAGGCCAGGGAGGGGGTTGGGGAGCCGGGGGGGTGGGTGTCTGCAGCGGGAGCCCGCGGCCATCCCAGGACATCTGGACTTGGAGACAACTTTCCGAAGCGGTCCTCCTCCCAGGTCCTTTTATTGCTATTGTTTTAGCGCCTCCAGTCTGACAGTCTCCCCGGACTCTAGCTTTGTTCTCATCGGGCCAAGCCCGCATTCCCCGAGGGCGTGAACCTGGGAGCCACCAGCAAGTTGCACCTGCCAGCCAGATCCGCCCAGACTCCCCTCGCAGCCCTGCAAGATCCAGTGCGCTGCAAGGGATGGGCCCCCGAGAGAGCCGGCGCCCACCTGGGCAGAGCTCCTTGCTCCCATTTGGGCTCCGGGCTGGGGTGTCCAGCCTACGGGGATGTGTGGAGTTTGGGGGCTGGAGAAAGGGCGAGAAAAGTTTGGACCCCTGGTCCGGGGCGAGGAAGCCGGCTACGCTGGGCAGCACATGGCAGGACTTGCAGAGGATGCTAAGGGGCTTGGCGCGAGACAGAGACTTGGGCAGCGGGGCACACTGCCAAAGGAGCTTCCTCGCCTGGACTGTCCGCAGAGATGGAGTGCCTGAGCACTGTTGACAGGGTGGGGAAAATACTAGGATAGCAAAGATGGGGGGGGGGGGTGGGAAACAAGGAAAAGGGAGGCACGAAGAAATGCACCTAATTGCAATCTTGGACACTTTTGAGCCCCTGTTTTGGAAAAGCTATATCAAGGATGCGTTTTTGCATCAAACTCAAGGACCGGGGGTGGGGTGGGGGGACGGTGGGAGGTCCGGAGAGAGAGAAGTTTTACCCAGACCTAGTGCTAGAGAACAGGTGACAGAAGACTTCATAACACGCGCGCGCGCGCGCGTGTGTATGTGTGTGTGTGTGTGTGTGTGTGTGTGTGTGTGTTGGTGAGCGCGCGAGCGTGTTTGTGCGCGCGCGCGCGCGCGTGGACCGCGGTGGGGGATGCTGGACCGCCAGACCAGCCTCCCTCCCGCGGCTACTCCCAGATCGCGACCTGGTGTGAGTTCCCAGCCTCTCCCCGCAGGAGGCTGGCAGAGAGAGGGAAAGTGATGGTCATGCTCTGGAACAGACAAAAGGGCCACCCGGATGACCTTTTCCTCCGAGGACCAGGGACTGGGGTGTGCTTGTGTGCGCGCATTGCGTGGTGTCCGCGCGCGTGTTGTGAAGGTCCCTTTCTTGCCACTTAGGGAGAACAGGCTTGCTAGCGGAGGGACAGTGTAAAAATCCTGGAAAGACAGGTGCGGTGGAGCCAAGAAAGGGAGGAAGAGAGATTGAAAAGCAACTCGCGGATTTAGCTTGTAAAATTCCAAATTAAAAATTAAAAGAGTGGTTAGCAGGGGTGGGGGGAGAAAATCCCCGAAGCTAAAATTTTAGAGGATGGGGACGCAGGAAGTTTGACGAATAAGGGTATTTTAGCCAGCTCTCCGAAAGTAAGACTGAAACCTCCTCCGAAGTTTATTGCTGGTTTTAGATAATCTCCTTTGACACATCTTTCCAGCACCTACTCTGGAAGTACCTATTGACTGTCAGAAAGAAGTAAAAGGCATATATACACAAATAAAACGCAGCTCAAATGAAGTTTAAATGAAGCTTTGAGCAGGATTAAATGGCTTGTGTAACTGCTGAATGTTGCTAAAGTACTGTCAGGGCTATAAAATAGCCAGACAAAAATAAAGGAAAAAAATAATTGTAACAAGAAAATGAAGGCTTACAAGAACTTCAGTAATGAACACATAACAATTGATGGTATGATGCAGTAATTATTTTCGTATTTACGCCATTAACGATTGTAATTTAACGTTAATGTCCTGGTATTTTATTCCTTCTCATTTGCAGACAAAAGCACATCTGAGACACCATCAGGGAGTAATTTGGTAATATAAAGTCATGAATAGAAAACACTAAACCATGCTCAGAACTCTGACAACATAAAGCGTGAAACAAAATAACCTCATTTGCTGTTTATTATCTGTCTTTATAATTCTGTTTACCATCATTTGCATAAATGAATAGCTAAATTGTATAGTATATCCCTTTCAGGAAAAAAATACTGATGCCTACAGATATATTTGGGGGGAAACTAGTAGGTATTCCTTACATTGGGCATGAAAAAGACTTAAAAAAAAACTTGGTAGGATTTGAGTCATCTGGAAATAATCAGAATGCAAATTTAACCTACTTTGAGCATCCTTATTTTATTTAACTTGGTTTAAATAGTTTTCACTATCTATATGTAATTTGTTGATGGGCAGACCTTATTCTCTCCTAGCTAATCTTAAGCAAACCAGCAAACCAGACCAAAGTAACCTGGACAAGTCTACTTTTTTCTTTCCTAGTTCAACTTTTTGAAATTGGGAATGAAGGAATTTGTTGGAGGGGTCTTCAAACCTTTATTTCCCATTGATAATTATTACAATTTGCAAGACAAACATTGGTATTCATACCTTTTTAAGCTTTATGCATTTTTTTAAACCTTGGGATCTTTGCTCATAGTGCCTGACAATGATATTATAAAGCAGACAATTAATAACTGTTTTGAGTGGACTCTGAACTGTGATGGCAGTCAAACAGCTGAACAAAAATATGTGAAGGTTAGAAGGAATCAGTCAATTATGAGTGATTTTTTAAAATCCGTTTATTTTTGCCAGGCACACAAAATATCACAGTGATTGAATATACCTTTTTCTTTTCCATACAAATATGCTGGTCTCTTGTGGAACAGCACAATGAAATCAGTATTACCTGAAAATGAATTCCATATGGAAATAAGAGCCTTGTGTGTATATTAAGTGTGTGTGAGTGTATGTATCAGGGGGCTTTAAGGGGATAGAAAATAAATGGCAAGCAGGCAGCCCATTTGAGTGGAAACTGATGATTGTGTAAGAGGAAGTTAAGTTGTTACAGAGGTTACAAACTTGGGAAAGCAGCTGTGTGAACAAAGTCCATTTTGAATGCAGATTTACTTGTTGAAACATAAAGAAAATGACTATTTCTCTGATTTATCAAATTTCCAAATAGGCTGTCAATTTTCCTGTGTTACAATTGTTATTTGTATCATTGTTCTGTGGAGAAGTTCTATTTCTTCCTTTAATGGTTTAAATTGAATTTTGAAGTAGTTCATGCATTTCTACAACTTATATAGCTATTATTTACTTACAGCTATTGTACTAGGTGCTGAGGATTCAAGAATAAGTTAGACTCAGTCCCTGTGCTTGGAATGGAAGACACTTATGTAGACATTAAATGCAACAGAAGGTAAATTGTAGACATTAAATGCAACAGAAGGTAAATAAATGACTGTATATCCTAGGACTCTGAATAAGATAAACTAGGTTGATTTTGAATTCTGCCTCTTACTATTTAGGAGAGACAGTATTTAAGGTTAACTTCTCTGAACCTCTGGTTTCTCATTTGGTAAATGATAGAAGTAGCATCTTTCTGGATCATAAAGTTGTGAAAATTAGTGTCACTTAGTATCAAATGTCCTCTCTCTTTAAAACAACCTCTGGATCCCATGCTTCCAGACTTCGTCTTTTTATTGCTCTACCCCAGGTCACTGGCACATTTTCATGAGGATTGTCTGTTTATGCGGCTGTCACCCTCTCTTATCTTTAGTCCTACTAACGGAAACAGTGTTTCTGGTTTCACCACTTATGGGACAACTTCTGTTGAGATCAGTAGTGACCAGTAAGTAACTTCTTCCTCTGTTCGTTACATTCCATGAGTTGAATGGTGACTTTTCCTTCTTCATTTTATTTTCCTGGTCTTAGTAATTTAGGTGCTTCTGTGACCCCCAAATACCTTGTTCTCTGCATTAGGCTCTTTCTCAACTTGTTTCTCTTTCATAAATCATTTCTAAATAAAGCTTATATATTTTTGTCATTGGGACTTCATGCAAATTACTCTTAAAATATTTTCCTTTCTCAAAAAAAATTTCTCCTTTTCTGCCTCACTCTATCTATAGTTTTTTCATTTTTTTATGTTTGACTTCACTCTGGGCTAGAGCGACAGCACAGCAGGTAGGGCGTTTGCCTTGCACACAGCCAACATGGCCGACCCGAGTTCGAATCCTCTGCCCCTCTCGGAGAGCCCGGCAAGCTACTGAGAGTGTCTCGCCCGCCCAGCAAAGCCTGGCAAGCTACCAGTGATGTATTCGATATGCCAAACACAGTAACAAGTCTCACGATGGAGACGTTATTGGGCCTGCTCGAGAAAATCGATGAACAACGGGAGGACCGTGACCATGACTTCACTCTATCTTTAAATCGTGGCTTAAAATGTTACCTATGTGCTAATTCAATTTATGGTTTTGGTCCATGCTTGACTGTGGACTCCAGATACAACTAATCAAGCATCTACTTCTGTCTTTGAATGTTTTGTTAGCATCTACAACTTTGCGTGCTAGGAGTTCAAGTTCTTATTACCACTGTCACCATCTTCAAATTCTTGTTACTACTACCATCTTCTTATTACCACTATCACAAGCACTCTAAAAGTAGTCCCCTCTGCCCAGATAGGTCATTCTTATTTTGGGAAATGGCATCATATTATACACTTAAATGTAAAAGCCAGAAACTTTCCCATTTTTACTTCTGATATGATTCTTAATTCATTATTGTTTGCTTTGTGATCTGGATGGACTTATTCAAGTAGGCTTCCCTATCAGTGTTGATGGTTTATAATTGATATCTGTTCTGACTAGAAACTGCTCTGACTAGTACTCTACTAGCTACTAAGCAATTATTATTAATTTTTTCTGCTTTGTATCTTTCTGCTTCTGTTTGTGTTCATTGCAACCCATTTTACAGACCAGTATAACCTCTCATCTATAATTTTGTCTGGATGAGATAAATTTGTGTGTGAATTATTAGTTTCATTTAAGGCTAACACTGGTTTGATGCATCTTACATACCATGTGAAATGCATTTCACATGACCTAGTCCTAGGACATTAGACCTCAACGAATAAATATGTATACATTGCAGGGTCACTATCCTCCCATTGTTCATCGATTTGCTCGAGCAGGCCCAGTAGCATCTCCATCATGAGACTTGTTGTTACTGTGTTTGGCATATCAAATACACCACAGGTAGCTTGCCAGGCTGTGCCATGCAGGCGAGGTACACTCAGTAGCTTGCCGGGCTCTCCGAGAGGGACGGAGGAATCGAACCCGGCTTGGCCAGGCCAGCAGCGCGTAAGGTGAATGTCCTACCACTGTGTTATCGCTCCAGCCCCTACTTTGCAGGGTATCTTATCAATTAAATACCAAGATGTTTAGACACCTTGTAAGGAATTTTTTATGGACAAGAAGATGTGCTCTTGACTTCTAATACAAAAGTAGAGTAAGGAATTCAGGTTGTCATTATTTTTGCCAAATTTTAAATATAATGTCTACATTTAATTTTAGGAAAATGAATTCAGAAAGAGTTCTGTCATTAAAGAAAGCAAACTTAAGTAACCATAATATTAAATTATCTCTTTTTTGTTCTCATCGCCAACACAATACATTTAATCAAAAAACTAATCTCGAAATATAATTAGAAGTCTGAATACAGAGATTTTGACAACAGTAGAAAATGAAAGTGAAATAATTGGATGAGTTGTATCAGCAGTATCAGCACCAGTACATTCTTTGACCCAGTATTTCCCTATTTTGTTAGAAAGCCAGTGTTCTTAGCAAAATGGGAATTCTGAAGAACACTTCATGATGCATTTACTGCAGTGTGAATTATAAAGTTTTGCTTCAACAGAGTGGCAAACACATACATGTTACCATGAAAACAAGACTCAAGTGATCACTTAAGTGTGTTCCTGAAACTCAAAGATCTAGAAAAGTGTAAATCTTTTTTTTTGTGAAAATTTAGGCATTTTGTCACAAAAGAACACAGGGATACAAAAAGAATTGGTTTCATTTTAGATATTCTGTATAGTTTTTATAAGTTTTACCATGTTGATAATTTTGATCGTGGTTTTTACCTTTGAATATGTTTTGCTGTTAACTCAGCTGTCTCACAAACTGGTTTTTACCCTTTTCATGGTCTCTCTTCCATCTTTCTCTTTCACATCCTCCTCTTCCACTATATACTTCCTTTCAATCTTTTCTCCAATCTTTCCTTTTCATGTCATTTTTTCCCTTTTCTTTTCCTGTTTCTTGTCATTTTTTGTTTTATTTATGTTCTATATCATTCATTTTTAAGCAACAAACTAAAAAGACCTCCATGAGCTTTTATTCTTGTCACTACCACCACTATGAGGTTTAATTTAGCACATTGTTCCCATCTTATGTATGTGGTCTTTGCATACATCACTTTAAAGTTTGTCAAGAACCTTACAATTCTTGTCTTAGTTTCCCTTGTATCAACAAATAAAGGTATGTGAAGATTAAGAAAGTGGTAACATTCCTTTGTGAATCAGATTACCACAATGACTTTTTATAAGTCTAGTTAATATAAAGGTACTTGCCTGCTTCCTGAGGTCTAGTATCACTTGGAAGATACGTTATCCATCTTCATGGTGTTGATAACAACCAGAGTAATGATTCATATTCTGAGAACTAATATTGAGTGCTTGCTATGTGTGTAACTACATGTCATTTTATTTATTCCTCACTCCTGATATGTTTGTGTTACAAGAGAGGAGGCTGACTGAACACAGTTAAATTACTTGAACAAAGCTTTAAGTATTAAAATCTCATGACATCTAAGATCTTATTAACTACTGTGCTTTATGCAAGTGGTTTTCAAACACCAATTCTCAGAACCACCCTTGAGCTGCAGGTAGAAAACCACTGCTTTTCCTGCAGGGAACTTTCCCAGAGGGTACTTTGTCAGCAACACTGAGGACCTATGTCAGTGAGCGTTGACATATTATTGATAGTGGCATTAAAGCCCTGAAACCATTATATTTTATTAATATAGACATGTGGAAATAAATGGTGAGTAGGGGGGCTGGGGTGATAGTACAGCTGGTAGGGCATTTGCCTTGCACGCAGCCTGATGTGGGTTCGATTCCCAGCATCCCATATGGTCCCCCAAGCATGGCCAGGAGTAATTTCTGAGTGCATGAACCAGAAGTAACCCCTGTGCACCGCTGGGTATGACCCCCCCAAAAAAGAATAGACCCCCAAAAAATGGTGGGTAGGAAGAGAGGCAGACATTGGCCCTATGAAATCAAGTTGTATTGGATAGTGGTCTTCAACCACTGGTTAGTGCTGGTATGCAAGTGTAGAAATATTGAAAACTATGGGTCTATCCCCTTGTTTATTACCGTCAGTTTGTCATGGACAGGTGCTGGTCCACAGCTTTAAAAAGTTGAAGAATGCTGGTAGAATAGGCCAGCCGGGTAAATCTTAAGGTTAGGTCCTTCATACTAAAGCATGTTAATGTGAGGAAGTTTGTTGTAGTATCTTTCTCAATGTGGTTACTGGAAAGGATTAAGAACTAATGGGATTTTCAGTGTGAAATGACCCAGGCATCATAAGCATTAGTGACTGTACACTTAAGTGGCTCTCTACATATTCCCTCCTTTCTCTCTCACAGAAATACATTCTAAAGAATCATTTTGACAAACAAGGTATAGTTTGTCTTTTGTGAGAATGAATTATGGAAAACACTGAGCAAAGGAGAAATAAGGTTCTCGCCATCCCCTGGAGTGGCCAGTATTTTCTCTTGAATGCATATATTTCTCTCCCCTCATATGTCTCTAAGATATTTCTTTAAATGAAACTATTTTACTTCACTTACCTAAGATGGCATTGTGTAAGTGAAATGGGCCTAATGAGCCTTGACCAAGGAATAAGCAAAATGGAAACTCTTGTAAACCAAGGAAACTAACTGTAAATTGGTGGTCTATGATTCTTTGGAGAGCTAATGTCTCAGGCTGAGAGGCTGAGTATCAAAGGGATGACGGTTGGCAGTAAGTGCCGGCTGCCTTATAAAGTATTCCAAAGTGAGTTCTTGGTCTAATGAAGTTGATTTCAGAATATTGCACAATTTACAGAAGCACATGGGCAGTCAAAAAACAGAATTATTCCAATAGCTTTCCTGATTCATGACCTTGTTTCCGCTGTTACTAGACAATAGAAACTACATTAGATTTACTTAAATGTTAATCAGTATTAGGCACTCTGCATGGTTTTCTAGTGATCCCCTACATCTCACTCTGATTAAAGTCTACACATTTAGAGTGGTCTCTGAGACTTTTCATGATCTGACCCATCAAAAAACCACTTTTGTTGAATAAATGAGTGACCCTTAATTGACCCAGGGAATAGGCTCCCAGTGTTTTTTGAATAAATGAAAAAGAAACTTACTCTTTTACAAGAGAAAATGGAGTAATCAAGGTTAGAAACAGAAGGCAGAGAAATAAGTTAGTGGATGAATTATTAGTATAGCAGTATGACTGGGCTGGAGTGATAGCACAGTGGTAGGGCGTTTGCCTTACAAGCCGCCAACATGGCTGACCTGAGTTCAATTCCTCCGCCCCTCTTGGAGAGCCCCACAAGCTACTGAGAGTATCTCGCCCTCACGGCAGAGCCTGGCAAGCTACCCCTGATGTATTCAATATGCCAAAAACAGTAACAACAAGACTCATGATGAAGATGTTACTGGGCCCGCTCGAGCAAATCAATGAACAACGGGAGGACCGTGACGTTGACTGTGAGCAGTATGACTACTGCTATACTAGTAGCAGTATATTGCTATACTATTGCAATATAGTGCAATATAGTACACTTGACTGTACTTCGGTTTACTTATGGCTCTGAACTCAGTGATTACTCCTGGCAGCTCAGTATACCATATAGGGTGCAACAGATTGAACCTAGGTTGGCTGCATGTAAGGCAAATCTGCAGTATTATTGTTCCAGCCCCCTTTACTGAGAGTTTATTATGTACTATATTTCATTACAAAGACTAGATGTCCATCAGTGGACAAGAAGACAAAAATCACAGTTGCCTTGTCATTCATTGACATTTCGTTAGCAAGTATATATGACAATAAAGAAGAGAACAAAAGATCAAAAGTTCCTCTGGAAAAAAACTTTAGCATAGAGCTGCTGTGTATTTGTGATGGGGGGGGTGGGGGGCTGGGTGATAGTTATAATTGCAAATTTCACATGTTCCTGGCATTAAATGTTTAGTAATGTGGTTTTTTGTTCTAGTTTTCTGTGCTCAAAATGATACTGGTATTAAAGATGAGTAAAGTTTTAATTGTCCGATATTCATGAATATAGTCTTGTCTTTAAATTTTTCCACTAGAAAAATCAGACTTACTTTAAAAATTACAATTGGAAAACCAAACAATTTGACAAAAGAAAGCTTCAAATTTATGATTTTTGTGTCTGAATGTGGTTTTAGTTTTAAAGTTTAAAAGTTTGTAAACTTTTCACTTATACATGCCAGTTAATTATTTTGATAAAGTAGTAATACAGAGTAGGTTTCTTGTGTTTCAAACATCAATACATTGAACATTGTAGTTTAAAAAAGATAATTTGAAAATTTTTTCATCAAGAGATTTATTTTCCCTGTGATTTATACACTTTCTATTTCTCAGTACTTTATTCTATCAGTTAAAAAAAGTTTATGGTAATTATACCAAATACAGGTTCCAATTAATATGATTGACTAGGAAGCATTAATGTTTAATGACAACATTACAATGACAAAGAAATGATGATTGTTGTGGATGAAGCATTCAGCTCTTTCTGATATGTTTCAGAAAGGTCATTAGGGGCTTCAGTATCTGTATTTGTTTTCTATTTCTTGAGAAATTAGCATAAATTTAGTGACAGAAAACATAAACAGTTCATTCTTTGTTGATGAGGAGCCTAGGCAATCTTTTCTGGATACCCTAACTGAGGATCTCACAAAGAACAAAACTCTAGGTATTAGTCACTCAGAGAACTTTTATCTGGAGATTTTGGGAAGGAATTTGGTTCCAAGCTCTTTCTAGTTGTCAGAATTTGGTTATGTGTGACTGTAGGACTGTACCTCTAATCTCTGAGGGCTACCACCTGGGAATCATTGTCAATACCTACTTGTATTTCTTGACTGGTAGACCATTCCATTTTCAAAATAAACAACTGTATGTCTAGTCTTTATTTGAATTTTTAAGACTCTGATTCATTTTTCCTTACAGATTGTTTTCTACTTTCTGCCAGAAAATGTCCTTTCCTATTTAAAGACCTGAGTAATGATTAGACTAGGCCCATTTAAATAATAATAACTGGTTAGTAATATTAATTGCAGCTACTAAGCCTTCTTTTTTTTAATGTAGGAGTACTGTACTAAGTCTTATTTCCCAAGTAAGATAATGTTCACTGATGTGAGAGCAGAGAATAAAACAACATTTTGGCCACTGCAATGTCCTTGAGGGTTACTTTAGTTTTGGGAATTACGGTGGCAGTTCTGTTTGCCTGACATCTGGATGGCTTGGAAAACTATAAACTTGGTGAAGACGAAAGTAGTTTACTTAAGTATGTCCTATAACAGAGTCGCTTAAAGACATCCAAATTGTTGAAAGAACCTTGATTATTTAATTTCTCAAGATGTGAACTCCATAGAACAAGCTTAAATAATCAAGGCAACTAACATGGTCTGAGGTGTATAACATAATACAGCAAGAGCAATATGGATTCAGAACGTAAAAGATGGATGCCCAAACAAAACTTCTCCACTATCTGCTATGTTGCAGGAATAATTTCAGCCTCAAAATTACAAATACCTGACTTGAAATGAGGGCTTTGAAATGTGAACTTTTGTGTGGATCTGGAAATTTGTTTAAAATCTCTAGTTTTTTTAAATAATAACTCAGAACTGGAGCTATAGCACAGCGGCCAGGTTTGATTCTTCCGTTCCTCTCGGAGAGCCCGGCAAGCTACCGAGAGTATCACGACTGCACGGCAGAGCCTGACAAGCTCCCCATGTCGTATTTGATATGCCAAAAACAGTAACAAATCTCACAATGGAGACATTATTGGTGCCCGCTCGAACAAACTGATGAACAACGGGGTGACAGTGCTACAGTGCTGTAATAATTCAATTAAAGTTGAATAGAATTGGAGCATCAAAACAATATATTTAGGGGTTAGATTTCGTTTACAGAGTGCCAGTTAGTAATTTATGTTATACTCCTACTAAATAATTATATGTTGAATAAGAAAAATCTTTAATATGGTAGAAAATATTCAATTCAGAAATTAAATTGATAAGGATTATAAAGTAGTAGTGTACTGCTATGCAGTAAAGCTTTGGACTTCAGTGTGCCAGTATGTTAAACTGTAGTAAAAAATTATAAAGACATTAATTAATACTGCAATAATACTAGGGCTTAATCTTACATAAGTAGTTGGAAAGCATTTTTTCTTAGACTGTACTCTTCAAATTTGCATAAGCAAAAGTATCAGGAAAGAGTAAGATAAATTATAATCTGAATTTGAAAGGGACTGAAGAAAAAAGTTTAATAATTCAAGTATAGATCCCAGTTGACCAAAAATTACTTTCATTTTTGGGGAATGAAAAACATCCTTTAAAAATGTTATTCAAAAGAGAAATTTATTTTACAATATAGAACAGCTCACACTATGACCAGGAAAATTTACTCTATAGATTCAATTCAATAGCATTTTTCTTTTCCAATTAATATCTCTAATTGCATGGATGCAGGAGTGATAGGATGATGCAATAGCTAAGAACAGCTAAGAATAGCTCTGTGAATCAAGTAATTGAACTTTGAGGACTCTACCACTCAGCAGTGTGTGATCCTTAGCAAAGTAATTTTACCTCTCTGAAAATATTTCCACTAATTTTACCTATCTGAGACTCGATTTCCACATCTATAATGTGGGATCATTAGTACCTAACTCATAAGTGGTTGTCATGATTAAATGGATTGATGCATTTTAAGTACTTGGGTTCTTATGACACCATTCTAGATTGATGCCCTCAGAATTTTATCAGCTACTGTTACTTTTCATGCCGTGGAGTTAAAAAATGATAGATTTATTAACTACCTAGATAAGCTAAGTGTTTATCTGCCTTCTTAGATGAAGCAATAAGGAAATAAAGGCGCAGTATAGCTACAATGTGAATCTGGGATTGATGCTTTTTCTCTTCATAGTCTATTGCAGTCCTAGTGGGGGTAAATGGGCTTGGAGTGCTCTCTTTCCTAGAAATTCTTCGCATGGAATGTCGTGGTTTCCTAGCAGCACTTTGAGATATGGTGTCTAAGTACTGAGGGCAGGTACTTCATTTACATGGCAACAGGGATGCGTGAATATGGGAGATAGACCCAGGTTCTCTAAACTTGGAGTGAAATAGAAAACCAGATTTTCTATCTCATACTGGGCTTTAAATGATTACTTAAGGCAATGATTGTAAGTGATTTTTATAGATTTGTAATCTAAAGGTCTCATTTTTGCTACTGCTCCTACTGTGTCACTTTTCCTCCTCTCAAATCTCACATGTGTAAGAGGAAAGAAATATGTAATGAATGATTTGGAACATAGATGTGAAGATGATATCCAGCACTGTCAGTATTGTCAGTATTGAATAATTTAACAAATATTTATTGAGATCCAAACATTTTTGAGCTATTCTAGGTATATGAGAGAATATATACAAAATAAACAAACATGCACATATGAAGGATTCAATGACTAACCTCTTAAAAGTCAAGTTTTTATTAGGAAGAGGAACACTACAATGTAATGACACATATACACTGATTCAGGATTTTACAAAATACTTTGGAGATCAGTGGAGCAGTAATGTGGGAAAGGAATACAGAAAATCATCTTAAATGAAATGTCTTTTAAATGTATTTTCTCTTGAGATTAGTATTCAGGACAAAAGAGTAAAACAATGAGCCAAACTAATAAAAACCAAATATTTCTCTATTTGCCCTCTTGAATTTTGTTGTTTATTTCATCTAGCAATCCATATAACATATCAACTTTTCCAACTACAGTCATATTTATACATGTAGTGAAGACAGTCTTAAAATGTAATTATTAAAGATGAATTTATCTTCAGTGAGAATAACTATGAATAAAATGTAGGTACTAGCCCAGTTCTGTGCCATTCTCATTGCCATGTGCTTATAATTGTTTAGGTTTGCTGCTTATGTATAGGTTACCATTACATTCTCAAACTGACTTTGTGAAGCAGAAAGTCCTTATTTAATTTAGGACATTTCAAAAGTTTTTATGATTATAAACCACCATATAGAATTTTAATAAGGCCAAACATAGAACTAACTTTCAAAGAAAAAAAAGTCCAATCAAATTTATATCAAATTTATTGTAAATTCTTTCACCAAAAATAGTGCTTGTTTATCTCATATTTAAGATACATAAAAATTAAACAAGTTAATTTTGTAATTTCAATCCTCATAGCTTGTTATGCACAAAAAGTTCCTAATAAACAGTGTATAAAAACTAACAAAATAGTTCACTGTCAATCAAATATTTGGCTCATGTTTCTTAATTTCAGTAGGGGTTTAATTTCTATTAATGATAGTGCATGTAAATCAACAATATTAAATATGAAAATTTTATAAATTATCTTTCAAAATATTTTTTCTAATGCATATATTTTGTAGTATATCTCTCTTCTGTCTTTTACAGTACTACATGGAGCTTGTATAAAATAATATATGAAAGAGCCTATTGAAAATGACCTGCTTTTAGTTTTAATAATTAAAAGACAGAAAATATATTCCTAGCCCCTTGTTTTTAATTGTTGCAGTCTGTTTCTATGCTCCTAAGGCCTAATGATGCATTAAGAGTTTTCCATTTCTTTTTCTATTGAGCAACATTCTTGAGAATAATTGAATGGAGTAGGGAGAATAGATTGAGAACTGCCCAAGATTTACTACATTTATGGAAATAAGAAAATGATGAGAAATGATTCAGGTTATTTCCATTTTTAGTTCTTATCATAGATTCATTTAGATAAAGAGTGTGGAAATGATTCCATTATAAATTCAAAGCTATTGTTAGATCAACATATTAAAGACTACTTCAAAATGGAATTATTTTATTGTTTGAGTTCTTTATTTCAGATGTAGAAAAATAAATGCCAATTGGGCTGCAAATAATCAAGGACTATCTTCTTTCCTTATAGAGTTAGTAATATGAATATTATTTTGAGAGGAATTTGGTTTGGAGGTTGAGGGAGTGATCTTATTAGCACTAGACTCCCTTTGCCAATGATCTCATGACAATGGGATATATATTAAATCCTTTCTATTTATATTCTTTGGCAGGCAGTTATTCATTGTTATTGTGGAGATTTTGTTAAGTAATAGTTCTCCTGAGAAATAACGGGTGCTTTTTCAAGGTCATGATTCCCTATGTGCTTCAGGCGCCAGTCATTCATCGTCTCTTCAGTTAAGAAACCACTCTACCCATTTTCTTTAACACACATTTTCATTTGTAAGGTTTCTGACACTCTTTTTTCCACTGAAAGTTAGGAGTGATAGATCACTCTTTATTTTGTGAAGCAAAATTTATTAAAGCAAACAATAAACATAATTCTCTAAGCATGAAACCCAATATATTTTGAATACTTGACTTCTTATTGAATACTCGGTCTGTCAGTTCTCTGGAGACTGCTGGGCCTCCCAGTAAAGAATTCTCACAGTATTTCTTCTCACTGTGGAAGGAATTTCACCCTAGCCTGTAGCATTATAGTTTTACTTTAATGTGACAAAAATCCATCATTTTCCAGATATACTTGTTTATTGCTGTCAAGTCATTGGTAGGGAGGGAAAAATAGCTCATTTGCTGGTGGGTGGTTTTTTTTGGTTGCTTCTCTTCAGTTAACATCCTCTTAGAGATTCCAATGATCGTAATGCTCAAAGTTTTTATATATTTTAACTCTTGGGGTGCGAGTGCCTCCCAGAAGATGCTCAGTAGGTTCAGGGGCCCCACCAGAGATTCTTAGTCACTTGGGTCAAAAGTTTGATCCAAGGTTCCAAAGATGCTGCTTGGGTTGTGGGGTGTCGGGTATTTCGGGTGATTCTGATGGTACAGGGGCCGCCAGGGCTGCACCTGGTGAAGCTCAGGGGATCATGTGGTGTCAGGAATTGAACCGATATTGGGCACTTGCTATTCATATACACTCTACATACTGTCCTATCTGTAAGCCCCTAGAAGGTTCATTATTTAAATAATTGAAAATCGTGCTGATCAGAGAATCACATACTGTATTTTCCCAAGTTGCAAGGGCCTTGTTACAAGTTATAATGGCCATGTTAAGGCTATTCCAATTTCTAAATTTGTGACACTTCAAACAATCTGTTTCCAGACTGGAATCAGCCTGAATGAGTGGGAAGAGAAACTAGAGGGAAGTAGGGAGAAGAAACTAGAGGGAAGCAGGGTGAAAAAAAAATGAATCTTAAAATATAAGAAGGGCATGAAGGCTATGCTGCCACTAGTGGTAGAACACATGCTGAGCAGACATAAAGCCTTGAGTTCATTCCATAGCACTACATGTGCTCTGTGCCGCATCGTACCACACTACTTGGTATGACTATTTCAAATCTTTACTGTTATTACTTAACTAGGTGTGGGGCCTCAAGTTATCTCTGCTTGGAATTACATTTTCTCTTCTGTAGAGGAACAGTATGAGCACCTCCTCATGAGAATTTGTCCTGTTTCAATAGGCAAAGTATCTGGCACATACTAGGCCTATTATAAATTAAGTTCCAGTCTCATGTTCCCTTCATAAGCGCAGGTGGGTCTGAATTAAATATATACCTCCCGCTTGCCCACACAACAGCAAACTAATATATCAGATCAGCATGAAAATGAGATAGGTCTTTTACTACCCATTCTACTCCAAATAAGCAGCATCAGCATAAACTGGGAGCTGACTAGAATCTAGTGAAATCTTGTTCCCCACTCCAAACCTGACAAATCAGAGCCTGAAGTTTTTACAGAGTGACAAGGTGATTGTGTGCACCACAACGTATGAGAAGCACTGAGAAACATGGTGATATTTCTCCCCGACACCTTTAATCAGCAGTGCTGGTGGTGGCTTGCTTCTTTGCAACCTTCACCTGTTGTGTGGGTGAGGTTGGGGATGGGGGGGATATACATGTTCACGGATTTCTTCTGCACCTTGGGGATGATCAGTGTGTGCTCACTTCCACGCGTGCCAAAGGAACATCCCTCAGCATAGAGCCTGGCACAAATAAAGCCTCAATAAATGTTTATTGAGTGAAATGAAAGAGCCAGCAGTCAGACAAGCAGACTCTCCCATCTGTTCTGCAGACACACAGCAGCCCTAGAAGGGCCTGGAGAGAGATGAATGTGCTGGAGGTCTCTGCCAGGAGGCATTACCCAGGCCTGGTAGGGAGGAGGGCTCTGCTCACTGCTTCTCTTGCCAGGAGATCTGCTGAGGTTCTGAAAACCTGTCAACTGTGTGTAGCCAGAACAAAGGACAGGGAGCTCCCATTCCTCTTTCTCTTTCTGGCTTGGCCAGGCTGGTGCCATGCTCTTTGGGGAGCTCTTTCCTTTTGGAGAAAAACGTTTCTTACCAGAGCCTCCCATGTGGCTACAAAAACAGTATACAAGGTCATATTTTCCTGTGAATTATCTGTGACTAAGTCTTAAAATTTCTCTGTTGGCTATGTATTACTAAGTTTCTGGTTTTGCAGGCAGGTGTAGGGACTGCAGCAAAGAGAAATTGGGCCACTGATAGCACCCAACGAATGATGAAATGGCTAGAGAGCATTTACTGCTTTATATACTGTATGTACTATGAGAAATAAGAAATATCAGCCGCTTAAAATGTTCAATTCATTGGGAAATGAATCGGACTGTATGACCTCGGGCCAATCAAATATGCCATCTCTTTAATCTTTAAAACTGTGATAAATATATTTAGATCAAGTCTTCTTAGCTCATGTCCAAAGTATATCAGAGTGACATTGACACCAAAGTTCCAGGCCCTTGAAATTTGAAATGTGCCTTTGCAGTTATGAGTAGCATTTGAATGTTTTTTTGTTTTTTTCAGGCTGTCGAATGTAGCCTGCCCACAGGGCAGAGTCTGGCAAACTCCCCGTGGCCTACCAAATATGCCAAATACCAGTAACAATGATGGGTCTCATTCTCCTAAAGAGCCCTGAATATAATCTCAGGGCTAGGATGAAAGAGACGTTACTGGGGCCTGCTCGAGGCAATCGACGATTAACAGGATGATGAAATGAAATGAAATGAAAAATTTGTTTTTTTCAGGGCACAATTTTCAAGTTAGGCAGCTTAATTTTTATACTGTCCCATCCCCCTCTGCTTTAGTTTTAGGAATATGTTGAACTCAGGGGGCTGGAGCGATAGCACAGCGGTAGGGCATTTACCTTGCACGCAGCCAACATGGACGACCCGAGTTCGATTCTTCCGCCCCTCTCAGAGAGCCCAGCAAGCTACCGAGAGTATCTCGCCCGCACGGCAGAGCCTGGCAAGTCCCCGTGACGTATTCGATATGCCAAACACAGTAACAACAAAGTCTCCAATGGAGACGTTACTGGGCCCGCTCGAGCAAATCAATGAACAACAAGAGGACCGTGACCGTTGAACTCAGAATAGCCAGCATCTTCCTCAGCAGTGTTCTCTTTCATCTTTGCTCAAAAATCACTCCTGATCCATATTCTGCAATCAATATTTTTTTTTATCATGTATAATCCCCAGTAATGTCTCCATTGGAGACTTTGTTGTTACTGTGTCTGGCATATCGAATACTCTCGGTAGCTTGCCCCTCTCGGAGAGCCCGGCAAGGTACCGAGAGTATTCGATATGCCAGACACAGTAACAACAAAGTCTCCAATGGAGACGTTACTGGGCCCGCTCGAGCAAATCGACGATCAACGGGAGGGCCTTTACTTTTACCTTTATGTATAATCCCAGATGGTATCTATGAGGACAAAGTTCAATAGAAAACAAGGTTAATGGACGTAAAAATACCTTACCCAATTTTGGTTTATTTTGTTTTTCTTTTTTTTTTGGGGGGGGTTGCATATCCAGATGTACTTAAGAATTACTCCTGGTTTTGTGCTCAGGGATCACACCTCAAGGTGCTCATGAGACCATACATATGGGTTGTTAGGGATTGAACCTGGGTTGACTGCATGCAAGGCAAACACCAAGTCCCTGTACTCTCTCTCTCTGGATCTCCTTTAATCCTCTTAAAGAAGCTCTTCATTTCTCACCTAGATGAAGAGAAGCCATAAACATCATAGAACAGACTCTTTAGGGAAGGGAAGAATGATCTATGTTTTTTCCATGGAAACAGACAAATTCTCACATTTTCTTGGCTTAATGCAAAAGTAGTGTACTGGATCAGAGAACTTCTACAAGGATTAAAGCCATTGTCTTGCACACAGCCGATCCCTGCTCGATCCAGTTAATAAATGGGGAGAGGTGGTGGGTGGGAGGCAGAGAGAGCAAGTTCTTAAGCAACTGTATTGTCCATGAGAGGTATTTATGGAACGTGAAGAGGTGCACATGACTTATTCTCACCTCCCATTGTCAAAACTCAATTGCATGACTCTGATTAACTGCAAAGGAGACTTGGGAGCGTGACCTGAGTGTCAGCTTTGGTGATTATTCATTCACCCTTGCTACAATCTATATATAATCTTTCTACATAGAAACTACTATTTTCCTTTTTCCTCTTTCTTGTGCTATTCTTCAGCTAAGCCTGACAACCTCTTTCTTTCTTGAAAGTCAGTTCTCCGCAACAAAAGTCCTCTCTTCATCTACCTGAAGAATAAGAATAGAATACTGGCATGACAAATTTTAGCAGTTTTCAACAATTAATCCAGACTCAATTTCCTGTATTTCACAAGAATGTTATGAGACATAATAATGAATTATTTGGGGGTGATAATAAGCCCTTTGATCATTTTTTGTCCTGTGATTTTACAGTTTATATAGTGAAGGCATAGGCTTACTTTGGTGAGAAACAAAACATTTTTTTGTTATTTGACCTACCCCAGGAATAATCTGAGAGATGTACAAGTTAAAAATACGTCCTGTTCTCTGTCCACTGCCAGCTAGTCCTACCTGCAAGCAATTTCATTCTGTAGTTTTTAAAGATGGACTTTTAAAATTTTAATTTTTTGTTGTGACTAGTTTTGAAAACATCCTAGGAGGATTGTTATGTAGCAAGGGATCTAAATAAGAAATTAAAGAGTTCATGACATTATGTTTCTGCCAACAGTGAGGTGGAAAATATGATGGCAGGTTTACCTATTTATTGATGGGAATATGCTGCTTTTTGCTAGTCTAAATAAATAGGAACCCAATTCAGCCAAGAAATGCTGCCCAACCTTTGGACAGTTGAAGACCTATTGTTGTAGAAGGTTGGCATTAGATTCTGGCTATGTCTCATGTCCATGCTTCCTTCCTGAGGGTATGGTTTCCTGGAGCAGTCAGAAGACCTGGCATTCTCCAACTAGTGTCAGTGTTACTTCGTTGTTAGTAACTGCTTTCTGTTATTGATGTGGAAGTAAATTACTTTACTCATTCTGACAAATAAGCCAATTCTCTTCCTTCTATGTTAAAATAAAACAACTTTTAAGTAGAATATAAGGACACAGCCTATAATAGGCTTGGAACACATGAAGCAGCTATTTTACACAGATGCTAGTATAATAATCTCTTTACAGTCCTTATATCAGTGATTCTCAATCTTGACTGTGCAAACAAATCAACAAGGAATTTCAGTGAAATGCATGTCCACACAGAGTAGGAGATATTGTCTAAATATAAATTTTAAGTTCTTTGAGGTTGAAGTTGGAGACTGCATTTCAAACCAGCCTCCAGGTGATGTCCCATGCTGGATTTTGGACCACTTTGTGTACATGGACATATATTGGAATTCAGATCTAGGATTGGTGCAGCTCTTTGATCATTACTAGTGCCCACTAGTCATTTCAACTATGGTTGGATTTCTGGGCCCTGACAAAATCAGACAGAATGTGAGATCCCTAGTCAAGGATTATAGAATGGTGAGTTTCAAATCCCTCCTCCTCAGTTTTTTTAGTTATTTTATTTATCCATTCCAAATACTTTTATTTTTTCCTATCCTTACAGGGACAAGTGACTGCTGTTGAACAAAGAATAAAAAATCCTTAAACCTATTGACTTCACAGCTCATGTTTGAGTGCTAATCAATATCCTACCCTTTTTAGCTGAGCATCTGCAGATGATCTGGGATACTCTATGTCTGTGATTTTGGGTCTTGCCTTGGCCTCACAAATTGTACATTTGTCCTTAGTTTTACAGCTGTGGTTAACCACACAGTCTTGTTTGCAGTATTTCTGCTTTTCAGCGTAATGAGCTTTGCTTTATCCAGATCCCTTTTTACTAATTGCAACACAGCAGCACATTCTGTATCCCATCTGTTTCCATGATTGATTGTCTTTTACTTATAGATGTCCTAGTGGTTTACTTTGAAAAAATCAAGCTTCAGTATGACCTTCCAGATCATCATAAATTATGTTTATATACACCTTGCCACTAGTCAAAGGCACAAAAATAATTTATATGATGTTGAACATTTTATTTTTTCTTATGTCCCACTCTGGACAGGTATGTCCAGAAGTTTGTCACCTTATGACTTATACTTCATTCTGCCTATAACTCCTGTGTTTAGTCTTGCTGCCTGGACACATACCTTATTTACCCATGGACAAGGTGGTTGTACCTCTGAGAGAGTTAGTAATGGTTCTCAGGAACTTGCTAGCCATAGACATTCCCACCAATACAAAAGGTTGTTTTGATGTGTATTTCATTGTCATTGGAGATATTTATGGTCTATAAATATGCCTCTGATATGAATTAGGGATTACTGAACAATTGCCTCTAAGGGAAATTCAGGCTTAGTTTCCTGGCTTTCTGAATATGAGATTTTCATCAACTGATCATTACATAGCCTTGCTTTATTATTATCTTTCTGTCAAAAGGCATCTACTTAACAGATATTGTCAATTCATTAGCTATACGCTCATGACTGACAGCAGTATGGAGCATGACTGTAATTTTTTTTTTCTCTGCGAAGCATGGTATATAGCCTGCTTGAATGTAGAACTTTTGGACTACACTTAAGACCAGTGTTTCTCAAATTTTTCCACTGTAGCCACCTATGACCTTATTTACTTCCTGTTTCTTCTCCCACGTCAAACTGCTGGGTTATCCCACGTAAGCAGTTTTCACCTGTGTCCCCATCAGCATATTATAGGAGCTCACAGTGGGGCAATATGGCATCTGGTTATAAAATGCTGCTTTATTTTTTTTTCAGGATTGCTTATCCTTTGTTTTTTCTTTTTTTTAAAAAAATTTTTTATTAGTACCATGAGGTACAGTTGTAGACTTATAAATTTTTGTGCTTGGGTTTCAGTTTTACAATGATTGAGTACCCATTCCTCCACCAGTGCCCATTCCCCACCTCCAACGCTCCCAGCATCCCTCCCACCCCCCACTCCCCCCATCCTACCCCACCCCTGTGGCAGGGAATTCCCTTCTGTTCTCTCTCTCTCTCTCTCCTTTTGAGTGCTGTGGTTTGCAAAGGAGGCATTGAGTTGCAATCATGTTCTGTCTATAGTCTACTTTCAGCATGCATCTCTCATCCTCTGAGGATCCTCCCAACACCCTTTATTTGGTGCTCCCCTCTCTATCTGACCTGCCTTCTCCCACAGCATGTGTGGCTGGCTTCCAAGCCATGGAGTGAACCTCCTGGTACTTATCTTGGCTATTCTTAGGTGTTAGTCTCCTATTTTGTTACTTTATATTCCCCAAATGAACGCAATCTTTCTATGTCTGTCCCTGACTCATTTCACTTAGCATGATATTTTCTATGTAGTACCACTTGTATGTAAATTTCATGACTTCATCTTTTCTAATAGCTGCATAGTACTTCATTGTGTAGATATACCAAAGTTTCTTTAACCAGTCATCTGTTCTCGGGCACTTGTGTTTTCTCCAGATTTTGGCTATTGTGAATAGTGCACCAATGAACATAGAAGTGCAGATGTCATTTCAACTGTACTTTTTTGCCTCTCTGGGATGTATTCCCAGGAGTGGTATTGCTGGGTCAAATGGTAGCTCAATTTCTAATTTTTTGAGACTCGTCCATACTGTTTTCCAAAAGGGCTGAACATAGTCGACATTCCCACCAGCAGTGAAGGAGAGTCCCTTTTTCACCACATCCATGCCAACACCGGTTGCTTTTGTTTTTTTGGATGTGGGACAGTCACTGTGGTGTGACAAGATATCTCATTGTTGTTTTGATCTGCATCTCCCTGATGATTAGTGATGTAGAGCATTTTCTCATGTGCCTTTTAGCCATTCGATTTTCTTCTTTGGGAAAGTTTCTGTTCATTTCATCACCCCATTTTTGATGGGGTTAGATGTTTTCTTCTTGTAGAGTTCAACCAGTGCTTTGTATATCCTTGATATCAACCCCTTATCAGATGGGTATTGGGTAAATATCCTTTCCCATTCTGTAAATTGTCTTTGTATTCTGGTTATTGTATCTTTTGAGTAGCAGAAGCTTCTTAATTTAAGATAGTCCCATTTGTTTATCTCTGTTTCCACTTGGTTGGTCAGTGTACTGTCATCTTTGAAGATACCATTAGCCTCAATATCATGGAGGGTTTTGCCAACCTTGTCTTCATTGATGCTTTAGATTTTATTTGCGAGCCACTTCTGACAGGAAAACAAACAAACAAAAACAACACAAAAAGTAAAAAAGAAACTAGCACTAGAAAGTCATAAGTAGGGTATTTATTTATGCTATGAGAGCTGACATAAGAATGCATTGTCTTCCTATATAACCTTCCTATATAACCTATATAAGTATGAAGTGATACAAATTTTACATCTTCATAAATGTGAAAACACAGCAAGTATTAATTTGTGTCTACAAACATATATTAGCAAGTAGACAAATTCATAAATACAGACTCCAAAATAGTAAGAATTGACAGCATATTGTTGTATAATCAATTCCTGATAGTTAAATTAAAAGATAAGAATTGATTGATTCTGCTGAAACCTCTCATTAGAGAGATAATGGCATTTGAATTTTGTCAGTAATCAAAAAGAGAAAGCATGTTGGTAGAAGTCTGACTTGATCTAAATGAAGGTGCATTATCCTTTCATATACTAGAGTACTAAGCCTTAATGTTTCTGAGCAACATAGAAATATACTTTTTTGTTGGGTATGAAGGCACTGAGGTTGGTATCTGGAGCATTGTGTTTCAAGGACCTTTCTATTTGTACTCTCTAATTGAAATGAGCTCAAACACAACATGGTAAACTTTAAGTACCTTATAAGTGGTACCAGAAATAGGTATTATATATTCTAAAAATTATCAAACTTTGACTAAATTTTGTCTCAGTTAGACTGGAAGTCCTACATCTGTGCTTTGAAAAACAAAAAAATAAGTGTTCAATGCTTAATATATATTAGCGATTCAAATGATATATATTGGGCCAGGGATTTGGCTCAAATGATAGATCACATGTCTTACATTTGTAGGGCCCTGAGTTCTATCTTTGGCATTAGATGTATCCAGATCACCACAAGGTAGAGGTCTTGTCTCTGAATTTCATTAGGTGGAGTACCCCAGGGCACTGTTAACAATAACAAAGAGCATCACTATCACTATCACTATCATTATCACCTCGTTGTTCATTGATTTGCTCGAGCAGGCCCAGTAACGTCTCCATTGTCCCGTCACCTGCTAGTGTAGCCCGATGACATATTGGGTACTCCTTCAGGATCAGGGGAATAAGGACCACTCATTACTACTGTTTTTGACATATCGAGTACGCCACAGGAGGCTTGTCAGGCTCTGCCGTGAAGGCGGGATACTCTCGGTAGCTTGCCAGGCTCTCCAAGACAGATGGAGGCTTTTAGGGCAGCCTCTAATCACCTTTATAGGTGTTTCTAGTCAGGCATATAGGTGGGTATGATATTTTCAGTAGCCTGCCAGGTTCTCTGAGAGTGAAAACTAGAGAATAAGAGGTTGTGTGGCCGCAAATGTAGCCGTTTGCTTCCAGGAGCTTGGTTTTAGAGTCTCTGGATTCTGGCTGTGGATGGGTTTACACAGCAGTTGGTGGGTATAACTGTCCAGCTACTGGAAGGTGGGGGGAGCTGGGTGGAGGAGGCCCAGACCCGAACCAGGCAGGCTTGGAGATCTCAGCCCTGGGTCCCGCACAACTGGGTTCTTCTGTCGGTTTCTCATCCAAGCGTGACGAGAAGAGAGTTGTCTCAGCATGGTTTTGGCTGGGTCCCAGAAGTCTTCAACTGTCAGAGCTCTGCTCAGGGCAGAGAGGGAAATTTAATCCGCCCTCTTCCAAGGGGCCCCAGTGAGGACATGCAGGCACGGGGGCAGGAGACTCTGCTTTGTTCTCTTCCGGGAGCTTGGTTTTAGAGTCTCTGGATCCTGGCCATGGATGGGGTTACACGGAAGTTGGTGGGTGTAACTGAGAGTACCACCAGTAGTAATTTCTGAGTACAGAACTAAGAGTAACCCCTGAGCATTACCAGGTGTAGCTGTGTGTGTGTGGGGGGGGGCACAAAAAAAGGTAAGAAAAGAAAAAAGAAAAGAAAGTTAGTATTGGAACACCTCTCCCATGCACCCCTATGCCATTCAATTATGTAGGTCCTAAGAATTCTATAATGCTAGCATTGTAGAGTGAAGTTATTAAGAGAAACCACTTGGTCTTCAAAGCCAAAAGGCTTACTATCTTGGCATTTATAGAATTTATATAGTTTTCTTATCTCTGTTGTAAGAATTTTTTAAAAACTTTTCAAAACTGATGTATCTGTAAAATAGAATGAGGACCCTAAAGACAATTTGGCAGAGGAGAAGGAGGCAATAAAATTTCTACAGACTTCAGATGCAAGTATATTTTGAATTTGATTTTTCCTCTTTATGTATTTTTTATTTTTTTAACTGAAAGTGGTAAAATAATTGTGAATCAAGGAAATCCATCAATTTACATTAAGGTATGCATATGTAAACAAATCATCCACAAATTTGGGTCACTGGTGAAACTGACACTGGTTGTAGGATTGGTGTTAGAAAATTGTATGTCAGAAACTCAGTTATGAATAAATTTGTAAATCATGGTGACTTAACTTAAAAAAATAAGTAAATGAGTTACTCAACTTATTTGGTAAAAAGGGGGAAGAAATTTTTGCCAAAGAGAAGGATGTTCAGAATGACAAGTGTCTCTTTCTGTCTTGCCTGAATCTTAGCTGGATAGTGTGAGGGTTCCCCTGGGAGGCTCTGACAGAGAAGTTAATGACGCTGCACAAAGAAATTGTCTGGGAAGATTGTTCAAACACAGATACTTATTTCTAGATATCCAGGGAGATTTGACCTTCTGCATTTACAATTCACCAGTCTGTTGTACATACTTTGTTTTTATGTATTTTTTTTTTTGCTTTTTTGGGTCACACCCGGCGATGCACAGGGGTCACTCCTGCCTCTGCACTCAGGAATTATCCCTGGCGGTGCTCAAGGGACCATATGGGATGCTGGAAATCAAACCTGGGTCGGCTGCGTGCAAGGCAAACGCCCTACGTGTTGTGCTATCACTCCAGCCCCATGTTGTACATACTTTGAATAACAATCATCTACCTGGGTATATCTTCTCAAAAAATACTTTAAACACTGGCTTACAAAGTTGTTTGTAATACAGCTGTTACAGGTTTTTGATTTCCAACACTAATCTCACCACCAGAGTGATCTTCCACCCACCATTGTCCCCATTTTCCAACCATCCCCCGAGCCTCTCCTCTTAGTAGACATACAATAATTTATTTTATATCACTTGTTACAATCAAATGGCTAAAGGTACTAAAAAATTGTTCAGTTAAAGAAAAAATTTGAAAATTGTTATGTCCCACCATGGGATTATCCCATGGTGGTATATAACATGTCTGATGATTTGCTAAGCTATTTGTTGCTAGTTGAGCTTTCTGTTATTTTTGTTTGTTGAGTTCAATTAGCATATAAGTTACTTTCCCATCTCATTGGTGTGTTCCTACTGAAATTGAAGCACTGTGGAATTTAGAGTTGTATGGCTGCCTGTGTGGCACGCAGTCCAGAAACTTCAGGATCTATATAAATGAGTCGGTGATTTGATATATTGGTGGCTGCAGGAGGTGGGTATGGTTGCCAGGGTTCTGGAAGTATTGAGATGGGGTAGGAAGTATGGAGAGGAGCTTTGAGAAGACCCCAGAGTTCTTAGCCTGCACGTTGAACATCTGGAAATTTCATAATTCAGTGTCTCTGTAAAGATTATTAGTAGAGCTGTGGAGGTGGAACATTGGGGTGGCCACAACAGTGGAGTATAGGTGTGGCTTCCGGGCTTTGGCAGGGTGGGACTTGGCCCACACCCCTTCCCAGGGCGTTAAGCCTGAGACCAGTGTATCCATGAATTTTAGCTGCTTGGCTTGCATCTCCTTGGAGGTATAATCGTGAATCAGAAGAGCAGGACCAGTGCGTAACTATATATTCTTAAAATAGAGAAACAAATGTTTGTACACAGGCTGTCAGGAGCAAAGAGACAACTCATGAGTCCAGCGGAAATATAAGTACTTGTTTTGAAGTAGTGAACTTTTCCAGTAGTGTTCAGAGTGTTTCCATGTCATGGAAGAGCAAGATTTTGAGAGAATGGCTGACCTTTGAATGAATGACAATGAGTAGTTCTGTCCTGATGAGAGTAGGTGGGTCAAAGTGTGACCAGAACATAGTAAGTTAAAGATTTTTAGCTGGGCCAGTTTCATCAGTGACTTTAACCATCACCATTCTGCCAAGAGCCTTTTTATGATGGAATGTGAACCAGATAAAACATCAATACTCTTCAATCACAGATGGAACTCCAGAAACTGGCAATAAATGTTTTTTGAGCACTCAAACATGAACAGCAGTTGTCAGAATTCTCATCTTTTGATAGCAGAAAATGATTCAGTACAGTTAATAAAACAATTCAGCAATTTTATTGCTATGAAGTATGTTTCATTTGAGTTTTGATTGTCATAAATATCTTGCTAGTTAAATCCTGAATCAAAACTACAACTGTGGGATTTGACATTTGAGGAGAAAATTTCTAGTGCTCAGAACTTAAGCACAGTTTTTGTCTTAAGAAAAATGTGCAGTTATTTGAAACAACTGAATGTATTATTTGTTAGTTCCTCTTTTTAATGACAGTAGATGTAATTCATCCATGATTGTGATGCAAAGTTCATACATATATTTCATATATATGACTTGACTTCTGCAGGATTGACTCTTGTATTTCAGTTCTATGTCACATGTGTGAGACATAATTCAGAACTGAATCCTGCTCTCTGAGATTCCATGAGAAAAGATTTACTCTTCCTGAACCTTATTTCATTATTTTTCAACTATGAATGACAACTCATTGTGTTAATGCTGCGTTAACACTAATATATTTAAAAAACATAACACAGATGCTCTCAATAAGTGTTACTTGCATTTTTGCATTTATGGCACAAATTTGAAATCTTGAATGCTAAGAATTGAAAAAGGCAGGTAGTAAAATATGTTGTAGAGGGTGTGGAGGAACTGTAACTCCACATCATATTTGCTCTATGACTCAGAAATTTCACTTTTAGGCATCAAGGGAATGGAAATATTTCCAAATATTCTCATAATGTTTTACACACAAATGTTTAGAAGTGTTATTTTATTATAAAGGTAAAGGCCCTCCCGTTGCTCGTTGATTTGCTCGAGCGGGCCCAGTAACGTCTCCACTGGAGACTTTGTTGTTACTGTGTTTGGCATATCGAATACTCTCGGTAGCTTGCCAGGCTCTCCGAGAGGGGCAGAGGAATCGAACTCGGGTCGGCCATGTTGGCCGCGTGTAAGACGAATGCCCTACCACTGTGATATCGCTCCAGCTATTTATTATAGTTAAAATGAATGTAAACTTACAAATAAAAAAAGTTATAATATATATAATATATAATATATAATATAAATATATATAATATATATAATATATAATATAGTTATAATAAATAGCTCCAGCTATTTATTATAGTTAAAATGAATGTAAACTTACAAATAAAAAAGTTATATATGTATAATGAAAATAGTTTGACAATAAAATATGAATGAGATACTTATGTATGTTACAACACACATGAAACTAAAACAATATGCTGCATTGTTTTGGGAAAAGCCATATACGAAAGGAAACATGTTGTATGATTTCCTTTAGGTTAAATCACAGAAAAGACACATCTGTAGAGACTTCAAGTAGATTGATTAGTAATTGACTAGTACTGGTGTGGACAGTTTAGAGAGAAATCTGGGCTTGAGGTTTTATGGAAATGATGAATAATTAGATTATGATAGATGAATATAATATAATTAGATCAAATTAGATGATGGCAATAGCTACAGAGCTATTTATATTTTTAATATAAATTAAAACTTTTTAATTTATATTTAAAGAGTTGTACACTTAAAGATTCAAATTTCATCATGATCACAATCACGACCATCCTGTTATTCGTCGATTGCCCCAAGCAGGCCCCATAAGATCTCCTTCATCCTAGCCCTGAGAGTTTTTAAAAAGTGCCATATTCAAGGCTCTTTCAGAGTTAGGAGAATGAGACCCTTCATTGTTACTGGTATTTGGCATATTGGGTACGCCACGAGGAGTTTGCCAGACTCTGCCGTGTGGTCAGGTTACATTCGGTAGCCTGCCAGTTTGTCCAAAGTAGGAATGAGATATTAAGATGTTGCGCGGCCGCAAATGCGGCCACATGCTTCCGGGAGCTGGGTTTTATAGTCTCTGGGTCTTGGCCGTTGATGGGATTACACTGCGCCAGGGGGCCAGTTGGTGGGTGTGACCCCCACCTACTGGAATTTGCAGGATCTGGGTGGAGGATGCTCAGCCCCAATCCAAGTAGACTTGGAGATCTCAGTCCCGTGACCCACATGCCTTTGTTCCTCTGCCAGTACCTTCATGTGTGCGGTACCGATTTAAATTATAGGATTTAAATTATAGTAAAATGATACTATATTTGGGGAATGGGCTTCCTGCTATCCTCAGGGGCCCTGGGAAATACTCCGGGTGATTCTTGGCCAACCACAAGAACCATTCAATAATATGGTGGTAAGATATGTTGTTACTTAGGCTCTGTGGTACTGGGGACCATCAGGCCCATCTTTATAGTTTTTGGGGCTACCATGGCCACACCTGGCAATGCTCAGTGAATTATGCTATATTTTTAAGACTGAACATGTTCTTTGGGGTTATTTTAATTTTGGTTTCTGGGGAGCTACACCAGTCACGCTCAGGGCTTACTTCTGACTCAACATTCAGGGAACACCAGTGGGTCCAGGGGACCACATGGGATGCTGGGGTTGAAATCTCGGCTAGCTGCATCTAAGATAAACACCCTACCACTGTACTTTTGCTCTAGCTGAAAAATTTCAGTTTTAAGATTTTGATGATTTCAATGTAGATACTCACTATTGTGAAATTAAGACAGTCAGTGAAATATTTTTCACTTTCTGAAATATTTTGCATCCTCTCAGCTATCACGGATGCATTGCCATTCTCAATTTAGTAGAGAGGGCTTTAGTTTTTTCACTAATAGCCTGCAGGCACAGACTGAGGATACTAACATCTGAAAACGATAGAAAGTCCAGTCAGTAAATTCAAATCAATAACACTGGCTGATGATTCCACATGAGTAAAGAGAGATTTGTAAGATGGAGTGTCTCCACTTTAGCCATTAAGCTTCTCATTCAGCAGTTCTTCATTAAATGCCTGTCTTAAACATAGCAATTGAATACAAGATGTCAGACATGTTTGAAGTATGGAGATCAACTACTTCATTGTTGGCCTTGGGCATGGGATAAAAGGAACTGGATTCAATATTCCCGCAGAAAAAATTATGTGAGGAGAGGTAATTTGCAGCACCTGGAAGATACCATCTAGAGAACAACTGCGGTAGATTTGGTTATGGACAAGCAAGTACACTTAGGATACACTAAGGCCTGTTGTGTGGAAATTCCAGAGACCACCAAAAAGCAGACCAAATTAGAAATTTTGTGGGGACATCCATTACTCAACCCTCAGATTTGATACTTAGAGTTCTGTGTGTGGGGTGGTGGGGTGTGTGGAGTAGAGAGGAAGAGGGGGAGAGAGACGGAGAGATAGACAGAGAGACAGAGAGAGAGGGTTAGAAAGACAAATGTCTTAATCCTTTAATATCTCTCTGGTCCATGACCCTTTTTAAAATGAAAATCCAGAAGTAGTTGCTCGAGCTCGAGCAGGCCCAGTAACGTCTCCTTTGGAGACTTTGTTGTTACTGTGTTTGGCATATCGAATACATCATGGGAAGCTTGCCAGGCTCTGCCATGTGGGTGAGATACTCTCGGTAGCTTGCCGGGCTCTCCGAGAGGGGCAGAGGAATCGAACTCGGGTCGGCCATGTTGGCTGCGTGCAAGACAAATGCCCTACCACAGAAGTAGTTATGGAAGCATAAAGTTATGATTTATAAAGAAATAGCTTTTTAAAAAGTACAGGGAGTTGAACCTTGTATTTTCTTTTGTAGGCATCTATCAGGAGAAATGTGATCTGAGCATCATCCAAGGGCATCTGTGCTATTAATGAATGCACTTTGATTAGATTTCTTTGGTTGGTAGTCATGAGCTGAGAAGTGAAAAGGGTATAGAAATGGCATTCAAAGTTGCATCTAAAAACAAAAATATGCTAGGCAGGGCTCACTGGTGTTAGAAATGTTTTGTAAGAAGTGAGGAGGAAAGATTTGTTACTGAAAAAATCTGAAACTTGGGGCTGGAGCCATAGTACAGTAGGTAGAGTGTTTGCTTTCCACGGGGCCAACCTGGGTTCAATCCCCGGCATCCTATATGGTCCCCCGAGCACTGTCAGGAGTAATTCCTGAGTGCAGAGCCAGGAGCAACCCCTGAGCATCGCTGGGTGTGACCTACTATAGCACTGTCCTCCCGGTGTTCATCGATTTGCTTGAGCGGCCCACTAACGTCTCCATCGTGAGACTTGTTGTTAGTGTGTTTGGCATATTGAATATGTCATGGGTAGCTTGCCAGGCTTTGCCGTGTGGGTGGGATACTCTTGGCAGCTTGCTGGGCTCTCAAAGAGGGCTGGAGGAATTGAACCCAGCTCAGCCGGGCCAGCTGCGCACAAGACAAACGCCCTATTGCTGTGCTATTATTCTAGCCCGAGTGTGACCGAAAGAAAAAAAAATGAAACTTTACGGACTATACTGTGATGTATCCTGTTACTGGATAAATAATAGTGGCTACAATGCCAAATATCCCTTTTATGGAGTACTGTGTTCTAAATGTAGGTCCTTAACCTCAAAGCATCTCATTTGCTTGGGTACTTATTAGGAATGTACATTTTTCATTCTCCATGTTGGATCACAAGTCAGAATCTTTGAGGATCTGATTGTATAATACACATTTTAAAAACACTAAGTCTTAAGAGATTGTATAGCAGGTAGGGCACTTGCCTTGCATCTAGTTTAGTACTGTAGGTTCTATCTCCAGCATCCAATATCATCCCCAAGCATTTCCAGAAGTGATTCCTATGTGCAGAACCAGGAAAAAGTTCTTCACATTTGCCAACTGTGGCCCCAAAACAAAACAAAACAAAACAAAGCAACAAACCCTCCCAATCCAAACTTAAAAAATACTTTTAACTGTTGATTTATGTGGTTTTAAAAATTATGTGCATGTGACATATAATTAGTAACATTGTAAACCACAGAATCTCAATTTAAAAATTAGAAATTAAAAAAGAAATTGATATGAGAGAGAGAGAAAGAGAGAGAGATGATTTCTTCTGGGGCCTCTTAGCTATTGGTGTTTTAGTCTGGATATTACTTTTCTTTTTTTGGAGAGTTGGGATGCTTATCTGTATATAGTGAGATTTTTAGCAGCATCTCTGCCCTCTACTCAAGAAATGTCAAGGGTCTGGAGCATGCTTAACTTGCACATTCCCAAACTCGGTTTTATTCGAGGTCTCAAAATGATTCCCCAAGCCTCATGATCCCCGACTGCAGTCAGTAGTAAGCCCTGAACAATGATGGGTGTACACCCCCACTATTTCCTTCAGCCCCCCTCCAGACCCCTCCAAAAAAAGATTCACCAAAGCCTAGATGTCAAGTAATTTATTTTTCCAGTTTTGAAAATGAAAATGTTGGCAGATATTGTGAATTGTTTCCTGGGGGATAAGAGAGACCAAATTCATCTCAGAGAATTGGTGTCCTAAGTAAGACTCTTCAGAATGGCCTGTTGACCTGAACTGTTAGTGTGGGGTTAATCTTATCTCTGGAAGTGGTGATGAGGAATGTTTAAAAAATTCCCTATGATTTTATTAGTGCTAAGGTTTGAGAGTCACCATTCTAACAGGAGACAGAATTAAGACATAAAATTTGGTGCTGGCTGGAAAGTTAGTGCAGTGGGTAAGCCTTGCTCTTAGCTATGCCAGTGTAGGTCCCTGGCACTGCAAGCAGTGCTCCTCTGAGCCCGTCAAAACAAAAAATTAAAACACACAAAAGAAGCAGAAGAAGAATAAAAAAGAAACAGAAAAAATATATATACGCACAAACTTAAATCAGTGATTTGAATGCTACCTATAAAATCAGTATGTGGAATGTCTTCATTTATCCTTTATAGCTCAGAATTCAGAAAGAGGAGAGCAGGGAAGGAGGGTAGCATTCTATGGGGAGGGACTGCAATTTTAAAGACTATAGTAATGAAGGTGTCACTGAGAAGGTGGTACTTGATCAGAGATGGAAGAGGTGAATCAGTGTGATAAGATTTTAAACATAAAGAAGAGAAAAATGTTCTTGGGCTGGCAATAATCAAATCAGTTCAGAGTGATAGAGGAAGAAATTAGTTACAAAAGAGGTGAGCAAAATAATGAGTGAATTTACTTGTTATGGACAAGGCTTCTGCACATAATATCTGCACTTTAGTTTATTCTGTGCTCTTTTTGACTTTATTGTATGATAATTGCATTTTTATAGCTTTGCTGAGATATAAGATGCTCAAGCAGTACAAAACATCTAGAAGGAGCGAGAATATATTTATATTTCTATCGTCCAGTGCTTAGCTCATTATACTACTAGTACATGGCCAATAAATAGTAAACACTTTGTAAAAATATTAGAAGCATATAGTATGCTGTGCCAGAATCTTGGATCTGAGACCAATAATCTACATTTACTATAGGTTTTCTCAAGTGGTTCTTGAATATGTACATGAATTAGAATACCTTTATTCTTATATAGTTATGACACCCTCTCCTTTAGTTATTTGAAATGTTAGTCAACGGAAACATTTTTTATTGATTAGGATTCTGTGATTTACAATGCTTTTAACGATGGTTTCCCATGCACAATATTTCAAAAGCACACCCATCACCAGTATACTCACCTCCCTCAGCTAAGCATCCAAACCCACCTCCCTTCAAACCCCTATACCCTACAACTCAATAGTGTGGATGGATCTCCCTTTGTGTTACCTTTGGCTCTTCGTTTCTACCTTGCTATATGTTTTTAAGTCCCACATGTGAGAGAAATATAGTCTCTATTTATATCTTTCCTTCTGACATGTCAATGAAATTTTACAAGTATGAAAATCAGGTCTTCCCCAGGTGCACTCTTGGAAGGGGATGGGGCCAGGTGCCCACCCAGCTGAAGCCCTGGCAGCTGCACCCACATCCCACAGCTGCTACCATGCCAACTGCCCAGCTCCAATTCTTCTCTACTTATTTCTGCAAAGACACAAAACCCATGAAAATTTCAGGCACACTGGTTTTTAGGATGAGAACTCTGAGATCTTTTTGGAGTGAAGGTAGGCAACTTCTCCTCACCCCATACTCTTGGAAGCCCCAACAGTCATGCTTGCATCACACAGCCGTCATTATGCAGAATCATCATTTCAATTCTACATATCCTGGTGTTTCTGGAGTGACACCTCCCAAATCCATAATGCTAACATCTCAGTAGGAGCACACCAAATTCACTGGGAAAATAACATAGAAGCCAATAAGCTCAATAAGCAGAAACAATAAAATAACGTTCAGCTAACAACAAGAAGCTTAGATTTTTTTAAATTACACATTCCTTAGACAAGGACTTACCGACCCTGATGTGAGCTATAACATTTTTCACAAATTTTATTTTAATTTTTTAACAATTCCATTATCTCTTTTGTTGTAATAAACAATATATAATAAATTATTTGGTGCCTGCGGAGGGTGACAGTTATGGGGGTAGGTGGGAAAGTGGGGACATGGGGGAGGGAAGAGCACTGTGATGTGGGATTGATATTGGAACATTGAATGCCCATAACAATTGTGTTATAAACAACTTTGTAAATCATGCTGTTCAAATAAAGAAAAAATAAAATATCTAAAACATTGAAAAAAAATAAAAGTAAAAAAAAGAAGATCGGGTTTTCAACTTGAATATTATACTGAGGGATTTTAACTTCCTTAGGGCTTCCTGAGTTGAACATTTGGGGGAAATGAATTAATTTCTTTTATGCTTTTACAGCCCCCAAAATTATAGTAAGAAATATAAATACCTCTTGTTCTACCTGTGATGAGAGTTACTCTGTGGTACATCCTATATCGTCCATGATGGTCTCAAAAATGGTTAAATTTATCAAACATGAAGGATTCCTGGTATCCAATTGTCAGTTTGGTTTTCTTGTTTTTGCTTTGCACTCAACTCACCTCAGCCTGATGAGTTGACTGGTCTCTATCATTATGCTTTGATAACTTAATATAATAACCTTGAATTATTTCTTTAACCTTCTCTTTTCATGTTTCATGTTTGGGGTCATTTTCAGTATTTGAAAAGAAACTATTCTTCAACATGTTACTCTCTGGTTACGTTGCTCTACCTTATTTGCCATAGGGAAACTTAGTGATTAAATCTTACCAAAGTCTTGAAGCTGTGATGGTTTGAGCTGCTAGGTTTTTCTGTCTTATTTCCCCCTCTGTGAGTTCAAGAGGTTAGACATAGTCTGAGGCAACACTTAAGGAGTCTGTATCTTGAGAAAACAATTGGATTATTTGGATTGAATCCCCTGTTCTTGTTTTTTTTCTCTCCCCTTCACATTGAAATGACTGGGTGGGTAAATGTCTAAATGAGCTTTAAATTTATTTTTTTGAAAGAGAAAAGGTAAAGGTAAGAGAAAATGCATCAAAATTTGAGAGAAAGCGCCTTTGCATTAATTACTGAGTACTCTTTGTGAAGTCCTTGTGACATTCAAGTTGAGTGGAAAACACCTGAGCAGTTTTTGTTTACTTAATTCAGCATACATCAGTTGTAGTAAAAGGAAATTGATCTGTAACAAAAATGCACAAGAAATTTATGAAGGTTAAAACAATTAAGGGCTTTTGCACTTTAGCAAAGTCCCTAGACTCACACAGGAACCCAGTACAGTTTGCCTCAAAAAGCCTGGTACCAGTCATTTGGTTTTCTTGTTCTAACAGTCACGGCTTGAGTGGTGATATGGAGATAAAGGTTTAGCGAAAAAACTTGGTGCTTCCTCTGCATTGTGAGGAGGATTGGTGTGTCATATTTGGGCAAGGAAGTACTGAGATGAAACAGACAGGGGCTCTGAATGATGAAATCTAGTTTTTTCCTTTGTTGTGCTGTTTGAAAATATTAAATGAAGGTAATTGTTGTTGCAGGGCACTGAATATCACCATCCGAAGAAAGTTTTCCTTCTTTTTCATCTAAAGGATTGTTCTCAGGATCTACACAAAGAGGTATGCTCAGTTAGGTATTTAAGGCTCTTAATTTAGAGGCAAAGTTGATAAATTCCCTTTGGAATTTGTTCTATTTATATTTTGAAATATTTATTTCAATAAGTCTATTTAATTTGTGGCAATAAGTTATTGCCAGGAATTTTTCAGAAAAACGAAAAGAATGATGTTGCTGTTTTGCTTTATTTATAAAATAAGGTGTTCTAAGAATCGCACCATTTTGCCAGTGTTTTGGGCAGGGAAGAAAAATGAATGGACAGGAGAGTAAATTTCATCTAAGAGTTGTGTGGTGAAATACATACTTTTCTTGCAACTTTTCTTCAATTAATATCCTCCCCTACATATGACTTAAACATTAGAAATGATTTTGGCTCTCATAGTAATCATATGGAATTTAAACAGAATATTCACAGAACGGTTTTCTCACTAGAAGATTTTTGATCTCAGATCAGTTTTCTGCCATTTTAAATAGGATTTAGAATTCTAAATTTTTCTTGTTTAGCATGTGGTACAAAACCTTAATGAGTAACAGTATGCTTTGCTTAATCATTAAGGTTTCTCAGGGTGAAGTATGCAGAGATATCAAAATCTAAAAATTTACCTTTATGTATTCTGGAGGTGGGGGGTTGGGAAGTTCAGATAAGATAGTTGCAAGATTTTTTTCTGTCGAAGAACAGGTAGTAAATATTTTAGACTTTATGGATCATTTGGTCTCTATTACAAGTACAAGTACATACAAGTACAGTGTTATGCTGTTATAGGAGAAAAGCTTCCCTAGGAAATATATAAATAATTGTGCATGGTTTTTTAATAAAACTTTATTTATTGACATGGAGGTTTGTACTTATTCACATGCCATGAATTTTTATTTCCCTCACGTTCTCTCAAATGCCGGGAATAAAAATGAAAACAAAAAATAAAGTGCATTATTTGACTTGCACATTGATGTTTGAAAACAAGACAAGTTCTCCTATGATTCTCCAAATATTTTGTGCTCATTAACATGGCAGAGAACTTAAATTATGTTCCCCAGCGTGAGATAATATATTTTCCATCAGATACTGCACTGCACTGCACTGTCCTCCCGTTGTTCAATGATTTGCTCGAGCGGGCCCAGTAATGTCTCCATTGTGAGACTTGTTGATACTGTGTTTGGCATATTGAATACATCACGGGTAGCTTGTCAGGCTCTGCTGTGTGGGTGAGATATTCTCAATAGCTTGCTGGGCTATCCAAGAGGGGCGGAGGATACTGTGAAAGAATATTTAACATTGAAGACAACTGGTGTCATTTGGCTATTGGTTATTTGTGATCTAGGAACTGTCTTTTTCATTCCAGTCATCTGGTCCTCCCAGACATACTTCTCCCTCTTCTAACCTCTTTACTCTGCAGGTAGTTAACAACTCTTGAGAGAGTTGTTGTCCACTTGGCAGGTGCCTTTCCACAGGTCTTCGAATAGGCTTGCTCAGATCTCATTTTTACTGTATTTCAATGATAAAAGGGATTCATTTCAAACAATTGACAAGCTTGTTTGCATCAATGCAGGCAAATTTGTGTAAGAAATCAATGGAGCCCCCACCTCTGACCCTCCATACACCTGTGTACAGAAATGATGACTGAAAAGGAGCACTTCTGCTGAAGAAATCATTGCATGAAGTCTTTAAGTATTCTCTTAAATGTGCAGTTAACTTTCTCTAAATGTCCTATGAAAGTTTAAAATAAGATGAAGCCTAAAATGAATCAATTTCCCTGCCTTAGTGCTTGAGTTGAGTGTCCTTTGGTAGGTTACCTCACCTCTAATTTTGTCGAATGAAGAAACTGAGCTGTGTAAACTGTAAGAGCTTCGTGTATATTCATAACGTGAGATAATAAAGTTTAAGTAAATAGATAAATAAACAAATCAGAAAGTACACAGATCATGGTGTTCTTGGTGTCATAGATTAAACCATGTTTCCTTCAAAGTTCTTATGTTGACATTCAACCCCCAAAATCCTAAATTGTGATCACGTTTGGAAGTGGGGCTTTTAAAGCAGCAGATGATATAAAATGAAGCCATTTGGATGGGCCCTTCCCAAGGAACAGTGGGTGATATGGGCTTTCAAAGAAGTGGTTTAGTTAAATCAGGCCAATAGAAATGGAGTTCACTTAAGAAGAGAGATACTGGGATTACTGGAACACAGAAAAGATCATATGAGGTTAGATAGTCAGAAGATATCCTTTGTGAGCCAAAGAGAGATCTTCATCATCTGCACTAGAAGCCCAAATTTATCTAGCCTACCATCTCTTTCTCTCTCTCTTTTTTTTTTTTCACTAAAGCACCATGATTTATAAAGTTATTTATAGTTGGGTTTTAGACACACAATGTTCTATTCCAGCATCAATCCCACCACCAGTGTCAACTTCACTCCACTAATGTTCCCCGGTCCACTCCTATTATTCCCTCCCACATCCCCTCTGCTGTGATATTGACAATCACCTTTTACGTTTTGGTTGTTAATGTTTGGATCTCATGATTTTAGTATTGTTGAGTTTGTGATTTGTATATTTAACCCTGGATGCCTGTGACCCCTGCACCATGATGCTTGTCATTATCTTCCCCTCACCCCTCCATTCTATACCGCCTTATACTTTGGGGCTATGGGTAATCTAGGCATCCCCGTTTTAAGCCATTGCATTCCCTAATCCAGTTATTCTAAATACCACACATCAGTGATATCACCCTGTGTTTATCCTTCTGGCTTAACATGATATATTTCAGTTTCATCCATGTTGCCATTAATTGGATGACTCCTGCACCTGTGGCATACCACCTTTTTTAAGAAAAAAAATGTCATTCATTGATTAGCCTGAAATCTATGTACTTTAAATAAACAAACAGTAATTGTCTCTCCCCAGCCCCCCAACTTTCTTTATTTTTTAAATTTTTTTGTATCACCATAAGATATACAGGTACACAGTTGTTTGTTACTGGGTTTCAGTCATACAATGTTCCCCAAACCCAATCTTTCAACCCTTCACCAGTGTACATTTCCCACCACCAGTGTCCCCAGTTTTTTCTGTCCCACCTACTTACCCCTTTCCCCCCACCCAACTCTTTCTCTCTTTGTCATATTTTGGTTTGTATTACAGGCACTGAAAAATTACCATGTTTGTCCCTTTACCTATTTTCAGCACTCCATTCCTGTCCAGGGTGACCTATCATTGTCATATATCATATGTCAACTATCGTTGTCATATAATCCCCTTCTCTATACTAACTGCCCTCCTCTATCACTACTTGTGTCAAGCTTCCACTCCTCCTCCTGACCCTTGTTTCTACTGTTCTTGGGCACTAGTCTCATACTGTAGCTTTTTTTCATATCCCACAAATGAGTGCAATAAGTCTACGTCTGTCCTTCTCCCTGTGGCTCATTTCACTCAGCATGATACTCTCCATGTCCAACCATTTGTATGCAAATTTTAAGACTTCATTTTTCCTGGTGGCTGCATAGTATTCCACCATGTAGGTGTACCATAGTTTCTTTATCCAGTTGTCTGATCTTGTGTACTCAGGTTATTTTCATATTCTGACTATTATGAACTGTGCTTCAATGAACATAGAGGCACACATGGCATTTTAGCTGTGTGTTTTTGGGTCCCCAGGGTATCTGTTTCCTGGAAAGAGCACCGTCCTGGAACTGACCTCATGGATCAGGGGTCATGGTGTGAACAATGTTCTTTCACTTTTCTCACCACATTAACTTTGGTGAGGTTGAAACTGAAAGAAGAGATGATATGATATTATGGACCTCGTGGCCATCCTTTGGATATTGATAAATGTATAAATGTCATTTCTTTTCAACTCTGATTTTTACATGAAAATAGACCATTGTAAAGTGTAAGAGATACTTTATTTCACAGTTTTACTGATAAAGATAAGTAATTTTTTTGCATTATTTGGGAAATAAAATAGTTTTATTTAGAGAAGTATGAGGTGAAAGAGAGAGACAGAGAGTGAGAGAGAAATAGAGGGGAGAGAACGTATAGGTTTCACTTCTTCACACAGTAAAAGATGAGTATGCATCTCAGGTTGAGGGGCCAGAGTGATAGTATAGCAGGTAGTGTGTTTGCCTTGCATGCGGACGACCTGGGTTCAATCCCCGGCATCCCATATGGTCTCCCAAGCACCTCCAGGAGTAACTCTTAAGCGTAGAGACAGGAGTAACCCCTGAGCATCGCTGGGTGTGACCCCCCCAAAAAAACCAAAAAAGCATCTCAGGTTGAGATGGGAATCACCTCCAAGATGGAAAAATGTGCCAAAAAATGTTTGTGTATTTTAAATTTGTTACTGTGTTTTGGATCATACCTGGAGGTGCTTAACTACTACTCCTGGCTTTGATCTCAGATCACTCCTGGTGGTACTTGGGGGATCACTAGCAGGTAGTAGTTGAATCCAGGCCTTCCATGTGGAGAAAAAGCACCTTAACCCTGTACTATCTCTCTAACCCTTTTTGGAGTTTTTGATTTATTGATATTTATCATATTAAATACTAAAACTTAGAAATTAGTTTATTGCTTTATTTAAAATCAGTGTAAGGTAGGATAACTTATTTTAAATAAAAAAATCTCGTTTTATATTTGTATTTATTCACAAAATACAACTCAGTCAGACAGGACATGTTTAATGCAACTAAACACTGAAGTGATTAAAAATGAATGGTGGATGTTTACAATTATATTACTTTTTCTAGTGAAAAAGTATTGTTCAGAGAGTTTTGATGCATTGCTCAAGGTTACCAAAGATTACTAAGGATACTTTAGGAAATCCTTCTACTGGATTAAGATTTTCTTTTAAAAATTGTGCTGTGCTATGTATCTAGAGTACCAGTTCTCAGCCAGATTGTTTTTAAACTGAGTCTATTTGTGCAATAACTTACAGGAAAGAGGTCCCAAGGGTGGTTACTCAGTTTCATTAAACTCATGAAGAAGGCTGGAGTATGCTGAGGAGAAAACCGGGAATTGAGGAGAAATTTAGGCAAACTTTGAAGTCCAGGAAAGGACTTGATAGGAACAGTAAACAAAGTTCAGGAAAGAACATACAAAAAGACACAGTTGTTGGATAGACAAGAAAGAACTTTTGTGAACATGGGTTATAAAGAGAGAGGAGGCCAAGTGATGGGGTAAGGGCAGTTTTAGCATATCAGGAGTCTAAATTTGTGAGGCATCTCACTCCAGCGAGGCTGCAGATAAATGGTTTCTAAACAGTCCTCCTTGCAGGGGTTGGTGAAGGATTCCACCCAGGATTTTGGTCATTTAATTTCATGACTGAACCAACTGAGTTAACCAGTCACAGATGTTTTGTTGATAATCAGAAGAATTCATGTGAGCTTGGTGAGGACATTTCCCTGTCCTATAAAATGCTGACAGTTTAACAGTGATCCTGTGTGAAGTACTTGCAATCTCTATCTTGAGAGGCAGTTCTTAAGTGCAATGGTTTAATGGTCATTTAACATGATAGGTCTTCAGAGTGTAATATCATTTGCCTGCCAGTTAAAATGAATACTTCTCCATGGGAAGTCAAAGATCATGTTAGCGTAACTTGAATTAGGTAAAGGAGAGTGTCAAGAAGTGAATGCCAAAACAGAGAATGGGGAATAAAACCTCTTGTATGCCCAGCCTGTTCATAAATCTTACATAATTAGAGAATACCACCTAATCCTCACTATCTGGGAAAATATACTTAGTCTGAAATAGTGCTAGTTTATAAGAAATGCTGCTTTATCTTTATCTACTCTGCTTTTCTTGATTCTCCAGCTATATACTTGCCTATTTTTATTTGTTAGCTTTATTTTCTACTTTGTTAAAATTGAAGCTGAAAAGCATGGCTCCCTAAAATGTGTGTGTCCTCCCTATTCCTCCTGGTACAAAGAGACCAATGTGCCTCCTCATGTTCAAATTTTGCCCTCCCTCATTCATTCTCTCCCTAATACTCCTGGTTATCTCCCTTTCCCAGTTCCCTGAGGACATCAGTCCCTCAAATGCGCCTGCTTTTTTTTTCCTTCAGTCTCTGCTAATGGATTTGTTTGTTTGACAACTTCTGCTGTTTTCTCCTATTGTTTTTAATCTGAACATATTTTTGGCCTCGCACTTAACTACGTAAGCAGTTACTATGATGGCCTTAGATGTAGGCATGATGGACACTATTTAGTGTGTCCCACTTCTTAGGGGCTGGACTGATGCCATTTGCATTTGTTCCATCTCTAAACTTTGGTGCATACATTTTCATACTTGATGCTTTTGGTGTGTGTGTGTTCAGTATCTGAAACATTTTTTGCTGTGCGTGCTCTAGGCACATTCTAAGTAGTGATCTTACTATGTTTAAATAAATCCCATAAGTCCTGCTGGTTCCTTTAGTGCTTCTGAATTGATATTTAAATGAAAAGTGAACTCTGTAAGTCAAGCTCACCATCTCAAGCCCAGATTTAGCATCTCCTTGAACTATTTTCCTTTTTACTGTCATTAGCGACTTCTGACACCCGAATACTAAGGCTGAGATTCTGAGGCTATGACCTGGGGGTGGTGTTTACCACAAAATATTGAGATATAAGCAAAGAACTTTATTAGTATGTGTTAAAAGGGTTCATAGCGTCTTCCAAACACAAACTACTTGCCCAATAATTTTCAGAAGGAGTTTGCAAACAACTGTCATAAATATAAAGATATAACTATCATAAACATAAAGATATAATTCTGATCAAGTCTAATTTCATGTTAAACAGGTAGATGCACAATACTGAATATTTTACTGATCATTATCTTTTGCCACTCTAATTGATATCTGTTTGTTAAAGTAAGATATTTGGAAATATGACTGAATTTTGCAACCTGAGGCTCATTGCAGTGCATATTTTATATGCTTTATGATATGTCTCCTTCAAACTCCTGTGAAATTTTATTTTCTACACCTTAGTACATTTTTTGCCAAAATGTGCTGCTTAATCGTATGTTGACTTTCCCCCCATATGACACTTCCTAGATAGTATGACTTGTCACCCTTACAATCAAAAGAAACACACTATTTCTAAATCACACAGAAACTCTGGGTTTTAGGATATTTGGCCAAAGTTCCCTAATGAGAGAGCTTTCACTCAAGGATGAAGTCTGATTCCAAGAGTGATGACCAAGATCCTTTATGCCTGATCATATTCTGCATTTCATCTTCAACTTTCCCAAAATCTAGAAGTTTCATATCGATGAAATGTAAATCCAGGAGTTTTATGAACAATTCCTTCAGGCTTTTTAATCAATCTCTATTCTGAATGATTCATCCTTCTAATGGCCACTTTCATTCCTCAAACTCAGTCTATTCTTCATTCCTCTTTACTCTTTAAAATATTAGGATACCTCAAAGCTTATTAAACTAACATGTGCATAGAAGCAAATTAATGGCTCACTAGCAACATGCAGTGCATTGGAAGCAACCATGATTTAAGATGAATTTCTCAACACCATGCAGCATGGTTTAAGTAGACTTTGTAAAGAAACAGAAAATGTATAAGCTTGAAGTGATCAAGGTAAGGGGGAATATAAGGATCTCCCATCCTTCCCTCAACTCATCAAAGTGTGCTGATGGGTTGTTATCTGCTGGGCTCCCAGTGGTTTTGTGATCCAAATACTGAGTAGTCTTTCCTTGTAGATGTCTTCCGTGCAATTTTGAGAAAACAAATTTCACAGTGGAGGACATACTTGGTTCCAGACCAACTGAAGTTTGAAGTTCATAGTCTTGGGAAAGCAGTTAACTAGCATCTGAAGTCTATGGAATTGCTTACCATTTCTGTGACTGGTGGTGGGATGTGTGTGCTGTGGGGAGCTATATGTGATGAGCCTAGGATTTTGTTTCTATTGGAAATCACCTATGGATGCAGTCCACTTTCAGGCAGGACGGGGAGCTGGTTCAATGTCCAGATAACTGGGAATGAAATCTCAGGGTCATTTTTGGATTTGCTTGCTTACTCCTTTACCCTTAAGTGTTCTGATTGTGCCAGATCTTTAGTGGTCCATTAAGTGGAAAAATAAACTTTGGAATTTTTTTTTAAGAAAAATCCACAAAAATAGTGAAACAGAATGGATAGAGGCTTGGGAAAAATTCCTTTGACTGCTGCTAAAATCAACTGGGCCACTGGGCAGAGTTCCAAGTCAAGTGTCAAATAACTATTCCCTACTGATATAAAAGGGCTCTCTATGAGATTACAGGTACCTATTGAGGTGATCAGTGTTTGAGACAATTCATCCCTACTGAGGAAAACACAATTCCTTATCTCTGTATAGGTTGCTGAGAAAATATAACTTGATATCTGTGTTGTAAAAACTATTAAATTACAATAATTTTGCTGGGCCATGTTAGGACTCAAAATTCAATCTCTTCAGCACTGATTCAATGAAAGAGTCCAAAAGCATGTGTTACATGTGGGTGTTAGTCTCCTTTAAAATACACGCAGAGAATATTTTCTGAATGTGGAAAAGCAAGGTTTTGAGATCAAAATAGTACTTTTAATACAAAATAAGAATAGGAGACACTTAAGAAGCACATCTATGCCAAATGATGACAAACTTACTTAGTGTTTAATCCATTTAAAAGGCTGCTAGAGGCTTTTAAAAAGTGAATCATTGTCAAAATACTTCATTTTAACTCCATTTGTGGCTACTTCCCATCCCTGTTTCTATAAAGCGATAGACCAAAACTGAATATTTCTTTTCTGTCCATGAAACTGACTAATTTTTAATAATGCATAGTTTTATAGTTAATTCATTTTTAATAATGCATAGTTTTATACTTGCTTATAGTGAATTTTTAAAATATCTAACAGTGAATGTTCAGTTAAAATCACTAATTTCAACTAAATTTGCATATGTAGAATTTTTTATAATACTGATTTATAACACTCATCAGTTTCATAATTTTGTTCAAACTTTGATATATTAAAAGTTATTGGCAATGCAATTATGGTATATGTTTAGAATATGGAATTTTTATATATGAATCTATTTAAACAAGTAAAACCATGCTTCATGACTGCAGTGTTGAATTTTACACTTACTTAAGTTTGATTAAATCATATTTAAATTTGGAAAACTGAATGTATAAAAATAAATCATCCATAATACATCTCAGTTCTATTTTTATTTTTGATAGTTTTTATTGCTGTAACACTGCATTGTAACATCTCAGTAGTTCATAAAAAATCAACACTATTTACATCATTAAGTTTAGCATTGAAAGTCCTATACTGTGTGTATCAGTATTATCTTAAACTAGTGTCATATTGTAAGTCGACAGTTCTTTAAGGAAGAACATATTTCCTGATATTAATTCTTTTTGAAGTTGTGAATTTAAAAATATTTGCATATTTTGTCATATTGGTTTATGCTATAATAACCATTCTTTTTTTATAAATATAAAAATATTTCTAACCTTAATACTTTAGAAATAATAATGTTTGTATTTATACTGATTGTTCTATAAGGGTAGTTTCCTAGAAATCAAATCACTATATCAGTAGTCAAATAAGGAGCTTCATTCATATCTACAAACTACTGTTGGGTGAAGTACTCACATCTAAAATTGCTATCAGTGCTATATAAAAACACTCCTTTTATTACTTTTTTGCAGTGTTAAATTTTACAACCACAGTAATCTCATTTGCTATATTCATCCTTTTGCCTACTGTTGTGAGGTACTTTGTCACTTGTTTCTATTTCTGGTTTCTCTATTTGTCTCTACAGATGTGTCTATTGGTTTATTCACTACTATAACTGTTTTTAATAATGGATAATTAAGCCCTTTTTTAATTTTTTTGTTGTTTTCACCACTTTCTGTCACAATTAACACATACATACATTTTTTTACTTGAAGATTAATCAAGTAAAATCAAATATGAATTAAAATGGTACTTCACAGCAAATAGGCCTCATCTCAGTAATACGTTACATTTCTCTTTTATCTCTGTGATTTACTATACTTTTGTTTTTTTTTGTTTTTTGGCCACATCTGGTATCCCTAATGCTCAGGGATTACTCCTGGTGTTCTCAGGAATCACTTCTAACAGTGCTTAGTGGAACACTGGAATGCCAGGGATTGAACCTGGATTGGCTTCATACAAGGCAAACACTTTACCTTCTATAATATTGCTAAAAGCCCCACTTTTTTTTGAAGCTTGGTACCCTTATCAAGGTAGTCCCATTTCACAGTGATAGTTATCATCCCTTACACATTTGTACACGGGTGTTTTTTTGTCAGTTCAGACCTTTATTTATATCAGAAAAATATTCTTGAAAAATTTTCTCACTTGACTAAGGTAATACTGTAACCTTGGTCTGATTTTGATTTCAGTAATTTGTTTACTCAATTTTTAGCATCTTAACTTCATTCTATTCAGCTTTTCCCAGCGTATTTTTTCAAATTTCTGACTAGGTGTTAATATATGCATATTAAAATATATAAATAACTTTCTAAATAACTTTCTGTAACTTTGTTAGTTTTGTTTTCACTAGCATTTTTTTTTCAAACTAGGCTAAAATTTCTGTTTTATTAAACTTGGCATGCCATATTTGTCTTTTTGTTTCAGGGGTTAGTCACATGCGAAGCAAGTGCCTTAACCCTTGTACTATCTCTCTGACCCTACAGGGTAATTTTATTTAAATTAGGTTATTTTATTTATTGTTAGGTTTTATCTCATCTTCTCTTATCTTAGGTTTGAAATAGTCAAATCCTATATAAGATTTTCATTGTTTGTGGTCTGAATTTCCATTTTTTTCAGAGCACTTTATAGTCAAACCCAATTTACATTAAAGAATGTTATGTAGTAGTAAATTAATAAGTTAAAAATAATGAAGCTACACAAATAAAATGATTTGAAATGTAATGAAACTGATCAATAGAATACACTTAGATAAAATAATAGCAAACTAAAAGAATCAATAACGTATAATAAATAATTCAGATACAGTAAAATGAAACTTTTTTTTTATTCTGCACCAAAATTTAAGAAACAGTTTGTTGTTACTTTTGAATCTATCCTCTATGCTTTTCTATTATCATTGTTTTTTTTTCTAACAGAGAATTAGCACTGTCCTGGATTTGGTATTAACTATTATCTAATTTGAGCCTATCACATAAATATGCTGAAATAATGTATTGTGTCTGAATATTTCACGAATACTTTGTTTTTCCACACGACTATTGTGAGAAAATATTTGCTTTTTTAAAATTTAATTTTATTTTTATGAAGTTTTCATAATAGTTCTGGCCGAGCCAGGTTTGATTCCTCCGCCCCTCTTGGAGTGCCCAGAAAGCTATCGAGAGTTTCTCGCCCGCAGGGCAAAGCCTGGAAAACTACCCATGACATATTCAATATGCCAAACACAGTAACAACAAGTCTCAAAATGGAGACGTTACTGGGCCCACTCAAGCAAATCGATGAACAATGGGAGGACAGTGACAGTGACAGTTCATAATAGTTCATAATAGTTCATTAGACATAAGATTCAAACACCAATCCCACCTCCATGCACCTTCCCACTACCATAGAGAAAAGGATGTGAAGATTATTATATTTCACACTGGTTCCATTTAAGCCCTTGTATAAGAGATTACAAACATAGGTTAAACCCAAACAAATGTGTCCTACTTCTGGTACATCAGTGGGCTAGAGAATAAGTGGTCACACGTCCATGAATGTGGTAGAGCGCTCCAGGGCGTTCTATGTCCCCCTCTTCTGGGAACTTTATTTCATGGTCTTTAGATCTTAGCCATTGATGAGATTATATGATGCTGGAGGCAATTTATGGATGTGACTGCCAAGCTACTGGAAAACTGGGGAGCTGGGGGAGGAGGCTCAGTCCTGTTCTGAGCAGGCATGGAAGATCTCAGTCACAAGTCCTTCATACCTGGGTTTTTCTGCAGGTTCCCTCATAAATGAGGCTTCTCCGAGTCTGTGGAGAGTGACCTTCAGCATGGCTGTGGTTGGGATCTGGAGGTTTTTGGCTGCCAGGGTTCTGCTGGGGTGGGCAGAGAAACTCAACCCATCCCTCTCCGAGTTTCCCCAATGAAGACCAAAAATATTTTATTTTCAATTGTTTTGAATACTTCATTTAGGGGGTCTAGTTACCAGTTTAATAATGAGGTAAGCATCTTTTTAGAAATTTCTTATTTTATAAGGTGGTTCACAATATTTGATTACATTTAATATCCAAACACCAATACCACCACCATTATACCTTCCTACCACCATATTTGGGATTTTTCCATCCCAAAATACAATCCCTGTCCCGAAGCAGAATTGGAGTAATATATTTTGTATTTTTTTGTTATGAAAAACCTCTGAAAATGCTATTAAAAGTATCCATAGTGGAAAGAGTGAAGATTGTTCTATTTTGGCAGGGACCATTAAGACCTTCTATAAGATATCATTTAACATGTTGTTAAAGGTTGAACTTGTGAACCTTTTATGCACATATGTACATATATATATATATTTTTTTTCCCTTGATGATTGGTTCCCTACTATTTGAACCGCATCAAATGTAGTATGGTACTCTTGGAGTGTTGGTAGGGTGTATTTTATACTGTGTTGCGTGGCTGCTTTGGCCATATGGTCCAGGAATAGGTTCACTCCTGGGTGAGGTTCAGTCCGCGTGTGTGGGGAGCAGACTTGAGCATGACTGTGGTTGGGTTCTGGAGGTTTTCAGCTGCCAGGGCTGGGTTCCTTGGGGAAGGGAGGGCTCTCACCTGCCCCACTCTGGGGATTCCCAATTGAAACAGCCTGTCGCAGGGTCCAGTGGCATGGCTATGGCAAGCATCATGTTATCAGTGACATGTTATGTTTAGTGAAGTAGCTGTGATTTATTTCCCATTGCTTTCTAGAAGTGATGTATATTTTCTAGAAACTAATTTCTTTCCTACTTTTGTTCTGTTTTTTTTTCTTTTTTAAACCATACCTGGTAATTTTCATGACTTGCTCCTGGTTGTGTGTTCAGGATTCATTCCTGGAAGTGCTGTGCTCAGGGTTCACTCGTGGAAGTGCTCCTGGAGGACCGTATAGGGTAGTGGATATTGAACCTGGGTTGACTGTGTATAAGGCAAGGGCCTTACCTGTTGCACTATCTCATTGACTAAAATTTCTTGATTAATAATATCTTTTCTAAATATATATTCTGTTTGAAGCTTATGGTACATTTTGACACCATATTATTTCTGGTGAAATAGACTAAATACTACTTTAGTTTTTATAATCATATTACCTTTGACTTTTACATAATTTATTTTGACTTTATTTCTGTAGTTCATGTGGGGTAGGAATTTATTTTTTTCTAACAGAGAAACAAATTTCTCAAACATTATTTTATAGTCTATTCTTATCACAATGGTAAATATCATTTATTTAATTAATAAAAAATTCCATATGCATGTGTCTTTGGGAATCTTAGTTCTTTCTGTCCTATTGTGTATCAATTTGTATCTATACTGCTTTGATTTCCTATTGTTTATTTATACCACATCTTGAATTTTGTTAGGTTATATCTCTTATCTTCTTTTTTTCAGACATATTTTGATTCCTTTTGTACATTTTCTTTTTTGGGAGTTGTGTGGTGGGTGGTTGACTTGGGAGACAATATGCAGTGCCAGGGATTGAACTCCGGTTGGCCATATGTGAGGCAAATGCCCTACCATGTATTACCTCTCTGCCCCCAACTTTCATATTTTTATAATTAGCTTTTCAAGTTCCATGATAAACTCTATAGTCCCCCTCCACCACAGTGATGTGGATCAACCCATTACCTCACATATTCTAAAGCCTTAGCCCCAAATGATTCTAACTGAAATAGTTTTGCTTGGACAAAGATAAACAGCGACAATGCATTATATTATTAAATCTATCAGTTCATGGATTTGACCATTACTCTCTATTACTTGACTCCTCAATTTACTTGACTACTAAGGAAAAAATTTTGTTCTCTTTTCCAGTGTATCACAAATATAAGGGATTCATGATATAGATATGTTTTGTTGTTGTTGTTGTTGTTGTTGTTTGCTTTTTGGGTTAGACCCAGCAATGCACAGGGGTTACTCCTGGATCTGCACTCAGGAATTACTCCTGGCGGTGCTCAGGGGACCATATGGGATGCTGGGAATCGAACCCAGGTTGGCTTCGTGCAAGGGAAACACCCTACCCGCTGTGCTGTCTCTCCAGTCCCTAGATATGTTTTATTACTGATATCTTTAGTCACTTGGTTAGGTGATCTGTCGTGTTCCAGCTCTTCAAAAGTACATGTTTTCCCTTATAATCAATAAATCTTAGGGAGATATTTGTGTTTATATAAATCGTGCTTCTTTTTAAAAGTTAATCATTAATTTTATTAATCATATCCTAGAGTATGTGGTTAACAATGATTTTCCAATTTCATTTTTTGTTTAATATTTAGAATTTGTTTTTTTTCTGTAAATAATAAGTCCTTATTTCTTATTGATTCAATGTAATTATTATTAAGTCACAATCTTATACAAGTAATTTTTGGTGTCAGTAGTATGAAGGGAAGAACAATAGACAGGTCGTTCAGGATTATGAAGTTATTATTCAGTACCTCATAAACGTTTCTGGATTGGTTATATGAATATACTAGAAATCAGTTGAGCTTTTATTCTTGTAACTTATGATACTCTAGAAATCTAGCGTACTCTGGACTATATATGCTTTATTTCTCAAAAATCTAGTGTGTTATAAACCAAAATCCTTATTGCATTTCTTGAAAATGTCTTTAAGGGTTTGCAATATATTGACCACTAGAAATATCTAGCTTTGCGAAACAAAAAAATTTCTATGTTCTATCATACTAAACTTATTTGAAAAGGCCACATTTTCTCATGCATAAATAAATGGCATCAATGGGAAAAAAAGAAATTTTGCCAGTGGAATTTTATCAAGTATTTATTACTTTTAACTGATGACAGAATTATGTACTTCAATTCCAAAACATAAGCATGTCTATGGGAAAAATTTGTACAATTTACAAAAGTGGTATGTAGCAAGAGAAATATTATTTTTATAATTAATCCTGAGGTTATTTTTAGATTTATTACTTGTATTTCCCCTAAATTTTATTAGCAGCACCCTCAATAGGAGGATAATGAACAGTTGGATGGATTGCATTAAGTTACTACTTATAGTATTCTTTGGAAACTTTCATTTTAAAAAATATAGTCTTCATAACTGCACAATGATTCTAAGCATCTTAAGTCATTTAAATTTACTTCTTATAAAAGGATAAACTCACTAAACTGAAATATTTGTATACATTTCCTTGCATATCTTAAATGCATCCTAATGTAGGGATATTTTTAAGGAAAAATAAATTTCCAGCTTAAAAAAATAAAATTTATACAGATTTTCCAAAATGCTAAAATGACAGTAATTGAAAGTCCCTGGAACCTTTAAAATTGGAGTGTGAGTATAGCTGAGTTTGCAAAAATATGTTGAATGTTTTTCAGATAAGCAGTAATAATGACTTCAACCTTTTCCACAAAATCCTAAAGGTTTACTTATAAAGATGATGTTGATCCCGCAAGAGCAGAACCAGTATACCAAGTATGTTTGAGAGATGATACATCCAAAGGGACAAATCTATATACATATGAGATGGATATCTCCAGCTTTGATCTTCCAGTGATCTCTGGGAACATTGGCAATGTGATGTGTACTTCTCATAAGGGAGGTTGAAAGTCTCTTCTCTGAGGAACAAAAAAATAACCTCTGAGTAGTGATAATTATTGGATAATTAATGAATTGGATTATTCCAGATGCTTATGGACTCTCTGATAAGCTTTAAAAGAGATCATTTTTCCTTTCTATTCTTTACAATATGTCATATACTGGACATTTTTATAACACATATGTGAATTTGGAATAAGAGAGAAATGGGTCATTTCAAGGCTCATATGGTCCCCCACTGACATTAAGGGAAAATAAAAGTAGTATATGTGCAAGTTTCCAAAATGAGAACACTAAGGAAAGGCACAAAATGAGTGTTTTGAGGCTATGTTGTTAACTGCATACATGTTTAGAATTGTTATTTTGTCCTGGTGAATGAAGTAATCTATCATTCCATACCTTTTCTCTAGCCAAACTTTTATACTAAATTCTCTTTGGTTTATATTAGTAGAGCCATACCAACTTTATCTTTGTCAGTAGTTTCCTGGTATATCTTTTAGCATTTAAAATTAATTTGTATTTGATGAATTTGATTCATAATATTAGTAAGCTTCAGGTATATGAAATTATAGTTTGACAACTAAATTTACTATATTATGAAGATCACCAAAGTTTAGTATTTATCCTTGACCATGTAATTTACCCTTGTTAGCCATTTATTTCAACTCCTTTTGCCTCTGGTTATCACCAAAGTGGCTAGTTTTCATTGTTTTGTTCATGCGTTCTATTTATATTCCACATATGAGTAAACTAGTGATTTTGTATTTTTCATTTAACTGTTCCAGACTTAAATTATGCATCTCAGAAATAACATACTTGAATTTTTCTTTGAAATTTTCTTCCTGTTTAGTACATTTTCCTTAAATAGCTTTATTGGTCCTTTTATCTTTTCTCCTCTATTTTTTAAACATGTACAAACAACTTTATTTTTTATTTCTTGATACAACACAATGGCAAATGGAATTATTATAAATAGATGATTATAAAAATAGATAATATCACAAAAATTTGTGATAATTGTATCTCACAATAATGTTACGAAAGTCATTGAGGATTTATTGAACTGGTTGGTACTGGTTGAACTTTCTGTGTTTCTGTGTTTGTTCATGTAGCTGGTATCTTTTGAACAACTTCTCCATCAAATTTGCAGTGTCCTACTAGGTTTTCAGTACTGTGAAATTTGGAGGTGTTCTATGGCTACAGATGCAGTCACTTACTGCAGTACGGGTAGAGCTGGGATGATTTGACATTTTGTTGGCTTGATGAGGTTCATTTGTGGAGCTGAGCTGTTTATATGTTGGAGGATGTCAGGTATGGGTGAGGACTTCTGGGCCTTTCAGCAGGGAGGGGAATCTTCCCTCTCTCATTTCCAAGAAGGTCCCAGAGATTTCAGACCAGAGATGAATCTATCTGGGATGATTCATCAGCATGGAATTCTTTCCTTCTCTTCTATTTGCAATGCTTTTATCAGATACTGGCAAAAACCTTTATTGACTGCTTATGATTAAAAGTAGGCAACAGGTGACTGGACACTCTGTGACATATTAATGGAACTGCTTGAAGGCAGAAATTCTCAACATCAGCACTTGAGCATTTGGGGTCAGTTCTCTCTTTGTAGATGATTTTTCTGTATTTAAAATATTTAATCCTTGATATTTCCCTAATATTTGCAATTTGCAACCACCAATAACCAAAGTATCTATAGACATTTGTCAAATATTGCTCAAAGGTTGGCTTAGGATACAGTCAGCCTGCTTGAGAACTACTGCTGTAAAAGATATACATGTATCTGATATGGGGGGGAAGCTTCTGGTGTAAGAACATTTTCAAGTCCCTCTCAGTTTGACCAGATTTCCCATAAATAAAACTTACTGTCTTCTCCCTATAACAAAAAGAACATTGAAACCATTTTGTGACTCACAGGGTTAATTTCCAAAACTTCATTTTATAAGCTGTAATTTTCAATCCCACAAAAATATAATAAAAATATAATATATATCATTTATATAGCAATTTCAATATCTAAAGTTATTTACAATTTGAGTGGACTATTGACTTTTTCATACCTGGAATCTATTTGCTTCTGTTATTGAAGTTTTTAATTTTAAGGGCTTTTTTTAAATAAACTATATTGTCTGGAAACATTTTAAAGACTCACATTAAAATTTGGTTTTGCAGGGGAGGACTTGTTACTTCTTTTACCTGAGCTTATCTCTAACCGATACCCATTTAAAATCTTTAAGTGATTATCATCATCTTGATAGCAAGCTAATTAATGGTAAAAACTTTTTTGAGGGCCTTTTCTACATTATCCAGGTCTCTGTGGAAATATTGCTCTATGAAAATTATCAAATGAATCTGTTTTCAGTTTTCAGTTACATTCAAAGTATAGATTTTAGATTACAGTGACTTATTCAGGGAGTTTTGTCCTGTCTAAATTCCATGTTGCAATATCCTTGAACATTCTTTCTTGCATTTTGCATGCATTGAAGTTTTGGAAACACATAGTCAAGGGCACCAAATTCAGCAAAGGCTCTCAAGACTGAAATCTCTTCAGTAACTTCTCATTTCTGCTTTCTAATACTTTTTATTTTTCATTTTGGGATTTTGGACCATACCTACCAGTGCTCTCTGGGCTTTCTTACTCCTGACTCTGAGCTCCAGGGTCACCTCTGAAGGTGCTTGAATGACCATGTGCAGTGCTAGGGACTGAACCTGGATCTGCTACAAGGAAGGCAACTGCCTTTGACGCATGCTACTTTTTATTACTATTGTTTTTATATTTTCTTGTTTTTGTACCAGTTCATAAATACTATTAAATTATTTTTGAAATACTTGATTTTTCAGTTGTTTCTGGAAGGAGAGTCAATTGTGCTCTGCTATGCCACCCCAAATAGAAACTATATAGTAGTAGGTTGTTTTTTCAATTTTTTTTCTTGTTAATGAATGAGCAGATAGCTAATTCTACCAGACATTTGAGGAATGTGTAAAGCATAACAACATAAACAAAAGAAATAGGAAAAGGGATCTTTGATAAAGTGATAGTAGTTTAGGAAAGGAGCAAAGCAGAACTTTGAGTTGGGTATAAAAGTAGAACTTATACCTACAACAATATTCTTAGGGACATCACTCGATCACTGTCATCCCATTGTTCATCGATTTACTCAAGTGGATGCCAGTAACTTTCCATTCATCCCAGCCCTGAGATTTTAGCAGCCTTTCCTTACTCATCTTTCCCAACGACCGTATTGGGGGCTCTTTCAGGGTTAGGGGAATGATACCCACTATTGTTACTGTTTTTGGCATATCAAATATGCCATGGATAGGTTGCCAGGGCTCTGCCGTGCTTGTGGGATACTCTCAGTAGCTTGCCAGGCTTTCCGAGAGTTTATCTATCTATCTATCTATCTATCTATCTATCTATCTATCTATCCATCCCTCTATGATTTTTTGCCTACTGTCTGAACCCCATCAAATATGGTGTTTAATTATGGAAAATGGGTAGGGAGTGTCTTATGATGTGTCCAGAAATATGTTCACTCGTATGTGAGGCTCGGCCCGAGCATGTGGAAAGCATCCTGGAGCATGGTGGTGGTTGGGTAGTGAGGTTGGCTGCTGGGACTGGGTCTCTTGGGGTGGGGAGAGCTTTTACCCGACCCCTCTGGGACTCCCCAAGTGAAAACAGCCTGGCACAGAGTCTGGTGGCATGGTTATGGGTGCCTCATATTATACTCCCTTCTGGGAGGAGCATCCGTGAGTTCTGGAGGATGGCCATTGAGGAGATTATCTGGCACCAGCAGGGGGTGGCTTCTGGGTGTGATCCCTGGGTTGCAGGAGACTGGGGGAAGCAGGCAAAGGATCTCTGCTCCTGGGTCCCGTTGAGCCCAGAGTCCAAGGTCACAAAGTTCTGCATTACCTGGGTTTCATGGGACTTTACTCGTGCATCAGGCTTGGCCTGACCATGTGGAAAGCGGCCTGAAGCAGGGTGGTAGTTGGGTAGTGGAGGTCGGCTGCCAGGGCTGGATCCCTTATAGACATAAAGAAGATAATGCTTCCCTTCACAGCATGAAATTACAACTTTTTGAAAACATAAACTTCTTAGATTGTGTTTACTTTTGTGTAATTTTGTAGGTCTTCAGATAAAAGTTGTGAAGGCATAGTTGAAGAAATGTATCATTATATAGAAAAACTAAGCAGAGAAAGAAGGAAAATAGTACTCAATTGTTCTGATTACCCATGAATAATTTTAAAGATATTCATTATTAAATATCCCCCTTTTTCATCTAATAGATGTATGAAGCTGAATTTTCCTCAAAGTCCAATACAAAGAACATGTCTACAAAATTGAATACAGAAGTATATAGGAAATTCCAATTATTTTATTAAAGTAGATACTAAAGAGATTTATACTGACACAAAATAAAGCTGTGAAACACCTTTCTTACTAATTTGATTTTAGGAAATAGTTATAATTTTCTATTCATTTTTGAAATAAAAGTCCATGAATATATACCTCTTAAACAGAAGCTCTTTGGAATCTTCAATTTAAAAAATGTAAAGAGTATGAAATCAAAATGTTAACTGCTGAATTAGGTGATTAGCTCAGGGATTCAAACATCTGGCAAATAGGACATGCAAAAGACATAAAAATGAATGAGAAAGAATTTCTCAAACAATTCAGAATGTCTTGAGAGTTGGGGACAAGAGTTTCCAGATGGACTTATGAGTTACTTAACAAAATTTGGATACAGAATACATTTTGACATTTCAAAACTCTAGGGAAAATGCTGTGTTCTGAATGCTTTCATGAAAGGGGAAAACATTGCACGTAAATATTTGAGAATCATGATGGCCTCTATCTTTTCAAAGGCAAAACTGGAAGCCAGATGAAATGAAATAATAACTTAAAAGTTTTGAAGGGAAATAAGGGTTTCAGTCCAAAGAGCAAGAAGAATATGATAGTAGTTGGAAGTAAGCCAAAACTCCCAATACATATCCCTACCCCTATGCAGAGTGGAATAAAATAGAATCCTAGGAATTGATGCAAAAAAGGTTGAGGGAGTGAAATGTATCCCTTTTTTTGAACTTTTTTATTGAGTTGTTTGTTGTAATTGATGGATTAACTGATAAAACTTATAGAGCAAAGCTAAACCAAAAATATTGATTCAATTTTTGTCTTTAGGGGAAGTTCTGTGTAAAGATTGCTAATCATGTACCATGTGACTCAGATGCCAATATATTTATACAGCCATAATAAACTGAATTTTAATCGAGTGAGAAATTTCCAAATTATGAATTATACTTGGAGATGATTATAGGGTAAAAGCATAGGAGATGTGAGGAAAGTGTTAGGTAGAAATTAGGAAACAAGTAAATAACAGCTACAAAAGAAAAATATCTTTTGATGTATTAGGGATTGAATACAGGCCTTATTTAACCATGTCTCTGGCCCACAATATAGTCTAAGAGTAAGACATTTGCAAAGGAAAATATTAGAAATAATCAAAAATGTTTGCATAATTTAATTATAATATTTTGGTACATAACCAAATGGTTTCAAAGTTCTTGACCCAACTTTAAACCAAACTGTATATTTTGAGGAATAATAGAGTGTAAAAGAGTTGCTTGTCTTTTCCAGAGTTATACTATCTTGATTATTTTTTGTTTGTACAGAAAGGCTAACTGGCAATTGGGTCAACAGATAATCTTTGTGCTCTCTCCTTGGCAGAATGCCCATTTTGTTTCATACCTCCATTCTCCCCATGCACAGGTTCTTAACAAGTACTGACAATTTAGTTTTCCTAACCAATGATTCTTTGATAAATGCATGAAACTTTACTCTTTCAAAGAGACCTACAGGATATTCCTATTTGTGTGTGTGGGGAGGGGAGTGGGGGGGCACACATGACTATGCTCAGGCAAGTGTCATACCTGCTGTACTGTCACTCTGACTCCTAAAGTAGAATCTTCATTGGTGACAGTGGTGGAAGGAGTCTCTAGACAAGGTTTCATTATTATAAATATACCTAGAGAAAATAGAGGTCTATCATGTGATGAATGAATGGTATTGAGGTTGCATACGATGCTCTGGAATTACACATGTTGTGTTCAAGTTGGTTCTGTCAAGCATGAAGAGTAAGATCATAAGATCCTAGTGACTAAATTAGGTCCTTGAGGCTGAAGAAGTTATACAGAGGGTAGGGCACTTGACTTACATACAACCTACCCAGGTTTGATCTATGTGGTCCCCCTGAGCACCGCCAATTGTGATTTCTGTGTACAGACCAGGAGCACTGAGCACTGCTGGGTATGTCCATCCCCCACCCAAAATTAGATCCCAAAACTCAAGAACCTAGGTCCTTATGACATTGTAAGTGACTAAATTAGCCACTCCTACAAAATACAAACTCAGAAAAACATAGATATTTTAAAATTTCCTAAATTAAAACAGTCAGCTGAATCTAAGGGTTTTGTCAATTCTAACTGAAATTTGTTGTACTACATTTGAAAAAGGAAGTTCTATTGTATAGTCATTTTGACCTCATATAATTATGCCCTTTTTTAAATTCATCACTGCTTTGCTACTCAGGAATATAATCTACACATTTACTTGGACATGTTTGAAGTCAAACTTTCAACAACTATAATGTGGTGTTTTTAATGCCACTACAGTAATATTTCTAAACTCTAAGGAATGGGGGTCTATGAAGCAAACAAACTTAAATACCCTAAGTGAAGAAATCAAGAAAAAGGACATAGCAGGAACACTATTGTTTTGACATTCTAATTATAAATATATTAGACGTGGCACAAAAAATCATCAAACCATCAGTCTTGGCGATGGTTAAGTTAATTCACTTTTTGAAGTTCAATAATTCATCTGCGAAGTGTCAGCAGCTGGGTCTTGTTAATTGTAAGCCTTTCATTCCTGTTAAATCAACTGTAAATAATAGAACCCCTCAGAGAAAAATGATGAAATAAGCATTGATTTCCAAATAGGGTGTCAGATACAGAGCATTAATAAAACACACTGCAAGCAAACAAGTACCTAATATACTCTGATACTAGTGAAATAGTAATCAAAGAAGGAAAAAAAATCAATGATTTTTGTGTAAGTGGCTAGTATTTTAACATTTCATTTGTATCTCTGCATTCATCCAAATTTCATTTTGGATCCAGTGGATTTATTTATCCTCATTTTCCGTCCTCCACAACACCAGGTAGTTTTGTGTAACATTGAATTTGTGTTCTCTGTCCCCTACATAGATAACAAGTGGCTGGTCACACAGTTTTTCAGTTGTCTGACACCTAAATTTTGTTCTGTTTAATGCAATACAATCATCATTTACAGCAAGTCACATAAAACACTGCAGAAAAATGTAACAGCTCTAATAAAACTTTTAAGGAAAATAAAGCTTTCTAGCAGGTATCCATAAAAGTGCTTTATGCCCACAAACTCTATTAAATGTTAATACCAGTGTCCTGTGAACACCACACATGGGGTCTGGCTGACCAGAAAATGTGTCTGTGAAACCATGTTGATTCGCTAGCAAAAGACGTTGGAAAACAGCAGTGTGTTATATATTAGACCAGAAGAGGCAAGCCGTCAAGACTATTCTCATTGTGCATTTTATGAAGTCCTAGTTTGAGAGAAAGTACATAAAAAATACCTTAACCCACACCCAGGTCAGGGGTAGAAATACTAAGGGTACAGCTTCCTAAAGATCCTCCCCAAAAGTTTTCAAAGTTACTGAGTATGATATTGTCCTAGAGATGAACTCTAAAGCTAAAACTGCAGTGACATGGGGATATTAGATTTCTGGCTTTTGAAATGCTTTAGAGCTGTTTTCTGAAAAATAGTTTTTGTGTTGTTTTGTCTACTATTGTTTCCTTTCCCCACTTCTCATACTCTGTATGAAACCGCTGATAAGTTATTCAAATAATGTTTTAATTGTTATTAAGTGGTTAAATGCCATTAGGTAGGATCTATTGTCTTTTACCTTAGCAAAAGATTAACTATTTAAAAGAAACCCATTTTTCAATTTCCTTTTATATATTTGCATTATAATACTTGATCATTGCATAAAATTAGTAAATAGAAACATATAAAAAGGTCATTCCTTCACTTCCAATGCCACCCCTCGTATCAGTGCTAGCAGGTACCAATGCTAAAATCCAGGTCAGTAGTCTTTCTCCCTTTCTCCATGTTCTCATGAGCATACAAACTCTTTCTTTTTTCTTTTTTTCTTTTTTTGGATCACACCTGGCGATGCACAGGGGTTACTCCTGGCTCATGCACTCAGGAATTACTCCTGGAGGTGCTCAGGGGACCATATGGGATGCTGGGAATCGAACTTGTGTCACCCTAATGCAAGGCAAACACCCTACCCGCTTTGCTATTGCTCCAGCCCAAGCATACAAATTCTAACCACAAAGGGAGATGCTTCTAACTGAAAAATGGAAAGTTTGTTTCTTTGCCAAAATTTATCCAATCATATTTATTTATTTCTCTAGAAGGTAAATTTTTACTTAGCCATGTAGAATCAACATTCCTTGGCTTGAAGATATGTATACTGTATCACTGTATCACTGTCATCCCTTTGTTCATTGATTTACTCGAGTTGGTGCCAGTAGTGTCTGTATTCATCCCAGCCCTGAAATTTTAGCAGCCTCTCCTTAATCGCCTTTCCCAACACTGCTGTATTGGAGGCAGGGTCAGGGGAATGAAACACATTATTGTTACTGTTTTTGGCATATTGAAATTGCCACGGGTAGCTTGCTAGGCTCTGCTGTGCAGGAGATATGACTAATATTTTTCTAATTTTTCAATGCATATTTTTCATATAAATGAGATTATTTCATACACATTAAATTATCTTAGAGAAACCTGTCTTTCCTTTTTTCTCTCTCTCCCTTTTCTCCTTTTTCAACTTCAGTATACTACCTGTCCCTCTGTTTCTTTCACATGATTCTTCACTCTAAGGTAACTCTTGTTAACAAACCCCTCCTGTGTCGTGTCTTCAAGATGAAATAATCATAAAGAAACCTAGATTTGTAAATATGGACTCTGGGGATTGTTTAATCACTAAGTTGCATTCTGCTGGTTACATGATTCTCTGAAGCTTACGATATCACACAGAAATACCTCAAGGACATCTTCAAGTCAACATCTAGAACACTAATAAATTACAATATAAAAATTCCATTGTGTGATTCTAACATCAGTTGATGGGAAGTCTGTGTCCAGGTTTTTGTCATCATGAGCATTGGGCTGAATATATATTCTTAATTATCAGCACTTTTATTTCTACGAATATAGTCTCAGATGTAGTATTATTGAATCAAGGCATATGAATGACATTTTAATAGATGTTGCCAAGTTGCTTTCAAAAAAGACTATAATTAGACATATTTCTAGCAGCAATATAGAATGATCCCTTCCCCATTATCACAATAGGTGTTATTGTTCTTTTTTACATTTGGAAAATTTGATAGATATAAAAGTGGTACTTCATTGTTCAATTTACATTTGCCTAACTAATGGGTCAAAGCATTTCCTCTATTTATGGGCCATTTGTATTTTGATTATATGAATTGTCTATCTTTTGCAATTTAATAAACTAGATTGTCATTTTCTTGTCTGTAACACAACAACTGTTACTTATGTTGTAAAATATTCTTGAACTTGACTGTTACCTTTTTTTTTAAACTTTGGACATTAAACATTTGAAAATTGCAAAAAGTTGTGTTCTTTTTAATAGCCTAGAATTTCTATTTTTATAAAGTTCTCTCCTACTATTTGCATAAATATTGATTAATCCCTAGATTTTCTTTTATATATTTTTGTGCATATAATTTCAAATTTTATCCACCTGGAATTTATTACTAATGATGAGAAATCAAGTCAACTTTTATTCCAGCTGGATGATTAGTTGGTGGGGGACATTATTACTTTAACTTAAGGCATTTTCCCCCAATAAATTAAAATATCTCTTTATAAATGTTATCTGTTTTTGTTGTTGTGGATTCTTTTATTTTCTAGAAATTGAAAATTTTTATTCTGGTACCACAACCAGCAGTGCTTTAAACTTACTACTGGCTCTGTGCTTAGGCGTTATTCCTGGTGGGTTCAGACAAGCGTAGGAGTTTGTAGGGATAGGAACTAAGGTTGGAAGCAAGCAAGACAAGTGCCTTACCTGCTGCACTGTCTCTCCAGCTTAGGCTCTTTTCTTATCCAAATTATCTAATTATGCTTTTTTGAAGAATTTTCAAAGTAAAGTATTATAGAAAACATACTAGTTTCAGACATGTAATAATTACTTGACATATACATTCTGAAATGAATTATACCATGTGTCTAATTAACATCCATCACCATATTTACTTGTTTCTCTGAACTTTTAAGATTTATTCTTATCGACTCCCAAACTCATAATTCAGTTTTATTAACTGTCACCATGCAATTATGTTGCTTTATAAACTCAAAGGTTGTACCTTTTAACAACCTTTACTCATTTCCTTCACTTTCTGCCCCCATTTTCTTCCAGCAAATACCAATCTATTTGCATCTGAGTTTGGGTTTTTTTATTTGTTAAATTTTTTTTCTATGTCTATCCCTTTCTTTCTGAGTCATTTCGCTTAGCATGATACTTTTCATGTCTGGGGAACGTAAAGTAACAAAATAGGAGACTAACACCCAAGAATGGCTGAGATTAGTACCAGGAATTTTACTCCATGGCTTGGAGGCCAGTCACACATGCTAGGGGAAAAAGGAGCTCAGATAGAGAAGGGAGCACCAAATAAAGGGTGTTAGAAGGATCCTCCCAGGATGGGAGAAGCATGCTGAAAGTAGACGATAGACCAAACATGATTATCACCCATTGCCTCTTTTGCAAACCACAACACCCAAAAGGAGAGAGAGAACAAAAGGGAATGCCCTGCCACAGAGGCAGGGTGAGATGGGGGGGCATGGGGGGTTGGAGGGATACTGAGATCTATGGTGGTGGGAAATGGGCACTGGTGGAGGGATGGGTATTTGATCATTGTATAATTGAAACCCAAGCACAAAAATTTGCAAGTCTACAACTGTACCTCATAGTGTCTCACTAATAAAAATTTAAAAAAAGAAAATTTTTTGCACATATAAGTGATATCATATGAGAGTTGCTTTTTTCTGTCTCATTAAATTCCCTAGAGGTTCATCTATGTTGTCTCAAATAGTGACGACATAGATGGTCTTAAATTCAAGTCTTTATTTCACGTATTGTATTGTTTTATTTTCATATAATGCTTATTTTTTAATGCTATTTACTGAAGATTGATTACTCTTTTGTTTTGTTTTGGCTACTTTATTGAAAATTGATTGATAATGTATATGTCAGTTTCTGGGATCTCTATAATGATTTAGGTTTCTGATTTATTCAAGAACTATACTGATTTGATTACTGTAGCTTTATGCATGGCAGTTGACATAAGAGTATGTGATTCTTCTGTTATTTCTCAATATTACTTTGACTATAAAGTGTGTTTTCTGCTTTCACACAAATTGTAGTGTTATTTTATGGAAAATACCATTGGGAGTTTTATTGAGACTCTAATGATCCTAATAATTTCTTTTTGGTAATCTGTATATTTAAACAAATATTTTAAAATCCAAAATTCTTGAATATTTTCCTATTTATTTAATTTCATTATATTTGTATCATACGTTTAATGGTAATGGCAAACAGGTATTCCTGGTACTGCTAAGCAAATATTTCATACATATTAAAATATTAAACACCATAAACAGATGCAGATTGGAATCAGAGAGGTAAAATAATTTACACAGGTATTAGTGACCAAATTGAGATTTATTTAATAAATTTAATTTAAATCCAGGCAATCTCAGATATTTTTCTCTTAACTCTACAGAATGGTGGCTAATTACTAAGGCCTTGTAACCAAAATTGGGTTTAAGTGCTAGAAATAGTATTATTTTTTTATTTAAAAATTTTTTTTATTAGTGAAACACCATGAGATACAGTTGTAGACTTACAAACTTCTGTGCTTGGGTTTCAGTTACGTAATGATCAAGTACCTATCCCTCCTACTGAAAGTATCTCTCTCGCAAGGCAAAATCTGGCAAGCTACCCGTGACATATTCAATATACCAAACACAATAACAACAAGTCTCACGATAGAGACGTTACTGGGCCCACTCAAGCAAATCAATGAACAATGGGAGGACAGTGCTACAGTGCTACCCATCCCTCTACCAGTGCCCATTCTCCACCACCAATGAACCCAGTAGCCCTCCCACCTCCCCAGGCCCCCAACCACGCCCCACCTCTGTGGCAGGACATTCCCTTTTGCTCTCTCTTTCCTTTAGGGTGTTGTGGTTTGCAAAAGAGGTATTGAGTGGCCATCGTTTTTGGTCTATAATCTACTTTCAGCACACATCTTGCATCCTGAGCGAGTCCTCCAAGCACCCTTTAATTGGTGTTCCCTTCTCTATCTGAGCTGCCTTTTCCTCCAGTATGTGCTGCCGGCTTCCAAGCTGTGGAGCAGACCTCCTGGTACTTATCTCAACTATTCTTGGGTGTTTGTCTCCCATTCTGTTGCTTTATATTCCCCAGATGAGTGCAGTCTTTCTATGTCTGTCCCTCTCTTTCTAACTCATTTAACTTAGCATGATACTTTCCATGTAGAACCACATGTTTGCAAATTTCATGACTTCATCATTTCTAACCGCTGCATAGTATTCCATTCTGTAGATGTACCAAAGTTTCTTTAGCCAGTTATCTGCTCTCAGGCACTCAGGTTCTTTCCAGATTCTAGCTATTGTGAATAGTACAGCAATGAACATACAAGTGCAGATGTCATTTTGACTATACTTTTTTGCCTCTACGGGATATATTCCAAGGAGTGGTATTGCTGGGTCAAATGGGAGCTCAATTTCTAATTTTTTGTGAATCATCCATACTGTTTTCCAAAAGGGCTGAACCAGTCAGCATTCCTATCAGCAGTGAAGGTGAGTCCCTTTCTCACCACATCCACGCCAACACCAGTTGCTTTTATTCTTTTGGATGTGGGCCGGTCTCTGTGTGTGGTATGAGATTATATCTCGTTTTTGTTTTAACCTGCATATCCCTGATGATTAGTGATGTAGAGCATTTTCTCATGTGCCTTTTATCCCATTCGGATTTTTTCTCTGACAAAGATTTTGTTCATAGAAATAGTATTCTTAAAGTTGACTTTTTAAAATATTGTAATATGAGGATGGTAATAGAAGCTAACTTGAAAGTTGTTCGGGGAATTTTTACATCTCTGGCATATAGTAAGTGCTCAGTTAATATTAGTTTAGCATTATTTATGAAGATAGTAATGGTATCATGCTAAGTATCATTATTGATTGATAGCATAAAACTTTTTCATATGGATCATGAGCAAGAAATTGGAGAAAGAAGTGAGAGACACCCTGAATATTTTAGAATATGTAGTATAATGGACTCAACAGTTCGTCTACTCTAGCAGGAATATAGGAGAAACTTTTCTTCGTCAGGCCACATTCACCTCACTTTATAGCTGACATTCCTGGATCATAACTGACTAGATAACAGCTACTGCTAATCTAATTTCCTTTTGATAATATTGCAAGTTTCCTTCTGTAATTGGATAATAGAATTATTGAGAATTTTGCAAACAAAAAAGGGACAAGTGGCTGAGGACAGAAAGTGTGCCGGGCTCCAAACGAGCTCTCAGCATACAATTCAACCACAGAATGTGTGGATTTCTTAAAACCCACCAAACTTCTATGCCTTTTTTGGCTTTTCTTCTTTTCACTGCTTCACTGCTAAGGCAAGTGCTATTGCTTCAAACCATGATTTTCACTTGCTTTGATAGCTTTACTTTTTTTGTTTTTTGACTAATGCATCCTGGAACAGATTAACCTGGAAAGGTCAACTTCATTTGATGAAATTTGGATTTTAATTGGTGAATCAAAGCAGGAGAGAGAATCTTGACTTCTAAAAATCATGCTTGCAACTTCTAGTTAATGTAGCATTTTCACTCTAAGCCTAGAAAATTAGAGAAAACTGAAAACTACAAGAGTAAACTCTAACCATACTACAGTTGTACTATTCCAAAGAAATACTTTTATTTAGGAAATCATATAGTATACTTTGTTGCCAGTTTGGATGCTCTTTTGAGAATTTTTGATGGTAATCATTAAAACATACATCTGCTTAGAACATTTAAATGATTTTAGTTTTGACCAGTAGTATTTGGATAGTTACTCCCCTCTCTCTTCATTAACGTCTCCATTGGAGACCATACTTAGTAAACTTATTAAAGTGTTTATGTATGTACTATAGTAAACACACTAATTTTGATACCAGTTTTCTAAAAAAAATGTGGTTCAACATATGAAAGAGTTTGTAGATAAGAAAAGCTTCATGTTATGAAAAGTGGTGTTAAATTTTGGCAGATCATTCAAAGAAGTTAGCTTTAAGCTAAGAGTCAGACTATCAAAAAGAATCTAAGCTAAAAAAAGTTTCTTGGATATCCATGAAAGGAAGCATTAATGAATGTTTATATGACACAATCATCATCTTAATGTAGCCAGTAATTATGTTTGGAGCAACTCTACCAATTGAAAATAAGTCAAGAGTTAGGACAGTTTTGGTGTTACCATGGTTGATTGCTATTTGGCTTATTTTGGATGTGTTCTTTTCATTCTCAGAGATTCTAGGTTATTTTCCTATGTATTGAAATGCAATTTTCTTTGATAGTTGTCTGAATGTTTTTTCCTAGAAAAAGTCCAATGCAAACATTTTTAAAGGCGACTTCTCTATATTTGTTGCTGAACCTCAACTTGTGTATGTTTGATAATTGTTGAATTCTTGGTCATGACTGGTGTTACCATTCCTTAGGTTAGCTTCTTACAGTTATCTTTTCAAAACATTGATGAACCACATTTAAATGACCATTTTGTCAGATTACCTGAGAATATGATCTTACTTTTTTTGAAAAAAGTTAATTTGTAATGTAGGCCTCTCACTGTCACTGTCACTGTCCTCCCGTTGTTCATCGATTTGCTCGAGTGGGCCCAGTAATGTCTCCATTGGAGACTTTGTTGTTACTGTGTTTGGCATATTGAATGCATCACGGGTAGCTTGCCAGGCTCTGCCACGCAGGTGAGATACTCTTGGTAGCTTGCTGGGCTCTTCGAGGGGGGCGGAGGAATTGAACTCGGGTCGACCATGTTGGCTGCATGCAAGACAAACACCCTACTGCTGTGCTATCGCTCCAGCCCAATGTAGGCCCTATAATCTTAAATTTTGAGCTCCAAGTTACATAGAAAAACTCAACTGAACAGAATAGTGGAAATATTGAGGAACATATGGCCTTGTGCCAATTCTTGAGCAATGAGGTCTCTGTTCTGTCTTCTCCCAGGAAGAGTTTTGGTCTAGGTGTTTCTGAGTGCTTTATAGTATTGGATGGCATTATGTGAGCTCAGGAGTTAGACTGATGTGTGTGATTTTGCACTAATTAACATGCTAGTTTTCCATTTCTTCATTTCTAAATTGGGAACAATAACTATTATTGGAGAGATGCCTGTCGACAGCTATAATCAGTGATATAGCCATTGTGAATTAAGTAACAACAGAATGAAAATACATGTGGAAAATATCAGGGCCTTTAAAAACTTCTACAAAATTGTGACCAATTAGCCCATAAAGTTTAAATGATTTCAATCTAGTAAAGCAAGTACTGTAAACAAAGTATTCCACCAAAATTTCAGTACTTACAGGACTTTTGCCATGCAAATTTTTATTTACATGTGTTTCAGAAGTGGTTCATGGTACGCACCAATTAGTAACATGGGTTCTTGAGCCCAGACTCTACTTGCTTCTTGTTCCTTCCACTTAGTGGTTAAGATTTGGGTCCATTACTTAGATAGTTGACTGGAGCAATAGCATAGTGGATAGGGCATTTGCCTTGCATGTGGCCAACCTGGCTGACCTGGGTTCTATTCTTCCTTTCCTCTCAGAGAACCCGACAAGCTACCGAGAGTATCTTGCCCACACAGCAAATCCTGGCAAGCTCCCTGTGATGTATTCGATATGCCAAACACAGTAACAACAAGTCTCACAATGGAGATGTTACTAGACCCACTCGAGCAAATTGATGATCAACAGGATAGTGCTACAGTGCTACTTAGATAACTGGGCTTCTATTTTACCCATATCCCCATTGAGAATAACACTAATAACTCTTTTGTGGGTTACTTGTGAATATTATGAGATGTGGTTTAAATACCTGGTATGAAGGTCTCAGTATAAGGAAAACATTAAGTAAATATTGCCTGCTCCTTACTCTCTCCATCACTCCGATCACTATAAAATCTAGTGAAAATTTTTTGTAATCAAAAATATCTATGGCTAATTTAATTGAACACTAGTGAATATGTTTTAAAAGTCAGGCAAGCATGAAGAGACATAGGAGACATAGGGTATGCTAATGGACTAATCATTTTTCTGGCCTGTGAGAGATGGGAATATCCTGGGAAATAGTGATAAACTCTAGAATAAGTATCTGGTGGGAGAATTAAAGACTGTGATCCTACATATAAAGAGATCTTCGTAGTGTTGCCCTAATTGGGTGTACTCTCCTGAGCACCAGAATATCTTATCTCACCCTTAACTCAGGAGTTTTACCTCAGATCATTGTGAAAATGTCCTGAGAACCAGCCAGAGGGTTTCTCTGTCATGATAAGATCACAAACCAGAAAGGATCATTTGGCATTTTGGAAGGTTGCTAAGAACACCGATCCCAGGCCCAGTGACAGCTGAGCTGGAACTTTGGGGGAGTTACGGTGAAGCGGAACTTGGTGACAGAGTTGGAATGGTACTGGGGATATTAAAGGGCTAGAAGTATCCAGGTAAACGTGGTTACCAAGAAGCCTGATATTTAACCTGAGATAAACAGGAAGCAATTCCTCTTCCTCAATACAGTTGAATGTTGTCTTTGGTTAAAGGAACATGGGTGACCTTCCCTCTAACCCCTCTTGTATCTGCTATTCCTTTAGGGAAAATAAAGTTTATAGATGGGGGCTCATTTAGGACTGTCTTAAATGGTACATTTTTATTCCAAGGGAATGAAGTACTTGACCTAGGGAATGGTTACCGATTAGTCCAATTGATAATATGAACTGACCAGATTTTGTTCACCAATCTGAGAGAAACTTCTTTTCATGTTTTCCTTAGAAAAGGCATTTAGGAGTCCAGGTTAATTGAAATAAAATTTCTTGATGTCTTCAACGAATGTTGCGAATTAAAATTTGCAATCTCAGCCAAGAGACAAATATGTTAATTTTATGAATGTTTCTATGTCAGGACATGGACTAAAAACTTTCCTTCTCAAAGAAATTTGTGACACTTCCCACCTCCCAATGATGAACCAAGAAATCCATAATTAATATTTTACTAAACACTAAGAAAATTCAAGTGTTTTTTATCTATCTAAAGGCAAAGGAACTAGTTGTGTCCCTCCCTTATCCACCCAGCCCACCCCAAGTATATATTCATATATACTAAAGACCATTAAATAAAGAGAACAGATGCACATCCAAAGCATAATATTAATTTCAATTGATGATCTAGGATGAATAATTTGGGGCATGATTGAGATACGGAATTGTTTTTTGGAATATGCTATTGTTAATGGTGTTTTGATGATTAGCTTTGTATTTTGAATGTTCATTCACAAACAGAGCAACCAACTGATCCACAAGAAGGTTGTTTCTTGTGGCAGGCACAAATTAAATAAAATAGTCAATTATCAAGATACAGAAATCTTATGTTTTCCTGAAGATCCTTTGAGCTCTAATCATAGTGGGACATCTACAGTGTGTTAACCTCAATGAGATTTTTTTTAAATTTTATTTATTTATTTTTTATAGTTATTTATTGAATCGGGCTGGAGAAATAGCACAGTGGTAGGGTGTTTGCCTTGTGTGAAGCTGGCCCAGCTGACCTGGGTTCGATTTCTCCGCCCCTCTAAGAGAGCCTTGCAAGCTACTGAGAGAGTATCTTGCCCGCATGGCAAAGCCTGGCAAGCTCCCCGTGATGTATTCAATATGCCAAACACAGTAACAACAAGTCTCACAATGGAGACGTTACTGGGCCCACTCAAGCAAATTGATGAACAACGGGAGGGCATTGCTTATTTATTGAATCATTGTGGGAAAAGTTATAAAGCTTTCAGGTTTAAGTCTTGGTCATACAAAGATCAAACACCTTTCCCTTCACCAGTACTTATTTTTCACCACCAAGAACCCCAATATAACCCCCTCCCACCCTTCCCAATGCCTATGAGGCAGATGATTTCTACTTAACTCTCTATCTATTTTGCTTAATTCATTATTTCGACAAAAGATGCACCATTATTGTTTAGAGTTTCTACCCAACAATCAGAATTGCTGAAAAGGCATTGTGAAATAATTTGTTTCCTATACCTGTTTATGAGAACCATATGATATCGCATGGCTGCAATAGCGGCCACATGATTTTGGATTGCTAATATTTTACGTATTAAGTCTGGAGGGATTTCTGCCAAGAGCCAGATAATTATGAGGTTGGTTTTTGTGGCTGTAGAGCCAGGACTGTGCCAGAGAGCCGCTCGTGGGGGGCAACTCGTGACCTCAGTAGGGTGTAAAGGACGAGCCAGGAATGCCCCCTTTCCCATGAGGTTGCAGTTGTCCCATCACCGCCAGCTCATACCTGGCTTTCCGATAAGCTCTGAGGAGACAGCCACCTTGCTGCGGGGGGGGGGGGGGGGGGGGGGCGGGGGGCGGGGGGGAGGGAGAAGGCGGAAGGGAGCAACACCCTTTCTCTGCCAGGGAGGCATGGCACCATAGATTAACACCTAGTCCATTCACTTTTCTGCCACAAGATGCCAGGCTCTGCATTAAGTCCTTGTGCCTCTGGATCCATGGCCATGCCTGAGAGCAGCTCTTGGGGGGCAGCTCGTGACCTTTGTAGGGCGTGAAGGATGAGCTGGAAATGCCCCCCTTCCCATGAACCTCAATAAGATTTCTTAATAATGGTCTGGAATTAATTCACACCCAAACCATGTTACAGAAACATGTTAAACCCATTCACCACCTTAACTTTGACAAATATTGGGCTCATCTTGAACAAATATTTTTGCTGTAAGACTACCTTTAATGGCTATTCAGATTTATTAAGTAAATATGATTTCAAAATAGAAAAACAGAAAAGATTTTAGAATGCATTGTGTAATATTTAAATTCTCAAGACACATTTGTTACCTTAATATTTTTTACCACGTATTCTATACAAGATTTAGAGAGATGGATGCAGGAGGGCTTTAATCTTAAAGATTTTATCATAGTGAAATGAAAGACGTGCATGGGTAAAATTTCTTTGATTAATATAGTCATGTGCATTTTCTAAGATGTCTGCTTAATATTTTTCAATTGCCTTTCAAACAAGATGGTGACTCCAAAAGATAAAGAACAATTATATATTTAGTTCACTTAATAAAATAAGTCTGTGCTTTTAAAATAATTATTTTGAAATTTCTGTGATTTAGTCTGCTTTTGGAGAGTGATGATAGATTTATATTAATAAGGAAAATTCAATTAGCATATTGGAGGCTAATCATGATAAATTAAGTAGATGTTATGTACCAAACACCCAAGAATGAGGAATATATAAAACTTGCTTTATGAAAATCCATATTAAAGTGAATATAGATCCCTGGGATATGAACTATAGTGGGTAGGGAGAGGATTATCTAACTTTGGGAGAGAAAATGAAAGACAGTAAAAGAATTGTCTTAAATTCACTTGAAGAACATAGATAGAGTTCTTTCCCTTTTTAGCTAGAGAGAGGTACTTAATTTAACTACTTGGCTTTAAAAAGTATAAGACAAAAATGAATCATATAGGATGTAATTACCTTATGACATTTAGCAAAGTAAAGCCAACTATTGATTACAGGTGATATTCTAATTATTTTCGGAAGAGTGATTTGATTCAGTCAGCCACTTAAGATAAAGAAATTAAAGCTCAGACTTTCGTGGCCTGATGTCACTCTGCTAATTTGTAAAATGGGTGGAGTAAAAGTAAATTGTTTAATTAGATCAGTGGCTTTCCATTGCCTGTCTGGTTACTGCCTGTGCACAGACAGTGTGGATTCACAGAAGTAAAAATGTTGAGTAAATTAGACCAGAGGCAAGTCCCAGGTAATTTTGGAATTACATTTTTCTAAATCTGTTTTTTGTCAATCCTGAGATCTGGGTTTGTGTGTATCAATGATCCAGAGGGCTTACTGAAATGGGGTTTGGGATCCATTTTCTTCCATTTGGTTGACTTTTTTGTGGGCAGAGAGTCATACCTAGTGTTGCCCTGGGGTCATTCTTAATACCACTCAGAGGACTGAGTGGGACTGAGGATTCAAATTGGTGTCTCTGTGTGCAAAGTATGCCCTCCAGCTGCTTAAGTCACCTGCTTGGACTCCACTGAATCCATTATATCGTACATATGTCCTACAATTGTGCTTTTAAAAGGAAACCATGAACTCTTTAGAATGAGTTATTGTGAATTACACAAAAAGTATAGTATTAGTGAGATTGCAGAGAAATCAAAACCCCTTTTTGCTATTATTGGGTTACAGAATTGTGTCTGTTCAATGGAAAGTAGTTTGGCAATTTATTAAAAAATTGAAGAATAAACACAATGAACTCTCTTTTATTTATTTAATTAATTATTTTTATGTCATGCCCAGCGATGCTCAGGAGTTACTCCTGTCCCTGCATTCAGGAATTACTCCTAGCAGTGCTCAGGGAAATGTATGGGATGTTGAGGATCAAATCGGGGTCAGTTGTGTGCAAGGCAAACATGCTACCCACTGTACTATCTCTCCAGCCCCATGAATTATCTTTTAAAAATGGGATTATTTAATATCACTATCCCAAATGTACAGAAAGAAAATTAAGGCATAATTCCCCATACAAGTTTCTGATCCCTATAGCATACATTCTCCAACATACAGTCTTCCCCAAACCAAAAATATAAACTAACTCTGGTATTGATATAAACAACGATGCCAAGAAACAGTTTAGAGAAAATGTTATAGGCTGTAAATGATATCATTCTGTTCTTTCAGGTGTGAGCAGTAATAAAATGACATGGGTACCATTCTCCCTGGCAGTTTCACATCTCTGAGGGGATAGTCCTTTTTAAATGATGAAATGTTAACTCTTAGACAAATGCCTGAAAATTCAAAAATAGGAATTTAAACACATCTATGTACACTCATATTTATAGGGAATGAGCTTAAAGTAAATACAAGCTAAATGTTCATAGATGAATTATTTTAAGTTTTATGCATCTTCAAATGGGAATGAAATTAAGATACATGCTAGAACAGGGATGAAACTTGAGGACATTATGCCATGAGAAATAAACCAGGACTAATGTTGCATAAATTCACTTCTATGAGGTAACTACCCTGTGCCTGACTATCCTCACCAGGGCCCAACACCTGAAGACCTCCAGGCCCCAGCCAAGGCCATACTGAGGCCACTCTCCACACATTTCGATAAGCCTCAGGCATAACAGAACTGGCAGAGGAACCCAGGTGTGTGGGACCCGGGGCTGAGATCTCTAAGCCTGCACGGTTTGGGACTGGACGTGTCAGTAGCTAGACAGTTACACCCTCCAACTGCGGTGTAACCCCAACAACGGCCAGGATCCAGAGATTATCACAACAAACTCCCGGGAGAGCACAAAGCAGAGTCTCCTACCCTGTGCCTGACTATCCTCGCCAGGGCCCAACAGCTGAAGACCTCTAGGCCCCAGCCAAAGCCATACTGAGGCCACTCTCCACACACTTGGATAAGCCTCAGGCATAACAGAACTGGCAGAGGAACCCAGGTGTGTGGGACCCGGGGTTGAGATCTCCAAGCCTGCACGGTTTGGTACTGGACCTGTCAGTAGCTAGACAGTTACACCCTCCAACTGCGGTGTAACCCCAACAATGGCCAGGATCCAGAGATTATCACAACAAGCTTCTGGGAGCACACGGCCGCATTTGCGGCCGTGCGACTATTTATTTATTTTTCTGTAAGTTTTCAGGGTTCCTTTAAATATCCCACCCGCATGGCAGAGCCTGACAAGCTATCCGTGGTCTATGCCAAAGAGACCAAATTGATATGCCAAATCCAGTAATAAATGGATCTCATTCCCCTAACCCTAAATATGGCAGAGTCGAGAAGGATATGGAAGGAAAGGCTGATAAAATACCAAGGCAGAAATAGGCTGCCAAAACGAAGAAAAACAAAAATGATTGTCTGTACTTTTAATGCCCGTACGCTGGCATCTGCTGCATCCATTGAAGATGGTACAAGCGCAAAAGATCAAGTACAACATCATTGATCTGACCGAAACGAGAAGACATCACATCATGCTGTTTTTGACACTGGAGAAGAACTGTTCCTTGGAACATGTGATAAAAGAGGCGTCGGTGGTGTCGGTATCCTTGTCAACACAAACTTAGCCACGAGCATTGATTCATTCGAATGCCTAACAACCCATATCAGACGATTACACTTGAATAGATGTGGCTCACTACCGGCAGTTTCTATCTTTGTTGTCTATGCACCAACATCCAGTTATGGTGAAAGAGAAACTGAGAAGTTCTACATGGAGCTGGAGAAGTTCTATAAAGAAGATCACACCTTCTACAAGATCATTGTCGGTGATTTTAATGCCAAGATAGAACTAAGAAGATCAGTCGATGAACTCCACATTGGAACCCATGGCCTAGAATGGAACGAACAGGGTGACAGACTGTCTGAGTTCATCATATCAACCAAAACCTTCCATGGTAACTCACAATTCCAAAAGGCTGAATCTAAACGTTGGACATGGGAGTCTCCCGATGGACGGTTCCACAATGAAATAGACCACATCATATTCAATCGGCAGTTTTGCCTAACTGATGTTGCTGTTGTCCCAAAATTCCAAACGGGATCAGACCACTGTCTTCTTCGTGCAAAATTCTACCTCACAGAACGAGGAGAAAAGAATGCAAGGTTTAAGAAGAGGACTCCCAGAACGACCACCAACTGGGAGCTCTTTGGCTCTGTTGCGGCAACATGGGAAGATGCCGTCATTGACAACATTGATGAGGAATACGTTAGAATGATTTAGCACCTCCATGATTGTGCAAGGAATGCCAAGAGAGAGATAACCACAAAAAACTGCCTTTCTTCGAACACTCTTGAACTTATTCGCCAAGGTGGCTTGGCACATGCCTCAGGCAACCACAAGCGAACATCCGAACTGGCAAAACAGTGCAGAGAAGCCAACAAGGATGACCTCAAAAACAGGAGAGCAGCAGTACTGGTAGATGCGGCAGAAGCTGCATTCGTAATGCCCGCCTGTCCTTCACCAACTACAAAACCAAGATGACTGCCCTCCGACATCATGATGGATCTATCACATCTTCCAGAAGGGCAATAGAGAAGATTGTGCATGACTTCTACTCAGATCTCTTTAATAGCCACGTCCACTTGCCCACATACCACATACCACATGATGGATATGTCGTTCCCAATGTTCTCCCTTCCGAAATCCAACATGCCATCTCATCGGTAAAGAAACAAAGAGCACCTGGCCCAGACAAAATCAGACCTGAACACCTGAAGAACGTACCATCTGTACTCATCAATACATTGGCTCGACTCTTCACACGCTACCTGTCTGAATGCAAGGTTCCATCCCAATGGAAAACCAGCAGGACTGTACTACTATACAAGAAGGGAGACATCCACGACATTGGCAACTATCGCCCAATCTGCCTATTGTCTGTCGTCTACAAACTGTTCACTTGAGTTATCCTGAATAGGATTGGCAGAACACTAGATGAAGGACAACCATGTGAACAAGCCGGATTCCAAAAAGGATTCAGTACCATCGACCATATCCACACGATTACTAAGCTCATTGATGTTTCTCGGGAGTTCAAGATGCCACTCTGTTTAACATTCATTGATTTAAAGAAGGCCTTTGATTCTGTTGAGACGGAAGCGGTCATGGAAGCCCTAGCCAATCAGGGCGTACAAACTCAGTACATCAGGATTCTTCATGAGCTCTATTGCGGATTCACTACCAAGATCTGACCATTCTACAAAGAAGTAATCATCCATATCAAGAGAGGGGTTTGGCAGGGTGATACCATTTCACCAAAACTCTTCAGTGCCACCCTCGAGAACATCATGCGACGACTGGAATGGGAAAGCATGGGAGTGAAGATAGATGGTCGGCAACTACACCACCTCCGCTTTGCTGATGACATCGTTCTAATAACACCAAACATCAGCCAAGCGGCACAAATGCTGAACGACTTTGACTGTGAATGTGGAAAGGTCGGACTACAGCTGAATCTTACGAAGACAATGTTTATGAGAAACAGCCTTGTTCCTAACACTCCATTCGCTCTCAGTGGAATCACCATCTCCGAATGCAACAGTTATATATACATGATGAATGACCTGGCACCTGAGTTGCACAGGAGGAAGAGAGCGGCTTGGAATGCCTTCAAGAACGTTGAAGAAATAACTAAAAGGACAAAGAACCTCCAGCTACGAGCACATCTCTTTGATTCCACTGTTCTTCATGCATTAACATATACCTCAGAGACCTGGACCCAGGAAAACAGGATGAGAACACTATTCAGGTCTCTCAAAGAGGAATCGAAAGAGCTATGCTTGGAATATCACGATTCACTCAAATGAGAGATAGAATCTGGAGTTCTGATCTTCATCAACGCTCAAGAATCAGGGACGCTGTCTCATTTGCCAAGACATCAAAAATCAGATGGGCTGGACACGTAATGAGGTTTACAGACAACCGCTGGACTAGAGCCATTACTGATTGGATTCCACGGGACATCAAAAGATCACATGGACGCCCACCTACAAGATGGTCAGACTTCTTTGTCAAGACCCTGAATGATCGGTTTGAGGCTCTGCATGTTCCTAGAACGAACAGATACCATTGGGCTACGCTAGCACGCAACCAGGATGAATGGAGACGTTACTGGCACCCGCTCGAGTAAATCGATGAATAACGGGGATTAAGTGATTAAGTGATTAAGTTAGGTAACTCAGACAGTTAAATTAATAGATGAAGTAGTATTTGATTATCAGAGACTGAAGAAGGGCAGCATGGAGAATTATTCAATGGGTACAGTATTTCAGTGCAGAAAAATACTTCGAGCTGTGGGTAGTGAATAATGGCTGTCTGTCTTGTTTGTCTGCTTAATGCCATGTAACTGAAAACTTAAAAGTACTGAAAATGACAAACATTGTTGCACTTTACTACAATAATAAAGGGACAGTGTTGTATTTATTTTCACTCCTTGTTCATCCCGGTACTGCTCCAGAGCTTGTCAGGATAGTAGTTGCTATTATTTGAAGGAAAGATGAACTTGGAATGAGGCACTGTATACTTCCCTGTACTGTCCTCCCGTTGTTCATTGATTTGCTCAAGCGGGCACCAGTAACATCTCACAACAAATTGTGAGACTTCTTATTACTGTTTTTGGCATACTGAATACTCACGGAGAGTTTTCCAGGCTTTTGCCCAACCTGGGAGATACTCTCGGTAGCTTGCTGGGCTCTTCGAGAGGGGTGGAGGAATTGAACCCCGGTAGGCCATGTCAGCCGCATGCAAGGCAAATGCCTTACTCGTTGTGCTATCGCTCCAGCCCCATAATGAAAAAAAAAAAAGCTGTTTAATGTATGTTTCCTACTGAAACGTGAGCTAATATGGAAACTGAACTTGAAACACAATGCACACACTAAACTGTCCCACACATTAAACCTCAGAGATCCATCCACTGGTTTAGCTTCCAGGGAAAGCAGCATGTCTCCATTTATATGAGTGGGGAGCTATCATCCATAAGTTTAGATTGTAGAAAATGGCTGGAAGTCAAAACTGTCTGATTTGGCATCCCTGATGTCTATCTCTGACACTTTTATCTAAATTAGGCTGCTGCTAATTAAATAAACGTGTAAAGCCAGCATCATGCCCTGTCTCTCCCCTCTTCATAAAGCAGAGCATTGCCATTTTGGTTAGTTGTCCATATCCATCATTTCATAATTTCTAACCTTAGGCATAAGTGTTTAACTCAATTAAATGTGACCAAAGTGAACTTTGTTGAAAAACCCAATAGTAAAATAAATATATGGAGTGAAATGCTCAGGGGTGATTTCTCCTGCTTGAGTTAGGACTATTAATTTTGGGCAGCTTATGTAGTTTTTGATCATGACATTTTTCAAAAGAAATTTCTTCTGTCTACATTTTGCTTTGGTAAAGGGGAAGAGTGCTCCCAAATTTAACACTCAAGCCTCTATTTTAGAAAAATATTTATCACATTGAAGTAGGTCATTTCATTCCTTTTAAGTGTCATTAACTGTGTATTATAAAAGTATATAAAACCATAAAGATTTATTTTAAAAAATGTAAGAAAATTGTGTCAAACATTTTGTATAGGACAAAAGCTTGATAATAACTTGATTTTATTATTCTAGTTTTAGATTCCTATTAAGTTTATTTCTATCTGAATTTTAGTCAATAAAATCTTAAAACAGGAAGGAGTATTTATGCCAAGAATACTACAACATATTCCATAGAACTCAATGTTATGAGATATGGTAGTGAAATTTTTCTGAAGCAAAGTTTGTTTGGTAGGTGACTTCACAGATTTTTTTAAATTTATTTATTGAATCACCGTAAGAACAATCACAAAGCTTTCATGTTAGAATCTCAGTCATACAGTGATCAAACACCTATCCCTTCACCAGTGTACATTTTCCACCACCAAAAACCCAAGCATACCCCACATACCAACCCTATCCCTGCATGTGTGGCAGATGATTTCTACGTAACTCTCTCTCTATTTTAAGTACATTCAATATTTCGACAACAGTCCCACTATTATTATTTGGAATTTTCTCCCAACACTTAAACCTGCCGAAAAGGCAACATTAGATAATTCTTTTTGTATTGCTGATTATGAATAGCATATAATGTTGCACAGCTGCAAGAGTGGCCACATGATCATGGAATTATAAAATTTTAATAATTAGGGTTTGGAGTGGCCTGGCGAAGGTAGCCTAATTCGAAGTCCAGAGGCATTTCTGCCAAGTGTTGCTCGGTTCTGAGATTCATTTGTGTGTCTCTGGGATCATGGCCATTAAGAGCTTAATAAGTAGCTGGGGGCATTTGTGTCATCGGGACAGGGAAGAAGAACGACTGGCTCCTCCCCTATTTCTTGAGGCCTGGCATTTGCCTTCACTGCTGGCCTGTACCTGGGTTTTCCAATGAGTTCTGGAAGATGGAGGCCACCAGGATTCCTGGGGAACAGGTGGAGGATAGCACCTGCTCTCATCTGGAATGGCCCAGCAAAGGTGGCCTAATGCAAAGTCCAGAGACATTTCTGCCAAGAGCTGCTCGGTTCCCAGATTCCTTTGCATGTCTCTCAAGATTTTGATTTAAAAAAACTAAACACATGCATGTACATGCATACACATGCACAATGTCTAATAACGTTATTTACTAATTTGTTTTATGAATTCCCCATCCCCGCAAATTAGAGAAGTTAGTCTTCCAAAATGTACTCATGGTGGAAACCTTTTATATATGAGGTACCTCTTAAAAACTGGGAAAAATAAAATGATCTTTGAGTAAGTCTAGAATAGTTTGTTTCATTGACCAATAGATAAAGATTTTTAGTTCTCCTAGCTTATTTGGTATTCTGTAACCTTGAAAATTTTGCTTTGTAATGAAAGACTAAAGTTTAAATCTTCATTTTCTTAGGTGGCTTTCTGGGTACACTCAGAAGTTTCTGTAACTCTGGCATTTAAATACTAGACGGGCATGTCACCTTTCCACATCTGATTTATCATATTGTTTGTAAAGTGTGTAAAATAGGTTTAAAAAAGTGTGTAAAAACTTTGAAGTAGAAAAAAATGTGTAACATTATCATTATGCAAGTGATGAAGCAGACAGATTTAATATTTAGAATTTATTTTATCAAAATACACAATTTTATATATAGAATGATTATGTTAATGCTCAAATGTACCCCATGTATATAAAAGTTTTACCCAAATAGCTCAGTGGGTAGGATGTTTGCCTTGCACACAGCCGACCCGGGTTCGATTCCTCCACCCTTCTCAGAGTGCTCGGCAAACTACTGAGAGTTTTTCGCCCACACAGAAAAGCCTGGCAAGCTACCCCCAATGTGTTCGGCATGCCAAACACAGTAACAAGTCTTACAATGGACTTTACTGGGCCCGCTTGAGCAAATGATGAACAATGGGAGGACATTGCTACAGTGCTACAGTGCTGCCCAAAGGCACAATGTCCAAATGTTACCAGTATTTTGTTTTAGTAAAGATTTGTGATTGAATAGTTTCTACTTTACAATTCTTTTTTTTTTTTTTTGCTTTTTGGGTCACACCCGGCAATGCTCAGGGGTTACTCCTGGCTCTACACTCAGAAATTACTCCTGGCAGTGCTCAGGAGACCATATGGGATGCTGGGAATCAAACCCGGGTTGGCCGCATGCAAGGCAAGCACCCTACCTGCTGTGCTATTGCTCTAGCCCCCTACTTTACAATTTTTATCTCACAGTGAAGTATATAGATGCCTTTTTCTATCAGTTCAGTTTCCCATTAGTCTTCTTCCACCCTGTTGGGATGCATTAGTCCCAGAAAATCCCCAGTCTGGTGGTTGTTTTTAGTTCTCTTCTCCAACATCTTTAGCATTTTGCCTGTTCTCATTTTCCCAAGACAGCTTCTATTGGTCCAGTCTCCACAATCACATTCTTAAAGGGCATAGAACCTAATGTAAGTAAAGTAAAGTAAAGGCCCTCCCGTTGATCGTCGATTTGCTCGAGCGGGCCCAGTAACATCTCCATTGGAGACTTTGTTGTTACTGTGTCTGGCATATCGAATACTCTCGGTAGCTTGCCGGGCTCTCCGAGAGGGGTGGAGGAATCAAACTCGGGTCGGCCATGTTGGCTGCTTGTAAGGCGAACGCCCTACAGCTGTGCTATCGCTCCAGCCAGAACCTAATGAGGAGTCTACTACTTGGAAGAGTTGTATAAACTCAGGCAGGAAGTTATCTTAATAAGATTCTATATATAATTTTTATGAATATTATTTTTCATGACCATTACTTGCTTAAATATAGTTTGAAAAAAATAGTATTTAGCTTGAGACTTTCAGCACATAGTTCTCAAAGATTGATCAACAGACCAAGAAGCATTAGCTGGAGTCCTTTAAGAAATATAAATTCTCTCACCCTATCCCTGACCTTCTTTAAGCACCAGCTATTTAATTTGTGAAATTAAATGCAAATGAAAATGTTGAGCACATAGTTAAAATTTTCTAAATGTTTCAAGGCACCAGCAGTGTATTAAACCCCATAGGAGACTCTACGTAATGGCAAAGTCACATGCCTAGGACGCTAGTCCTAATCTTCTTTTAAGATAAAGAGAGACCAGCTTTCTAGATGATTCTGAGGGATGTTCAGGTTTCAAAATCTCTGCATAAAAGAGCCCAGTCCCTAATTCCCAGATCTTCCAGCTTCTTGGATGTGGAGAGGCAGGGAAGAGAGGGGGAAGCTGAGCTCTTTATAAGAAAGACTCAGTTACCAATAAGTCATGTGAGAGGAAGAATGTTAGATGATTTTGTTTGCCATTGGTCATAAGCATCTTTTGACATCTGCCTCCCTGCTTCACTAGGGACAAAAGCCCAGTGGGAACCGAGGAGAGCTCACAGGAGCTTCTCCTCACCCACAGCTGTGACCAGGGATAAATTCCAAACTAATAAGTTGGTAGTGTGGCTCCCCTGATGAATGAACATTTCAAGGGTTTAAAAATATTGCAGATGAGCCTTCAATGAAAGTGAAATTAAAGTCATTTATCCCAGATCATTTGAAAATATCAACTCCCTTCTTAAAGAATGAAAATATAATAAAGGTCCCTCATAAAGATATAAAATATTTAACATGTGACTTCTGCTTTGTACCAACATCACCTCTTAATGGTTCCATTATTTTGTTATGTTTAACTTCAATGAAAAATTTAGGAGGAAGGATGGGCAAAATGTTTAACCCAAATCAGGAATTTTTTGGGGGGGCCTGAAAACTATGATTACATCATTGGCGCATTTATATTGCAAGACATTTTTACGATATAAGCATTTTTTCATTTGGACAGCAACCATAATAAATTGAAATAAAATTCAGTCCTGATTGATGTTGTAAGTGTCATGTACAGGGCAAGTCCCATCTATTAAGTGTGGTTTGCCAGGGCAGCAATAATAGTAGCATTTGAATGTTTTTCTTATTAAGGAGAAAAATGGTCAGTAACATTGGTTTGGACTCCAAGGACTGTGGTAAATGGAAAATGCCTGCAGCATGTGTGACTCTATCCTGGTTTTAGGATGGAGGTGGTCAGAAGGCTGCAAAGATTATTTTTCCCCTTTTAAAAATTGGGATAAACTATTACAGTTTGTGGAATGAAAGAGAGAGGCTGATTACAACATAATGGAGTGTACCATATTCATCTCTTTGAAATATGACCTCACCCAGCCTTTTCCATTTTACAATCGATTCTCTCATTCCCTTAATGAACCTTTGCATTCATGAGTCTTCCTTGGAAGTATGCACATGAAGTATTGCTGGAGCAAAGAATAATTGTCTGCCAAGTAAGTCAGAACAAAGTGCCTCTCTTGTCGTTTGGTTCAATAACATTAGAAACTGTTAATGCATCATGTTGGGCACCGTATTGTTTTGCTTAATAATTATCTAATTTGCCAAAGCTTGCTTTAAAAAATGTTTTTGAAAACTGGCACAATAGAGTTATTTGCCTATTTCTCTAAAGATGGACTAGCAGGACAGATGTAAGTGCAGTTAAGCACAATTTTATTATTTTTTTTAACTTTGCCTTGTATGCCCAATTTGGGCAAAGTAGCACATTTTGTTTGAACAGCGAAACCATGGAAGTGATACTAGTATAGAAGTATGAGGAAGTGGAATTCTTGCTACAGAATGACATATAAAATTAAATATTCAAATTTAGTTCTTGAGTTTTCTAATAATTACTTAGCTAATTTGGACAGTAAGCACAAGATTCATGGATCCTATATTGAGAAATTATAGGACAGGTTTCATATAATCCAAGTCTTAAAATATGTTCAAAGCTTATATTTTTATTTTTTCCTCTACTCCTCATAATTTAACTATATTCTCCTAAAGTATTAGTTAGGGATGCACATCTCTGTAAACTTCTAAGCTCAACTCAATGGCACATGGCAATAACAGGAAATAAAATGACTATACATGACAGCTCTATGACAATTTCAAAATCTTGATATTTCTTGGGAAACCTGAAACTTAATGACACAAGGCTCTCATGTATAGTAGATATTTAATTGCTAAGTTAGAGATCTTCATCTAAGACTCAAAATTGCTGTTTTTATGATATCGGTACTATGATAAGTTTTTTTTTTTTAATGACTAGTCATTGACTTGTCCAAGATCTCTGTGTGGGGAAGCAGATCTGGAATTTGACCTAAGGTGTCTGTTCCAGAATTTAAAAACAATGCTTCCCCAAACCATTTCCTCCTTCTATTTATATATTTATGTATGGGGCTATGTTCCCTCCCTATCCTACAGACCTTTTGGTAAAAGGTAAGTAAATGGGCTAGAAAGAACGTGGATTTTCAGAAGGTCAATTTCAAAACACTTTGCCCTCAAAACGATTCTTTTCCACTTTTGTTCACATTACACGAGAATGGAACAGTACTTGCCTTGCTGGATTTACTGGGACTCATTTACACACTGTCAAGGTTTAGAGATACTCTCTTAAGGACTGTCTGAGATGGTCAAAATGGTAATGTGTTTTTTGCTGAGAATTTTGTAATTTAAATCAACTGAAGATGATACGACTGTTCAGTGGCCTCCCCTTTTTATCTCCTAACTTGTCCAAAAATGATTAATTTTGTGTATAATGCTTAAATGCAGGAGTAAATGCTCAAAATTGGAATTCTATGGACATATTTGTTTAAAATGCAAAATGAAGTTCCAGACTTTCAGATGAAGTCTAATTTGGTGAATTGATTTGACAGTGAGAATTGACTTTGTCAATCAACTTTGCATGATGGATTTTTTTACATGAATTGTACACATGAAATCTGTAATTTCCAGGAATGGCACATGGCAGTAACAGGAAATAAAATAAACTAAGAATGACTATATATGACAGCCCTACAACAATTTCAAAATCTTGTTATTTCTTGGGAAACCGGAAAATAATGACACGAGGGGAAGGTATTTAAAATGAATATTTAATGATTCCAACTTTGCTAGAGTATCCAAAAGGGTAAGAGGTACAATTAAGTCATTCGATATCTTAGAAAAACCATTTGAGAAATTGCCCAAGTTTATAGAAAATTTTACTAAAATTCTCCATTTATATTAACAAAGTATGTTTCTGTGACTCAAGAAATATTACCGCAGGTAGGGCCATTGCCTTGATGTGGCTGAGTCAGGATCAATCCTCAGCATCCCACCGGGTCTCCAAACACTGCCAGGAGTGATCCCTGAGCTCAGAGCCAGGAGTAAGCCCTGAGCACCATTGGGTGTGGCCCCTAAACAAAACAATATTAGAAAAGAATACAACTAAAGTATAGATGTTATACAATTTCTTCTCATGTTTAATAGCCATATGATTTTTTTATACTTATAGTATAACTATAGTGATAATTCAATCCAGAAGAGTTTTTACTTATCATGGCAGAACCATTATTTTAGACCATAGGAAAACACATTAAAATGAACATTACAGGTCTTTTAGGATTTGTCTAGCAGGTTTTTCAGTTGCTATAGGAAAACCCACCCTTTTCCCCCATCCAAATAATGCATTATGGCTGAGAAGTAGGATGGATCCTAAGCATACAAACCTTACATTGGAATAAATCTCAAGAAACAAGAGCAGCTCACTGCAGAGATACCTCCAGACCTTAAGCCAGTTGATTTCACTGGGGTTCCTCAGACAGGAGCAGGCATCATCCCTCCACCTGCCCCCTAAAAATCCTGGTAACTGCCAACTTTCAGAACCTAATGAGAAGTGCAGGTACATGGGTTCAGACAGCAAACTCCAGGCCTCAAGCATTAGGGGATGAGTTGGTCCTTCTCATCTCCTTGTTCCTATGGTACTCTGGAGATCACACCCATGAACTACCTCTGGATGCTATTTTAAGTTCCTTAATGGCCATGATCCATAGACACACAAAAGAATCTCACAACCAAGCAGCCCGCTGTAGAGTTTTCTCCAGACCCTAATTATCTAAAATTTTAAAATTCCAGGAACCATGCAGCATCTTATGCTATTCATAACAAGCAACACAACAGAGTATATGGGGGAGATTCTCTGCCAGAGAGGCAGGGGGAGGGATTGGTTGGGGGTAGAGAATGATAATTGGGACATTGGTGGTGGAAGATATGCACTGGTGAAGGGATGGGTGTTTGATCACTGTATGACTGAAACTCAGACATGAAAGCTTTGTAACTATCTCATGGTGATTCATTAAAAAAAAGAAAAAGAAAGAAGGCTCTGTGTGTCATTGATCATAGGAACACAATAACTCTGGCTCAGTGACTGAGAGCTTGTTTAAAATTCTCAGTGCTTGGGGCAAACAATGTGCACATCACAAATGCTCAGATAACTGTATTTTTACTTCTTGTTTGCTGAAAATTCATCAGATGGTCTGAGCAGAAGAGGCTACCATGCTTTTTCTAAAAGGAAATGTTAAGGTGCATGATTATTCTCATGAACCAGAGTAACGTTCCTGTTGTTGAGCTTAAGATTTAGACTCCTCTGTTAAGCCAAAATAGTTTGCTCTAGAAACCAGAATGAAGGGAGAAAATGGACCCAATGTGACTTTCTCCCTCAATGGTGTAGATAAGAAATCATGACTATATTGTCAATATTGAGAGGACTTTTGATATATTAATATTATATTAATGATGCACTTCACAAGAAAATCTATAAATTTCTCCTTTTGAGATCTTGCAACTCAGGTGGAATATGCTTATGGTAAATATTGTGTGAAGGAATATATTTTGCAAAATACAAATATTTGTGTTCAGTAACGTGGAAGAACTTAAATATATTCTTTTATATTAAAAAAAACCCTTTTATCTTAACTAAAATTCCAACATTTTACCACACAAATATCAGGTACTTTTAATTAAAAAGTTATGTTTTTTCCGATTTACAGCATTTTTAAAAAATTTAAATATATTAGTTGTTTTTATTGAGGTACAGGATTTATTATACAATAAGCCATGTTGTAGTGGTAGTCTGTCTTGAGAAAGTCACAAGCCTCCAAACTAAGGATATCGTTTTGAAGAAATGCTACCCTGTGACCTGGAAATATGTTTTTATGATTCATATTTGAAGTCTGATTATAAAGCTGGTCTCACTTTCATTGTGTGACTAATAGAATAATCCTTTTCCTTTTAAAGTGGATGAAAAGAAAATGTTAGTTAAAAAAATCATGGTAGGCTTTTGTCCCAATGAAGGTCAGAGTTGAGTGGTATCTTGAACTTTCCTCTTCTCAATAGTGAAAAAAAAGATAATATTAACCTCATAGGACCGTTTGGACAATTAAATGGTGAAACACATGTTAGTCTGAGCCGCTAAGAAGCATACAACAAAATGAAATTACATGTACAAGGGTATGTAAAAGGAATCAAGAGAAACCAAGAGACTCAGATTGCAGTGATGAAATCTGACCCTCAAGGAAGAAAGCCAGGAACTTTGGGCATCTATGCAGTCTAAGTAAGGCTCAGCAACTGAGATCCTGGGGCAGTTAACATAGGACAGACTTCACTCCCTGTAGTGGAAATTTGTGCAGATTATTTTTTCACTGCCACACAGTGTATGAGATTTCTGGTATGTCTGCTTTCTTCACACACACACACACACACACACACACACACACACACACACACACACACTTGTGTTGCTTTTCACGCTTTATAGAGACCTGACTCATCTTCCCCTGACTTCAGTTTGTTAAGTTGCATTTCTCTTCCATAAAAATATTTCAGTTGGGAATGCCCTGCCACAGAGGCAGGGTGGGATGGGGGAGATGGGGGGGGGGGAGTGATACTGGGATTCCTGGTGGTGGGAAATGGGCACTGGTGGAGGGATGGGTGTTTGATCGTTGTATAATTGAAACTAAGTCTACAACTGTACCTCATGGTGTCTCACTAATAAAAATTAAAAAAATATATATTTCAGTCGGGCCAGAGTGATAGCATAGCATGTGGGGCGTTTTCCTTGCACGTGGCTGACCGGAGTTTGATTCCCAGCATCCCATATGGTCCCCCAAGCAGCTCCAGGAGTGATTCCTGAGTGCATGAGCCAGGAGTAACCTCTATGCATCACTGGGTATGACACAAAAAGCAAAAAAAAAAAAAATCAACTCTGCAATAGACCTAAACCAGGGAATGACAAATTATGTATTATATAATTTTATATAATTACGTATTTTATATATAATATACCATTATATATATTGGTATCATAGAGAACCTAATGAAGCGTCATCTCTTTCTTACTCAGGGTCATTGGGGGATTCCTAATTTGGTAGTTTCAGAGATGTGATTAGAATGATATGAAAAATGAATTTTCTAAAATACAACTCAGAATAACAATAACAGAAAGCAATAATATATCTTCTTGTTTTTATTATCATAAGGTTAAGTCCATACTTTTAACACTACATGGCAACTTCTCTGCTAACTTTATGTGTCTGACTCCATCTCTTGTCTCTATTCATCCTTCTACTCCAGCATTAGTAGTGATGGTATTCAGCATTGATGAGGCTACTTCTACCCACAGATTCCTAATTTCTGGGAATAGCCAATGCTATGTTTTGGTCAATATATAAATTCCCAGAATTTAGGGATCTAACTGGAGTCGGTTTTATGAATAAGATTTCATTTTTTTTAACTTTCTTTTATTATTTTGGTCACAACTGGTGATGCTCCTGGCTTTACTTCTGGGTTGCTAAGGTGACCATGTGGAATGCCAGGATGGAACCTAGGTTCACTACATGCAAGGCAAGTACTCTACCTGTTGTACTATCACTCTGGCTGCTAATATTTCAGTTTTCTAAAAATAGAATTTTGCCTCTTTTTTTCTTTGAAAAAATTAAAATGTTTTTGTTGTAGTGACTATTTAGTGCCAGGCTCTTCTTTTCTCCTTTCCACCTGAAACATGGGTTTCATATCTAAAGAACAGCAGTGATGCCAACAGTGATGGCAGTAGTATCACATGGCACAATGATAAACAGACATTACTGAACTTGAATCCTAGAGAGTATCATGTTGCTGCTGTATGAGTCAAGGTTGTCTCTTGTCAAAACTTCATATGAATTTTGTTAACATCTTTCTGTACTTTTCATTTAGGTTTGTTATTTAAAAGCATAATTTAACTATTTTATTATAGTTCTTTTTCATTTACCAAAACACTTAAGACTATGTGTTTTATTATTAGTTCCCCTCTATTAACTACAGAAAACTGAGTTCCTTGTTGAATTTTTCCCAAGTCAGGTTCAAATCCAGTCTTTGGATATAGAATTATTAGTCTTCACTCCCACTCAGAAAATGTATTTATCTCAACAAAAACTTATACCCCAAATAATACATCTTAAAATGGAATGAAGATTTAAGGTTGAAAGGGAGGATGTTGTGAGTACCTGTATGAAAATGCCCAGTGGAAAGAGTGGTGTTCAGGGATATATAAAAAGAACTGCAAATCTGACGGAACATGATATATTAAAATAATTAAAAGAAGTTTGAATTTAGTTTATGTGTAGAATAGAGAGAAAACAGTAGTTGGTATGAAGAGCAGGTAAAGCAGGAAATTGGAATATGTGAAAAAGAGTTTAGGTCTCGGTTTTGGTCTTCAGTACATATTGATATTATTCAGGGAAGGTATGGAGGAGTAGGTATTGTGACCATATTTATCCTTTTAGCAAGTTTCCTGTTCTTAGTAGCACTGTACCATGGGAAGGAGTCTAGTAGAGATGTTTCAGTTAGATTCTAGGAAGAGATGGCTGGATTTGGGGGACACAGATATGGCCCTGGGTTTGGAGAAGCATAAATGAGTCTCAACAAATGAATGATTGATCTAAAGGTGAAGGCATAATAAAAATCCAGAATATATTTTGATATAGACAAAAAATGTTTTTATCAGATGAGCAAGTAACTAGATCTCAAAGGTGAAGAAGGAAGAATAAAAACCCAGACTACAGTTTTAGCTCAGACAAAAATTCCCAATCAGATAACCACATAGGAAGTACCATTAAAGGCATTATAGTTAAGATCAAAACTACCCCAGCTATTTTTCCCTTTATAAATTTTATGATCTTGGGAAATTTTAATTATATAATATTTAAGATAATTTATCTACAATAGAATACCAATTATAAGTACCTCAGAGGATTGTGTTAAAAGGACTAAATGAGATCGTTTGAAGTTTTGATTATAAAGATTGTTATATTAATCTCTATTGGATCAGGTTATATGAAGGAAAAGAATGAGTCAACTTTATAGACTAAGTTTGAGATAATAGAAGCTCATAAAATATAATGAACTTTTCAAAGTATTTGGGACTAAGCTATTGGTGTAGAATTGACATTATTGTTTATGTATTAGCCAAAATTTATGGAGTACTTACTATGTCACACGTGTTATACTAGGCCTTAGTGGCTTATAGTAGTGGAAGCCAATAGAAAGTATATGGGAAGGCCCTAAAAGAAACAAGAACATTTAAATCTAGTACTTTAGCTTCATAATTACTTGGAGAGGAGGACCTGCTTTAAAAAAATCCATTTCCTTGACAATTGACTCGGTAGTCGAAGTAAAGACTGTCTCTGTACATTTCAAACACTTCACTGACTGTTGCTACAGTTGCTCTTACTGAATCACAGTACTACTAGACCAGAAAAGAATGACTGTCTGTAAGGAAACTCAAAAGGAATCATTAAAGAAGAAGCTAGACAAAATTTTAAAAATACGTAATGGGTATATTATCTGTGAAATATTACTGAGAGTGTTTAGAAGCCAGATTAAATTCATCAACATCATCTCTTGGCCTTAAAAAATTTGAAAAGTAAAAGTGAATAGAATTTCTGATGAGGTTGACTAGAGTATGAATATGTCTATGACTATGAGTCTGAGTCTGAGTAGTAGTACTTCTTAAGCAGTATGGATTTGGGTGATGGATGTAGTTGATTTGCTTCAATTTACTTCTCTACTAAATGCCCATGGTTTTGAAGCATGACTGAGGAGAGAGGTCACCTATCTTGACTCCTAGAAAAGCTTCTGTTCTAAGTATATTTCTTTGCTGAGACTAGAACTATGATTAGGTACCAGGTATGTTACCTGTGCAGTATTTCAACATATTCCAACTTTGGGGAAGATGAGGGACAAGTTGGAGACAACTAGTGATTCTTGTTCTAGTACTTAACTTTTAGTAGTTAAATTTTCATTGTCTTAACAATTGATTGAATGCATTTGCCCCTTAATTTTCTTTAAATTTGTCCAAAGTTGAAGATAACATCTATGTAATATAACAGTTATATTGTAGTGTTACACTTTCCCCCACCTCCCTGAGCCTACATTCTTTAAAATATATGATAATAGAATCCATCCTATAAGATCACCATATGTTCTACATTAAAAGCCAAAACGCGTGTAGCTTCAATCATGGAAAATAATAAAATAAGAACTTTAATAATTTGAATCTTCATGTTAATAAAACAAATATACACACATATAGCATAGTTCAACATAATGAGCAAAATTTAACTTCTTTGTTTGGAAAAACTTTTCTGAAGAATAGAAATGAGGTCAAATGAAGGACTTTGGAGGGGTCACATAAAATTGCTAAGTCAAAATAAAGCTTTCACATTCTTTGATTTGTTTGATTGGTAGAATGAGGCCATACTCCATGATACTCAGGGGTTACTGCTAGCTCTTCACGCAGGGATCAATCCTGGAAGTGTTTGGGGGATCATGTGTGGTGCTGGGGTTCAAGCTATGGACTGGTTCAATGCTTACAAGGCAAGCCCTAACCACTGGATTATCTCTCTAGACCAAGCTTTCATGTTGTTAAGAAGCAACCAATTCAGATTGGTCTTTAGCTAATGTGAAAGGCAATTCACATGTTACAGAGGATCTAGGGAAAAAATGAAAATGTATTATGCTGACTGACAGTGAACCTCACTTGAAAAACTCTACCTTACTACTACATGGAAAGTATCCTGCTAAGCGAAATGAGTCAGAAAGAGAGGGATAGACAGAAAAATTGCATTCATCTGGGGAACATAAAGTAACAAAACAGGAGACTAACACCCAAGAATAGCCGAAAAAGTACCAGGAAGATTACTCCAAGGCTTTGAGGACAGCCACACACGCTAGGGGAAAAGGCAGCTCAGATAGAGAAGGAAGCATCAAATAAAGAGTGTTGGGAGGTTCCTCTCAGGATGGGAAATGCGTGAGGAGAGTAGACTATAGACGGAACAAGATTGCCACTCAATGATTTTTTTCAAACCACAGCACTCAAAAGGAGAGAGATAACAAAAGGGAATGCCCTGCCACAGAGGTAGGGTGGGATGGGGGGAAGGGGGAGGGATACTGGGACTGGTGGTGTTGGAGAATTGGCACTGGTGGAGGGATGGGTATTCAATCATTGTATAACTGAAGCCCAAGCACAAAAATTTGCAAGTCTACAACTGTACCTCATGGTGTTTCACTAATAAAAATTTAAGAAGAAAAAAAAACTCCACCTTACATTCTAGTTACATAAATTATTAATACTAATATGTCTATTTGATTTCCTGTTGTTTGAGTAAGACATGTATTTCCTCTTACCTTCTGTGCCTGACCTAAGCTCTGTCTTCCCACAAACTTCAGCCTTCTGTGTATAAATCCCCTTTCATGGTCTAGTTGAATACTAATTTCAGTGAAGTATTTATTTTCTGAAGATGTCGATGGAGAAGCATGGTATTAATAATATTTATAACTATCATTTATATAATACATTAGATAGGTCATAGTATTAAAAATATTTCTTTTTCTCTTCATGATAATTCCAGGAAGTAACTTATTATTATGCTGATTTGTTTATGGAAGAGAAAATCAAACTTCTTAAAGGCTAAATGCAAGAACCTCTTCTTGGGCCCAAGTCAAAATTTATGCCACAAATTTTATACACTGTGATCTACAAATTACATGTATTTTTTAGAAAAGTAAGACATCTGATTTAACAAATATTTACTGAGATAAGATTCATGTTTCTATAATGTAAATTTAACATATGTCCAACTAAGTAAATAGGGAATTGATATAAATCAACATGCTAGTCATCTTGTTTTTTTCTCAGCCTATTTATGTTTAAAATATTTAAAGTTCTCAACATAGAAGAATTCAGCAAGATATGAAGTAATGAGGTGGTGTCCATTTTTGAGGTTATATTTCCTGATTCATTGAAGCTGAGTTCTGACTTGAAATAATTTGCTATTTAGTAGTATTTATTTTGCATTTTCACCTTGTTTACAAGACCTGTTTTAATGTTTTTTAAATCTACTTTCATCAATCTTCACACACTTTTTCTCATTTGTCCTTTTATACACAATATTTACTAATGATTATAGATAAGGAGAGATGATGCATATTTACTAATTATATACAATATTTTACTAATCTACAGTATTTCCTAAGGATTCCTCATGTACCTAAATATGCTACTATTTTTATTAGGACTGTCACTTTTGATATTACTCCGGATACAAGGTGGATAAGTTTGAATAGTCTGCCTTGATCTATTTTTGCTGTATTCCCTCTGAGTTTCATTGTGTAATTATACAGACATAAAATGTTAATAACATATTTTGTATATTTTTATAAATACGTATTCTTGCTGAGTACCTTGTACGTATATACCAATGTGATGTATGTATGTATTTCAACACAGTAAATTATCTAACTTCCATATATCTTTCTCTGAAATATTTTTAACAGAAGTAGAGGGAATGTTGGCTTTCAACTGTTTTAACTGGAATTATGGAAAATATACAAGGTATTAGGCACTTTGTTTTTTGATTGGCAAATATAAATCTGGGTCTTTTTGGTTCCTTTTTTGGCAAAGGATTTAAATCTAGGGTAGTTTGACTCTATAATCCTTTCCCCTTTCTAAAACTCCTTCATATTGGTTTAATTTTCTTTAAAAGCTAAATATTAAAATTTATATTTAAAGGCTATCCCACCTAAGCCCAGAAATTGGAGAAGACAGTTGCCAGAAGAAAAAAAGTCTTAGCATTTTAGCCATAAGTTCAAATTCTTTCAAGTCAGTTTTATATTTTAGTTCTTAGGAACAATTCCCCTAGCATGAATGTCTAGCTATCTTCTCCTATCCCCTAAATAAAATTCCTTAGCAGAAAATCATTCAAAATAAATAAACACAAGAATAACTGCATGGCATGGATTGATATCATATAAATAAGGCTGGCAGTTTCTGAGGACCCATGCATATCTGGACCTAGAAAAGGGAGCTGTGTTAGCATGATACTAGTTGTTGTGCTGATAAACTGACGCCTCCTTAAGTCTCAGATGCTTCATGTAGGAGAGGTTTATAATTCACCAAATACTGCTCCTGGATCGGCAGCTCTTCTGCTAGCATGAATCAGAGCCTCCATTTCCTTCCACTTTGTACCTCTACAATTTTAGTGGACAGTTCTGGCTGCCCTGGGGGTCATCTACATTCCAGCCAACCAGAAGCAGAAAAGGCCATGGAGAGTTACGGGGGAGGATTCTATGTGGAGATCATAGAATGTTATACATCACTGCTGCTCCATTACACGCAGTCATGTGGCTACTTCTAAGCGAGAGGAATGTAGTGTGAGTGCCTAAAAGGAATAGGAACTGCATTTTTGTGAACAGCTAGCCAGTTTCTGCCACAGGCTTGACATAAGTTCTTTAACAGCTCAAGTTTTACATCTAAAACTATTGCTTCCAGCAGAATAAATTTCTCTGCAGCAAGCTGTGATAAATGTTATGACTTTATATTTTATTTTATGGCACCTCTGCTCCATTCCTTCTAAATTGCCTTATTGCGTTTCATTATGGGCACTAATGATGAATTAAGTTGAACTGCTTAATAATTAAAAGTATCTCTAGGATAAAACCATATTTTTTCTTGGAAGAAATCTATTTGGCTTTGTTCACAGCTGCCATATTTAATGAGAGAAAGAGGATTCTTTAGAAATGAGTGAACAGAGCTCTCAGTCCTGACAAGGGCAGGATTGATCTATTTGTTTTAGTGTAAAAAAGAATTTGCATAGATCCTAAAGAGAAATTTTTTGCTAAAATAATATAAAATGTGCCATAAACTTTTAATAATAACTGTGGCAAGGCAATACTACCACTTAAATTAGCTAACCTGTCAAGAATGAAAACTGTGGAACAATCTCTCTGATCCAATTTTGGGGGAAAATGGAGAGAAAGTTGGCCCATACCTTGGGAACAAGCATACAGGATGGATTGGAAAGTTCTTATTTTTTATTTGATTTTGCTATAAAGCAGTATCAGTCTAATAATGTAAGCATTCCAGTGAATGGTTCATCAATGTTTTTTCCATAGATGAATTCAGGGGATCTATAAATGAATTAAATAGGCATTTAAATATGTTTCTTTGATATGAACTTTACTGGGAAGAGAATCCATAGCCTTCATTACATTGTCAAAGCATCCTGTGATATCTTTCTAAAAAACTTTTGAACTACTTAGTTAAGAAGCTGAATTTTAAGATTTGTGAAAACACAAAGCTTATGTTTGCTTTAAAGAAGCTAAAGTCTCTAAGTCTACAGTATGATTTTTCGTAATGTTAAAAGGCATAAACAAGGGACCTAGAATCATTGTTAGTGATATTTGCTTAGGCACATATTTATCAATTAATGTAACTTGAGTGATTTCTTCAATGCCTCATTCTTTTGATAAATATTCTAATGGACAAAAGGGATAATTGTTAAAAATTTTAGATTAAGGGAGAAAATACAGGATTTGTAATGGAGCTCTTGTCCTAGAGCTCAAGTTTTATAGGAGAACAAAGTTCAAAACCCAATTATTCCATTTATTATCTATGTTAACTTAAGTAGGTTCAAGAACCACTATTTATCTCTATTTCTTTTTATGAAATGGGGACTGGTTTACCTGTTTATCTGCAATACTTATGAAGACAAAAGTAGTAATGCACATAATATACTTAATGTGGTACTCAATATGTAGTAAAATCTCAATACATTATAATTAATACTTGGTATCTTAAGACATTTTATCTGTTAGGTATAAAATGAATTATATTTGGTTGGAGTTAGTACAGCTAGTGAGTTTCTTGCCTTCTATGTCACTGACCTAGGTTTGATCCTCAGCACTGCTTATGGGTCCCTGAGTACTTCTTGGAGTGATCCCTGAACACAGAGCTGGGATAAAGTCCTGAACACAGTTGGACGTTGTCCAAAAACAAACAGAAAAATGAATTTTGCTTATTATGATTGGCTCTTAGTGACGATGGAAACCAAAGTACAGAAGACATTTTCCAAATTGACATGAAGACTTTAATAATTATACAAATGGAAAAATTTGAACAGGGCATAGAAATAATGAGTTCTATCACTGGACTTATTCAAATAGAAGCTATTCATGGAAGTAAAAATCTTTCTACTTAAAGGTAATTTTGCATCTGATATTTCTTCTAAAGTTAGCATTTTATGAATGCTTTAATAAGATTAGTTAGGGGGCTGGAGTGATAGCACAGTGGATAGGGTGTTTGCCTTGCACGCAGCCGACCTGAGTTTGATTCTCAACATCCCATATGGTCCCCTGAGCACTTCCAGGAGTAATTCCTGAGTGCAAAGCCAAGAATAACCCCTGTTCATTGCCGGGTGTGACCCAAAAAGCAAAAAAAAAAAAATAGTTAAGAAGAACTTGAACCTGATGGTTTTATTGGTTGCACTCTTTCTTTGATTCTTTCAAAAAAATGTTTTTAAAAAGTTTAACTCTTTAAAATTCTCAACTTCAACAAGAGGTAAAGAGACTGTCAGAAAATGATCACACTCTGATACTTTTTGAAGAAAGTTTGACTTATGGATATCTGAAATTACATGGATAGCTAAAATGACTATAGACTATAGACACATAAAGGTCTTCAGTTATTGGAGTATTTTTAGGGGACAGAGAGAGAGTACAGGGGAATGGAAATTGCTTTACCCATAGTCAGTCCTGCTTTGATCCCTGATACTGCATATGGTCCCTGGAGTAGCACTGGGAATGATCTCTGAGCTTAGAACCAGATCAAGAATAAGTCCTGAGCAGCTGGGAGTAATTTACATGCCTTTTTGTAGGAATACAGGAATGAAGTATTACTCTTTTAGTTAGATTGTTTATAATGGTGAATCCAAAAATACAAAATACATATTTGAACACTCCAGGACAGAGTGCAAAATATACTTTAAAAATTTATGCATTAACTTTTTCCTGAAACATCAAATGATGAAATTAAAAGGAATACTAGAAAATGCTATTTACAGAAAGTGACTTCCTATTTGTGTCTGTCACAATTAATGAACAATCATATTCTTGGAATATTTTAGACCAAAATGAAATCATGTGTATTAAACTAAATGCACAATCTGAGTCTTTTCAGCAGCAGTCAACTAAATCTGTTATGGACACTGATCTTTATGGTCTCATCTTTTCAATATTTTTAGAGAAAGATATGTAAAAATAAATTTTATTTTATTATTATTGCTCTTGTAGTGAAGCAAGATTGTTTTTATTGCATGAAATTTAGAAATATATGAGGGGCAAGATAAAAAGAAATTCTTGTTCAAGGGAGAACATGATGTTGAAAGAGCTAACAAGCAAAAAGATGTAGGAACAAGTAAGAAGGATATGTGTTTTCCCCTGAACATGAGCTTGAAGAGCCTATAGAGATGAATTTTAATGATCATCTCAGTAACTATAAATTCATAAGTAATCCTAGTAGCAGCAGAAGAGAACATTGGATGTCCAATCTAAATAGTACTTCAGTACTACCCACGAGTGTTCTGCTTATGCACTGTCTTAATAGTAGAATAACTTATGCTGCAAAGTAAGTCAGCTACGTAAAGTTCTTTCAAAAGCTTCTTAGTCTGCTTCTATTTAACAGAAATATGCACAAGTTAACCAGATGTGAAAGGTCTGTTTAACAGAAATATGCACAAGTTAACCAGATGTGAAAGGTCACTACAGACCCAGGGAGATGAAGGTTGTCATCGAGACAATACAACCACACTGGAATCATGTAGTCCATGACAATAGCTACATACTAATAGGAACAGAAGGAATATGAGGTTCCACAATTATGAATCATGTATGACTCTATTCTCCGAATGAGCCAACATGCAGCACAGGCTGCTTACATGATCTTTCTGGTACCTTTAATTGTTCAGAAAAGGACCCTTATGTGTGCAGGTTTCTTGACTAATAACATTTTTCAGGACTTAACTGTAGCATCTCAGTGATGAGACGGGTGTTGGATTCCAGGAATATTGACATCTAGTGATACTTCACGGTTTGAGAAAGTAATACTTTGCTGCCCCACCACCAGCAATCCTGTAACATCCTCTCACCTTCACAAACTAACCTCCTGCCCCCTCAAGAGAAGAGATAAGTAAACAATATGAGTGAGTGCACATAATATTTTAGGCCAATTATATTTAAAATACAATGGCCTATAGTTGGAGAGATATTAAGGGACTCTTGTATTGCATGCAGCTGATGGTGGTTTTATTCCTAAACACTACACATGGTCTACCAAGTTTCCAGAAATGACCCCTGAACACAGAGCTAAAAGAAAGCACTGGGCAACATCAGTTGGGCTCAAATGCAAAATAAAATAAAAATAAATACAATGACCTGGATGATGTGATAATCTCAGTACTAACAGAGATAGGGCTACCCTGTCTTAACCATATGCAGGTTACAAATTTGCTTCACGGTACTGTTTCTGTGACACAGTAGATTTGTTTTCATGATTATTAAAATATAGATATTCATTTGACTTTGCATAGGAGGAATAGATACCACATATAGTGATATGGAAGTCCATATAGTTTATCTATAATAATCTGATTTGTGGGACTGGAAACATAGTACGTCAGGTAAGGCATTTACCTTACATGCAGTCAACCTGGGTTCAATCCCTGGCATACCATAAGTCCCTCGACCCTGTGACGAGTAACATTTAAACTGAGAGCCAGCAGTATGCCCTGATCAATGCCTGATGTGACCCAAAACCAAACAAATTGCTGATTTGAATGATAAAAGTATCTATTTAAAATTAAGTAATTAATAGAGCCATCACTGTATCACTGTCACTGTCATCGCATTGTTCATTGATTTGCTCGAGCGGGCACCAGTAACATCTCCATTCATCCAGCCCTGATATTTTAGCAGCCTCTCCTTACTCATTCTTCCCAACAGTACTGTATTGGAGGCTCTTTCAGGGTTGAGAAAATGAAACCCGTTATTATTACTGGTTTTGGTATATTGAATAAGACACGGAGAGCTTGCCAAGCTCTGCTGTGTGGGCAGGATACTCTCGGTAGCTTGCCAGAATAGAGTCATATTTTTTCTTAGTTTTACTGTAATTTAATAATAGCACCATATAGTTACATCATATAGTTGCATTAAGATTAATATGAGAACAATGAGGTATCATTTCACACCACAGAGACTGGCCCACATCTACAAGAACAAAAGCAACCAATGCTGGTGTGGATGTGGCGAGAAAGGGACCCTCCTTCACTGCTGGTGGGAATGCCGGCTGGTCCAACCCTTTTGGAAAACAGTATGGATGATTCTCAAAAAATTAGAATTTGATCTCCCATTTGACCCAGCTATAGCACTCCTGGGAATATATCCCAGAGAGGCAAAAAGGTATAGTCGAAGTGACATCTGCAATTGTTTGTTCATTGCAGCACTCTTTACAATAGCCAGAATCTGGAAAAAACCTGACTGCCCGAGAACAGATGACTGGTTAAAGAAACTTTGGTACATTTACACAATGGAGTACTATGTAGCTGTTAGAAAAGATGAAGTTATGAAATTTACATACATGTGGTACTACATGGAAAGTATCATGTTAAGCGAAATGAGTCAGGAAGAGCAGGATAGACACAGAAAGATTGCATTCATCTGGGGAACATAAAGCAACAAAAAGGGAGACTAACACCCGGAATGGCTGAGATTAGTACCAGGAATTTTGCTCCATGACTTGAAGGCCAGCCACATGTGCTAGGTGAAAAGGAAGCTCAGATAGAGAAGAGAGCACCAAATAAAGGGTGTTGTGAGGACCCTCCCAGGGTGGGAGAAGCATGCTAAAAGTAGTCTATAGACCAAACATGATTGCCACTCAATGCCTCTGTTGCAAAACACAGTACCCAAAAGAAGAGAGAGAGAGAACAAGGGGGAATGCCCTGCCACAGAGGCAGGGTTGGACGGGGGGGATGGGGGGTGGGGGGGATGCTGGGACCCGTGGTGGTGGAGGATGGGCACTGGTAGAGGGATGGGAACTTGATCATTGTATAACTGAAACCCAAGCACAAAAATTTATATGTCTATAACTGTACCTCATGGTGTTTCACTAATAAAAAAATTGAAAAAAATTAATATGAGAATAATATCCCCTTTGTCCTTTTTATCTTTTATCACAGATTTTATCTCTGTGAACCAGTCATTTCTTTTCCTTTCTGTTAAGAACTAATTAGACTATAAGAGGTATTTCTAAAGCTCTCGTTCTTTTATTTTATTTGTGTGCTTTTTGTTTTTGTTTTAGAACCCCATCTGGCAATACTCAGAAGTTACTCCTGGCTCGTTACTCAGGAATCATTCCTGGCAGTACTCAGGGAACCATATGTGCTGCTGGGGATCAAACCTAGGGTTTGCATGCAAGACCAGAGCCTTACTCACTGAACTATCACTCTGGCACCAGCAATTGTTCCCTTGGCTCTAAATAACAATATGTTAAATTTGAAAGAAACCAGGAAATTTTTGAAAGAATAGCTTTTAAAACACTCTCTACTTATGCTGTTCAGTGGAACTGTGATGTATTGGGTCAGAGCAATAGTACAGAGAGTAGGATGCTTACATTCCATGCAGTCGAACTGGGTTTGATCTCCAGCATCCCATACAGTCTCCAGAGCACTACAAGGAGTAATTCCTGAGTGCAGAGCCAAGAGCAACCTCGGAGCATTGCCAGGTAAGCCCCAAAGACAAAAAGATATATGTGATGAAAGTAAAAAGTCTAACTGAAATTCATTCTGAGTCACGCTGAGAAAGATTAAAGCACAAGTGAAGTTAGGTTTAATGATTTTAATTTAAATGTTAAAGTAATAAAAATATTTTAATGTGAAATCCATGTTAAATATTTGGCATCTTCTACTTTTCTGTACTCTTTGAAATTTATTGTGCATTTTACACAAGTAGTGCCTATTTTCTAGAGAGCCACAGTTCCAGACTCAGTAGCTATATGTAGCTTTTGGCTATTATATTGCACCAAAGAGCTCTAGACAGTTTTCAAACTTTCAGAAATTATAACTAAATGATTAATCCAAGACATCAATTTCTTGGTCTTTTTGCTTTTTATTTTTTAGGTAAAACTTGGGAGCACACCTGGCAGTGCTCAAACTTTCTTCGGGGTTAGGGATCACTTAAGAGACCATAAGAGGTGCTGGAGATGGAATCAGAGTGGCCCATTTGCAAGGCAAGAGAAACTTGATCCCTGTACTCTCCCTTTCTTTCTTTTTTCGCAAGATTCAGTATCTTTAAGAAATTCTTAATTCTCACAAAAAAGGATAGTTTGGGTTTCTTTATATATATATATATATATATATATATATATATATATATATATATATACTGCAGTACAAGGTTGTCTTGTTTGGTATGTGATCTGCTCCAGTTAACATGAAGTACCTACTTTCTCAGTCATGCTTAGCTCAAGAAACAGTATTTTTTGGGAAATGTAATCAGCTAATCCTGAATCTGGATGGACACAGGTGAAAAGATAGCACATTAAATGAAATGATTAATGTGGAGATAATACCCAGCAGAAATAATAGGATTTATGAAGCTGAGAAAGACAATGCTGATTTTCAAGCTGGGAAAGACTTCCCTGGTGTCTCAAGGGAGAAGTTGAAGCAGAAAGGAGCTCAGGATCTGAGACAGAGGCAGCTCCCTGCAAGGCCTGAGCAACGTATTATAGCCCTGCCAGACTGGAAAACCTTTGGGATCTTTATGTGCTTGGTTTACTCTATTGGACACGAAGGATTAATAAACATCAGGGCTATCAATATGAGCTTGCTTTTCCGTATTGAGCATGTAGCAGAATGCTTGTTTATTTCTGATGGAGGAAAGGAAGGAAGGGGAAGAGAAAGACAGTGACACAGATAGGGAGGAAGAGAGAGAGAGAAGAGAGAGAGAGAGAGAGAGAGAGAGAGAGAGAGAGAGAGAGAGAGAGAGAGAGAGAGAGAGAGAGCTAACTCTCTGGAACAAAGTAGAAGCAGAGACATTATCATAGGGATATCATACCTGTTTCTCTTCTACTGGTTATTTCTCTTAGTTGTCCACAGAAAGACAACAGAGCACCAAGATTAGCGTAGCCTCTTATTTTTTAATAGTTATTTTTGTTCCAGTATTCATTCTGCTGAATCTTCATGTCCATATGAGAGTCATCAGAGGAAAAGAGAGATAGTTTAATGAATTGATTACATGATTTGCATTTAGAGCCCAGGTTTGATCCCCAGAACTGTAAGGGTAAGGGACCATGCACCACCAGGAGAGGCCCATGGGAGAATCATAAGTAGCCCCAACACACTGCAGGTGTGACACCTAAAAGACAATACAAAAACAAAGGGGGTACTTGAGGAAACATTGGAAAGGTCTTGGTCTCTAGTTTGGAGAATGGTAACCTGGATTGGTTACATTACCCTTACTATCCAGACATATTGTAGGACAATTCCCCTCCTCTCTTTGACACCCTTGATGTTTAGTGCTCTAGTGAGCAATACAAAATCATAGAGAGAGGATTGATTCTTAAAGCATACTGGAGGTGATGTGGATCAGTTGGAAATCTCCTGTATTGTTGGTGGGAGTATATGAGTAAATGTTGGTCATGGAATCAAAAAGTTTATGGGCATTCATTGTCCTTATTTTCAGTTTTCTATTTTTGTAAACTTCATAAAGCATGTTATAAGTCAGCAATAGACAATTCCACTGAATATGGAGAAAATATAAAATTTCACATCACTGAAAAAAGTCCATGAAATGATGCACTATATCATTAATCTTTAGGGCAAAATACAACACACTTTATATCCTCTAGAAGCTTATAATAAAAAATACAAAGAAAGTGTTGGTCATAATAGGGAGAATGTAGAGCCCCCATACACTTATACGGGGAATATCAAGTAGTACAGTTACTTTGAAAAACAGTCCAACAGTTTTCCTAAAACCCTCAATGTAGCAAGTACCTACATATGGTGTTCTAAGAGAAAAATGAAAATGTAGTTCTTTGTAAGAACCTAAAAGGGATGTTCAGAGCAGTATTATTCAAAATTGCAGAAACTGGTAACAATCAAAATGTCCAACTGGTAAATGCTTAGACATAATGAAGTATGTACATAAAGGGATGTATTTAGCAATTAAAGGGATAAACAGATAGTAGCCTAAGTACTCCCTGTAGGGCACTTGCCTTGTTTGTATGTGGCTGACCTTGGTTTAATCTCAGGCACTCCATATAATCCTTTGAGCACACTGGGAGTGATCCTGGAGTACAGAGCTATGAGTCAGCCCTGAGTGCCTCCAGGCCTTCCAACCAGAAATAAATAAATAAGTAAATAAAATATAGGAATAAACTAAAATATACCCTAATGTGATTTGGTAGAGCATTAAGAACATTTTGCTGAGTGAAGGACGTCAGATACTAAAAGAAACCATTGCAGCGTTCATTTATATAAAAGGTTTTTAAAAAGATAAATCTATAGAGAAGTAGATAGCATTCCTACAAGAAATTGGAAATTCACTTTGCATAACCAAGGTAGGTCTTTGGGAATTATAAAAATATTCTCAAGATGAACTATTCTGAAGTGTGATGTTTACATACTCCTATGAATTCACTAAAATTTAGTGATTAAAAGAACACTTGGGGCTGGAGCAATAACACAGTGGGTAGGGCATTTGCTTTGCACACGGCCGACCAGAGTTCGATTCCCAGTATTCCATATGGTCCCCCAAGCACTGCCAGGAGTTATTCCTGAGTACACGAGCCAGGAGTAACCTTTGTGCATCGCCAGGTGTGACCCAAAAAACTTAAAAAATAAATTAATAAATAAATAAAAATAAAGACCCTGTTCTTTAAAAAAAAAAAAAGAACACTTAAAACTGGTCAGTTTTAGAAACGTGAGAGTAAAAGTCTTGGAAATCTGAGACTGGAGTCTCTACAGTGATAAAAATAGTCTCATGTTTTGAGAATGGAATCTAGTGTGCTGTTTTCTTCATTCTCACTGTATGACTTCTAGGTGTTACCCTCTCTATGGCTTACTTTATTCCTCTGTAAATATGAATAACAATAATATCTATCTCATACTAATGTTGAGAAAATTAAATTAACTAAACAGTACTTTAGTACAGCATTTAGCACATTGATAGCTTAATAAATGTCAAATCTTATTACTACGATAATGATGATGTAGAGAAATTGTCCATAATTTCAGCGTCTCTTTGGACTCAAAGAACTTAACCTTGAATAAATGTGTGTGTGTGTGTGTGTGTGTGTGTGTGTGTGTGTGTGTATGTGTGTGTGTGTGTGTGTTAAGATTGGTACTGGGTTTTGTGAATAGCCTTCTCTAAAAGATCTGGAGTGGTATGCTTTTCTAGTTCCTTAGCTGATTTCTAATTTTGCTGTCTTGGTCTTAGTTCCTTTAATTTCTTCTCATCAGCCTTCTCCAAGTGATCTCCAGCAGCCTCATTTGCAACTTCCTGCAGTGCTGCTTAACTCTGATCAGCATTGATATAATTATGTATAAAAGTCATTCAGAGTGGCTCAATGAGTGTCTGAGATCATTTTACAAAGTTAAATACCTATGCTCTGGTGCTCTCATTTTGTTATGACTTCCTTAAACACTAACACACTTGTTTATTATTTTTTTGTAGTATAGTTGTCTGTTGGTGCCTGGTCAGAGAAAATCCTGTTTATGATATACTTTTGCATTGTTCAGCTAACTTGGAGGGGATGAGTGGGTGTACAAAGAGGGTGAAAGTCAAATTTCTTTTTTACAGAAGTTGGGAGATTGCCAGTCATACAAATTGAATAGACTAAATTTAAGATTATTTGAAAATAAAAAGCAATTGTGTAACTCTTCAAGAACACTAAAAATGTGAACTGACTGTTAACCAAGTGTTTTCATGAAGTGGTCCTGCTGGGACTTCTTTTAATTTGGCAATTAGCAGCATCATTTACATACAAATAAAGAATTTACTGGAGTCCTATAAAACAGTTCATCTCCAACCCCAATTAAGGTCAACATCCAAAAGAGATCTTGTTAATCCGACTTGTGGTACAAATATTTTCCTAGTACTCACTCTAAAAAATTACCTTACAATCAAATTTGAAAGAAATATCGGGAACTAAAATTGGATTATTTGAGTTAACAAGTCTAAATAGTGTATCAGAAATGGTCAGCTACCCCACATCATAGTTAGCTCCACTTTTCCAGGGTTGTTTTTATTTTTTTAAGCTTTTCACCCTAAAGTGGTAGTTTCATTCATCATTGTCTTCACTATCATCCCATTGATCTTAGATTTACTCGAGTGGGCGCCAGTAACATCTCTATTCCTCCCAGCTCTGAGATTTTAGCAGCCTCTTCTTACTCGTTTTTTCCCAAATGATTGGAGGCTCTTTCAGGGTCAGGGGAATGAAAACTATTGTCCTTATTGTATTTGGCATATCAGATACTCCATGGGGAGCTTGCCAGGCTCTATCTGTGCAAGTGGGATACTCTTGGTAGCTTGCCGGGTTCTCTGACAGGCATAAATGGGTAGAAAGTGTCTTATAATGTGAAGCAGCCCCGTGGTCTGAAAAGAGATCTGGAGTGGGGTGGTGGTTGGGAAGCGGAGGTTGGCTGCCAGGGCTGGGTCCCTTGGAGTGCGGAGCGCTCTCATCCACCCCACAGCCTGGCATGGAGTCCCGGTAGTTCATTAGGACATGGAAAGAAATTATATCAATCTATACCAAGTCCGTTATGTTTCAGTTAAGAACTGAGAGGTGGAAAAACCTTCCCCATGGTCACTAACTTGTTGGCAGATGTACTAAGCAGGAACTCTTCTTTTCCGACTCCCACTTCCATTTTCTGTCTGATTTGTTGAGATGAATTCTATTTTGGTTTTGCCAAAACTCATTTCCTTTCAGTCTTGAGCTCCATGAGTCATACCTACTAGGGAACGAACTTCCTACCCATGGCTCAGCTTTATCAGTTTCTCTCGCTCACCTTTGTCAATCATTGTTTTAACTGGCTGCTACATTTATAGCATATCCCCAACAGAAGCAGAGTGAGGAAATCAGGAAGAATTTTTCTTAGGAGGGGTGTTATATGATTTGAGTAGCAAATCAGAATTCCTTTCATTCATAATTAGCTCTTTTAAGTCTTTTGTTCTCATTCCGGTCCCTTTAGCAGGCTAATTCGCAGTATTTCTGCCATGTCTTTAGGTAAGTACTGTTATTAGTACAGATGCCTACAAAAGTCAAGCAACTAAGAAGAAGACAGATGGTATTTGCTTGTTTAGTAGGAATCAGGTACTCCTGAGTGCCATCTAAGTGCTGTAGGGTTGTGAAATTGCCTCATTTTTTAAAAATAAGTTCTAAATCCAGACTACTGTGTAAAACCTCCCAATTTATAACGCTGGCTTACTATTATAATCTAAAAAGAATAAAGAGTCCCATTAAAGATAGCCTGTGTACCTCCCAGTTTGTGACTTCTTAAATTCATTAATGAGTTCACTTCAAAATTTCACATCTTTATAGGAGATCATGTTGTATGTCAAATACTATGGCACATACTTTTATTCCGTATTCAATAAAAAGTCAATTTCAAAAGCTGATTTCTTTGGTATGCTGGACTTCCTGAAATTCCTCAACTCCCCGAAACTGCAGTTACTGTAAATATGTACTCCCTTTCCAATAGTTTTTTCTAACTTTTCATAAACTCAGCTCTGTTCAAGACATTTTCTTATAATTAGACTTACAAAAATAAAGACTTAATGGCATTTAGGTGTGTTTACATCAATACAGCTAACTCTGGTCCTCCTGATATGTACAATGTGTATCTATGACTTTTCTAAAATGCTCTTTCAGCTCAATCTTTGTTTTTCCCTCCTTTTCTCTTATTTCAGCCTTCAATACATGAGGAAATTTTGGCTGCTCCACCTAGTCTTGCAAATCCCTGGAAACTTTCACTGTCCCATTCATTTCTTCTGATATAGTCTACTATGGATGGACCAACTCATCTTATCAAAGTACCATTCTAGTTTTCTTTTCTTCAGTATTATCAACCACCTACCCACATCTTCACCCACCCTGTTATTAATCACTCTGATTTCAGATATGCTGCCATAGGTATTTTTTAAAAAGAATTTGAACATGGAAATTCTGACTCGAGTTTTTTGTTAAATTGCAATGCTTCCCTGATACTGTTTTTTAATTAAAATATAACATACTTGTTTCAATGTACAACATAATGATTCAATATTTCTATACATTGTGATGACCATAAGTCTAGTTAGCATTCATTAACACACAAGGTCAGCAACATTTTTTTTTCTAGTGTTGGGAACCATTTTGGGAACTAAGTGTTCCTAGTGTTTCTAGTGTTGGGCACTAAAATCTGTTCTCAGCAACTTGAAATATTTGTGACCCTAACCCAAAAAATAAAATCTCAGAGAGAGCGTTAATGTGTACTGAGTAACTCTGCAATGACTGATCCATACAGTAATTTTCTGGAAGATGCAACAATTCTAGGAAATGTAACTTTTTAGATGCCCTGATTTCTGGTATTGATCCTTATTTTTGCTGATTCAGAGGTCTCTAATTAGATGTGCCCTTCTGTTACCTTTCCACCATTGCTTCTTTCCTCATATATCTTAGCAAACAGTCTGGCTATGATATTTGTCTCTGGGTCAAAAGATACAGTTGAAACTCTTAATTCTGTGTACTGTGATCTAAATGAGCTAAGGCAAGTTAATATTGGTAAATTGCCATTTCCTCAGGTAACATAAGGTACAACTACTTTCCTTGTTATAGGAAAATTGTAAATAACTCTTAGTGTCAAAGTTTATGAAGCAACTTATTTCAAACCTTCATTCTGCCACTGGCCATCTGTATAAGTCTTTGGAATAAAGATGCATACACATGGTTAGAAAAATATTTTGTTCATTGCTTACTGAAGTATCTGGCACATCAAACACTGAATTAGGAAAAATGAAGCTGATAATTTTGGCAGTGTTGGGTTTTTGCATTAAATTAATTCTTTATAGGAAACAAGTAACAGTGAATGCTTAGGAATAGTCATTTTAGTCTTAATCACTTGTGCCAAGCTGTTTATCCTCACAGCTCTCCTATGTATTTATAAGAAACATTTATTATGTCCATTTCACAGAGGAGAAAACTTTCCCAGTCATGTATTACTTGGAATATAGGATACACAGGTGTACACTTCCAAATCTGTTCTCTTAATCCTATCATTTTAGATATCTAGGAATGCTAGAGAGAAAAAAAAGAAGGTATCTGTCTACATATAAGTATATATATACCTATATTTATACAGTGGGTCAATAGGATATAGAAGCTTTCATTCTAGAGTAGAATTACAAAATGTGTCCTGCTATAACTAGCTCAATGCTTCTAGTTCTGCTGAGAATCTCCTGCTGGAAGAATGGGGAGGGTGTCCTGGTGTTAAAAAAAAGTCTCAGTAACTCTGGTGTCAACTTGGTAAGGGATTACCAAATCTCGGGACACTGCAGATGACTAAATTTATAAGGAAAAGTAATTGAGTTATTATAAATCAAGAGTGTAACTGGCTTACTATTTTTTTCTTTGTTCTTGGATTCTTTCCTTATATCCTGCTAACTTCCAAAATGATGACTTGCCACAGGTTACAACAAAAGACACACAAACAATGGAAATGTGCAGGCAAGGGTAAAAGGTCAAGAGACTGGGTATTTGAGCTATTCGTTTAGCACATTATTTTCCCAGCTGGGATATCTACTGCAAAACCGAACGAAGATCAGAAGGGTGCTTCATAAATATATAGGTTAATTCTAGCAATATATTTGAAGTGCTTAGATAGCAAACCTCTCTGTATTTCACTATAATGGCCTAGCTTAATTTGTCATCTTTTTTTCTGTTCCTCTTAAAGCATTGCAGAGACTTTAAGATACTCATTGTGAATTAATTTGGGATTTGGCATAATAACATTAATCATGCTAAAAGAATTCATTTGACAGTAATGCAGTATAATTAGTGATGTACTAAATCCATTGAGATCTACCAACAATTATAGAATCGTTATTTTAAAACCTTATATAGGCATTCATTTTTTCTTTTTTCCTTTTCTATTTTGAATCTGAAGCATGTGAAGGCAAAGCCTCAGCTCTTGACAATTTTCTTTTGAAATATTGGGCAAAGGTATCATGAATAAATCCCAGGAGACTTATCACTAACCTTACAGGCCCTTTGCAAAGGGTATGGTGTTAAAATTGCCTTTAAGAAGACTAATCCTGAAGACAGCTGGCCAAGTCACATGGAATTACTAGGAAAACTTCAGAAAATGGCCTGAATAGGCAGAGTTTGATACTCATGAGGCTTAAAGACTGGTAGAGCGTGAAGAAATAACTAGAAAGTGTATTTAATCTTTTTTAAAGTGCTAATGGTCAATTTGGAGTGGGAAGAAGTGAGGATTGATGGCTTTTGTGGTGGCAAGATTTTCTAAATCTTAACAGAATGAAATCTTTAAAACCATCAGATCAAATTGTATAATTTTACATAACAACAACTGAAGCACAATGGGCCATGTAAGGCTAATTCAAGTGCAAAGTCTAGTGACTCATCCATGTCTAGATTCTTACTTGTCTAAGGAGACAATGTTTAATTTCATTGGATTTAAGAACAGTGCTTTTCAATAGGTATTTTTAGGCAGATGTAAGCTCCAGTGTCTTAAAGTCCCCATTGCATCTGCAATGTATCAGGATTGAAAAAAATGAGAAAATAATCCCTGAAATGCATTCGAATCAGTTGAAGCAAATGACTGAGAAAAACTTAGATTCCTAGAACCAGGCTAATCTGTTAGAATTTTTGTTTGATATTTAAAATGTTGAGAGCTTGTTTGGAGGTTCTAGCAGGGGGAATATAGCTGCTTGCATACCCTCAACCAAAGACCAGTCCTTCTCTATTAGGGGAAGGCCGTCCTCTTTGACCTAGCACACAGCACCGAAGGGACACACATGGAGCGGTGAGGGAGGAAGGGGACACCTGCCTAGCCAGCCAGATCAGCCGAATCAACCCGGGTGATCAATGGGGTGACAGATGTCGCAGCCAGATCTCCCTCACATCCTTATAATGGGTGTTATAACCCTTTATAATGGGTCTCATTCCCCTGGCACTGAAAGAGCTTCCAATAGGGCACCGTTGAGAAGAATGAGTAAGGCAAGGCTGCTAAAATCTCAGGGCTGGGACCAATGGAGACATAATTAGTGCCCGCTCAAGTAAATTGATGAACAATGGAATGACAGTGATACAGTGATTTAAAATGTTATATATCTGTCTGATACAATAGCTATTGACTATACATAGCTACTGAATACTAGAAATATAGCAATGGAAATAAAATTTTAATTTAATGTAATTTTGATGCATGTGACTGAACTATACTGTATTGAACATCATGTTTTTAAATATTTTTCCCAGTGGATATATAAAGCCACATAGTGACATATGTGGCCAGCTCCTTACATTGTTGCATTGAATCTCTGATAATAGCAAAGGTCTGAGTATCAGCCCTATATCTTACAGCACTCAACAGGACAGGATTTGTAGAGCTTCTTAGTTTTTAAAACGTAACTCTGATAGCTGGGTGTGATGTAGGGAAGTGTTAACGTCTTGCAGAAGTGCAGTACCCTTCCTGTGTATAGGAATGAAGTGAAGAGGAAGTGATGTGAAGATTTAATAGATAGGAAGTGCTTAGGACAATGTGAGGCACGTGCACAGCATTGATGGTAGAGAAACGAGCTGTGAAAACACCATTCCTTGATTTCCATGACTGGGATATGGTTTTCTGAGTCTTTGAAAAAAAAAAAGAAATTGTGGCATTTAATTTCACAGACTAGTGATGTACCCAGGAGAGGGCAGTGGCAGCACTCAGCCCCACTGACAAGGTTGTTTGGTCACTGAAGTTGTTTAGAATTGCTGAAGCATGGAGATAATAAAGTGCAGACTTTTAAGTCAGTATGTTTTAATCATGTTAAAATTCTCTGCAAACAATGCTGGCTCTTACCACCTGTTCCTGGATTGAGTCCTAACATGGTTCCTCAAGACACGCATCTCAACTTTGATAGCTTACTGCCATAGATGACTTTATGATAACAAAGGTACAATCTTGTCAATTTCACTTTCCCTACCCCAGCCCTCACTTATTAATGATAAAAAAAGAAATGAAAAGAAAAATCATACCCCAACACTTTATACTCTACCTAGCTAATAGCTAAGGTATTTTAATGACCCAAGACCTTAACACATTTACAAAATGCAAGAATTTACCATTCTCACCAACTCTCTTTGTGGAGGAGGTCATACCCAGTGATGCTCGGGGTACTCCTGGCAGTGCTCAGGGGACCATGAAGGAAACTAGGATCCAAATCCAGTTCAGCCACATGTAAGGCAAGCGTCCTACCCAGTGTGCTATATCTCTGGTCCCTTACTAGATGATTTTTTAAATTTAATTTTCATTGTAAAGTATTATAGCCGTGTAAAAATGCAGGGAATGTAGCAAAATTCATTTACACATAACTCAGTTTATATTTTGTTAATACTGTGATATATTTTAGACATTTCCTTCAAATGAAATCTCACAGGGCATGTGGTTTTGAAAGCTCCTTTCTTTAGTCTTAAAATATAGATGGATAGTAGTAAAAAGTTATGTCTGGGCATTTTCATGTTTAGACCTTCAATAGTCTACCATAACTTACAAGATAATTTTCTGCTAAACCAGCACATTCAGATTAATCAAAAATTTCTCTCCAGTTTTCTACTTTCAACTTCTTTTTCTATCTGCAGCCTGTCTCTTGAGCAGTCTTTTACTTTATTAGAATATAGTTGTTATGTTTTGTAAATGGATTTGTCTTTCAGTGTTAATATCTACCATCGTTTTCCACCCAAAACTAGGAGCATAGTCAGTGATACCTTTGCATAAAGCAGAGTTGGTTATTGTCGAGTGAATTTATTGTTGGACAAGTTACAGACCTTTGGTATATAGAGTTACAATTTTGAGTGTATTTTTAAAATCTCATTTTCATTATCTGCACTGATTTGTAGCTGCTAAGGGATCCTACTGATGTTGCATCTTGTTTGACAGAGTCAAAGACAATTAGGCATTAGGATTAGGCAAAGGTTATTGGAACATTAGAAATTTGGAGAACAGGGACTAGAAACAGTGCAGAGGGTAAGGAGCTTGCCTTGCATGCATCTGACAGAGGTTAGAACTCAGCACTCTGTATGGTCCCCTGAGCACTAACAGAAGTGATCCCTGAGCCTGGTACCAGAAGTAAACACCTCCTCTTGGCCTTATTCCCACCCCCACTCGCCATTTCCAAGAAAATAGAATAAGAGGTGAATAGTCACCTTGAATCAGATTGTAGTGGAGAGCAAATTAAATTGAAGCTGACTTTCCATGTATAGTTTATACTGAGTACTGAGAAAGAAAGCAGTGTTTCAGAAAAACTAATTTATTCTCTGCCATTGCTAAATTCTGTGATGCTTTGATTATAAATGATTAAAGTTTTTCCCTTAAATGTAGGTTCAGCTGGAAATATAATAGTGACCCATGAATATACTGGAATTGAGTAAGTTAACAATCCTCTGTGGATGGTGTTAAAATATCACTGAAAATGTAAGCAAGTCACCAGGACTTAGTGGCTTTTGAAAGGGCTGTTAAAGATGGATGAGTTAGTGATGGCTTTTAAGTATTTGAGCCTGCTTAAGGAAATAGGGTCCCAAGGAAAGAGCAAGACTGAGTTTTGTTTGTGATTAGAATGAGAAGTTTGGTTTTGGATATATCAAGATGAAAGTGTCAACAGGACAACCATAAGTAAATATGTAGTGTGCTCTTGAAAACCAAAGCTCTTGGGTGTTATATTCTAGGCTGTTGTAAGAATAAATTATTTTGTTCAAATAGATGTATTATTAGATTAGGATAAATGGGCCCAATGGGACGTTGTATGAGAATGAAACTATTTTCCCAGATGTACTTAAGAAATTAAGCAAGAAGGCCAGTGTTCATTTTATATTTTTGGCCAGAACTCAGTTTAACTTCCAAACAAAAGCTGCCAAAGGTTGATTTCTTTAATTTACAGAGTGCATACAAGACTCTTGATGGAGAAGAATAGGCTTCTGTGACTATCACCTTATTACTTCTACATCAGGTACCATAATCTGGTATGTTGTAAGAATTAAATCTACTTGCAAATTTTTTTTGTCCTTACAGTGTCAAGTCAAATACTTCATCCAGTGTCTCTAATATTTAGATAGTGTTGGATATATATACATATAGAAACAAATAAAATTTCTGTGAAGAAACTTAATTATAATTATTCACATTTATCATTCATGCAGATTGTTCTGAGTTCTTAAATTCTGAGTTATCAAATTAGTATGTATTTCATCAGTCCTAAAGAAATAATTTTAAAATACTTTATCTAATAGACCTGTACATGTATACATATATATGTGCATATATAATTATTTATTTATATAGTAAGCATTCCTGCATTTCACATGTTTTCTGCATAGCAATGGGTACAGTTGTCATTATATTGGTTTTTGGTTAGGAATATGTAGTATTAAAGTTCTATGCAATATATGTTTATCAAATTATAAACACAAGTGTGTGAAATAGTTCTAATGAGAGCAAACAATGTATGATTTAAGTCTGGAAACTTACAAAGGAAATTTTAACATTCAAACCTTCTGTAGCTAAGAACTATTTAAAACCAGAATACACCCTAAAAAAATACTATTACAATTAATCTGTGTGGTCTAATCAGGGAAATCTCTGTATTCTCCTTTAATCTTGGATACCATATACAAATATATTTCTGAAAAGTACATCCCTTAAGGTTGATTTTGGCATACATTTCAATGAGTCAGTAGGTGCAGACGTTCTGCAGGTTTTTAAATACACTCCTAATATCAACCTGCAGAGAATAAGATAAAAGTTACCATATTCTACAGCTGTAAATACATAGCTAAAATATGAGAATATAAAATCTTGAATTATCTTAACAGAAAAGAATTTTTTATTTTTCAAGGATAGATTCTTCAACCCAGTGATTGGTTTCTTCCTCTGTTCTTGTTTATAGCTTAGACTCAGTCTCTGAATGCTCTTGTTTTGTGATTCTGGTTTTTAAGCACATTTTCTTTTTCAATAAAAATAGGTATGTTGCTCTTGAGACATGCTTATCGAGGTCTTTTCAACAGCAGAGTAGACCCACATACCATCCACACACACGCGCGCGCACACGCACACACACACACACACATATATACATATATATGCACACATAGATACACATATGTATGTATTATATACTGGTGGTTGAGCCATGTGTTCTTTCCCCTAGTCCTTACTCACATTTTCCCTGGATATAGAAACACTTACATCCAATTTAAGCATTATCTTTGTTTTCTTAGACTATCTATGGTGATTCTGAATAATCTGATAGAACATGATTTCATTATTTTCCATCAACACTTGTTAAAAATTGGGTTAGTTTTAAGAAATGAGTTATGTACACAGATACAGAAAATACTGAAACAAAAGAATCTAATCTTTCCCAAATTATCACAGTTATATACTGATAATTTTCTCTTAATCTTTATAATATACTCTGAAATGGCCATTTTGCTTAGAAAAAAAGACTTGACAAGGCATGATTTTAAAGCAATAACATGAATATTTTTCCTGATACTATTATGCAAATGTATAATATCTTTGAAATGTAATTCAATTAGCAAACACATTTACAGATAGAAAGTATTTTCAAATGTTTCAAGGGAAAACAGGGTGAAGACAACAGGTTACTAATGGAGTCTGCTGAGATGAACCCATGTACTAGCCTTACTTTATATTTTAATAAATGATTTGTAAGCTAGAGTGCATAGTGAAATCTCTGCGTTTGCACATTACACTAGCTATTCTTATGGATAAATTATAGGACTATCTCACCAGGCTCTGAGAGTAAGCAGAAAAGTGACCGATGATCTTCAATAAAAATGCATTTTAGGAGGGAAAATGTCCTGAGCTGTAGTTTATAATATGATGGTTAGGAACTATAACTTATGAGTGAGGAAAGAACAGTTTTAGTTGTTATTTGAAAATATGATTTTTAAGCAGAAAAGCCAACAGTCACTTGTCATTATTCATTAATTATACAAGAAGTTGTTAAATCCCTTTACATAATTACAAACACCATGCTAAATTCTGAAAATGTAGGGTTTAAAAAAAAAAGTAATTTGTGCCTTTTCATTAACAGCAAGATTGCTAAACTCTTGCACCCTTTTTTCTCTCCTTTAAAATTTTTTGACAGTGGGGACTACTCCTAGTGGTGCATGAGGGTTGTCAAATTATGGTACTGCTGTGGGGTCATGTGGTATCCAGGCCCTCTCACATGACAGGCATTTACTTTTTTATTTTAGTCATTGCCTTACCCCTTATCACTTCTCTAAAATCTTATCTTGTCTTATTCCCCTTAACCTATTCCGTCTATAAAATCTGCTCTCATCCATTTCACAAGCAAACAAGCTTTTAATATTTCCCTGTTGCCATTATCTGTGATGTCATTGTGGCCTGCTATAGTGGCTGGGCAGTGCTGCTACACTGCTAATGTTGTTCCTTTGTAGTGATTCCTTTATAAATATATTCATACTCATTGTGTTTCATACGTAAGAAGAAACTATGAAGACTACGTCTTTCTAATTATGAAGAACAATATATGTCTCATTCTGTTTCCTTTGCTGTTCATGAGTTTTTTTCTTTTTTACTGTAAATGACAATGTCTTTTGTCATTGACAGTAACTATAGAGGTTGACCATTCAATAGGTAACAGGTCTAAATATTAAATAGTCCATCTGTCTGTCTGTCCTCCCATTTTCCATCGATTTGCTCGAGTGGGCCCAGCAACGTCTCCATTGTGAGACTTGTTCTTACTGTGTTTGGCATATCAAAAAATTGATGCACCTTCATCATCCAGTACCCTCTACCACAATTTTTATGCCACTCCTATTTCAATCCCCCCCACCCCCTACCCCCCTACACACATATTAGTTTTTAAATAGAAATATTGACAGCATTGTGGAATCTATTTTGTGTGGATTATTTTAATTTATAGAAGAATAACAGTGATAGTTTCTGTTGGTCATGCTGTCAAATAACATACTGACACACAAAAAAGGGGTCTTTTGAAGCAGACTTAATGACTAGGAATTATAAAGCAAAATTTCAGTGAGTCAGCTTCTGAATTTAGGCAGAGTGAAGAGCTCTCTTTTGAGGGCAATATGGGTGGGTTTTTGCTCTATGATTCTGAGTTAATAGAGAGTGGGTAAGAAATAGAATGCAGCAGAAATGAAAACTTTACTATAATTGACTTTGTATCTATGGGTTCTGCTAGAATTTTGCAAACTATGATTGTATGCAGGGTGTTAAATTCTTAACAAATTCCCAAACCAGAATAACTTTAATTTCCAGCCATTTAAGAATGCTACCAAGGGTCTTTTCTTTTGAGATTTGGGTTTTGCTTTGCTTTAATCCCATCAGAGTTGATGTCTTATTTGTTGTCTTTATCCTTATACCCAAATACCTAGTACGTGATATTTTAGTTAATATTTGCTTATCTGTCAAAAAGTGCCTTCTGTGTGCTAGATTATGTATTAAATGCTTTTCAGATATTAGCTTACTAAGCTTCATAGCAATAGTGTGAGTTATTCCTCCCCTTAAGGATAAATAAACTATTGCAAAGTTAAGTAATTTGTTCAAGATCATACCAATTGGTAAGTAATAGAGTTTGAAATCAAACCCAAGTAGTTTGTCTATGCTTTGAAATATTTTGGCTAATTGCAGAATTTAATTTAAAATGGGGAGAGTAAGTGATTTACGTTAAGTAATATCTGCTGTTCTCTGTGCATATATTTTTTAGAAAATATAAAATCATTTCTATCTTCTTCCTGAAAATATCACTGTAATCCAGGCCCCTATTCTTCTAACATTAGAAGAAGGAAGTTCTTAGATGCCATTTAAGAGTTTCCCTTACTTGATCTCACTTATTTTCCACATTTGCATATGGAAAATATTCTCTGCATTTGCATTAACTTTAGGAAACCTAAAATATTCTAGTGGCCAGAATAGGCCCTTTTGCCTTCAGCCTCAGTGATTTTGACTTTCTTTTGCCCAAATCTATTTTCATTATTGCCAAAATTCTTCAGATCCATGAAGATCATACTAAATGTCATGTTTTATGAAGTTTGTAGAGACTTTTCATTGTATATATGATCTAGCAACCACATTTGGTGCGAAGAAATGATGGCCATATTTACAATCTCCATTGCCCAGTTCCTTAAGGTTTCATCTGTGTCTTTGAAGGTATCTTCAAACATAACATCACACACACCTATGACACTCCCAGAATCTATGCAGTGACTGGGGCTCTTGATATGGGCAGCTCGGACTGGTATAAAAGTATAGGGAAGTTCTGCCATAAAATAGTAGGGGGCCAGTAAATTCATGTGGAATATGAGTTAAGTATTTATTGACTCACACAGGCAAGAGAGCATTTGGTCAGGCTCTATTTAAATGTGTGTTAAACTTGAACTTTGCAGTCTCTGAACTTAAATCTCCTTATTTGGTAGAAAAAATGGAAATGACAATCCCCAGAAATGTCCAGTTATATCTTTAGGTATCTTTGACTTTTATAAAAAAAGAAATCAGATAACCCCCAACTTTTGAAGCCTATTTAATGGGAAAATATGTTTTAAACTCTTTACCTAGTCGAAACACAATATGCTCCGATGAAAAATAACCAGAAGGCATAGAATTTTAACTTTCTTGATCACCATGAGAAGAAAACAAATGAAAAAGAAGATAGTAACTCCCAACAATGTCTCATAAGCCCAATTCTAGAACTGTGGGCCTTTTCTTTAAACATACGCACAGAAGAATGAGGAACACAGAGGCCTAGGATTTACCTCAAATAACTGAGCACAAGTGTAGCATGTGTAAGGCCTTGAGTTTGATCCCAAGAATCCCATGGCCTCCTGACCACCACTGGGTATGATCCCAATTAAAAAAATCTTTCATGAAGGTGGCATGGAAGGATTTCACACTGATGAGTGTAATAACTGTTTTTTTGTTTTTCTTTGCACTTGTTAATATATGTTATATTCTTATTTTAATTGACATGAAATTCATATTCAGTAGAACTCAAAAGAGCTCATTAAAGGTGTATTCTAATGTGTATAAGTATATATATATGCATATATTTTATAGATACATATATTACAACATATTTAACATTTCTGTTGTATTTTTTCAGTGACTTTAGTATTCTGTGTTTATCATGGGCTGTTTATAATTTTGGTCTAACATATATTTATTTAGTAACTAAAAATTATGGGAGAATAAATAGAAGTATATTCAACAATTTTAAGATATTATTAATAGAGGTTTTAATATGTGGCTAGGAAAATATTTGTTAATTAAGCAACAACATTCAGTAGGATTAAACATAATTAACTGTGCCTTCAGTTGAGAAAACTACCACTGGCTGACGGAATTCATGGAGGTGCTAATCTCTCTTCCACTTGTATTTCACTCTCAGGTTCAGAAAGTAATTAACTGTTATGGAGAAAAAGAAGTTTGTATAATTTGTTTCCCAATAAAATATCCTTAAATGAGGGAACAAGTGAGTTCCTATAAGTAGGTAGAAGAAATTTATCTTTCAAAAAGTTTTATTGAATGTGATTCAGATTTGTGATATTTCAGTGTGTAGCTGTAATGTCATAAATAAGGAAAAGTAGTTTCCTTAGAAGAAGGTAAATGCATAGTTGAACAGAGAAGCAATTTATGTTTATGTTCCTGAATATGCTTCCATTTAGAAAATGGTTAAGATGTACAAATGTTACAAAACATTTTTCAAATATTTCTTCGCATCTTTTTAATTTCTTAGAGGAGATTTGTTGACTTTTGTTATTGGCCTTTCCTATGAAATCTACAGTATTTTGCTACTGACTTTAAAATAGATTTTCATAAAAATGATGTTTGAAATACAAATGCATCAGGAAAAAAATTCTGTATCCCTCATAATCCTTATGTAACTCTACTTAAACAATTTTCCTGAGCGTAGTTTTGAATACTGATAAGGAATTTTTCCAGGAAGCTCCCTCAAATAGAATTGAATCTTTGAACTTGTTTGTTATGTTAGGTCTTTGTTCAGTCTTCCACTCAGGAGATGAAACTGATAATCTGATGGATAGATAAGAGATGAGATGTATATCTAGAACATGTACTCAAGGTAGTACTAGATCAAAAGTAGGGATGATTAGTACACTCAGGGTAATCAATAAATGCTTTAGAAATCAAACCAAACAAACACTAACCTTAATTCACATTAACAATAAAGACTGTTTTATTGAATAGTTTATATTTAAATTTAAACATAATGGAAAATAATTTACAAGAAATTATGAAAAAATGAGTTTTTTATGGTCACCACTGCCACAGTCCCCTTATTTTTGTATTGTAGTGTATGATAAAATGTAATGTAGCAAGACAGCATCAAATATTGAAATAAGTATTTGCAATATAAACTCAAGTATGCATAAAATTACAGTATATTTTTCTAATAAAGTCATAGGCTGCATACATGTTAAAAAAGAGAGAGAATGAAAACCTTTCTTAATATCCTTGGAACATTTAGAGAACAACCTTTCTGTTTTGTTTTGTTTTGTTAAGCAGGCAATCCAGCTTCTCAATGAAGTTCTCTTTGAAGAGCCTAATGATAAATAATGGAGCTATTTCAATTGTTATTTTGCCAAAAGGTATTGTCTGAGTTTTTGTGTTCATCATGACTTGGGAAATTCAGCTGTGTCCTTGGTCCTTGCTAGTCAGAGGAGGAAAAAGGAAAAGCCATGCCGTTTAGCTTTCTCTAGAATGAAAAACCAAATGCCATGCTTTAAAATGGTTGTTAGTCTAATGACTGCTTGCCTACCATTCTGGGTGAGGGGTGGAAAAGTTTGAGACACTTCTCAGTCTGAATCAGTGTAACCTAGAGATTATCTGGCAGATCTTTCTGGTAAGAACAGTTTTTTTTAATGTATTGTTTGGATGACTTTGAACATTTTAAGTTGTCTTTGTTTTTCTTAGTTACACATCTGCTGTAATCATGCCATATGCTATGAATTTCTTACTTTTATTGAGCTAACTTTAGTCTTACTCTGAAAATTGTATATGAGTTAACTCAAAGTCTCCATTACTAAAAACTTCTGTCCTTAGTAGTTTAATAAGTAAAATGTAATAATTTCAAACCTTTTGTGCTACTCATATCCTTGGTTTCAGTAAGTGTTTGTGTTGCTTTTATAATCAAATGGTGAATAATTTCCCTGCCATAATATATTCATTTTCATGTCAACGAAGAAACTGCTGGCTGTATTCCTATTGTATTATGACTAAATATCATTTCATTTCCAAGTTTTTTATTGAGGAATTTGCAGCACTGGAAAAAAGTTTTTTGAGTGAGTTATCATAAGGCATAAAATGAATTTAGAGTATGTGAATGACAAATAAGATTTATCAAGCAGCAAAAAGCAAATTGGTACATTTAAAAGTTAATGGTATTTTGGAGTACCAAATTACAGTGGGGATATGACAGAAATATTTTGCAATTCTGAAAAGCACCCTTAAGACTTGAAGTGTTTAACGAACCATATCATGTGGTATTATAATATTGGTTTACATTCCTCTTGGACTATGATTGCATTAACTTATGTTTTCCAGAGGTGGGTATTTTTGAAAGGCGGCTGTTTATTAATGTTTTGTCATTTTTTTTCATAAAGCTCAGTAATGGGCTATAGCTGACTAATTTAATCCATAAGGCACTTTCATACTCTGTTGCAGGTTTTAAACAGAAGTAAAATTGCTTTGTTACATTTAGGTATAGAACAAAGGCATTATGTCATTCTATATATATTCAGCCCACTGAGCGACAATAGGTTAAAAAATAAAAGGAAAACAGTACTTATTTCTTTTCCCTCCCAGTTAGCACCCTCCAAAGCAAACAACCAAAAATTAGCATGTCTTTAAGAAAATAATAAGTGAAAACTATAACAGTATATGAAATACCGATAACCTATCTCATTCAAGCTCTTTCTTTCTCAGCTGTCCCCATTTTAAAATCATTTTGTACTGGTAGAGCTCTGACAGATATAATAATTTTCTAAGATTTAAAAAAATAAATTTAATTTTAAAATTATGATAATAGTATGAAACATTCACACCTCTAACTCTTTAGGCTGATACTGGGAGACTAGATTTATGTTAATTTTTCATAATTGTCAGAATGTGGAATATGCCACCATATGTTAGGGAAAGACAACTCATGATGGTGGAGTGTTTGCAAGCAGATTTGGCAAGATGGTGGAATCTTGTTGAGATTCAAAAATTGGATTGTTTGTTTTCACTTTCTTACATGATTACTCTAATATGGCATAATCATAACTAAATTGCAAAAACATGACAGTCTGTAGGCTTGTTTTTATTGCAGGCCTGTTGGCAGGAAAGCTCTCTCTGATTGTTCATTGTTTCTATTAGTTTTTAACCTTTTCTTTATTTTGTCACTGATGAATTGACACAAAATAGGTGAATTTTGTGTTACGATATTGTAGGTAAATACATAAGTTGATTTGAATATATTCTGCAACTCAATTGTAAAGAACCAAAGATTTTTAAAAAATCCTTTCGTCCTTAAAATTATTTTCTAGAAGCACCTAAATTTGCTTAATTTAGATCATTTCATCCTGTTTATATGGAATATGGCACTGTGCAAATACTTTCTAGATAGCATCAATATTTTTGAGAAGTGGTGTGGATGGAGAGTGGAGAATTATTCCTTATACTCTATTTGTATATTGTAGATTAGCATATGGTAGATTGAGGCGAGAAATTTTCTGAATTCTTCATTAGGTTCTCAGATCACACAATAAAATAAGAAAACCCCAAGCCATAATCTATAACAATATTATACTTTATCAGAACACCTAACTTTAGTTAATATGAGTTAAAAAGGCATAGTATAGAGGGAGCATTGAAATCCAGAAAGACATTTTTCATATCAGTTTAACCAAGAGTCTTAACCAAGGCAGCTAACAATCAGCCCAAATGACTAATTTGATTTTCTACTTCTCTTCCTTTCCTTAATCAGAATTCTGATAGAGGGATTAATTAGCAATAAAGCAACATGAGAAAGAGGGAAAGAAAATGAGGGCATAGATAATCCGCAAACTATATATAATCATCTCCGTGTAATCAAAAGTTAACTGTCATTAACATGACATTTGCTTTTAAAGCCAAGCAGAAAATTATGATTTTTTTGGCACTAACCTAATCTTTAATTATAGAACAGTACCATTCTTTCCTTGTGTTAGTTCAGATAGCTATAAATTATATTAGTCTAGGCCTTTTGTGTCATTTCCTTTCCTTTTCTATGATTTATATACTCAGAATACTGACCTATAATTAAGTGTACTTGAGAATGGTCTCTGGTTAATTAAATGCTGTGGAGTGTGGAGGGTGTGCTTTGCCAAAATTCCAAAGGAAAAGGCCATGCTTGGGTTAAGTATCTCTGAGAGGCGGCTGGGTAAGTGTTCAGGGCTGTTGAAGCCGCAGCACTATTGAAGCTGTCATGAGAAACAAAAATGAATCTATCTTGACTATTGTCTATAAAAGAATGTACAATTCATCTTTTTGTATCATTGAATGATATCTCTTGAAAAAGTGATTGTCTCATTTGAGACATGCCTAGGTTTTTAATAACTGGTAAAGTAGATATATAGAAACAAATATCAAACTCTCGTCTTCCTTCTCTTTATTTTCACTCTTTTCTCTTTCCCCGACAATTCTCCAGTCTCTGACTGAAGTCATGAGTGTCCACTCACTTTGCTTTGATACAGGTTTGAGAATTCACTTCTCTAAGTAGTGTAGTGTGCTGTGTGGCCATCAGCACAGGCACTGATCTCTGTGAGAGTTTTACCTGTGTTGATGGAGTCTTATCCTCACTTTATCTGTTTTCTGTCCTTCCTACTCCTTTCCACAAAGTGCTACCCCATTCAAAGGCACATGTGTACCAGATAATGTGGAATTTATTTCCATATTGAGGTCAGAGTCAAATGCTTGTATCTGGACCAGCTAAAGAGATCCAGAAAGTATAAGAAGAGAGGTTTATTGTGCAGGATAGGAAAGATTCATTTCTCTGCATTTTGGTCTAGCAAAGAAACTCTAGGAGGGCTGGAGTGATAGTAAAGCGGGTAGGGTGTTTGTCTTGCGGCCGACCCAGGTTCAATTCCCAGCATCCCATATGGTCCCTGGAGCACTGCCAAGAGTAATTCCTGGGTGCATGAGCCAGGAGTAAACCATGTGCTTTGCCGGGTGTGACCCAAAATAGTAATAAATAAATAAAATAAACTCTAGGAAATTGTGTAGGAGCTACATCAAAACAATATTTATTCAGACTCATGCACTTCATTTGGGTCTTCTATGCACAGTGGAGGGTCACACTTGTAGTTGGATGGATTGGCATGTGAAGGTGGATCACAGGTGTTTTATTTGGTTTGTGTGGTGTTCTATAGAAACTGAGACAACATTTTAAAGATTAAGAGATTTAAAGTTCAATCCAGATTTTTGACTTATTTTGAAAAATCAGAATATTGGCAAGCACGCATCTATATTTTCTAAACTAAATAAGAGCAGATGACAAGAAAGCCATATTTACTTGCTCATCTGATTGGTATATTACTTGCCAGCCCCTGTTAACTAGAGTTTGCACCTTCTCCTCTTCCTCACCCGTATAGTTCATATGATTATTTTTAACATAATAATTTATGCAATAATAATGTGATACTGAAATTCATAATTCTAAACCTAGAATAACTAATACCTATATTTTTGGAGTCTCCCAAGCGGGATTCAGGGAATCTGGGGCATACTCCTGGTAATACTCATCCGATATGGCAGTGGTAGTTCCATGCTTGGGCACAAGGAAGTGGTGCTACTTTGGCTTTTCAATAGTGGGGGCCACCAGGGTCCCTGGGAAGTTATTAGGGACTTCCCAAGGCACATCAAGCAATGATTAATGCCGTGTCTTCAGGTTTAAATTAGCTGATACATTTTTTTTCAATTTTATGTGTATTTGTTTGTGTGTGTATGCATGTGCACAAGTGTGCATGCACCCTACCGTTAACATTTTAGTCATTTTCAGGTGTTCAATTCAGGTTAAAGTCTTTTCACCATTGCCATTATCTATTTCTAGAACTATTCTATTGCAAACAAAATCCATGCCCAGTACATAATAACTCTCTATTCTTCCTTGCTCTAGCATTAGTAACCTCCACTAGACTTTCTTTTAATTTTCTTATCCTAGGAACTTTTGCAAATGAAATAATAAAATATTTGTCTTTTTAATGCCTGGCCTCTTTGAGTGAGGTTTTCAAAACTTATACATGTTGTACCATGTGTCCAAATTTTATTTCTTTCTTGGAAGAATAATATTTTTATATATGTATAAAATACATTTTGATTTGAAAAAATTAATTTATCTTTTGATGGACATTTGAATAGTTTAAATTATTTTTTTGTTTGTTTTTCTTGTTGTAAATAACCCCACAGTGATCACTCATATAACAAAGATCTGCTTGAATTTTGTTTTAGATTCTTTTGGGATTATACCTAGAAATAAAATTTCAGACTGTTGCAGAATTTTACACATTTGACAAGTACCAACTTCATTAAATGGTACTTTTAAGTCTGGATCTTATCCTTTTTAATAAGACCTTGGACTTGTCTTTGTTTTTCAATAACAATATATATTTAGTTCAAAAGGTGCAAACTTTTTCTATATATTTAAATCAAAAGGGGTCTCACCAGGGTTAAATTTTGGTAAATACTAAAGGTTTACAGTTTTCAAGCCCATATGCAGAAATATTTTTGTTCAAATTAACTAATTTGATAATGTTTTACATCTAAATTTTTCTGTGAAAACCATCATAGTCATTCTTTACAAAATGAATAGTTACTCCTTTGGACTCTCTTTCTTCTAGAACTGCAATTAATTTGATAGTATGTAGTGACACAAAACCACCAGATGAATTCCTATTTGTAACAAACAGGAACACATCCTTATATTCCTACACAGATATGATATTTATGTTTTCACACAGTGTATATATAGCCACTATATGATCTCAAAGTGTCTTGATTTTTCTAATAAGCATAAATCACCATTTTCTATAAAAATTGTGATTCATTACTTTTTTTTCTCATTTAAACAAACTTAAATGATGTCAATAAGCTCTCAGGTTATCTGTGTAGAATAAAGTGAACTCTGAAAGCTTTCACCGTTTATTTTAATAGAAAACAAATGTCATTTCAGCAACCTTGACACGTCTCCTTTAAATAGTGGTGGTAGTGTGTGTCTACAATCAAAGGTGTGGTGTGCTGTTTAATCTTTTCACAGTACAAAAGGGGTTTCGTTTGACTATTTCATACCAAACAGTCCTTTGTGCTCAGCCATAGAAATAATGGGAGAAGCTCAGTGGGTGGGAATTTCTTTAGTGCTCAAAAAAAGTCTCAGGACTAGGATACAGGTCTGTGATGTTGTTAGTGTGGAGAAGAGATTCAGTGTAGAAAAGGAGGAACTATATCTTTTGTTTAAAGATCTAAATTAATTCTATTTCCTCTTACTTTTTATAATAGGATAAGGGGATAGGAAGGATTTCACACCATTTTAGTTTTAAAAAAATTGTTCAAGTGAACAGACTAGCTCATTAACAACTCAGATTTCCTTTCCATCTAATTCCTCCTTCTCGTTTTACCTTGTCTTGCTTCTCTATGACAGTACCCCACGAGGCACCCTCCGTTAGCTGGACCAAATTGAAATGTTGGCCCATGTGTGGGCCCAGAGCATCCAGGTAATTTAATATTATCGCATGCTGGAGGAAAAGCATGGACGGAGAATTTTTACATATTGTTGAACAGTGGTGGGACATGGAGGAAGCACCTGGAATGATGATCTGAATTTTAGTCTGATTCTATTGTTAACTGCATGTTATTGTCACCTCAAAATCAACTAAATTTTTGGAGTTTGTTAGGTTCCTTGCAAAAAATACAGGGATTGAGAGAAAGAATAAAGACGGACTTTTTCATAGAGTTAGAGATGGAGATGGAGTTGCCAACAGACATTTAGAGCAAATGCTAGCATCATCAAATTTTAATTTGTTTATAATTCTGTGCTAAAATAGACTTCTTATTCTATTATGGTTTATAGAAAAAGTATTTTACTTCCAATATATTTTAATGGGCAGCTCCACTTTTGGACTAATATAACCTGCAGATAAAGCAGAATAGGTGAAGGGTATAGGAAGGTTGAGAAAAGTTACCAGTAATAAAAATGAAGTAGTTGATTATTATAGGAAATGAAGCTTTTCTGAATTTTCAAAGACATATTGGATTGATGTTGGAATGGATTACCAACATTTATTGTGCCAAATAATATTTTCAGAATAAATAATTAACTCTTAAATGATATTTTTATGTAAAAATATGGGGAGTAATAATAAAATAAAATTCTTTAAACTTAATAAATGTTGCTTTATGAAAATTGTGCTGTATTAACATTTCATTGCCTATTTCCCTATGAACTGGTGAATATTTTAGAAAACCAGCATTTGAGAATATTTATCTAAATCCCAACTTCTCTTAAGAACACTAATTATTTTATGAAATAGTTTATCCATGCCCAATTTACTTTGTTAATAGAACCCAAAATTTAAGAATAGATTTCAGCTTTGGAATTTTCAACTCTTTTTGTGTCTGATCAAAATTATCTAAGAGAGGAAATTGTGATGAATAAGAAATCCAGATTTAGGAAGCTTAAACTTGGTCCTGAGTGCAAGTAAAGGTTCTCCAGTAGACAAATTTGACTATAATAATATAGATGTTTTCTTTCATGTGTTTTCATCCTAGCTCCTCACTTTATAGATGTTTACATTCAGGTTAAGAAGATTTAAGAGATTTTTTTTCCAAATTCAGACCTCATTTATGGTAAAAACGTGGTTCTGAGTGAACTTAGTTTTCACAGTCCATACTTCCTCTAATTGTCCATACAGATACCATCATATGTGCTGAGATATAGTGATTGACGGAACAGTTCTAGAAATATGTTCATTATTGCTGGACAGAGAAGATATCAACCAAAAAGGAATAATTAGATGTGCTACACCTAAAATTTGGCATAAACCGTAGGATTTATTTATTATAATTCACGTTTAAGATAATGAGATTCTGGGGACAGAATTAACCACAGTGGTTAAGCACCTGATCTGGGCTCAGTATCTAGCACAAAATGGTCCCCTGAAGCATTATGCATTGTTGCCCTGGAGGCCCCTGAACATTGCTAAGGTGATCCCAGTAATGCCCGGCACCATTGAGCCTGAGCAGCAGCACTTTCTTGGGCCTTACACTGAACCACTTCCAGTTGGCCCTGAAACACCTGTATCACCCCAGACCTATGTGTTGCTTGGAACCTAATGAGTCCACTCTATTAAAAAGGATAATGGGGTCCTAATGAGGTAGTTTGGAATCACTTGGGATATTGCATGAGATTGCTTGGAACAGACAGATCTTTTTAACTTTAGTAGTAAGAATTCATTAAGCTTTGATAATGAGCCATCAAGACTTAGAAACATTGAAGAGTCAAAAATATATAAAGGATTAAGAATTGAGAAAGGGGCATTGTAGTTTAAAGAACAAGGTTAGGAGTTCTTCCTTTACAGCTTGAGGAGATATGTCAAATAATGTGACTTTATTTTGTTTGAGACTCCAGGGTAGTTTAATTTTATTTATTTACTTTTTGTTTGTCTTGGGACCACACTCAGAAGTGCTTAGGATTTATTTCTGGTGCTGCTCTCACATTATCACCACTGGCAGGGTTTTGAGCATCGCAAAATGGTACCTGGGATCAAGCCCAGGTTGGGAACATGCAAAACAAATACACTACTGCTATACTACCACGATGGCCCCAAGGTAATTTTTAATCTTACATGTTTTGTGGCCATTAAATGGTATGATGGTTGTTAAATATGCATTGCATTGCCTAGAGCATAGTGAAAACATACTATTACTAACAAGAACATTGGTGGTATGAATATATGAAGGGAAAATTAAGTGTATTGGTTTAGAGAAACTGTATCTCCAATTACTTATGAATTTATTGTTTCTTTTTTGTGGGGTGCCCCTGGATTTTGCCTTAGCCCTTACACATTAAAGCGTGTACTCAACCACTATGACACATTGCTAGCCCTTGGATTCTATTTTTTTACTTGTGGAACTTATAGAACCTGATTCCATCAATTAGCCATTTTGTTTCTTATGCTGTCTATGTCATTTTTAAAAAAATTACCGATAGCACAGCAGTAGGGCGTTTGCCTTTCATGCAGCCAACATGGCCGACCCGAGTTCGATTCCTCCGCCACTCTCCGAGAGCCTGGCAAGCTACCGAGAGTATCTCGCCCGCACGGCAGAGCCTGGCAAGCCACCCGTGATGTATTTGATATGCCAAACACAGTAATAACAAAATCTCCAATGGAGACGTTACTGGGCCTGCTCGAGCAAATCGATGAACAACGGGAGGGCCTTTACTTTTACTCTTTACCGATAACTTGAGTGAGAATAGATTGACATTGCCAAGTTTTGGAAAAGCCAATATTTGGAACAAGGATTCAATGAAAAATTAATAGATATCGTCTAGTGTATTCTGTAAAAAGAGAATATACTCACATTTCTAGTGTTTTCTATGAATTCTTAGTGAATAATGTCAAGAGAATTTCTTCAGTACTTAAATCAGGCTACATAAGAGAGAATTCTGTTGGGATAATGGTAACACTAGTTTGTAAAATACTTCTGAGTTTAGGGGGAGAAATAGTAACTAAATGTATCACATAAAATAAACTTCTATTTCCTTTTATTGCACTTGGTGAAGGTTATTAAGAATGTAATTCTTTCTGCTTGCTATGTGATTAGCAACTAAACCTTTTGGGGGTAAATTTCCATTGCTGTGCTCTTGTTGCCGCAAATGGAATTTGCATGCCTAATTCTCTTCCCCCCATATTGAATCCATACTCCTTAGGTCTAACGGCATGCTAAAAATGATTCCAAGTCTCCAATGTTGATTGTGGGCCATATGTTAGAACTAATTATATAAATGAGACTTGGTGAAAATGTGACATGCTAAGCATTCTGAGCTTAAGGAATTATATAAATGAATTCTAGCTTGAGTTAGTGCTGGCAGAGGCAAGGAAATGAGGGAGCAGGTTTTGAGCAGATGTTAACAGGTCTGCATGGCTCTTCATTGTCTTTATTTGTCTAACGATAAGGACTGTTGATAGAACATTGTGTCATAATATTTTAAGGTGCCATTTTCCTGAAAATTGCATTTTATACCTACAGATGGATCCATTTTATGAATAAGCAGAGTGAAATGACAAAATAGCAAAGACTAGAATAATACGCAATTTTTCTGTAAATTTGAAAAATTTTCATTGAGGTCAGTTTCCTTGATCATTATTACATGAATGTTGAGACTCCTGCAAAGACATTTTATTTCAAAGCATTCCTGAGTTTTAAGCTGAAAAATAAAAGAGGGACAGGTGGGTAGCAGTTTTGGTTCAAAGAAATAAAAATGAACAGCGGTATTACAAAATGTAACATTTTCTCTATATTTATAAAAATTAAGGAAGATTGTGTCATAGTGTATATTAATTTAAGTGGAAAAAAAAGTTGTAGTATCTTAGTTTTTGCCATAATGAAACTTCAGATCACTTCCTTTTCCTGGAAATGGAAGACTCTTGGACATGTCAGTGGTTTTTCATTACAGATCTCATGGTCATCCATGTTTCTCACATTTAGATTTCTTGACATTCAAGCGGATTGTTTAAAAGTGGCAAGAATCTAGTTTAACAGCCAAACCCCTTTCAGAATCATGTTTTGAACTTGTTTCTGTTTGATTATTTTGTTTTGGGGCAACACCAAACAATGCTCAGGACTTTCTCCTGGCTGTTGGCTCAGGAATTGCTCCCAGTGGGACTCAGAAGATGATATGGGATTCTAAGGACCAATGCCAAATCAGCCGCACGTAAAGCAAGTATCTTATCAACTGTACCATTGCCCTGGCCCCTGAGTTTCTTTCTAATATGTTGCTTATATTCCTCTTCCTTCCTTCATATTCCTACAGATTTTGATCCCCTTGAGAACTCACTGGCACAAAGTATAGTTTTTAGCATAAAAATATTTGCTGATAAATATTGCTAAAATTTCATAGATGACATTTTAGACTTATGATGGATTAAATATTTGATAAACATCTTATTTTAATCCATGCCAATGTGTGCTTTTCATTTTGTTTCATTTCTTTTTTTTTTGAGAGGTGGAGGCATCACACTTAGTGGTGCTCAGGATGCTCAGGATCACTTCTCACTGAACTCAAAGGGACCATTTGGGATGCTGGGAATAGATTGCAGCTTGGCCATGTGCAAGCCACACACCTTACCTCCTGTACTATTGCTGTAGTATCCAGTATGCCTATGTGTTACTAAATGGGGTATTGCTCTTGTGATTTTACAGAAAAGAAATGAGGGGCTTAGAGAGAATATATAACTTACCAAAAATAACTCAAATATAAATAATAGATATGGAAGTTTAACCTAGAAACAGATTACTTCATGCCTAGTATATTCTGGATTCTGTATTTTCTAAATATTTATGCACTAAGTTGATCATTCTCAAATCCATATATACTTAGCATATATACTTTTGAAGGTTGGTGAATTTGGGAGAGAGGAGTTTTTTTGAATTCTGTTTGTTTTTATTGGCCTGGTAATCTAAGTAGAATGGATATTAGTCTATTCTTGATCATCTGGATGACCATATTGTGATGGTGTTTACAATCATGTTAGTGCCAACTAGTATTACTTTAATTGTAAAACATTATTCAGGAAGGACCAGAGGCAGACAAATATGGAGATAATAATGTGTTTGTGCCAATCATGCTTCAGTAACGTTAAGGGTTTCAGTGTGTTTTTAATAAAGATCTGGAGTGGATAATTTAATTTTCACAGAATACAAAGAATCGTGATGTGAAGCCTAGAAACTGCAATTTCAGTTTGGTCCTAGTCAAATGGGGAACTGTGCTGTAATTTCAAACAAACTGCTTTTGGTTTTAGAGCTGGAAAGCACTTCAGACACAAGGACTTTGTAGCTTCAAATTTTTGCATATTTATGCAATAATGAAATATATGAAGATCAGAGAAGAATTCATTTTTTTTTCTTTCAAAGGGGATTTGTATGCTCCCTGACAGGTAAGTACTTAGGTCAGTCTTTGGGTACCATAGAGAGAATGGGATTCACTCCAGGGATTGAAGTAAAACTATGTCAAATTAATGGTGAGATATATATTTACACAAGTACACATATACCTACCAATACATGTGAAAATTTGAATGGTAGTCTGGATCTATTTATTGGTGAGGTGGTGGTCTCGGGGGCGAGTAGGGATGGGCTTTCAAATCCTCTGGGACTAGCCTATTTTAGATCTTTCTATGAGCAACAGTTTCCAAAGTAGCTTTACCATCCTGTATGGTTCTTTCAGGTCCTCTGAGGATCTATATTTTTTTTTCAATTCCTGTTGTACCAAAGAAAAATTCTTTCAACCACCATAATTCCAGGATTTTTATTCAATTAATTCTCTTTTGCTAAGAATTAAAAGGAAATTATCTTGGTACCCTTGTCCATCATAGTATCTTTTTATGCTGACTCCCAATCATTAGACCAGAGACTTTAGTCAAGCTTGTTCTTCTTGACACTTATACAATTTTCCATAGCATTAGCTATAATTGAATTCACTGAAATATCCATAGGGTTTAGGTGTGAATAATTAGACTAGCTCACAGTTATTAATATTTTTCTTTTAAGAAAACATTAATTTCAATCTTAGAAGTTTATGTGCCAATGTTCTCTGTGGAACTCACAGACTTTAATGTCTCAAGTCGTCTTGAGAAACCCATATTATTACTTAAGCATGGTTATAACTCAAGTGGTTGTATGCTTACATGACAGTATTTGTTTCAGCTTTGAATATTATTTTCATGCATTCAATTTAGAGTCATAATTGTGTAGTTAAATCTATTGCCTTAAGCACTGTTGGGGACTGGTAAATTGGAGAGTACATTTTGAAGAATACTATGCTCTCTTTGTGGAACATTGTTAGAAATAGCATTGTTAAGCTGACTCTAATGTAGATATTTATGCTAGAACATATTGTCTACAACACAGAGAAGACCTGGAATTCTGAAAAATGACACTTTAATAATAGCAAGGTTTATGAGAAAATAGCAGTCAAACAGACCATGCAGAAAGTATGCAACTTTGGGATCTCAGCATGCTTAAACTTAATTTAAAATTTACTAGTGTCATTGAAAAGACAAGCTAAATTCCTCATTAAAAAAAGTGTTTTATAAAAATTGAATTTACCTTTAGCAAAAGTGAAAGTAACTTGATGGTCGGGTTAACACTGCTGAATTATAGAGCTAAAATTAAATGGAAGAACCATATGGTTAGTTTTCTAAGACAAGGCTGTGGCCAGATTGAGTAAGAGGGACTAGGATAAATAGTCGACTTTCTATATTACGATATCTTGTGTTCAATTGCTATTATTCACTAAAAATATTAATATACTGGGTAAAGTCATACACAGGCCTGTATATAACTTCTTCCTTAAAATGACATCATTCTTCCATTTACCAATCCCATGGTACTAATTTGTGTCACAGATCTACATTTTGTAGCAAAATAGGCTTTATGTTTTTCAAGCTATTGAAAGGATAATTCACCTGGTTGAATGTTGAGCATCTTATATTTGAAGAGAAGGGTTGCTTTTCTTTTGAGAAAAATCATGTATAAATCATGAAGTCAAGCAAAAGAAGCCTAAGGCTATGAACTGACATCTCCCCTATTCCATGGAAATGCATGTATCTTTATTTACAGTATTTTTATGTCTACAAGTAAGGCTTACACATATGGGTAACCTTCTTCAATTTTAGTTTGTGGCAAAAATTCTCCATTTAGATAACAGGGTTAGAATAACATAGTTTTTTCACCCTCATAAAGCATGACCTTAATAATAACCATATAAATACATATTTTTAAATATATGGGGGTGAAGAGGGTGCACAGTGGGTGGGGTGCTTCCCATGCATGCAGATGACTGGGTTCAATCCCAGGCACCCCGTATGGTCCCCTTAACCTTGCTAAGAGGAAGTAAATCCTGAGTACTGCCAGGTGTGACCCCAAAACAAAACAACATAAAGAATGTCTATATAACTTGCATTTAGGATTCTTTATAACTGCTTTTTGCTCTTCCTAGATGAGAAGTACTCCCCTTATTTTTACTTTAAGTAAAATTCATATGCCAATTTCAGGTCTAGACTTGTGGCTCCTATCTCAAGTCACCTGACCCTAGGAGTTTTTCCAAATTGTTGAAAATGTAAAAAATTTTTAATTAATCAATTATTAGAGCTTGTTTATGATAGTTTTAGCATTAATGGTTTTTGTGTGAATAATTACCTCACCTCACCACCCATCAAAGTCCCTTAGACCCTCCTCCCGTGTTTGTATGTTATTTCCATTCCACATAATCATGCTCCTCTTTTCCTCTACCCTCTTCTTGATATTTTCTGTTCTTTAATTCAGAGCCAGGGGTTTTTCACTTGATATTGTCTAGTTGCTTGTTGTGTATTTCTGTATACCATATTAAATAAGATCATCTAGTATTTATCCTTTTCTCTCTGACTTAACATGATACCCTCCAGATTTATACAAGTTGCAATAAGTGGCTTGACTTTATATTTACTTATATGGATAGATGCATAGTATTTCATTGTGAATATCTGCCATTGAACATTTGCTTGTTTGTTTTCATATCCTGACAATTATACTAACCGCTGCAGTGAACATAGGTTTGCATGTATTTATAAAGGAGTTTTCAGGAAGAAATCCTGAAGCTTCTGGAATTTTCAGTGCACCCATTGAAGTAGCACCAACTATGTACTTTTGCACAGTGATAGAAAGTGCAGGCAGAAGGAAGTCAGAGAGATATGGCGAGAGCAGCAGCACAAATTAAACCAAAATTGTCAACTAAAATTATAGTTCTTCTCTTTATACTAGATGACAATGATTTCCCATCCTCAGATGTAGAAAAGTGAACCACATAGGGTATAGATTAATATAAGATGAAAAGATCTTTATGCCAATTTTGGTCATAGGGTCTTTTATCCTAGACCAATAAATCTTTTAGAGTGTCTTATCTATGTGGTTAGGATCATTTTATTTGGTGATAAATAAAGTGAATTTTATTTATCATCATATATATATATATATATATATATATATATATATATATAGCCCCCATTGGTTTCTTCCTCTACCTAGTGCCTAGGAGCACATACTCTTAGTTGTCATGTCTTTTTCAAAGTCAGGAGATTGGAGTCCGGCGTTCCTAATCCCATTCATGGAAATATTATGGCCTCCAACCCCTGGTTACAAGTTTTCCCATGCCCACCAGATGGCAAGTTTATGAAACCTCCCTGTAATTTCATCTTATCCATCATAACCATAGTTTCACGGAGTGACTCCCACTGTAGGTGGGGAAACTACCTTGTCAGAGCTAGTTCCCAGAAAGAAAGGGTCAGCTATAATATCATCAAGACTTATGCCAAGTGCATAGGTAAGTGCAAAATTCAACTGAGGGTAAAATTAGATGAGAAGTGAACTATCAAAATAACTGTTGTACCAGTTAAAAATTATAATGATTTTATCACTTGACCTTTTGGCTAAAATCAAATAGTATCTGTTTTTATCAGCTTAATATATGATATGTCCTATATTAAATGGAGTTTTGAGCAGAGAGGTAAACTGGAAGTTTGCTCCATATGTTCATAACACACATAGATCTGGCATCACAATACTTCAAGGAATGGTGCACCTCTTCTGTGGAATAAAAAATAAATACAATTATAATGATGATTTTACAGACGATTTCATTTTATGTTCTCCATAAGGACACACAGAAATTTTGTAGAGAAAACTATATATGTCATGAATGTCTATATTTTAGCTGAAATTTATTTAATCTTTGAAAATCTTCCTAAGAAATATGAGGTCTCTCATAAAAAATCAATTTATCAGGAAATCAGAGTCTTGGGGATATAATACTGTGTTTTTCCACAAGCTTGCTTATTAATTTTATCCTTTTTGTGAATGGAAACAATATAAAGCTTATTTGTTCTGGAAATTATACTTCAGCATCCAGTAAGTGGGCAGAAAATAACTAACCCAGGTTGGCATAGGTGTTGGAATCTGTTGCAATATCCTAGTTTTCAGTATTTTTTACCTTTGGAAAGATACCAACATCAGAGGGAAGAGGGAAGGGGCAGATTGCAGCAGTTGCAACAGTGTGTAACAAAAATATTGCCATTGAGATGCTAATGTGGGTGAGCATCCTGTTGTAAAATTCACATTGTTAGAAGGCAAGCCTAACCACTTGAATCACATAGACTGATTTTTATGGAGACCTCTTATTTCATTCTTTGGGCTTTTCATTTTCATTCTGTGTTTTCTTCGGAATTAATAGAGCCTCTTAAAAAGTGCTGTCTATAAATTTTCTCTCCTACATATGTCTCGAAACAGTTTCATTTCTTCATTTAAAACATTACAGCCATTTCAAAATGCCCTATTTTGTATTTAATTTCACCATCTCATATAAAATACATGTACTTCACATAATTATGTAGAAATGGGTTTGCAAATGCCCTAGAGATCCATATGATGGGCACATTATAGGATTGTAAGTAATAATAATCTCCTGTTTACATGAGACCTGATTTTCATGCCAGTTTTTACAGTTTAATGTATCCAGAACACAGCTTTGCTCAGATATGCCAGTTCATTCTGGTTCATGAAATGTATTTGAAATATCACAGATTATTTTGCCTGGCAGAATGTACAGCTACATCTGATATATTAATGGTGAACATAATGAAGGCAGAGATAGCAACCATTGTTTGCTATGAGCAGAGCTAAACAAAGCCCTGCAGGCTTACACTGAAGGACCTAAGGAAGGCATAAGCAAAAGAAAGCAAGAGGAAAATGCAAAATGAAATGTTGAGAAGTAGGTGATTAGGTAAGAGGAAGAGAAAAGAAAAAGGACTGTATTATAAAGGAGATCTTGAGCACACCACAGGCAATTAATACAAAAAACGCATAGAGTTGAGAAGTGGTTTTCAAGTGTTCCCTGAACCAGCAGCATCTGTATCACCTGGGAACTTGTTAGAAATGCAAATGTTCAAACCCTCTTCTCCCACACTGAATGAGAGATATGGAGAAGGAATCCAAGAATCCATGTATGAACTAGTTTGTCTGAATTATTCTGATGTGCACCTAAGTTTGAATTCAGCAGCTTCAAAATCATGCCTGAAGTGTTAGGTACGGGTGTAAGAGGGAATCCAAGTCTGCTTATAGAACAGAGAGAATTAAAGGCATGCAGATGAAGAGTAAATGAATAGCAAACAGGCTAAGTAAGATACATGCAAGTAGTTAGTTCTTCCTTCTGCAGAATATGACTTCCAAAGCACCGTATCTATTTGGTACCCATGTGAAAACTGTGGAGATAACCTTATCCAAAGATGGAGTTCTTGTCTCATTTCACCACTCATCAAGACCATTTCCCTCTCCTGCTGTGTCATTGATGGGTAGGAGGGTCAGCAGAAAAGAGAACCCAAGAAGAGGCCTCATACCTGCATAGAAGGCAAAACATTTCCTGAGGAGATAGGTGTGATTCATTGTATTAAGAGCTTTGAGGGGCAAAGGAGCCATGGGCAAAATAATGCTGTGTATGAATTTTAAAAGTCATTACAGAAGCTAAGGAAGAGAATGATATTTTGATCTTGTTAGGAAAACAAACAGCTTGCAGCTTGCAGAAACAGTTTGTGAACTTTCTGTTCCTAGTGACAAAAATGTTTAGGACCCACATGGCATGTGGGATGGATAATTTCTTACAACCCTACTGGGCACATAGTAAGGAATTTTGGAAACCCTTTTCACTAACACTTAGGAATGAACACCTCACTTTGGACTGATCCAAAAGGAGTTGCCAATGGAACTTAAGAGCACAGATATATTTAGTCAGTGGGAATCAATATGTGTGCACACAACACCCTAGAATGTGGAAGATGGGGGATACAGATTCATAGAATATGCCAGCCTCTTAGTGTCTTTCATTTATGTCTTTAGGACAAGCAGTCTATCAACTAGTATTAAGGTCAAGCAAAGACATTTGGCTCCTGTGCTTTCTGGCAGAGACTAATAATTTGAAATTATTTGGAAAAATGCAACAATATACAGTGGTTTGCTGTTTTAGAGGGTTTATCGACATATTTTCCTCTCTGTTTAGTAAGCCAGAAAGTGATTTCATTCTTGCATATAACTTGTCTTTTTAAAAATATTTGCTTTTCTCTTTTAGTGGTTAACTTTAAAACACTGATAAGAAGATGTATCGTAAATAATATTTTCATGTTGTGTCTGTTGAATGGGTATTTCTCATACAGAATTGAATGGACACACATTTCCTGAGATGTTATCCTGTTTTGTATACTCTCTAGGGTTTGTGCCTTAGTTTTCTGGTAGGTCACATCAAATGGTGTTCAGGGCTTGCTCCTGGCTCTGAGCTCAGAATTACTCCTGGAAGAGACAGGGGACCATATGTGGTGTCAGGAATAGAACCCAGATTGGCCATGTGCAAGGCAACTGCCCTACCATATGTTCAATCTTCAGGTCTAGATGTTCCTTAGTATTCTTTTTCCTAAATACATCCTTTACCACCTGAGTCCAAAAGTGAGTTCAAATGGCTTCCCTGTTCTGTCTCAGAACGGCAACACTATGATCTCTTCCTAAGTCTCATCAGCTCTTGCGTAGTGCCTGCCTCACCAGGTACTCAAACATTCATGAAACCAATTCATCTTTACTGAAGACTGCTCATGGCTGTTTCTGAAGCTGTTCTCTCTTTGCCCATTAGCTCCTCTTTCTTTTTTGTTCCTCCCCTCCCCCACCCCACTCCCTGATGGCATCATTACAAAGGCATTAAACCCTTTCTCAATTTCTCTCAATTGTTTATGCAACTCATTGAATTACGTTAAAAAGGTAACAAAGCTCCACAGTAAAACTGGTTTTTTTTTCCTAATCAGGAGCTTTGTAATTGAGGGACATAACAAAGCTCACAACACACATTAAATTATGAAAGAAATATTGTAAATCCTGTTGAAACTAGTCATCGTGGCAAAGGAAAAAACGTGGTTTTGATTGTTTAAAGTCAAATGTATCCCATTGAGTGTAGTCCCTTCCAGGGAAAGGCTAATAGAAAGCATACTGGAGTTTAGGGCGTTTAGATGCATGTAGATAAAAGAGTTCATGGGTAGGGTTTCCTGAAATTTAAATGTGAAGTGGTATTATGCATCTCTTTCATTTAAATAACCTAAAATGAGTAACTCACTCCCTAGAACATTTGATAAAAATCCTTGGAAGCTTGCCAGCATGCATGGTGGGAGGAAGAAATGCATATTCAAAAGGAGATGAGAAAAAAAAGAGAGAGAGATAGAGAGAGAAAGAAAATTAGGAGGCAAAAGCTGGACAAAGCAATCTACACCTAATTTATTTTCTAAAATAAATGGAAACATCTTGGTTACCATTGCTTTAAAGGGCCAGCCTCAATTTACACCTCTAAGCAATGCAATCTTCCGAAAACAAATGCTCCTCAACCAGTGCATTTAAGAAAGGACCCAAGAACCTGTTCTTTGCTTTGTGTTCACCTCAGACAGTCCCATGAACTGGAAGCTTGGTTCTGGAGTGTCAAAACACCTACATGCAATGGTGATCGTTGCCATAGAGATAACTGGATGATAGATAGCTGGATGATAGATAGGCACTGAATAGATAGTAGATAAATGATCTCATATGTCAGAAGAGGCCTTTGTGCCTAGGAAATTACAGATTTTTTTTCAAAAACAATTCTTCTGTCAGAATCAAAAATAGAACTCTCTTTGCTGCACTCCCACTCTATCTGCATTCCCCTACTCTTCGGAAGCTTTTTTCTTATTATCACATTTGTGGTGTGTTACGCCCATTCAGTTCCTACTTGACTTCCCTTAAGTGATTAAGTTTCTCCAGTGTTAAATGTATTACTACTGCATGAGGCAAGAGGGCAGATAGCTGACCACTAAGATTTGTTTATTTTGTAATAAATGAGGAGATTTGGTTTTATTTTATGCTTTTTTTCCTTGGTACTCTAACGTGTTTTCTTCTCTTTTCTTTTTTTTTTCTTCCCTTTTCTTGCTTATTTACTCAATTCCCTTTATTTACTCTTATTTCCCTGCCCCAATCCCATCTGGTATAATGCTGACTTTCTTGTCTCACTGTTTTCTGCTTCTGTCCTGTTTTATAAGCACCTGGACAATTTTTTTAATTCCAGAAATTTAACACTTTGTGAGTTCACTGGATTCTTAAAATGACAATCGGCAATTTCAACAGATACATTTTATAAAATGATAGTGAGATAGGACATTGAAAAGCTTACCTTAAAATTTGATGTGTGCCCACTGGTCTGGATCATAGGAAGGACTTTGTACAATAAATGGGTAAAGATGGAGGCCCGGCCCTATTATTTTCTCTGCAGTGTAACCTCTGACAGCTTGAAAAATCAGACCCCATTTTATGGGCCATTAAACAGCAACTGGGTCCTGAATTGTGCTAGAAGCTACGGGTATCATGAAATCAGAAGTCAAGATGCATTCTCTGGGCAGCTTTAGAAAATCAGAAAAATTCAACTTCTTCAATTTATGGATTAAACAAAATTGGGGTGTAGAGAGCTTATGATTTTCTCAAAGTTTGATAGCTATGACAATTCCAATAACCTAGAACTCAGTGACTCTGACAATGAGTTGTATGACTTTCTGTCCCCATCTGCAAACCCCATGTTTGTGAATGCATATGAGTGAATAGAGGAGGGAATCATTATTGCAAAAGCAGTAAAATTTTGTTTTTCTCCAGGTTGTGAGCAATGAAGAAAGAAATATTTTTAAGATTTAAAATATACTCAGATTCACCTGTGTGTGGTAGAGACAATAAATATAACTTGCAAGTGGCAGACCCTGTCCAATTCTGAGCATCTGATATGGTTTTCTGAGCATACCAGGGAAATGATCCATGAGCACAGAGCCAAGAGTAAACCCCAAGTACTGCTGGGAGTGGCCCATAAACAAACAAACCAAAAGAAATCTGTGAATCCCACTTCTCCTTTCTCAAGGTACTGTCTTCATTGTAGCAATGTTGTAATGATTAAATAAAAAAATCATTTTGAATGGGGCTATATAGTAAGCACTCAAAAATTAACTTTCATAGTTTTAGATTTTTGACTGAACTTTATATCCACTTTCATATGAAGATTAGTTTCCACTCAAGACTTTATGACCCCCAAGTTGCTGATTATGATTTTAAGCATGTTGAAGCTTATTAAAGCACAGGCTACTTTTCTGGCCAGACTGAAACAAAAACCTGGAACCTGGCATGATAGGTTTCTTGTAATCCTGACCTGGAAATGTTGACTGGCTGTTGGCTGAAAAATGTTTAACTGGGTATAGTAGATGCATGAAAATCCCTTTAACCTGATCTCAATTCTGTTTCATGATAATATATCAGATCTTCCTAACACTAAAGTGCTGGAATTGGATTTGGTTCTATTTTCCCAGGAAATACTGTAAACTGGATATTTTCTCATAGGAAGATCTTTATTAAGTGTCTTCAGATCAGGATGTCTTGGAGCAGAACCCTAGTACAGTAAGTAGAGCACTTGTCTTGCATGCCACAGAGCTAGAGTTGACCCTCTGCACCCCATATGGTTCCTGAGCACTCCCGCGAGTCACCCCTGAGTACACTGCCAGGAATAATTCCTGAGAACCATAAGGTTCTTCCCCTCTAAAAAAAAAATTCCTTTGGGAGCCAGAGCAATAGTACAGTGAGTAGGGCATTTGCATTGCATGCAGCCGACCCAGTTCAATCCCCACCATCCAATGTGGTCCCCCAAGAATCGCCGGGAGTAATCCTAATCCTTGAGTGCAGAGCCAGGAGTAACCCCTGAGCATTGTTGGGTGTTACCCAAAAAGAGAAAAAAATAAACCTTATAAAATATCTTTGTTCTTATTAGGACACAGTGAGTCCAAGGAAGGGAATAAATATTCTTATAGTCAAAGAAAGGTATAATTTGTCCTTTCTGCAGAGGTCTTAAACCACACCTCTAGGTTTTATTGTTTTATAAATGTTTATGAGAAGAGTGGGTAGACTATCTGATTACAGATAGGCTCATCAGTTACAGACTGTGGACTGGAGGGAGTATAGCAAAGATTCTCCCAGGTTGCTTTATATTCAGTTGGGAGGATGATCTAATGACAAAGGAAAAGATAAGATCCTTGGTGCATCCAGAATTATGGAGAAGTAAAATCATGATTCCTCATAAAATTTAAAAGAATGTAATTGCTACCTAGACACTGGGAGACTTCCAGCTAATAATCTCTTGATTATTTTGAGATTTCAAGCTGGGTTGTTTGCTAATCATTAGAATTTTCTAGACAATGTATTCAAATTTTACCTCATTTCTGTACACATAGATATAAAAGAATGACTCTTCTCTTCCACCTCTAAACTAAACTGTATTCATTTCACATTTTTGCCAGGAATTGATATGCTCCACAGAGTTCTTTGTATCAAATCTATTCTCTATTTCTTTGTGCAGTGATTTCTGCATCAGTTATATGGAGACAATTTAATTTATCCACCCATTTATTGACCACAAAAAAATTAAGGTAAAGTCCTTAGATGTGGAAAGTCAGGACAGACTAATACATTGATCTCCAAAGACTATTTACATAATTCAATCTTAATCCTACTCTTTTTTTCATAGTTTTCTTTATTTAATTATTTTTCTTCTTATGTTTATTTATTGAATCACTGGGAAAAGTTACTAAGCTTTCAGTTTTAAGTCTTGGTCATACAATGATCAAACACCTCTCCCTTCACCAGTACTCATTTTTCACCATCAAGAACCCCAATATACCCCCCTCTCATCCCTCCCAATGCCTGTGAGGCAGATGATTTCTACTAAACTCTTCTCTACACTGATTACATTCATTATTTCGACAAAAGATGCACCATTATTGTTTAGAATTACTCCTTGCCTCAACAATCAGAATTGCTGAAAAGGCATTGTGAAATACTTTGTTTTCTATAGCTGGTTATGAGAATCATATAATATCGATTTTGGATTTCTGCAAAGAGCCAGATAATTGCGAAATTGGTTTCTGTGCATCTGGTGTTATGGCTGTGCCAGAGAGCTGCTCGTGGGAGGCAACTCATGACCTCAGTAGGGCATGAAGGATGAGCTGGTACACCCCCCTTCCCATGAGACTGCAGTTGCCCTGTCACCGCTGGCGCATTCTTGGCTTTCCAATAAGTTCTGAGGTAGTGGCCACCTTGCTCCCGGGGGGGGGGGGGGGGGGGGGGAGAAAGGCGGAAGGGAGCAACACTCTTTCCCTCCCAGGGAGGCATGATGCCATAGTTTAATGCATGGTCCATTCACTTTTCTGCTGCAAGCTGCCAGGCTCTGGACTAAGTCCTTTAGCCTCTGGAGCCGTGGCCGTGCCGGAGAGCTGCTCATGGGGGCAAATCATAGCCTCAGTAGGGCGTGAAGGACGAGCCAGTACCACCCTTCCTTCCCATGAGACTGCAGTTGCCCTGTCACTGCCAGCTCATTCCTGGCTTTCCAATAAGCTCTGAGGCGGCAGCCACCTTGTATGAGATTGCATTTCTGCCAAAAGCCGCTGGGTTTCGAGATTTGTTTCTGAATTTCCGGGATCATGGCCATTAATCAGCTTGATCAGGAGCCAGAGAGGCCGTTTGTAGGCGGCGACTCGGGATCTCCCTGGGATGGGGAGAAAAGAGCTTGTTCCAACCTCATCTGGTGAGGCCCCACATGTTTCGGTACTGCAGGCCCAAACCTGTCTATCCAGTGGCCTCTGGAGGATGATGGTCACCGGGCCGCCAAGGGGAACAGGCCAAGGCATGGAACCTATTTCCACCTGGAGTGGCCCAGCCCAAGTAACCTACTGCAGGAACAGGACACATTTCTGCCAAAAGTCTTTGGGTTCTGAGATTCATTTCTGAGTCTCTGGGATCATGGTCGTTAAGCAGTTTGATTAGGAACCAGAGAGGCCATGCCTCCAGTTATATAGCTGAGCCGGAGGTGGTTTGTGGGTGTGTCTCCCACATACCTAACTTTTGGCCGTTTACTTTCTTGGTAAACTTTGCCCCAAGTTTTTGGGGTCTGGCCAAAGGCACAGCAGCAATTTTGGGGCATCTGAAAGTCTGACAGTACCATCAGGCTGCTGATGCACTCGCCTCACAGGTACAGATTGACCTGCTGGCAGCACCATATCCCTGAATACTACTCTTAAGAACAAATATTTATACCAGGATTAAGAATATTCAGCATTTGTTTCAATGAAGAACCAATATTCAGCATTTTTTTGCCTAGTAGAAATTCTCATTAAAGTAAAGACTTAACTAAATGGAACGTGTCAACAATAGAGCTGACCACTGCCCCACCTTCCTGTCTGCTCATCTGCCCTGTCTGTGTTTACCAACAAATATTTGATGAATCCTTTAGAAAGTAACATTTCTCAGAAAATGACATATCTTTTATTTGGTTGCTTAACATATGTGAAAGTTATATAAAGTATGATCTCTTGTATTGTGTATATTGACTAGGTCAGCGAATACTTCATTTTCTACTTTTTTTGGGTTTCTACACTGTAACTTCACAATTTCTACATCTACTGTGTTACTCTAGATCCACTTTCTCATAAAGAGTTGACATAAAGGAACATCTCTATGCTAGCTTGACCCACTCCAACTTTTTCCCATATCACCAGAGTTTAAAAAATGGTGGCAAGTAAACTTTTTTGTTTGCCTTTAAACCTTCGCAGATTCACTTTGAACTCCTTAAATGTCACGGAGGCTATTCTTTGATTCCTACATACATACAAAAGATTTATTTTTTCACTCTCACAGACTCCTGTTCCATTCATCCAAAACTATTTCCCAGAGTTAAAACTATTTCCCAGAGTTAACTATTTCCCCTAAAACTCATCTCCAGCAGTGTCGAGGACAGGGATTGAGATTTGATTCTTCAGACAGGTCCAGAAAATGTTGTTAGTGTTGTTTTTCAAATAATAATAATATACAGTGTTCTTAGTTTTATAAAGGCAGAGAAATTTAATTTAGTTTAATTATAATATTATTTCTTGGTCAAGTAGCACTATAACACTATCCTCCTGTTGTTCATCGATTTGCTTGAGCGGGCACCAGTAACATCTCCATTGTGAGACTAGTTGTTACTTTTTTTTTTTGTGGCATATCGAATATACCATGGGGAACTTGCAAGGCTCTGCCGTGTGGGCGGGATACTCTCGGTAGTTTTCCAGGATCTCTGAAATGGATGGAGGAAATGAACCCCAGTCGGCCATATGCAAGGCAAACACCCTACTTGTTATGCTATCGCTCCAGCCCCTTAATCAAGTACGATCACGATCATCCTGTTGTTCGTCATTTGCCTCCAGCAGGCACCAGTAATGTCCCCTTCATCCTAGCCCTTATATTCTAAAAAGTTCCACATTCAAGACTCTTTCAGGGTTAGGAGAATGAGACCCATCATTGTTACTGGTATTTGGGTACGCCACCAGGAGTTTGCCAGACTCTGTCGTGTGGACAGGTTACATTCGGTAGCCTGCCATGTTGTCGAAAGCAATGAGATAATAAGATGTCGAATGGCCACGAATGCAGGCGCACACTTCCGGGAGCTGGGTTTTATAGTCTCTGGGTCTTGGCTGTTGATGAGATTACTGGCTGGCGCCGTGTAATCCCATCAGCGGCCAAGACTCAGAGACTATAAAACCAGCTCCCGGAAGAAGAACAGTGCAGTCTCCTGCTCCCGCACCTGACTGTCCTCGCTGCAGGCACTCCTTGAAGGGGAGCAGGTTGAGCTTTCCTCCCTGCTCCGACCAGGGCTCTGGCAGCCAAAGACCTCCAGGACCATCCACTACCATGCTGAGACCACTCTCCGCACACATGAAGGTACTGGCAGAGGGACAAAGTCACGCGGGTTCTGGGGCCGAGATCTCCAAGCCTACTCGCATTTGGGCCGAGCATCCTCCACCCAGATCCTCCAAATTCCAGTAGGCGGGGGTCACACCCACCAACTGGCCCCCTGGCGCTGTGTAATCCCATCAGCAGCCAAGACTCGGAGACTATAAAAACCAGCTCCCGGAAGAAGAACAGTGCAGTCTCCTTAAGACATCTTATTATGACATCTTATTATCTCATTCCTACTTTGGACAAACTGGCAGGCTACCGAATGTAGCCTGCCCACATGGCAGAGTCTGGCAAACTCCCTGTGGCGTACCCAATATGCCAAATAACAGTAACAATGATGGGTTTCATTCTACTAAAGAGCCTTGAATATAATCTCAGGGCTAGGATGAAGGAGACGTTACTGGGGCCTGCTCGAGGCAATCGACGATTAACAGGATGATTTGTGATTGTGTTTGGGTCTTGGCTGTTGATGAGATTACACGGCGCTGGTGGGCAGCTGGTGGGTGTGACCCCCGCCTACTGGAAGATGGAAGATCTGGGTGGAGGATGCTCACCCCCGATCCAAGCAGGCTTGGAGATCTCAGCCCCGGGACTAAGAAATTTAAATAAAGTTCATTGAGTTTTTTTTTCTTTTCTTTTTTAGCAATGGAGAGTTAGTAGATATCAGCATAGAGTCTCATACATGTGAAATGCTTTCTACCACTAAATGTATCCCCCAGCCTCCAAAAGTGTCCTTTCCTTAAGAAAATAATCAAGATTTTGAATTCTCAGAGTGATGGATGAAAGTCATTTCCCCCTATATCCTGCAAAAAAGAAATTTTAGCAAAATATATACATATTTGATTGAGCCTAGAAATCAATGTAATATAAAAAATCACTCCAGATGATTTTGCTTATCATATTCTATCCCCCATCCTCTAAACACACACCCAAAATCATTATTTTCATTGCTTTTATTTTTATCTGATTATCTGTAAAAGAGAACCATTCAAGTTATCTCAGATAGAGTATTTATTGTAGAAGTACAAGTGGGGAGAATCAGGGGAGATGGGAACCCAATATATGGATCCATTGTGCATTGTATGCTTAGGGAGTACCAAAGCAAAGGATGTTTCTGGACCTATAGCAGCATTTGAATTTCTTATGACTCAAATACACAGCCAGTCCATGGTTTGATTGCACTGGCTTAGGTATCTGTTTGAATTCCAATTAGTTTTAGGTTGGAGGAGCCAGTCACAAATCACAAACTGTAACTGCCTAGGAGCTCATTGAGAGGGCTAATATCTAATAGATAACTTAGTGTCTAATTACTAGGATACTAAGGTACTAAGGGGGGAGGATTCTAGTCTCTACCGTAATCAATAGATCTCATTTGTATTCATTCATGCCATGTAGGCAAAATGTATATAAATATGGCAAAGATAATGATAATAATGTAACCAAAAATATATGTTTTGAGTATTTATTACCTTTGTCTTAATAAAATTGGATTGTGAGCTTGTATGATTTTTGTTGCCTATTCTAAAGTCAGCTTTAGCATACACTAGCAGGGATCCATGAGTTCAAATACAATAGCCATAGGAATATTCTGGAACTCCGTTGTTCACAGTGAACGGTATCAGGTATGTGATTGTGTGTTGGACATGTCAAAAATACCACAGAAAGTGAGAATTTTTTACTTCCCCCGCCAATTAGCAGCTCTCACTCAGTTATCATGAAGCACTAAGTCAACTTGAGAATGAATTGTTCACTCAAAACTCCTTCTCCTTATATGCCCTCTAATAAAGGCAAAGAGAAAATTGCTCTCTCTTAATTAGTCATTTGGTTCACAGACGTCTGCCAAAGCAACCATAAAGACAACTTAATTAAACAACAACAACAACAACAAAATAAACAGTCATTAAAATTCTCTCACACTCTGATGTGTAAAAATGCAGGCCATCTCTTTAGGTTTCTTAATATTTTTTTCATTATTCACAAGTTTTATTTTAATCTCTTCTAGAATGAACATGAAAAATTCTAGTATTCATCATAGACTGAGGGCTATATCATAGAGTCAACCCCTCTGTGAGAAGCAAAGAAATAATATGTGGAGTCCTGAGGCTGCGAAGATACCTCAAATGGTAAAGCCCATGTCTAGTATGTGTGATGCAGTGAGTCCTGAGTCCTGCCACCATATGACCCCTGAGTCCTGAACACTTTGGGGTATGGCCCGGGTACCCCCCCCCCATTATCTCTATTGGTGTTACTCATATAAATCACACAGACAAAAGCAAAACAGTATTATGGGAGTTGTGAGATTTGCTAATGACAGTTTTATGATGCCTGATAGAACCTTATCTTCTTTTGGCTAGTGACATCATATAGTCACTTTCTTAGAGTTGCACTTGAGATTTTTTTCATATTTAGCCTAGGAAAGGTGTTTTTTTTGGGGGGGGGGTTGTGTGTTTTGAGTCACACCCAGCGATGCACAGGAGTTACTCCTGGTTCATGTGCTCAGGAATTACTCCTGGCGGTGCTCAGGGGACCACATGGGATGCTGAGAATCGAACCTAGGTCAGCTGCGTGCAAGGCAAATGCCCTGTCCGCTGTGCTATTGCTCCAGCCCGAGCCTAGGAAAGTTTTAAGTCAGAAAGTTGACTGGGATTTAAAAATAAGCCAAAAAAAAAGTTGGTAATTTGGCAGTGAGATTAGTCCGTATGTTAATCAACAGAAAGAGATGTCAGAGGCAAGGCATGGGAAAATGAGGCACTGTGGGGAATGCATGCTTTATGTTCCAAAATATTTCTTTACATTCAGCCCATTTTATCTTCTTAGAGTCCTATAAAGCCAGTATTATCAATTTTTACAGTTGAGAAAAAATATAATAAGTTCAGAAAAGTCAGACATCTTTAGTCATGAAATTTACATACAAGTGGTACAATATGGAAAGTATCATGCTAAGAGAAATGAGTCAGAAAGAGAGGGATAGACATAGAAAGATTGCATTCATCTGGGGGATATAAAGTAACAAAGTATGAGATTAATACCCAAGAATAGCTGAGATCAGCACCAGGAGGATTACTCCATAACTTAGAGGCCAGCCGGGTATCCTAGAGGAAAGGGCAGTTCAGATAGAGAAGGGAGCACCAAATAAAGGATGTTTGGAGGATCCTCCCAGGAGGGGAGATGCATGTCCAAAGTAGACTATGGACTGAACATGTTTGCCACTCAATGCCTCTTTTGCAGACCACAACACCCAAAAGGAGAGAGAGAACACAGGGGATTGCCCTGCCACAGAGGCGGGGGTGGGGGGTGGGGGGATGGGGGTGGGAGGGATATTATCCATGGTGGTGGAAGATGGGCACTGGTGGAGGGATGGCTATCTGATCATTGTATGATTGAAACCAAAGCACAAAAAATTGTAAATCTACAACTTAAAAAAAAATAAAATAAAATAAAGGGAAAAAAAAAGTCAGACATCTTTTTCAAAATCTAAGAATTTATCATTAGGTGTAGGGTTTTGATCCAAGACTATATGAATCAAGACAATGACTAATCCTCAAAAGAAATAACCTTCACCAGAATAATTAATGACTCCCAGCAAGAGATACTCATGTTAGTTAGTATATGGACACATCTCACCACTTTTCAAACTTAACTTATTTTCCTTCAAAGGTTCTGCTCAACCTGATAATCTCCTGATCCTTATAGTAGGACAGTCTTGATTTTTATAGGAGGAAACTTATCTAATACCTAAGTTAGTTTTTAAGTATATTCATATTTCAGTATCAGAAAAGATCCTTCAGATACTACTTAAAGGAAGCAAATAAAATTAATATGCTTCATGAACACATCATAGTACAACCTACCAAAGTAAGTTGAGTAACACAGTGGCTCTTGAAAGTGATGAGAAGTGTTCATGGGGAGAATAGTTTCATTTCAATTTTAAAAAAGTCTCACTAAATATATTTTCCTCCAACCTACGATAAGCTCCATTCTTGTCTTTTAGTAGACCAGAAATTTTCCCAATGTGTGAGTATGTGTATGTGTATGTGTGTGTGTGTTCATGAGCATGTGTGCATCCTGCCAATGTGCTGTGTGTGTGCATGTGTGCACAATGCTTGTGTAATTGCACAAACTCATATACTGTTTCTAAACATACTTGGACTCATTGGCAGAGTAAGGTAGTGCTAGGAGTAGTTAATATGGGGAAGAGACAATTGTGACAGCTTTCTGAGAATGCTGTATTTGAATATGGAATGGTTGCTCAAGATTAAAACACATCTGAAAGAGAACATTGTAAATGAAATAAATTTAATGTTTGACAATATAGCCGCAACCATTGACTTTGAAAATTACAATGACAGTTGAGACTTAAGGTGTCTTTGGGTTTCTCTTTTTCACTTTGGTATGTGACATTTGTACACTTCTGGGTGTGAAAAGTGTAAACTTCTTATTCATTTTCTTTCTTTTAATAGAACTTGGCATGAAGAGCTTTTTCTGCAGAACCTCTATTGACCTCATTGTAAATTTGATAGGATATTTGATAGGACTGGGGACAATCATGAGGAGAGCAGAATTGGAAGAGAGCAGTTTATGAACTCTGGACAGTAGCTAGGGGTAGTGTGGAGAGGAATAAAGAAGGGGTAGGATTTAACTTGTGTTAAGTCTTATTTCCTTCTTTGTCAAACCTACTTAATGCATTATGTCTTATTCAAGCTATTAAAATAAAAAAAAGACATGATGAGAATGTCTGTTTGAAAACTCCAAAGCACTGCTCTTTTTGTGTAACCTACTTTGCCCTTATAAATATTAATGAGAGACAGGAACCTAGGGTCTGCTTCTCAATAAATATTTATTCAGTATCTACGGCACTAGACACCCTGCTATGGTAGTTCTGCAACAGCTCTAATTTTCCACTTTTTTCCCAGACCAGAAGCAAATATTGTGCAGTGAATAACAGGAAGTAATATATTCATGCTTTCACTGAATTTTTCCTTACAGACGAACACCTTCATTGCTCAGCCCGGTGGGTAGTAACAGATGATGAAACTGATCAATCACGTTACAACCGGCGGTTTTCTGTAGCAAAGTTTGTAGAAGCAGAATTAATTTTTTAGATCAAGGAGTCCTCTGTTAATAGAGGCACAGATCTCCTGAGACACTTCAGCCATGTGGTGGGATGTATTCAGGGAAACTTGTAACTCTGATAAAGAAGGTGAGGTGTAGAATCCCAATGATAATCAAGATGTCTCAGTGTGGGAAATGAAAAATCAAGTCAAAATACGGAAGAATGCTGGGATTAAGATACTTTGGGGCTCCCAGGTGGTCATTCATCCATCAGCAAAACATGTTAATGACAAAGGTTAAGTTGAACAACTTACTTTTAATTCAAAGGAATGCCTTGCTTGTCAAACTAAAGCATTTAAGTATGCATATGTATACAAAAAGACCTATAATAGATTTGCTGTTGTCATTGGTAACCTTTAAAATATACTGTTAGACCAGGATTTCTAGACCTTAGCACTATGCATGTTTGGGGCTGATTTGATAATGCTGAGAGCTGTCATCTTTAACAACATTTCAGTCTCTACTTAATTAGATGCCACCCTGACTATGACAATAAAAAATAACTTCAGACGTTGCTGAGTGAATCCTGGGGGAAAAATAATCCCAGGTTAAAAGCTGTTGCCACAGAGGGTATGATACATGATGTAACCGATTACCATCAGGTGTAAAGCACAGAGTAGGTCTATTGTATGTGTTACCATATCAATTGTTATGGTTACTATATAAAATATATTCTATTATTATCCTCATTTTTAGATGATGATTTGAGGCACATAAAGTTAAGTAACATATGAGATCTTTCAACTCTAATCTCTATCGACTGGTTTAAGAGACTCACAGTCTGAAGCATTTTTATTCTGCATATGTGACTTTATGCCTACTAATAATCATAACCTTTTAATACTGTGTGAACTTCTATTCAGTGCCTTAACTTTTTTTTATGTCACTATTTTCTTTTGAGGGAGATTGGCACTCCTGGAAGTGCTTAAAGACTCTGTGATGCCAGGGATCAAATCAGTATTCTCCGTACGGAGCATGTACTCTAGCTCAGTGAATTATCTCCTTGACCCAAAATGTTAGTTTCAGTAGTGGGAGATTTTGTCTTCTTCCATAAGCATGTCTTCTTCTCTCCTTGGCCCTTTGAATATTTGCCATGCACTAGGTTTCTGGGCAAGTTCGTGCACAACATTAAGCAAAGGAACGCACTTATATACATACCAGTGGATTAAAGAAGTGATCACACGGCAAACCATGAAGAACTCATCTGTTTTGTCCTCTGTCAGTTTTGCTATATTCCAAGCATTCAGCCCTAATGGCTTCTCCTCTTTGTCACGCTCATGACTTCTTGATCTGGTTTGCCTTCACTGCTTGCTTTGGCCTTAATTTAGCTTCCTCTGAGAATGAGATTATTTGCCATTACATTATGACTATTATATGCTTAATGAACCAAACTCAGGAAATGGGAATAACTTTTAGAACGAAACCCACTAAGTGGTCTTGGAGTATTCAAGTAACCTGGCTAGAGCTCCCAGTCTTACTAAAAATAACTATTTTCTGAGACCCAAGTGAAGAAGTATGAGACAGCTGGGCAGAAAGGAACTACTGCCTGAAATGATGCTCTTAGTCCTAGATACACACCCTGAGAAAATGTCTAAGAAAATGAGAAACCAGGAACAAATGACTCACTTATCTTCAGAAAACAATGTAAGTTCAAATCAATATTTAATTATTCTTTAAGTGATTTCAGGGATAAGTCCAACTGATATTTTAAGAAACATAAAATAGATAAAAAGAACCCCCAACTTGCCTTTCTAGTCTAGGTTCTAGTGAATCATCTTTGTACAATCTTGACCAGCAGAGGGCTTCTATACCTGACAAATGAGGCCTGAACAGAACAAAAGGAACTGAGATACTTTTTTTTATATCTTAATGTGGTTTTCCTTTTTGATCTTTTTGCTTCTGTTTTTATCACCAAAGTCTTTCTAAGGTTGGATGTACCCACCATTGTTTTTTCTTTGTTGCTTCTATGTATAGTATGCCGGGTATAGCAAATCCTCTTTTGTGAAAAGTAAGAGTTGTGAGTATATCTTCTATTTATTTGGTTTGATAGAAACTGAGGTGATATCATAAAAATACATAAAATCAACTTTAGGGAGTTTGTTCATTTTCAGGCGCTACTAAGAGAAATACCTTCTTGTTTTCTACACAGATCACATGAAGAATTAGCCTTAGAATTCTGTTAATATTTGTGTACTGTTCTTGAATCTTCCTTAGTACTTAGTCTCCAAAGAGAATTTCTTTTACCAGACCACTGTGCTGTTTCATGTTTAAAATGCTAATTTTTCTATATCCAGAAAATTTTGGATTCTGAAAGCATCTCAAAGACTGCTAGGGATTGACATGTGATTATTTTGAGCAGGTGAAGGGGAGTGTGCTGAGATGATATATGTGTACACTGATGTTCATGAACAAATTGTCCCCAAGTTGGTGTCTGAAGGCTGGTGAAGCTGAGATGGCTAATTTGACAAATTCCGTACAAATGGGCAGAGGGGTAGATGTGTACTCTTGTAGTCTTATTGTCAAATAAGACCTAACCAATGTTTTAAAATCCTCTAAGGGCAATGCCCTTCTTTTCCTTCAGAGGAGTATTCTGGTAGAAGATGCTTGGGTATTTTAGCCTTGTGGGAAACTATTTGTGGACACGTTTCTTAGTTTATCTCATAGGTGGTACTCATTAATATTGATCTCATTTCTGAATACTCAGATTGACAAGTGAAAACAGTGTAAAGTGTTGCTTTGCTTCTAAACAGACTGGACAAAATTCTGAACTGACAGAAAATAGACAGTCTTCTGCCCCCATGCCTGGCTGTTCCTCACCGGGGCCCCTTGGAGGGGAGCGGGTTGAGATTTCCTCCCCGCCCCGACCAGGGCTCCGGCAGCCGAAGACCTCCAGGACCAGCCACCACCATGCTGAGACCACTCTCCGCACACATGAAGGTACTGGCAGAGGGACAAATCCACGCGGGTTCCGGGGCCGAGATCTCCAAGCCTACTCGGATTGGAGTCGAGCATCCTCCACCCAGATCCTCCAAATTCCAGTAGGCGGGGGTCACACTCACCACCTGGCCCCTGGTGCCGTGTAATCCCATCAACGGCCAAGACTCAGAGACTATAAAATCCAGCTCCCAGAACCGCGCGGCCGCATTCACGGCCACGCAACATCTTATCAGGATATCTTTTTTATGACATCTTATTATCTCATTCCTACTTTGGACAAACTTGCAGGCTATCGAATGTAGCCTGCCCACAGGGCAGAGTCTGGCAAACTCCCCGTGGCGTACCAAATATGCCAAATACCAGTAACAATGATGGGTCTCATTCTCCTAAAGAGCCTTGGATATAATCTCAGGGCTAGGATGAAAGAGACGTTACTGGGGCCTGCTCGAGGCAATTGACGAATAACAGGATGATGAATGAAATGAAATGACAGAAAATAAATTTCATGTAATGAATTATGTTTCTTTCTCTGTTTTGGTACAAATGTCACAGCTTCATTTGCTAACAGTCTTCTCTGGGAAAGGTACAGGGACTTATGTCTCCAATATATGTGTTTACCTTATTTTTCCTCCTTTCATTCACATTTGGAATGTATTTTTATCATGCATTACATACTCCAATTCCAAGAATAGAATGGCTGGACCAAAGCATAGCAAAGTGAGAATATTTCAAAGTAGAAATACTTATATTTTGAGTTATTTTGAAGAAGGCTACTGTCCTATACTCTCTTAATGAATAAATAAAGTAGTGGATTTTATCTTTCAGGTTTTGATATTAAACAATTGGAGGTAGAATTAAAAGAACAGTAGCGATGAAAGCAAGAACCTGGAGTTTGCTCATGAAGAGGCAAAATACTTGAATCTTGAAGATGTTGGCCTAGAGTTAACTGGAATTGCAGCACATCCAAAGATCATTGGATAACCTTGCCTAGGCTACTTTTCTGGACCTCCATTTTGTTAGCTTTATATAGTATTGTTTTTTTAATGTATTTCTTAGTTTCATACTAGGGAAAAATACACACTAATTTAGCTTTAGATATAGGAATGCTTACTGCCCATCTTATTCAGTTATAAGAATTATGTGAAATAATGTTAAATTCTCGATAAGTGTTTGCTATATTTTTTTCCTAAAACTTTAGGAAGTCTTTGCTTTACTCTGACAGTTCTCTTATTCTGTTAATTTTATTGGAGTGGTCACTCTTACTGAGCCCCAAATTTCCTCATTTCATGCCTTACCCTTTAACTACTGTGAAATAATAAAACTATCATTTGATTATAAACTTCATTTTTAATTTTTTGGCCACACCCAGTGATGTTTAGGGCTTTCTCCTGGCTCTGTCCTCAGGGATCACTCTTGGCAGTGCTTGCTTTAGAGACTATATGGTGTGCCAGGGATGAAACCCAGGTTGGCCCTGTGCAACGCAAGTGCCATACCTACTGTATTGTCTCACCAGTTCCATTAACCATAATATTTTATAAAGATTAAGAGATCTTTGTGAAGAATTTGGGACTGCTGAGCACTGGAGAACATATTATGGCATTAGTATTGTCTTTTTAATGCATTTCTTAGTTTCATACTAGGAAAAAAATACATACTAAGTGTATTCCTTGCCCTTGGCAGTTTCACTGAGGTAAGTTAAAAAAAAAAACTCTCCAAAAAGGTTAAAAACTCAGCTAAAGTGACACCTTTATCTTTGGACACTTTTTCTTACTGTTATTTTAGGTTGTCATTAAGCTATATTTCTTAAGAAGTGACCTTAGATATTTTTAATACTGAATTGCCTAAAAATTCCAAAGCTAAAAGTGAACATATATTTATGACGGACTGGGGTGGAGGGGAGGGGCACAGTTCAGGATTAAAAAGAGGCTGTGTTGGGCCAGCCAGATGACCAAGGCAGGGAGTTAAGGGAGACAAGTACCTAATCACTTAGTAAAAACAGCTTTGAAATGAAAGGAGGAGTGAGTGTTGGTTTAGGACTTGAGGAGTTCTGCTCATGGTTGTCTCTTACTATCACACATTATACTACCAGCAGGTGGCTTGCATTTTTAACCAATCCTACTCTCTTATTTCCCTAGCGATATTTTATGGTTTCCACACCTCTGTGTGTGTTTTTCTTAGCACACTCCTTGGTCTGATTAAGTGCAGGAATGTCAAGGGTCACTATAGCATCATGTGTGTCTGACCTTGGTTTCCACTCATCTCTGTCTGAAGTCCCTAACAAGAAGCAGAGCAGTAATGAAGTTGGACAGACATGTGTATAACTAGAAATGGCTAAACAATGTCTAACTCTCTTCAGAGATTCAGCTTTTACCTTTCAGCTGTTGATGCTTAAATTATTTCTTAGAAAACTAAAATCAAATTCAGGTGACTATTACATACATTCATCAGCAATACTCCGCACTCCCAACTAGATATACTCATACTCTTCCCTAAATGGATTATCCATTTTCATTCTTACACACTTAGCTTATCCCAGAATGTTTTCTATCATGAAAGTCACAAATCAGCTACCTAAATGCAAAAGTAAATCCATTGACATGATTCATTTGCTCTGTGTAGTATGAAAATTAATCTGAGTTAGTTGCAAATATTTCAGAGTTAATGTTTGCATGTCCATATATTGAAAAATCAAAACATTTGGCAAGACTGGGCCCATGATCTTCAGTGCGGTTGCCCCAGAACCTGGTGGCACTCAGAATATTTGACATGGCCCACATTTTCTAATTTGTGACAGTTGATACCATTTCCTTTTACTTTTTTTCTTTTTCCTAAATTCATATATATACCCTTCTTTATAATTTGAGCTTATCACCTTGGGGTGGAAGTTATACTTTCCCTCTTCCTCCCTGATGTTCTCTAGCCTCTTTTTTCCTTAGCAGGTTGTTGGAGCAGGGAATGAACTTTTCCTTCTCTGAACTCTAAGTAGTTAGTTGTATTTTAAATGTCTCTTCAACTTATACAATCATCCTTCAAAAACTGAATCCAGTTTCTTTCCACTTCATCTGTGAGGAAACCAAAGATAATGTTTCTTACACTCATGTGTCTTTCGGGAAATTTTCCTGGATATAGGATGAATTGGTTGAGTAATAGTAAGAGCTGGGAATGACTTATTACCCTATCACTGGCCTTTATGAGCACCTCTGCAGTTGTGTAATTAAGAAGGCATTCACAATTTGCTTTATAGCACTATCAAAGTTACCAAAATGGATAAAAGAGCTTCATCATTCATAATTTGGATTTGTCATCTTTGACCCAAAGGCATCTTACACTGGAGACTGCAAATATTATTTTAAGCAATTTAATGGATTACCAGCCAAGTAACTAATGGATTAACAGGTCAAATAAATTAATGGGTAAATTGATGTGAACATGTGGTTGAACGACTTTCCAATTGTAATTGTAACTGTAAAAGGCAGACACCCTGAGGGGGAATTAAGCATAGCAACAACACTATTATCATTAGAGTTTCCGGAAGCGAACATAACAGACAGGATGTTATCTAATGAAACTGTAAAACAATTATAATAGCTCTTAGGAGCTTTGGTGGTTCTTTTGTTTGATTTGGGTTATTTCCTAGCATATCCGATGGAAGAAGCTGTGTTTAGAGTGTCAGTCAGTTTAAGTATCACAGTTATTATAAATTACTCTTTTCGAGGGGCAAAAAGATGGACAGCAAAGTAGACAATTAAACATGTGCTACATAAATATGCATAAATCCAATACCATCTGCCACTTTGTCCAATTTGACTAGTTGTCTTTATTTGCCTTGAACATAAATCAGTTTAAAAGAGTTCCCTAAAGCAGTGTCCCCATAATGGTTGGGGATAAGAGATCTTTATTCTTTTGCTAAGACTGTAGATTTCATATTTCCCAGGACAAAAAGAGCATTCTCTCTCTCTCTCTCTCTCTCTCTCTCTCTCTCTCTCTCTCTCTGGGTTTAAAGAATCAGTAAATTTTACCATGCAATAAACTGGCTTAGAATTTAATGACTTTAAGTAAAACAGCTTTTTAGCTTTCGATTCTGTTATACCATTCTGAGCTGAGTTGAATTTGTCTGATTATAGCTGGGCTGCCTCCTGCTTCTGTGGCCAACAGACAGGTTAGCTGGTGGTTGACTATTTCCATCCAGTTTTAGTTATTTGTCTGGTGGTTGACTGGCAGATAAGTAGGTTCCATATTATTGATTCTCCATCCCTGACTTGGTTCCAGTGATACTCCTGGGAATTCTAATAGTCAGAGAGGGCACATTTACAAATGCATTTTAATTTCTACCTCAGAATTGTACAGACATATTTTAATTTCTTCTTCATAATTTTTGTTGAATGAGTAATCAAAGCAAGACATGTGGCTAAGTCCAGAATAAATCTGAAAGTGGACTATTCAGTGATCCAGGTGCTGATACAGATGTGGAGAGGCATGGACAAATGAGTGACCATTACATTATTACTCTGATCATTACTCTACTATACTCTATTACTCTAACCGTTACTCTAAGGTACTTAAATATTTAAGACTACCATAAGTGGTCTTTCAGATCTAGATCAATTTACATTTATCAAATATCATTTACCTCCTATGTACTAACTACTTTTCTGGGTAGAACTGTAGCACTGTCCTCCCGTTGTTCATCGATTTGCTTGAGCAGGCCCAGTAACGTCTCCATTGTGAGACTCTGTTGTTACTGTGTTTGGCATATCGAATACGTCACGGGTAGCTTGCCAGGCTTTGCCATGCAGGCGAGATACTCTCTGTAGCTTGCCGGGCTCTCTGAGAAGGGCAGAGGAATCGAACCCGGGTTGGCCAGGTCAGCTGCATGCAAGGCAAATTTACATTTATTTCACTATTTTTTTTTTAGAAATTAGGACTTCCTCTAATTAACGAACTACATATTTAGACATAAAAAAGGGGAAATTTATTTATAAGTCTGGTACAATGTTCATTTGAAAGATTTATCAAATGTATAAGTTATAGATATTTTGATGTGGAATAAATTGCTGTAAGGAAATACTGTATACATATGCCACACTTATGATTATTAATTTGTCACACATGCATATTTTTTTCATTATGACTAAAAGAATATAGCAAAACTGTCTTCCCCATAGATCTGTAGTACATACTAATCACAATCTAAATGTTATGGAGAGGTATAAAAGAATAGTGATATTTGCTGTTGCCATTGTTGTTATAATAGTAATAATGTCAGGAATAATATTTGCAAGCAATCATATTTTCATCATGCAAAAGTGTACAATTATCTGTGTAGGCCAGATAAATTTATTTTTTGTTTGATTTTTCAGGTTTTCTGTATTTTGGATATCTGACTTAATCTTATATGCAATGTGTAATTGTGGATAAATTTTCCCTAGATCTATTTTATTTATGTGCTATTTCATTTCCCCATACTAAAGCATAGATACTTATTATGTCTTTCTCAGTACATCAACTTACCAACTAATTTTGTTTTAAGAAGAAGAGAAATAGAGAATGGGTTGAATTTCAATTACTGTTTCCTCGCTAAGCCCTCAGTAATTTCCAATGACTGTGATGAGGCACGAAGTTCTGCTTCAGAGCTTTGGATAATAGGGGATGTGGAGAAGATGTTTCCTTAGAGAGTGGTGTGTCCATATAGAGCATTATGGTTTCATTGTTAAATATAGTTTGAGCTATGCATTTCTTTTCCAGCCAATCCTCATCAGTAGCTGAAGTGTTCTGCCTACTACACAAGGCTTGCAAGTCCAAATAAATCTAACGTTGGGTAAAGATTTATTTAATACCATGACCTGATTTTAAAGAAAAAAATTAAAAGTATTGCCCAAAACAGGAATCAGCAAATGTCTTCTACAAAATTCCAGGTAGTGAATTTTATTGGCTTTGTAGTTTATACAAAACAAAACAAACACTGTCCTCCAATTGTTCATCGATTTGCTCGAGCAGGCCCAGTAACGTCTTCATTGTGAGACTTGTTGTTACTGTGTTTGGCATACTGAATATGTCACAGGTAGCTTGCCAGGCTTTGTCATGTGGGCGAGATATTCTTGGTAGCTTGTCGGGCTCTCTGAGAGGGGTGGAGGAATTGAACCTGGCTTGGCCCAGTTGGCTGCGAGCAAGGCAAACGGCCTACCACTGTGCTATCGCCCTTCTATTTTAACTATGCAGATCTGCTTTTGTAGTAAAAGCAACTGTAGACAATTAATGAATGGGCACAAGTATATTCCAGTGGAACTTTATTTATCTAACTAAAAGTAAACCGTTTTAAGTCTATGTCTATAGTTAACTTACCTTGTACTTATGTGGTACTACATGGAAAGTATCATGTTAAGTGAAATGAGTCAGAAAGAGCGGGATAGACACAGAAAGATTGCATTCATTTTGGGGACATAAAGCAACAAAATGGGAGACTAACACCCAGGAGTGGCTGAGATTAGTACCAGGAATTTTGCTCTATTACTTGGAGGCTAGGGGAAAAGGAAGCTCAGATAGAGAAGAGAGCACCAAATAAAGGGTGTTGTGAGGAACCTCCCAGGGTGGGAGAAGCATGCTGAAAGTAGACTATAGACCAAATATGATTGCCACTCAATTCCTCTCTTGCAAAACACAGGACCCAAAAGAAGAGAGAGAACAAGGGGGAATGCCCTGCCACAGAGGCAGGGTGGGATGGGGAAGATGGGTGTGGGAGGGATGCTGGGACCCGTGGTGGTGGAGGATGGGCGCTGGTGGAGGGATGGGTACTTGATCATTGTATAACTGAAACCCACGCCCAAGAATTTGTAAGTCTATAACTGTACCTCATGGTGTTTCACTAATAAAAAAAAATTTAAAAAATTAGGAGGACCTTTAAAAGCAATTGAGAGAGGAAGAGAGAGAAAGAGAGAGGGGGGAGAGAGGGACTGAGAGAGGGAGGGAGAGAGAGGAGAAACAGTAAGGAACATCTTTCTGGTATAAATATGATTTTTTTGGTAGTCAGTCCAACTTTTATTAAATAAAATTTCACCATGCCAAAATTCAGGTCAAAATATTTGAATACCTCTCTAGTTCCCAGAAATGTTCCATTTCTTTTATTTATTTATTTATTTATTTATTTATTTGAATCACTGTGGGAAAAGTTACAAATCTTTCAGGTTTAAGTCTCGGTCATGCAATCATCAAATATATTTTCCTTCACCAGTACTTATTTTTCACCACCAAGAACCCCAATATACCCCCCCCAACCTTCCCAATACCTGTGCGGCAGATGAATTCTAGTTAACACTCTATCTACTTTGATTAGATTCATTGTTTCGACAAAAGGTGCACCATTATTATTTAGAGTTTACACTCAAAAATCAGACCTGCTGAAAGGCATTGTGAAATATGAATATGATTGTTTTTAATAATAGCTACCACCATACTTCATTTGGGAGCATGCTGTCACCCATGACATTTAAAATACTCTAATAAAATAAATATTTTCTCTATAACTATATTATTTGGTGGGCTGGAGCGATAGCACAGCGGTAGGGTGTTTGCCTTGCACGCAGACAACATGGATGACTCGAGTTCGATTTCTCTGCCCCTCTCGGAGAGCCCGGCAAGCTACCGAGAGTATCTCACCTGCATGGCAGAGTCTGGCAAACTCCCCCTGACGTATTCGATATGCCAAACACAGTAACAACAAGTCTCATGATGGAGATGTTACTGGGTCCGCTCGAGCAAATCGATGAACAATGGGAGGACCGTGACAGTGACTATATTATTTGGAGAGATTGGGAGAATTGTCTTTGTCTCTGTAACATTGAAAGATGTGTGTTAATTGGAATTCTGAATTTTACAGACTGATAATATCTAAATTTAAAAATGTGTTGGGGCTAGGGACTTAAATCAGATGGTTGGGCACAAGCCTATTTCATGGAGACACCTTCTGGAGTTGGATTTCTGGCACCAGATGGCCCCCATAGAACCAGTAGATGTGGTCCTATTTGCTTTAGTGGCACTGACATAAGTAAAGGATTATTAATCATTTATTAATCATTTACTATAGGCCTGAAAGTACTAAGAGTTCAAACCCCATCAGCTCTGCTGGGTGTGGAACCTGCATTACACAAAATGTGTTGTGGAATTTTTGATGATAGTAGCTTTTGTCATTTAAACATATATACAAATATATAGCCTACTTCTTTTCCACAATCTATTCTAACACCTAGACTGGTTTAATGCTAAGAACAGTGAAGTCTAAAAGAAGAGTTCTTCTAATTTTAAAATAGTGTTTATAAAATATCTGTATTCCTCTTGTTGCTTATACTTTGTCATAGAACAATTCTAGCCCATAAACTTGTGTTTCTGTTTAATCTTTATTATACTGTTTTATCTACTTTATTTGCAAGACAAAAGAGGAAGAATTTCAGTAGTTTTGTGTCTTTAGCATCAATTGAATAACTTTCCAGGGATACTTCACCCTTTTGTTTGATGATTATCGTCAGGCAGGGGATGTGATTCTGCACCAGATGGTATTGTAGCTGGCATGTATAGTTCAGTGTATTCCTCCTTGCTTCTTTTAAAAAATTGCTGGCTTCCATGAGAATTCTCAGTTTATCTTAAAAATAATCATTGTCACTGTCACTGTCCTCCCGTTGTTCATCGATTTGCTCGAGCAGGCCAGTAATGTCTCCATTGTGACAATTGTTACTGTGTTTGGCATATTGAATATGTCATGGGTAGCTTTGCGAGGATTTGCCATGCAGGCAAGATACTCAGGCGAGATACTCTCAGAAGCTTGCCAGGCTGTCCGAGAGGGGCAGAGGAATCGAACTCGGGTCGGCCATGTTGGCCACTTGCAAGGCAAACGCCCTACCCGCTGTGCTAGCTAGCTAGCTATTTATTAATTTAATTGACAAATGAGGAAGATATAGCTTGGAGCATCTTAGGAATATGCCTAATTTTGTGTACCCAGTTTCTCTAAACTGGGGTTTAAACCCACAACTCTGACTCTGTATCTCTTTGCTCTTTTTCCCCCAGCAGTTTACGGTTGTGATGTGATAATCATTGTTATGGTTCAGTTTAGTAGAATTTAATTCTTTTTTTTTTTCTCTTTAATTCTTCACTCAAATACTGTTTCCATGTTCAGTGCTCCACTGTGTTCTGTTATCTGGCTGTTCCCAGTGCAAAAGACTTGAATGTCATTTCAGAAATGGCAGAAATAAAACCCAAAGGAGAATGTTGTATAAATGATATTACTACTGGCAATTACTGAGGGCCCATTATGGTATTTAGATACCATGCTGGTTGTCTTCATTCATTATATCATTTATTTTTGACAAAAAATCCATGATATGGCTATAATTATAACTAATCAACAGATGAGAAAAGTGAAGCTAGCATATTATTCATTTAATCCTTTATTATTTTCCTTTGGGCTTATTGCTTGTTATTATAACATCTAGTTTAGCATCATTTGAAAAAAGTAATATGAGAATGGGCTGGAGTGATAGCACAGCAGTAGGGCATTTGCCTTGCACACAGCCAACATGGCCGACCCGAGTTCGATTCCTCCGCCCCTCTCGGAGAACCCGGCAAGCTACCGAGAGTATCTCACCTGCACGGCAAAGCCTGGCAAGTTCCCTGTGACGTATTCGATATGCCAAAAACAGTAACAGGAGTCTCATGATGGAGACGTTACTGGGCCCGCTCGAGCAAATCGATGAACAACGGGAGGACTGTGACTGTGACCAATATGAGAATAAATTTTTAACAAAAATATCATTTGGATGATAATGTTCCTTACTAGTTTTTGTTAATACAGTTGTAATTCTAATAATAAATGCAGAATAATAGTGCTATAAATCGTATGTAGACACGGTTCTGAAATTTGTTATTCATTTAATACTGTAAGTGTTTCTTCTAAGTGATACTTATCCAAAACTTTAGGCTACCTACTTTTAAACTTAAAGACAGAAACAAAAACACCAAAATTGTTTTCTTATAAAGTGATTAATAATAGTATGGTGAAGGATAGAAAGGCACATTTAGTGATGGGCTTAATGTAATATATGCTGATGTTGATTTATACGTTCTAGTGCAATTTTACTTCATTGAATTCATTTACAAAAATGTAGCTGTATTTATAAAATAGATTGCACATACTTACCTAAAGATGTAATGGTGGGGATAAACATCAGATCATGCAGTGGCTTCAATCGATATGCAGGGATGTGAGGATATTTTTTTCTGACTTTCAATCAGTGTTTTATTAGTGTAATTTGATATGTTTGGACTCTTTGCAGTAAAATTATATGATTTTATTTTATACTTATTTATTCAGATCATTAGAAATATTGGGTGATTTCAAGTTAAGCACAGATGTGTTCTTATTATCGTGAATAAATAGCACCATTTAGAAGTTCTGTCTTTGAAAAGAAATTTGAATGGAGGGTGAGGAATTTTTTTCTAATCACTTGCTTTCACATTTCCTGGTTTGGTCAACATTGCACTGACTGACCCTTGAACAACATTGTTTTGAACTGAGACAGTGAATTTTGCAAATTACTGTTTTTACCTTCTTGAACTTCAGATGTTGGTTGAATCTCCATATGGAAGTAGAGGATACAGAAATCCAGCTGTAAGGAACTTTAGCACCTATTGATTTTAGTGTCCCAGGGAAAGCTAAAATCAAGCCTCAGCATATACTCAGAGACAATTGTAGTAGACTTTTGAGGGAATCAAGGCTAAGTTTTGACTAATTATAGAATTATATAACCTGATTCAACATAAGCATCTAAAGGTGACAAGAATTTCTTTAATTTATACACCACCACTCCAATTCTGTAAATAATGGTTTTTCCTCCCAATAAGACTGTGCATGAAATCATTAAGGTCTTCAGTTGAGAAGTTGGCTGTCATATGCATAATCAAATATCTAATACTCTTTAGACTTAGTATAGAAAAAGATGCATAAAAATTACAAATGAGTAATTTTTTAAGTAAACATAAAACTTTTTTCAGGTACTGAACTATGTAAAGGAAACACTTCTCACCTACTACTATTTTAAAGAGAAGAAAGTTTAGTAAAGGTCTTTAGAGATGACTAGACATTGGGTTTATATCTCGGCAATAATGCCCAATTACATTTTTTAAAATTTTTAAAATTTTTTAATTTTTTTAAATTTATATATTTATTTTGAATACCCATCCCTCCACCAGTGACCATTTCCCACCACCTCGGATCCCAGTATCCCTCCCACCCCCCACCCCCACCCCCATTCCACCCTGCCTCTGTGGCAGGGCATTCCCTTTTGTTCTCTGTTTCCCATTGGGTGTTGTGCCTGTATGAGTTTAGCCTGGTTTTCAGGGAGAAACGCTGGATGATTTACTTTTCATTGATCACCTTGCATATAGGGAGATGCTGCGCAGCCACTTAAGCAGCCGCATGGTTTGGAGTAAAAGTCCTGGTTCCCGCATACTCGAGCTATGCTTGTAGAGGCTCCTGGTCACCGGGGTTCCATCTGGAGGAAGCGGGATGCGTCACCTACCCTATTTGTGATTTCCCAGTGATCTCGGCTCTTTTTGGGACCTGTTGTATTCTCCGGGGGCTGTGGAGCTGCCCAGCGGCCTTTCTTCTCTGCAGCTGTGTGCTGTAAAGATGGCACTGGGGGCCGGGTTGTGGGCATGACTTCTGGAATCAGAGGTGACCTGGGAGCCGGGAAGGTCCCGGCAGTTTGGAGGAAAAGTCCTGGTTCCCACATACTTGAGCTATGCTTGTAGAGGCTCCTGGTCACCAGTGTTCCATCTGGAGGCGCCCATTACATTTACTTGTAATGATGGAAAAGTTCTTTAAGTCTTATTTAGCTTTTATTTCTGCATTACACAATTATGGTAGCTTCAAGTCACTCCCACATAAAATGTGGTTAGTGTCTGAGTCACCATCCCATGGTGGCTGGGGTCCCTTGGTGTGTTTGGGGCTGATGACTGGATGTACTGCTGACTAATGAACAAAGACAATGGCAGTGGCACTTTTTTCCGCATTACTATAGAGAAATCGTGAAGGGTTGGAGGCCAGCAGCTACACATAGGTGTGGTGAACATTAACATAAGCAGTGCACAGATGTAAAACACCTTCTTCAGGGGAGAATTCTAGGAGATCCATCCCAAGGATGGAATTCCATGCAGGGGTTTCAGTACTCTAGATTCCTTTTAGGAAGATATTCCCAGGGGCAGAATTCCATCTGGGGCATATTGCTTTGTCCTTTACTGGTAATAAATTTAAACATTATATTAAATTTACTTCATAATAATATTTCTCGTCATGTTTTTAAACAACAGTAAGAGATAGAGGCTTTTATCTAGACCCTAGATTAAGTTTAAGCTTTGGTCTCTCTGGACTCATGGTAAAGGGTGCCTGTTCCTAGGGATATCTCTCTATATTTCCCAGACTCCAGTTCTCAGTCCAGATTAGTTTTTCCTAACCACAATAGAGTCCTTATTCATTTACCTTTTTCTTTTTGGAGGGGAAGAGGGTCATGTCAGAGAAAGTTCCATGACCATGCTCTTAGCTTATTAAATTTCTTATGACCCTTAAGCTGTCCCAAATCAAAGCTTATACGTTTGTCCATCCAAGACTCTAGGTGATACCCACCTTTTGGGGTGTAAGAAACTAAAGTCAATCTAAAGGTAACTGAGACTTAAGTCAAATAAATATGACGGATACTCATGTGAAGTGGAGCAAGGAAAGCCTCTTTAACAAATAGTACTGGCATAACTGAACAACCACATGCAAAAAAAATGGGCTTAGATCTCAACTTAACACCATGCACAAAATTCAGATCAAAGTGGATTAAAACCTCAACATCAGGCCAGAATCTATAAGGTACATTGAAGACAAGGTCTGCAAAACCTTCCACAATACTGAGGTTAATGGTATCTTCAAAAATGACATACCACTGATCAATCAAGTGGAAACAGAGATAAACAAATGGGACTAAATTAAATTAAGAAGCTTCTGCACTGCAAAAATACAGTGACCAAAATACAAAGACAATCTACAGAATGGGAAAGGATATTCACCCAAAAAGGGAAAAGGATATTCACCTATCTGATAGGGGGTTGATATCAAGGATATACAAAGCACTGGTTCAACTCCACAAGAAGAAAACATCCAACCCCATCAAAAAATGGGATGACAAAATGAACAGAAACTTTCTCAAAGAAGAAATCCAAATGGCCAAAAGGCACATGAGAAAATGCTCTACATCATTAATCCTCAGGGAAATGCAGATCAAAACAGCAATGAGATATCTCATACCACAGAGGCTGGCCCACATCCAAAAGAACAAAAGCAACCGGTGTTGGCACAGATGTGGCGAGAAAGGGACCCTCCTTCACTGCTGGTGGGAATGCTGGCTGGTTCAGCCCTTTTGGACAACAGTATGGATGATTCTCAAAAAATTAGAAATTGAGCTCCCACTTGACCCAGTAATACCACTCCTGGGAATATATCCCAGAAAGGCAAAAAATTATAGTCGAAGTGACATCTGCACTTATTTGTTCATTGCAGTACTCTTTACAATAGCTAGAATCTGGAAAACACCTGAGTGCCCAAGAACAGATGACTGGTTAAAGAAACTTTGGTACATCTACAGAATGGAATACTATGCAGCAGTTAGAAAGGATGAAGTCAGGAAATTTGCAAACAAGTGGTTCTACATGGAAAGTATCATGCTAAGTGAAATGAGTCAGAAAGAGAGGGACAGACATGGAAAGACTACACTCATCTGGGAAATATAAAGTAACAGAATGACTTTATAAAGTAATTTATAAAGTAACAGGAGACGAACACCCACGAATAGTTAAGATAAGTACCAGGAGGTCTGCTCCATGGCTTGGAAGCTGGCAGCACAAGCTGGGGGGAAACACAGCTCAGATAGAGAAGGGAACACCAAGTAAAGGGTGTTTGGAGGACTGACTTGGGAAGCGAGATGCACGCTGAAAGTAGACTATAGACTGAGCACGGTGGTCACTCAATACCTCTATTGCAAACCACAACACCCTAAAGGAAAGAGAGAGCAAAAGGGAATGCCCTGCCATAGAGGTGTGGTGGGGAGGCGGGGTGTGGAGGAGGGCTTCTGGGTTCATTGGTGGTGGAGAATGGGCACTTGATCATTGTATAACTGAAACCCAAACACAAAAATTTGTAAGTCTACAACTGTACTTCATGGTTACACTAATAAAAAAAATTTTAAAAATATGATGGATACTCAGGATTAAATATTTCAGAGTCAATCAATTTATATATTACAAAAGCATAGCATTAACTGTCTTCCTGTGTCTATACAAAAAGACACTGCTCTAAAGAAAAAAATATGCAAAAGATATAAAGAATAGAGAAAATCAGTCTTTCACTTAAATATACAAAATCCAGAGCCCTCAGAAGAATTTAACTTTACGGGTTACATAGTTTGATCTGGAGATGTTTGTGAGTAACAGATAGAGGAAGAAGAACACAAAGGAGGGGTTAAATAAAGATAAATATGGAGGATTGGGAGTGCTCCAGTGAGATAGCGTATGCCCCCAGGAGTACAAGAATAGGTATAATTCAATTAACCTAAGGTCTCTGCTGGAGGAGAAAGGACAACCCAATATTAAATGTTTGGAACTATAATCCAACAGTATGACTGAAGAGGTAAATTTTGAATGTTTTAATTTTACTAATTGTATTAAAATAAATCTCCCAAATGAATTAAGAATACACTAGTAAAGCATTCATTGTGAATAGCCTCTGAGTTCCAGATTAAAATATGTTGAATATCAATTGAACTATTGAAGTCAAAATCTAATGTGCATGGGGTGGAGAGATAGCTACAAGCAGGTAGGTCTCTTGCCTTGCATGTGGCTGATCCAGGTTTAATCCCCAGCATCCCATAAGGGCCCCATGCACTGAAAGGAGTAATTTCTGAGTGCAGAGCCAGGAGTAACCCTTGAGCATTACTGGGCGTGTCTCCAAAACCACCCCCCCCATTAAAATCTCAAAACACCCAAAGCACCATGGGCTGATAATTCCAATTCTATTCCCCTGACATATAATTCCTGAGTGCAGAGCCAAAAGCAACCCCTGAGCATTACTGGGTGTGGCTCCAACCCCCCCCCCCCACCACCACGAACACCATCACCAAAAAAATCCCAAAAAACCCAAAGCACCATCCATGGACTAATAATTCTAATTCTATCCCCTGTCCCCCTGACATATAATTCCTGAGTGCAGAGCCAGGAGCAAACCCTGAGCATTACTGGATGTGGTTGCAACCTCCCCCTCCCCCACAAAATAAATCTCAAAAAACCCAAGGCACCATGGGTAAATATTTCCAATTATATTCCCCTGACATAATTTGTTCAGTAAATGAAAGCTATTACTATGAGAATTTTTACTGCTGAAATAAGTATTTGAAGGAAAATTGTAAATACCTGATGACAGCTGCTGTTTGTGTAAGTGGGGATGCAACAGAACAGAAAAAGAGTATTATTGAATTTAATTCTAATAAGATGACTTTGTGATGTGGATATTTGGTCATGCTAAACTGAGATGTGCAAAGAAAATGTTTACACGTGAGTTTTCTGTCATTTCATCACAAGCTTTCCTATTCTACAGGAAGGACAAAGGAAGAATTTAAATGATTAATTAGCTTCTATCAACAATTTTGTCTGAGTTGAATATAGTCATTTAAACCAGGATTGTTTTTGGTTGGTTGGTTGTTTTGGCAGGGATGTGTTGCCTTAGAATCAGTTTCTTTAGATAAAAATGTTCACAGTCTCATATTTTTTCCTCTCACTTTTTAAGTTTTTATGACGGAACTTGAGTATTTGGACTAGTCAGCTATGACTTTAAGTCAATGGCTGCTGTGACTTTAAGAGTGTAGGATGGGGTAGGGAATCCTGGCTTCTCCCTCAAGTTTCCCTGCTGCTCTCTGGGCTCTAGCCAGCTTCTGGTGCAGTGATGTCTCCTGTCTACCTAGTCATTGCATACCCTGCTGTCAAGTGTGGTCAGCTGACTTCTGCAGCTGGTAGTCCTGTCTGGTATCCTGGCCCTTCTTCCAGTTGGACAGAAGCCAGGTGCTTCTCCACTTCTGTTGATTGATTCCCTCCTCTGCTTTCCCTGGTTCAACAAACTCACTGAGATCAGCTGTGACTGACCCAGGTGGCTACGTTTTGTTGTGCACTCTACACAGGGCCTCTTTTTCCTCTCAACCACGCTTACCTAGAATCTGTTATGATCTGAACAGTCTCTCAGAGAGTGTGAGAGTTTCAGGCTTCATCCTCAACCACATATGGAAGCTTAAGCCAGGCTCTCCCTCTTCCACTCCTGAATGGGAACCAAGTATCCCTTCATGCTTGACTTTTCTCTCTATTATATTATGTTTGGGGAAGGAACCACAGTTGAGAGCATGGAGGAGCCCCTGGCCATCTCCTGTGGAGTTGTTTTATTTTTCCCTCACTGTCTTCTTCTGATTACAACTCCTGCTATCTTCCACAGGAGATTTTTAATAACAGAAACACCCTCCTCTAAGTGAGGATGGGTTGGATTGGGTTTCCAAAGTTTGTTTGGGGTAATTGGTGGTTTGGGGTACCATCATAACTGGGAGGCTCTATGAAATTTGGTCCTGGCATGCTGAACATCCTTCAAAACATGATGCTTCATCCATCTTGCATCTACCTTCATCTGTGTTTCTACAAGTTGACATTGATGAGAAGCTTGTTAGAAATGGTCTAATAAATTATGTTGTGCCTGGCTGGAGTGATAGCACAGCAGTAGGGCGTTTGCCTTGCATGCAGCCAACATGGACGACCAGAGTTCGATTCCTCCGCCCTCTCCGAGAGCCGGGCAAGCTACCGAGAGTATCTCGCCCGCACGGCAGAGCCTGGCAAGCTACCTGTGATGTATTCAATATGCCAAACACAGTAACAATGAAGTCTCCAATGGAGACATTACTGGGCCCGCTCGAGCAAATCGATGAACAATGGGAGGACAGTGACAGTGACTGATAAAAATGAAGGTTTGGGCGAGATGGGAAACTGGTGATAATGGTGGAGGGATGGTGGAGGGAAGGTCACACTGGTGGTGGGATTGGTGTTGGAACATTGGATACCTGAAACAACTGTTTTATGAACAACTTTGTAAACTATAGCACTGTTTTAATAAAATTAAAAAAATAAAAAAACAAGAAAAAAGCAAATGATCTATCCCATATCACAGAATATTTTATACCTAAACAAAACCACCCACACACCTTGAATTTTCCCCAAATTAATTGGTTGGTAAATTTTGCTCACATTCATGATAGCAATGCCACTCCTAGTATTTTCATTGCCAACAAAACCCACATGTGCTAGTCAGTCCATGTAGCAGTCCTGATGATACTGCAGATGGGTTTTCATGTATGCCAACCTCATTAAGACTTCTAGTGGAATTGTACCTGATCCCTTCCATAGGAAAATACATATTGCATTTCTATTACTTGCCTTTTCTTTATTTATCCTTTATCTTGCTGCTAGGGAATTGTTATTGATTTTTTAAAATTATTCTTATAGAGAGTTTACATTTGTTATGAATTTCATTTCAGGTAATTTTACAAATGTGACAAAAGGGTAACTTATTCTGTCCTCTTTCTCCTTCATGATCTCAGCTTCAGAGCTAAATTATATAGAATCTTATAAAATATGAGGTCTTTACATAAGTCTAAGAAATAAAATATTTCAAAATAAATGTAATTAAGAAAAAGATACATAGAAATTTTAAAAAGCAAATGAAAAGCAAAATCATGCTTTTTATTTTAATTTTCATAATTCTTACTAATTCCAATGTAAGTTGTGATTCCAATGTATCGCTGCAGTTGGGCTGGAGCGATAGCACAGCGGTAGGGCGTTTGCCTTGCATGCAGCCAACATGGCCGACCCGAGTTCGATTCCTCCGCCCCTCTCGGAGAGCCCGGCAAGCTACCGAGAGTATCTCGCCCGCACGGCAGAGCCTGGCAAGCCACCCGTGATATATTCGATATGCCAGACACAGTAACAACAAAATCTCCAATGGAGACGTTACTGGGCCCGCTCGAGCAAATCGATGAACAACGGGAGAGCCTTTACCTTTACCTTACCTTTAAGTTGTGATAAACAATTCCACCATTACTGTTAGTATCATTATATATTAATAAAAGTATTTTGAAAAGCAATTTGGCTTTATAATCCAGAGTCATTACAATGTGCATTTCTATTGATCTGGTAATTCTTTTCCTGAAAATTTAATCTAAGCCAAGCAAAAGGGAAGAAATAAAACAAGCAAATGAATGTGTTCATTGCAATATAAATGTAAACTAAATTGCAGAGAACAGGTGGAAATGTTAATAAATACAAAGCAATAATAATATAAAAACAAGTATAAAGCAATTACATATACTACAAAATATGTTTGATCATTAGCTCAATTTGTTCATTTATTCATATAACTGATACTTAGTACATAATAGAGAAAAAGTACTGTAAGTTACTTTTAGAAGTGAAATATAGTAAAAGGGAAAGTATATGCGAGGGTGTGCTTTTAAAGATTCTTATGCAGGTCCAGATAGATAGTAGAGCAGAGGACACTTTCCTTGCACATAGCCGACCAAGGTTCAATTCCTGATACCATATATGTTTCCCTAAATACCACCAGGAGTAATCTGTGCATACAGAGCTAGGAGAAAACCCTGAGCACTGCTGGGTGGAGCCCCAAACTGGGAAAAATATTCATGTAATATGGATAGCTCTTTAACATCTATCTTCAAACAACAATAATTTTTATAATTGGATCTCTGCTCTTAACTGGCTGAGTGTTCATGGAAAGTAAAGTCTCCCTTTTTGGGACTCAGTTTTCTTTTTTTGTTTGTTTGTTTGAGAACCACACTTAACTCTGTTCAGGGATTACTCCTGGCTCTGTGCTCAGTGCTCACTACAAGGAGAATTCAAGGGGTCTTATACGGTGCTGGAGAGTGAATCTGGGTTGACCATGTATAAGGCAAGTCCTTACTTGCTGTACTCTCTCTCTAGCCCAATTTTACATATTTGTTAGATGGGCAGATTGACTTTCATAATTCCAAAACCATCTTATTCTGGGTTATGCAAAGATTATATATATGCATATATCTGCTGTATTTTTCTCCATCACATCATAACCTCATATCCAGCACCATTAGTGTGAAATGATGAGGGGTTCTTTTAAATATATTAGTAGTTAATAGGTCTTTCAATTTAGAGTCTTTTGCTTATTCACAGTCTGACTTTTCAGGCACCTTAAAATGTAAAAGATATAAGAATTTCCCTTTCTAACCACTAAATTTAATGGGGCATTGAGATTGAATACCTTAAAACCTGAAAAGCAACAATTGGACTTACACCATTTTCATCACTGCCATGGCATTTTACTTATAGTTATTTTTGATGAAAGTACTTCCCAACGGAGAAATACTTTATTTGAGTAAGATAAGGAGACAGTTTATGTGACTTTTCTGCTTAATCTGAAGGGGAAGAATAGGCAAATATTTGGTACAATAAATTAGTTCATGGATAATTTTACACAAAGAAACTTCACTTTGTAAGTTTCCCATATATAATGCAAGCAACAATCATAATCCTATAAATAGAAAATATAAAGTCACTCCCACTCTGGTTTGATTCTCCTGACTTCCAAAATACAAAGAATACATTTTTTCTTTTTTGAAAAAGAAAAAAACATAGGTCTTTTGTTTTGAGAAATTTTGTGCATTTTTTCCATTTTACGAGCCAGACCTTTTCCCGAGCAGGCTACTCTTTTGTACTGCACACAGTAGCGACAACAGCAGTGTTAATTAAATAGATATGTCATGATGTTGAGGCCAGTGCCTGCTGCCACGTTGGCATCCATGAGCCTCCATGCATGGCGGTCTCCTGCTGCAGTCACAGTTGAAGCTTAGAAGAAAGGACAGCGAGAGCTGCAAAAAGAAAAATAATAAAGTAAGCAAGGAGACTTAGCGCTCATCTGTGTCTGTATTAAATATGCCATAAAATATTTATGGGATTAAATATGAGTATACTTTTCTCCCCAGTCTTGGAATATTTGAATATAATTCTAAGAACCATGGGCAAGATCACCTAGAGTGGTTCAAGCTGGTTTGAAGTACTAAACTATAATTTGTTTGATTCTCAATGCTGGGCAGCATAGCTCATTGATTCCGGAAATATGGATTGAATGTTCCTGGCCTGGCTTGAAGTACAGAAGCATGCAAGGCAGAACTTTATAATCATCTAGAACATGTTCAGTTTTGACATATTTTCAATGTAGTAGAAGTGCTGAATACATTCTGTGTGTAATTATTCATTATTACTTACCATATGCCCAACTTCTATCTCTCCTACTAATTTTAAGAGAAAATCTTCATCATGTTGATATCGATCAAGGATCTGAAAAGTGAAATGATTTTAAAATGCAAAAATATTCCCATTCTGCCCCCAAATTCCTGTCAGTTTTACTTTTTGCCAAAATAAATCTTGGCTGTTTGTTGATTACTTTGGGATTAATGTTCAAATGGGTTTGTGGTTCGAGTTAAAGAAATACTAATAGTAGTTAATGTTGTATCACTGAAATTTAATTTGTCTCCTCTGAATTCTGTTTGCATAATGCTATTTTTTGTTCTAACTGATTCGTAAAGATCATTAAACAAGAGAATAAAAACAATTTGTAGTTAATTTCTGGTAGATAGAAACATGTGTGTTTTATGGTTCAGATACCAGATGTTATTTTGGAGAGCTAAGCAGGGTTGTAACTTCACTGGAAGAAGGCTTGGTGAGTCACCGGACAGCCCTCCTGGTTATCTCCTGGTAGCTGTGGAGTGACTGCCTGCCCCTGAGCTGAAACTGTGGGGAAGCAAACGCAACAGTTTGACTTCTCTGCTGGGTTTTTTAAGTCTTAGCTCTGCTGAAGAAACCCAAAGTTGCCTATTAAAACTCCTGACTTAGGAACTTTCAGCATTCCACTGTAGTTATCATTCCACTTTTAAGAATCTGATAATCTTGCAGACAGAGTTTTGAAAACAGCACGTCTCTTCCTGAGAAAAATCTAATTTACCCACCCAAATTTTGTGTTATAATTCTTGGTAGCTTTCAGAAAGTCACTTGACTAAATCTTTGAGCTATGTGTAATATACATACATATGTATATATAACATATATGCATATTACACATAGCCCAAAGATTTGGTATATATATATATATATACATATTTGGTGTGTGTATATATACATATACATATATATAAAATCTAGCTCAGAACTTATTTATTGAAAAAAATAAACCTTTAGAAATCTTTTATCTGCTGTGTTACGTGTATCTGAAAAATCAGCATCTATTCCTTGAGTTCCTTCCACCATATTTTCCTTGTTCTTTTAGGGCCACATCTGGTGATGATCAGGACTTACTCCTGGCTCTGTGCTCAGAGATCACTCCCAGCAGTGCTCAGGAGACCATATGTTGTGCCAGGGATAGAATCCACATCCCTGGCTGCATATAAATGAAATGCCTTTCCCTCTGTACTATCTCTCAACTCCTTTCCATCATTTTTCAATTAAAGCACTTCAAGCTTCAAGAAAGCACACCAAGGAAAGAATACCAAACAATTGACAGGATAAAGAGCTGACACAATTCACTGTAGTGGTTGCAAGAAGGAAATAAGAAATAAGAATGGCCTTAAGAAGGAGAAATGATGTAGTGTGAAAAATGACCCCAGAGGGGCAGTTGGAATCTTTATTTTAAATGCACTCTGTAAGGAATGGGGTTGAGGGGTAGAGAAAAGAAAAGAGAGTTCCTCTGATTTGAAACTGCTATACTATTCACTTGCCTTGGGGCAGCATAAGCTATATATTCCATTTTTAAGACAAGAGACTTATATCCCTCCTGAGGGAATGCGTGATACAGCTTAAGGCCAGGTTTGAAAGACAAATATATGGAGAGATTACTTAAATCTAAATCCTGGCAGAAAATAGAAAGAATTTTCAAATTTGACTTCACATACATTAGAATGGATATGTGGAAAGTCAGGTAATGAATTTTATTTATTTATTTATTTTTCCCTTTATTTTATTTTATTTTTTTTAAAGTTGTAGATTTACAATTTTTTGTGCTTTGGTTTCAATTATACAATGATCAGATACCCATCCCTCCACCAGTGCCCATTTTCCACCACCATGGATAATATCCCTCCCACCCCCATCCCCCCACCCCCCCCCCCCCCGCCTCTGTGGCAGGGCAATCCCCTGTGTTCTCTCTCTCCTTTTGGGTGTTGTGGTCTGCAAAAGAGGCATTGAGTGGCAAACATGTTCAGTCCATAGTCTACTTTCGACATGCATCTCCCCTCCTCGGAGGATCCTCCAAACATCCTTTATTTGGTGCTCCCTTCTCTATCTGAACAGCCCTTTCCTCTAGGATACCCGGCTGGCCTCTAAGTTATGGAGTAATCCTCCTGGTGCTGATATCAGCTATTCTTGGGTATTAATCTCATACTTTGTTACTTTATATCCCCCAGATGAATGCAATCTTTCTATGTCTATCCCTCTCTTTCTGACTCATTTCGCTTAGCATGATACTTTCCATATTGTACCACTTGTATGTAAATTTCATGACTTCATCTTTTATAAGAGCTACATAGTACTCCATTGTGTAGATGTACCAAAGTTTCTTTAACCAGTCATCTGTTCTTGGGCATTCAGGTTTCTTCCAGTTTCTGGCTATTGTAAAGAGTGCTGCAATGAACAAACAAGTGCAGATGTCACTTCGACTATACATTTTTGCCTCTCTGGGATATATTCCCAGGAGTGGTATTGCTGGGTCAAATGGGAGCTCAATTTCTAATTTTTTGAGAATCGTCCATACTGTTTTCCAGAAGGGCTGAACCAGTGGACATTCCCACCAACAGTGAAGGAGTGTCCCTTTCTCGCCACATCCATGCCAGCATGGGTTGCTTTTGTTCTTTTGAATGTGGGCCAGTCTCTGAGGTGTGAGATGGTATCTCATTGTGGTTTTGATCTGCATCTCCCTGATGATTAATGATGTAGAGCATTTTCTCATGTGCTTTTTTGCCATTCGGATTTCTTCTTTGAGAAAGTTTCTGTTCATTTCATTGCCCCATTTTTGGATGGGGTTGGATGTTTTCTTCTTGTGGAGTTTAACCAGTATTTTGTATATCCTGGATATCAACCCCTTGTCAGATGTGTATTCGGTGAATATCCTTTCCCATTCTGTAGACTGTCTTTGTATTTTGGTCACTGTTTCTTTGGAGGTGCAGAAGCTTCTTAGTTTAAGATAGTCCCATTTATCTATCTCTATTTTCACTTGCTCGGCCAGTGGCGTGGCATCTTTGAAGATACCATTAGCTTCAATGTCATGGAGGGTTTTGCCAACTTTATCTTCAATGTACCTTATGGTTTCTGGTCTGATGTTGAGGTCTTTAATCCATTTTGATCTTATTTTTGTACATGGTGTTAGGCAGAGTTCTGAGCCTATTTTTTTGCATGTAGCCGTCCAGTGATGCCAACACAATTTATTAAAGAGGCTTTCCTTACTCCACTTCACATTACTTGCACCTTTATCAAAGATTAGATGAGCATATGATTGAGGAGAGATGTCAGTGTATTCAACCCTGTTCCATTGGTCTGCAGTTCTGCCTTTGTTCCAGTACCATGCTGTTTTAATTATTACTGCTTTGTAGTACAGTTTGAAGTTCGGGAGGTTGATTCCTCCCATTTTCTTTTTCCCAAGAATTGCTTTAGCTATTCGTGGGGGCTTATTGTTCCATATAAATTTCAAGAGTGTTTGCTCCATTTCTTTGAAGAATGTCATGGGTATCCTTATAGGGATTGCATTGAATTTATACAATGCTTTCGGTAGTATTGCCATTTTGACAATGTTAAGTCTCCCGACCCATGAGCAGGGGATATCTTTCCATTTCCTCATGTCCTCTTTTATTTCCTGAAGTAGCGTTTTGTAGTTTTCTTTGTACAGGTCCTTTACTTCCTTAGTTAAGCTGATTCCTAGGTACTTGATTTTCTGGGGCACAATTGTGAATGGGATTGTTTTTTTCATGTTGCTTTCTTCTCTCTCACTGTTTGCATATAGGAAAGCCATGGACTTTTGGGTATTGATTTTATAACCTGCAACTTTACTATACGAGTCTATTGTTTCTAGGAGTTTTTTGGTGGAAGTTATTGGGTTCTCTAAGTAGAGTATCATATCATCTGCGAATAGTGAGAGCTTGATTTCTTCCTTTCCTACCTGAATGCCCTTAATATCTTTTTCCTGCCTAATCGCTATTGCAAGTACTTCCAGTACTATATTGAACAGCAGTGGAGAGAGTGGGCATCCCTGTCTCGTCCCTGATCTTAGAGGGAAGGCTCTCAGTTTTTCCCCATTGAGGATGATGCTTGCTGTAGGCTTGTGGTAGATGGCTTTAATTATGTTGAGGAAGGTCCCCTCTATACCCATTTTGGCTAGGGTTTTCATCATAAAGGGGTGCTGGATCTTATCAAATGCTTTCTCTGCATCTATTGATATGATCATATGCTTTTTATCTTTTCTTTTGTTGATATGGTGGATTATGTTGATTGATTTCCGAATGTTGAACCATCCTTGCATCCCTGGGATGAATCCTACTTGGTCATGGTGTATGATCTTTTTGATGAGTAGTTGGATTCTATTTGCTAGTAGTTTGTTGAGGATCTTTGCATCTGTGTTCATCAGGCATATCGGCCTGTAATTCTCTTTCTTTGTGGTATCTCTGTCTGCTTTTGGTATCAGTGTGATATTTGCTTCGTAGAAACTGTTTGGAAGTGTTTTTGATATTTCAATTTCGTGGAAAAGCTTAAAGAGCATTGGGAGTAAGTCCTCTTTAAAGATTTGGAAGAATTCACTAGTGAATCCATCCGGGCCAGGACTTTTGTGCTTGGGGAGACTTTTTATTACCATTTCAATTTCCTTGATGGTGATAGGTCTCTTCAGGTATTCCAGGTCTTCTTGGTTCAGCCTTGGGAGTCTGTAGGAGTCTAGGAATTTATCCATTTCCTTGAGGTTTTGATGTTCCGTGGCATAAAGCTTCTCAAAGTACTCCCTGAGGATCCTCTGAATTTCTGTGGTTTCTGTTGTAATGACCCCCTTTTCATTTCTGATTCGGTTTATTAGGGTTTTCTCTCTCCCTTTCTTTGTGAGTTTTGCTAGAGGCTTATCGATCTTGTTAATTTTCTCAAAGAACCAGCTCTTGGTTTCATTGATCTTTCGGATTGTTTTTTGGGTTTCCATCTCGTTAATCTCTGCTCTGAGTTTTATTATTTCCTTTCTCCTGTTCGGGTTGTGCTCCTTTTTTTGGTCCTTCTCCAAGCTCTTAAGCTGTGAGGTTAGGTTACTTATGTGTGCTCGCTCCTCCTTCCTGAGGAATGCTTGTAGAGCTATAAACTTTCCTCTTAACACAGCCTTTGCTGTGTCCCATAAGTTTTGGTAACTCGTGTTCTCATTTTCATTCGTTTCTAGGAATCTTTTGATTTCCTCTTTGATTTCCTGTCTAATCCACTCGTTGTTCAATAGTGCACTGTTTAATTTCCAGGTGTTTGATTTAGTTTTCTGTTTTTGTGTGTGATTTACTTCTAATTTCAGCGCATTATGGTCTGAGAAGATTGTTGATACAATCTCTACCTTCTTTATTTTATGGAGGCATGTTTTGTGGCTCAGCATGTGGTCTATCTTGGAGAATGTTCCATGTACGCTTGAGAAGAATGTGTATTCAGCTTTTTGTGGATGAAGTGTCCTGTATATATCTACTAAGTCCCTTTCTTCCATTGTTTCCCTCAAATGAAGTATGTCCTTGCTAAGCTTGAGTCTGGTTGATCTATCAAGAGGTGACAAAGCAGTATTGAAGTCTCCCACTAGTATTGTGTTGCTATTGATGTCTTTTTCCAAATCTATGAGTAGTTGTTTTAAGTACTTTGCTGGTCTCTCATTAGGTGCATATACATTTATTATTGTAAGTTCTTCCTGTTGTACAGATCCTCTGATCAATAAGTAATGGCCTTCACTGTCTCTTATGACCTTCCTCACTCTGAAATCAATGTGGTCTGATATAAGGATGGCTACCCCAGCTTTTTTATGGGAGCTGTTTGCCTGTAGGATTGTTTTCCAGCCTTTGACTCTGAGTCTGTGTTTGCTTTGACTATTGAGATGCGTTTCTTGCAGGCAGCAGAATGTTGGGTTCAATTTTCTAATCCATCCTGCCACTCTATGTCTTTTAATTGGTGCGTTTAGCCCATTGACATTGAGAGAGATTATTGTTATGGGATTTTGTCCCATTGTTCTGTTAAAATTTGGTGTATTTGAGGGGCCTTTCTTGCCTTAAAGTAGCCCATTTAGTTGTTCTTGTAACCATGGTTTTGAGTCTATGAAGTTCCTGAGCTGTTGTTTGTCTGTGAAACTGTGTGTTGTTCCTTCTATTATGAATGAGAGTCTTGCTGGGAAAAGTATTTTGGGGGAGGCATTTATTTCATTGAGTTTTTTTACTATGTCCCACCACTGTTTTCGGGCCATGAGGGTTTCATCAGAAAAGTCAGCTGTGAATTTTAAGGATGCTCCTTTGTAAGAGATTTCTTTCTTCGATCTTGCTGCTTTCAGAATTTTGTCTCTGTCTAAGGTATTGGTCATTTTGATCAGAATGTGTCTTGGGGTATTTTTGTTCGGATTTCTTCTAGCTGGTACCCTTCGGGCCTCCTGAATGTGGTCACAAGTTTTCTTCAGCTCTGGAAATGTTGTAGCAATGATGTCTTTGACAGTTTCTTCTTCATCGAGGTTTTCTTCCTGTCCCTCTGGGACTCCAATAATTCTTATGTTACCCCTCTTGGCTTCATCACGATCTTCTCTTGCCATCTGTTCCCGAATTGTGAGTCTCTTTTCCATTTTCTGCTCTTTTCTGGAGAGTCTCTGAACTTCATCTTCGAGCTCACTGATTCTGTTCTCAGCCGCTCTTACTCTGCTGCTGAGGCCTTCCACTGAGCTTTTCAATTCGCCTACGAGATTTTTCAGGTCTGACATTTCTGATTGCATTTTCCTCATTTCTGCCTTCAGATCCTCTTGTCTTCTATTGGCATTGCTTTCCATTGTTTCTTTTAATTCCCTAAGCATCCTAAGTAGCTCCCTTCTGAATTCCTTGTCAGAGAGGTTGTCTAACACTACAGTACTGTTGGTGTCATCTGGGCTAGACTCTTCAATATGAATGTTTGGTGGGCTTTTGCGTTGCTTTACCATTGTGAGAGGTGTGGTTTAGTCCTTCACGTTCAGTGTTACTATTCTGCTTGATATGCAGTGTGAGTTAAGATAGGCTTATGAGTTATTGGTTACTGTGTTTCTAGTGGCTGAGCTAAACGAGAGAAGTTTCCATCTAAGAAGTTAGCTTATGGTTCCTATGGCATATGCAGTGGGAAAATATTTCGTGGCCGCGTCAGCGGCCGGGGCTCCGGAAAGAGTCCCTGACACTGGGCGAGGAGTTCGGAATGTCTCCTGTTTGGAATTGGAGCCTTTCAGCTTTGTTGCCCAGAGCTGGGCCTCTGTGCCCATCCCACGCAGATCAGGGGTTGAAAACCGGCTGTCTAGGGGCTGTTTCTAGCTGTGCGTGCCCAGAGAGGAACCCAGGCCCTTGGGGGCGGGCTGTACCTGTTGTAATTGGAGCCGTTCAGCTTTGTTGCCCAGAGCTGGGCCTCTGTGCCCTTCCCACGCAGATCAGGGGTTGAAAACCGGCTGTCTAGGGGCTGTTTCTAGCTGCGCGTGCCCAGAGAGGAACCCAGGCCCTTGGGGGCGGGCTGTACCTGTTGGAATTGGAGCCGTTCAGCTTTGTTGCCCAGAGCTGGGCCTCTGTGCCCGTCCCACGCAGATCAGGGGTTGAAAACCGGCTGTCTAGGGGCTGTTTCTAGCTGTGCGTGCCCAGAGAGGAACCCAGGCCCTTGGGGGCGGGCTGTACCTGTTGGAATTGGAGCTGTTCAGCTTTGTTGCCCAGAGCTGGGCCTCTGTGCCCGTCCCACGCAGATCAGGGGTTGAAAACCGGCTGTCTAGGGGCTGTTTCTAGCTGCGCGTGCCCAGAGAGGAACCCAGGCCCTTGGGGGCGGGCTGTACCTGTTGGAATTGGAGCCGTTCAGCTTTGTTGCCCAGAGCTGGGCCTCTGTGCCCGTCCCACGCAGATCAGGGGTTGAAAACCGGCTGTCTAGGGGCTGTTTCTAGCTGCGCGTGCCCAGAGAGGAACCCAGGCCCTTGGGGGCGGGCTGTACCAGGTAATGAATTTTAAATTAGACACATAGCTCTTTTCTGGCCTGCTGTTGGGGCATCCCAAAGACACAGAGATCTCCTAGACAACCAGGTCTTAATTGGTTTGGTTACACATACACACACACATACACTAGCACACACATACACACAAAACCAATACAAATTGCAAATAACAAAACTGATGTTTCTCTTAATATCTTTATTTTAACATTAGTTTTAAAAAATCTGCTCCATTCTTTTCTATTTATCAACCTTGATTATTTTGCTCTTTGGTGTTATTTGGGAGGAGTGCACCAGACAATAATCTTTTAGATGCCGGATTTCCTTATTTCATACAACCCCCTAAACAAAGATATTTTAATTGTGCTTCTTATCCCTAGATTCTTGTTTCACAGTATCTATAATATCTAACATATCTTTTGTATGTTGCTTATAACTGAAATCCAATGCATTATCCATTGCACATTGGAGGGATATCCATTGGCTGGAGCAATAGCATAGCGGGTAGAGCATTTGCCTTGCATGTGGCTGACCCAGGTTCAATTCTTCCATCCCTCTCAAAGAGCCTGAAAAGCTACTGAGAGTATCCCACCTGCACAGCAGAGCCTGGCAAGCTGCCCGAGAGTATTCGATATGCCAAAATTAGTAACAACAAGTCTCACAATGGAGACATTACTGGTGCCCACTCGAGCAAATCGATGAACAATGGAAGGACAGTGCTACAGTGCTTATAACTAAAGCAATGATACATGTGTTTCTACTACTTTAACATGTGGGATAATTAAAATTTATAGGCAACCAATTCTTAGGCTAAGGAGATAGAGGTTTTGGATTAGATCTCTCACTGAAAAACAGGTTTTAAAAAAATGTATAGTGCTCAGGTTTTTACACACACACATGCAAACACACACACACACACGCACACACAGACATACATGTATATTTTTAAATATACCAGAAAATAGCAAAATAGTCAGAGAATGTTAGCATCATGTTTCTTTCTATTGAACTAAGTGAACATTAAAACATTGATTGAATCATTAAACAGTCTATTTGTAGTTGAATATTTGCTCATTCTTGTTCCTCTCTTTGCTCTACAGGTTGCTCTTCTCAACCGTGAAGTTGGTAAGTATTTCTTGCTCATGTGTTTATGTTTGTACTTGGTTAAGATATTCTTGTTTCCTTAAACATAAGATAATTTGGGTTCTTACAAAAATTTGGCCTTAAAAATACTATACTTTTCTTTTTCACATATTTTTAAATTTTGGTTCTTAGGTATTCAGTAATATTTATTATTAGATGTATTCCTAATTCATCAGTTTAATTTGTATATAATAGTTACAGACAAAATATTTAACAATCTATACAGCAAAGAGTGCCAGTTCACTGCATAGGTTACTATTGCCTGAACACAGAAGACTGTGTTAAACAATGGTCAGTCAGAACTGTAGCAGGTGTGCCTACTATTTGCCAATTCCATCTTCTAGAGTTCTTTTCAGGTAAATAATTTAAAGTAGAAGTAGTTATCTCACAGGAAACACCCAATTGTTGAAAGTATTTTTGGTATCACGGTACGAATTTTATCCCTTCTCAGCAACATATTAGTCTCCACTTTCCTACACTTCATCCATTCTGAAGTTTGCAGGATGTTTTCACCATTAACTTGCTCCTGTGTGTGTCATATCCCCTCTACGTGGTGTTTAATTTACATTTTTCTATCAGCAAGTTTCCATATAACTTCAAATATTTGCTAAACATTTAGATTGTCTTGTATGTAAATTGTTTATATTATTTTGCTCCTTTTCAACTTAGGCATTCATTTTTCATTATTTTATTTTAATAAACTATTTCTTTATTATATACAAGCAAATATAGTCTCCTAGTGGTTTGATTTTCAATGTTTATTTTATTGCTTGTGATAAACATTTTACATTCTATATGCTTGAATTTTTGTTTATTTATGAAATAATTTTCAGTCCAATAGAATTGCACTTGGTTATATTCCTAAGTAATTTTATAAGTGACATTGAATACTTTTCGGATATATATATTATAATTCTAAGTCTGTAATTGCTACATTATGATCATTGCTGAAAATCTAGTTTCCATTGTGCATTTTTTTTACCTTCATACATTTCCATCTCTAATAACTGCTATTCTATTGTCAGAATGTAAAGGTTGTTTTTGTGATGTGTTGAGTTGTTTTTTTCTTTATTTTCTATATGTAATCTAAAATTCTTTAACTTTCATCACATCATAATCAGGCCAAAGTTAATTCACATTGTTGCAGATTGTATTATTTGTAATTTTAAATAACAGTTGAGTAGTCAACTTTGCTTTTTTAGAAGCCACAAAAAATATATTCAATAACATTTAATTTTTATGGAATTTGAAATTAGGCAGAAACCTGTGTACACTCTTTAAGCATGCATGAAAGGAGTGATTATTACAGATGATCACCACGATAAGTTATAAGAACAAATCTAACTTTTTTGTTATTTTCTGTTGTCTTTGTTGTTCTGAGAACATTCAAGGTCTACTGACTTTCAAATATACTATACAGAAGTTTTCTCTGGATGCTGAAAATATTCTTCACAAAATCTATCAATTCTACCTCTAGATATCTATAATAAAAAGGAAAAACACTAGTTTGAAAGAAGATAAGCATCTGTATTTTCATGCAGTGATACTTATAATAAGCCACAATTTGGAAGCAACCAAGTACCCAATGGTTCTTAAGTGGATCAAGGAGAGGTGCTATAAATACACAATGAATACTACTCCATTATAAGAGATAAAATTGACCATTTATAACAACATAGAGCTCAAGGGGGGTTGCTAGGAGAAAGCCAAATATTAGATGCACTTATATGTGTGAAACAAAGCAAAAGAACAGACAAAACTAATCCATCCAAACTATCTTTTTTAATTCCAATCACAAAAATAAAATTGTCTGGGGTGGGGGTGGGGCAATATGGATTGCATAGAGTTGAGGGATCAAATCTGCTGTGGTAGAGGGGCTTAAGTATTTTGGTGGTGGGTGTGGTATGATCCCTTCTTTTGAGGAGGTGTGAATAGTATTCTTGAAATACTATAGTGTTTACTTAGATTTAGTCTCTAGGCTAAGAAAGGGGCTATTTCTAAAGTGAACAAAAGGTATTACATTTTCAGGAAAAAAGCCAATGAGGAAAAGTCAAAACAGCAGTTATCCTATAAAATGTTCTACTTTCACATATGGGTGCTACGAATCAGAGATTCTAGCAGTTTCAAAATCTAAACTAATAGGTCTTTATTTCTAGATGTTACTTTATATTGACCCCATTTTAAAATAATACAAAGTCCTCCAAGTATTTCATAAACCTTGCAAATTGAAGTGAGGGAAAAAGAGATTCAACAATACCATGACTATGCAGGGAAAAGGAAGATGTGGTTTGGTTTGGTTTGGGGATGCACACCTGGAAGTACTCAGGATTTACTCTTGGTTTTGCATGCAGGGATCACTCCTGGCAGGCTCAGGACAATATTGGATGTTAGGGATCAAATCCAGCTTGCCCAAATGCAAGGCAAGCACTCTACCCATTGTACTATCACTCCAGTCCACCAGAAAATTTTATGTACAAAATTTCATGTACACCACAGCTATTTTGACTCATTTTTTACAGAAGGAGGAAAAAAATCATCTTTTTTCTTTTACATTAATTTTATTGTGGTTCTCACTTTCCTGTGGAAATCTTAAGTACTTTCTTATCAGTGTATATTACCTCTGGTTTTAAAAAAAATTAATTGGATGGGGGGTGGGAGGGATACTGGGATCAGTGGTGGTGGAGAATGGGTACTGGTGGAGGGATGGGTATTTGATCATTGTATAACTGAAACCCAAGCACAAAAATTTGTAAGTCTACAACTGTACCTCATGGTGTTTCACTAATAAATATTAAAAAAATTAAAAATAAATAAATTACCCCTGGTTAAAAAAAATCTTTAAAAGAAATAAACTGGTGATTTGACTAGCTGTATAACACCTTACCTTAAATGTTTGAGATCTTGGATTTGATCCCAAGAGTACAACAAACAAAAATTAGGCAACTTTTAAATATTTTAACTCTCCTGTACTCCATTAAAAATTAAAATGTAGGTAAAGGTAAAGGTAAAGGCCCTCCCGTTGATCATCGATTTGCTCGAGCGGGCCCAGTAACGTCTCCATTGGAGACTTTGTTGTTACTGTGTCTGGCATATCGAATACTCTCGGTAGCTTGCCGGGCTCTCCGAGAGGGGCGGAGGAATCGAACTCGGGTCGGCCATGTTGGCCGCTTGTAAGGCGAACGCCCTACCCACTGTGCTATCGGTCCAAAATGTAGGTAATATTAATAAAACTAGAAGATAAATCATAGACTGAGAGAAAATATTTTAAATGACTAATCTGATTTAGAACTTATCTAACATGTACAAAGAACAGTTAAAACTCACCAATAAAAGACCAAACAACTCAATTGTAAAATGGGTTCAAAGCTTAAAGACAACTTAGTAAGGAAATAGAAAGATGGCAAAAAAACATGTGAAATGGTAGCTTATACTCCATGTCATTACAGAGTACGAGTTAAAATACCATGAGATGTCACTGTACCTTTAAGAATGAGCAAAATCTAGAGTATCTTCAACACCACGTGCTCTTTAATTGCTGTGGGAATGTGACTTAGTACAGCCACTATGGGAGACAGTTCGATGGTTTTAAACAAACTAAATATATTTACACTATGCTTCCCCATTGTTATTTACTCTAATTTGTTTAGAATTCATGTCCACACAAAACCTGCACATGTGTACTGTATTCATAATTTCTCAAACTCAGAAGCTATTAACATGTCCTTCATCAGGTGAATGGGAAAATCAGCTGAGGTCGAACCAGACGGTCAAATATTTTTCAGTAGTAAATAGAAATATCTTCGTGAAAACACAGGAAGAGCTTCAAATGTGCCTTATACGTGTGTGTGTGTGTATGCGTGTGTGTGTGTGTGTGTGTGTGTGTGTGTGTAATATATTCTGAATGAAAGCCTATTTAAAAGGGCTATAGATTCTAGAAACATAGAGTACATTTAGTGTGGAACATTTTAGAAAAAATGAAACAGTAAATAGTAAAATCATTGACATCTGTCAGGGGATGAAAATAAATTAAAGGAGGAAAAATATTAAGTCTAATAAAATATGATATTATGTAATAGCACTGCACTGTCCTCCTGTTGTTCATCGATTTGCTCGAGTGGGCCCAGTAACATCTCCATTGTGAAACTTGTTGTTACTGTGTTTGGCATATCGAATATGTCATGGGGAGCTTGCCAGGCTTTGCCGTGCAGGCAAGATACTCTCAGTAGCTTGCCAGGCTCTCCGAGAGGTGCAGAGGAATAGAATCTGGACCGACCAAGTCGGCCGTGTGCAAGGCAAATGCCTTACCCACTGTGCTATCGCTCCAGCCTATTATGCAATATAAATGAATAAATATCATTAACCATTTGCTCAAACATATCAAATATCTATATAACACAAGAGTGAACTATAAATGTGAAAATTAGATTCTGGGTGATGAAACTCTATCAAAACATGTTCATCAAGTATAAGAAATGTACCTCATCCATACGTGGCTATTACTAATAGGGAGGCTTTGCCTATGTTGGGTGAGTGAGTGTGTAGGAAATCTTTGTACCATCCTCTCAATTTTTCCGTGAACTCAACATTCTTCATTAAAAAAAGAAACTTATAAAGTCAAATTACTATTTTATAAGATTCTTTAAAACAAAAATCTGGTACATGTGATTTCTCTTAAATCCTTGGTTTGTATGAAAATAGATTGTATATTATTTATTTTAAATGTACACTTAAAATGCCATATGTGTTAGTTTTAATTAAATATTGGAGGACTCAGAAGATTGTATACTCTAATGAATGTTTCCAACATAATTTTATGTTGAGAAAATCTCAGCTATAACTCTATTAAAAATCTTCAATTCACACCAGTGTATATATAGATATACATACATATGTAGTATTAATATGTGTGCATTGAAAGTATTTAGAAATATTAAATTGTTTTGGGGGAGACAATTTTAGTTATATGCAGCATTAACATAGATTTTTGACACACTTGATTTTTGAAATGAGCACATTTTGATGAGTGACTCTCCAAAATTATGAACTTAAGGCTTATGCCTTAAAGTGGATGTAAGTTTCCAGTATCCATCTACTTATTGCAATATCTGATGTTGAGAAATTTATGAGAATATGAAGGGAAGCATGGGATAGGGCCAAATTAATCATGATCAGTAAAAGGGATATTTTTTAATAGTGATGCTAAGAATAGTCTTCAAATATTTCTAACCAAAATACAAAATTAGTTGTTTTTACATAGAAAGAAAAGCACTTCCAAACATTAAGACTTTGCAGTAAGGGCTGTTCTGGGTCTACGAAGAGTTCATTTGTTGAAATAAAAGATTCCTAAGACGTTCTGATATATCTCTAAAGTACTCAATAGAACTGTAATGCAGATAATTTTGCCTTTATTCTCAACTGTCCACTGACCCTCAAGGAAGAGAAAAGTATGAGAGTTAGTGCAGTCTTTCACACAATGATGTTGATAAGTGCCTTAAAGTTATCTATAGACCCAAGCCCCTTGTAGTAAAGCAGAAAGATGAGACTTTAGCTACATGCCCATTGGTACCCAACTCACTTGCATTGTACTCCTAGTAAGAAAAGGCTATGTCTGACTTGCAGAATATTGATAAATTTTTCTCCAATCTGCTAGATTGACTAATTTGAATAGTCATTTTCTCAAATCCCATTTTTTTACTCACAGAACTATATTGACTGGATCCTATTATAACCAAGATCAGTCTAGAGCGATAGCACAGCGGTAGGGCATTTGCCTTGAGCACAACCAGCCCAGCCGAACCGGGTTCGATTCCTCCGCCCCTCTCGGAGAGCCCGGCAAGCTACCAAGAGTGTCTCACCTGCATGGCAAAGCCTGGCAAGCTCCCCGTGACGTATTTGATATGCCAAACACAGTAACAAGTCTCATGAAGGAGTTGTTTTGTTTTTGTTTTTGTTTTTTTGGGCCCGCTCGAGCAAATCGATGAACAATGGGAGGACCATGACCTATTATAACCATCCATACTTGTGATTCAAGGAAAGTTCGGTTTAAGGGGAGGAAGTCATCTGATATATTGACTTTTAACATACATCCTGTTTATTTGTACATATGTTTAACTATAAATATAACTATAAATAATTATACCATGTTCATATAAAATATATGTACATATAAGAAAAATTATGTTATATATAACATTTATAAGCGAAGCTTAATTGGTGGTTTGTAATTATGTATTTTTGCTTTGCATACTGGCACTACAATTTACCAACTTGCTATTACTTAAGTGACTTAACCTCATAATGTGTTTATTTTGTGAGCATAATTAGATCTCTGTTTTGCAGTTTGGGGGAAATCAATTGAGCTTATACATAAAGTAATTATATATGAAATTACTATCAGTACTTCATTAATGTTACATGAGGTAATTTTCTATGTTTACAGAAATAAAAGATCTTGAAACATAAACTTTTTGCTATGTAATATTGTTTGACAGACCACTATTTAATTTTTTGTCATTCAATTATTTCTTATTTTTAATATAATATATTTATTCTGTTTAACATTTGATCATCCTTAATCTAAATCTCATAGCATTTGTTTTGTTCATCTTTGTAACTCTGATTGAATTGTTTTGTTTTTTGTTTTTTGTTTTTGTTTTTTTGCTTTTTTTGGGTCACACCCGGCAATGCTTAGGGGTTATTCCAGGCTTTGCACTCAGGAATTACTCCTGGTGGTGCTTTGGGGATCATATGGGATGCTGGGAATCAAACCCGGGTCATGAATTTTTCTTTTAAGGTTAAAATTAATGACACATAAAAAATAAAAACCAAGTTATTGAATGAAATTTATTAGGAATAATTACTGGGTATTTCCTTTTGAGGGAAAAGCAGGACAGGCTACATATCACATATATATGTAGATATATATCTACATATATATACAAATATATGTAGATATATATATGTATATATATATTCAGATAAGTTTTTCTGGGAAATCCCAGCATATCAGATTAGATCTGAGATCAAAGGCAGGTTATTGATGTAGCACTGAAATTATAAAATGAAGTCTATTAAGCAAAAATAGCACTGATAACAATGAGATGGTTTTCCCTCTTGTTTCTATTTTTGTCAGGTATATATTAGCACTGGTATACATTCTTGTCATTTTCATAAGTATTTTTTATATTACGACAGAAAATAAAGCCAAAAAATTTTAGTACATACAGCTACCAGCTTTATTAATGTGATTCTGTCTGTGTATTTGACACTCATGGAAAATAAAATGAAGACAAAGATTCTGCTTGAAAGTACTCATAACTTGTTCCAATAAAACAAAAAAACATATCTTTGAAAGAATAAGAAAATATACTAAAGAAAATTTTATGATAAAATGGTAATAAGAAATCACTCCTTGCGTGGAGGAAATCTGAAAGAATAGAGAGAGAGAAAGCCACATAAAAAGCTCATGAATATGAACTTTCATTTACACTCATCTCCTCCTTCAAACTGACTTCTGGCCACAAAATAAATCAGAAACATCAGATTAACTTCATCATTTTCAAATTCAATTCTTATACTTTAAACTCTGTGATGCTCCATAATCTGTGTTGTGTTTTTGACTGAGTTTGGGAATCATGTTTGGTTTCTGTTATTGTTGTTCCTTTTATTTGGGTTTAAGGCCATACCTGGAAGGGCTTGGAGGTTACTCCTGGGCGGGCTGGTAGTGTCTGTGTCACATCTGGGACTCCCATTGCAAAGCATATGATCTAACCTTTCACGCTATCTCCTTGGCCCCTGTAATCATGTTTAGATAATCATACAATAAGTCTTCGTTTCATGTTGATTATAGGTTCTTGTAAATTGTCACTTGATAAAGTGACAGTAAAACAATTTTACCATAGACTAATAAAAATAGGACTTTAGTGCCTTTGGAATATTTCTAGTCACAAATACATCACTAAATTTAGAAAGACTCAAAACATTTCTGATTTAAACAAGTCTTCCTTTCTCCCTCTCTCTCTCCCTTTCTGTTTATTCCACTTTAGCCAATTCAGGAATGAGGGTATCCAAAGTCCAGCCCTAAAGCTCAGGACACAAGGGAGAAACCAATTCTAGGCAGGAAGCCGGGGGAACCTACAACCACACTTACAACAGTGAACCTAACCTGCACCTTTTGGGGGTGTGGGAGGAAACTGAACTACCTGGAGAAAATTCACACATTTACAGAGACAATGTGTAAATGCCATGCATTGATCCCAACAAGGAATCTATTATTTTCCACATCTACAATATAATAAAATGACATTAGTTGAGGACCTGCTGTAATTCCACTTCAAGATAACACTGTGTGTAACCTTAGACATAGAAATTAAGTATTGGTACTGAGATTGCCATGAGAATACAAAACTAAGAAAATATACACAGACCTTAGTACAACTTTGACATACAAAATGCTCTCTATCCTAATATTACATGAATCATAAAATCTCATACACACACAAATGCACACACTCACAGTTATTTGCCACTCTTATAATGTGTAATTTATTAATAGATCACTAATCTACAGACTTAAATAGAATTTATAAAAGTATTTTATTTCACCAGCGCTGTGATACTAAGAAGTTTGAAAATGAATGCATCTGGGCATGTTGTTCACACCTTAGCAGCTTGCAACAAATCCTTCCGTTCCCTGTAACTCTGTAACTTTGAGTAGGGTTTCACTTAGTGTCTCTCCACCTTCTCCATTCCTTCCTATTCCCAGATCACCACCACCAAATTGAGCATTTTTGGTTCATTGCTTCTGCTTTGTAGCAGATGTGTGGCCTCTTCAGTCCTAATTGGATTAGCAGCTTTAAATTCTCCAGGCCAGTCTTCTGAGAATGGTGAAAATTCTCCTCTGGTTCTGCCTCTGAGTAGCTGCTCCTTTCTAACTTTTCAAATTCTAAAACCTTAAGATATTTTGTTATGTTTGGGGGTCACACTAAGCCGTGCTATTCCTTATTGTGCACAGGACCCCTCACAGTTCTCACAGAACTGTCTATGGTGCTGGTGATTGATCCCAGGTAAGACATGTGCACTTGCAGGGTACATGTCTTGCCCACTGTACTATGTCTCCAACCCCACTGCTGAATTTTTTAATGCCTTGAGGAGAAATTGGAGTAAATTATTGAACTTGTTTAAAGAGATTCTTTCTTAATCCTCAGGTCCTGAAGCATGAAATCTTCTCTAAAACCTTTAAGAGGAAGTGGGGAGACAGGAAGGACTGCTTCTATTTTACCTGCTTAGGGTGAAGAGATAGCACAGCAGTAGGACATTTGCCAGCCAGCGCCTGAGCCGGGTTCGATTCCTCTGCCCCTCTCGGAGAGCCCGGCAAGCTACAGAGAGTATATTCAATATGCCAAACACAGTAACAACAAGTCTAAAAATGGGGATGTTACTGGGCCTGCTAGAGCAAATCGATGAACAATGGGAGGACAGTGTTTGGTTTTTTTTTTGGTTTGGTTTTGAGACTTCATCAACTAAGTCTTTTTAGTTTAAGTCTTGGCATTTCCACCATTTCCAGGAAGAGTCCTGTATATTTCCATAACCCTTTCTTACTCACACATTTATTATGAGCCTGACCTTCAAATAATACTAAACAATCCCAGTTTCATATAGCCAGTGGTTGGTAAACAGATTGGCCATGTGAACTATGCTATTTCTTTTTGATTGGTTCCCATGTTCTTTTTTTATGGAGGAGGGACTGGGGTGGGTGCACACCTGGAGTTTCTCAGGGTTTACTCTTGACTCTGTGCTCATGTATCACTCCTAGGAGGCTTGGGGGACCATATGAGATGCCCGAGACTGAACCCAGGTCAGCCATGTGTGAGGCAAATGCTCTACTCATTGTTCTATCGCTCTGACTCCTGGTTCCCAAATTTTTATTTTTCTAATCTTTGTTTACTGTATATAGCACTGTAGCACTGTTGCACTGTTGTCCTGTTGTTCATTGATTTGCTCGAGTGGGCAGCAGTAACGTCTCCATTGTGAGACTTGTTGGTACTGTTTTTGGCATATCCAGTATGCCACAGGTAGCTTGCCAGGCTCTGCTGTGCAGGTGGGATACTCTTGGTAGCTTGCTAGGTTCTCCAAGAGGGACGGAGGAATCAAACCCAGGTCCTGTTTATTGTATATCCTCTATATTATACACAGTGGGAAAATAAGAATTTTTATCTTATTTCCTTCATTATTTTTCAAAAATTTTCATTACATTGAACTTTTTTAGAGGATGATACTGGCTGGAGCAATAGCACAGTGGTAGGGTGTTTGCCTTGCACGCAGCAAACATGGCTGACCTGAGTTCGATTCCTCTGCCCCTCTCGGAGAGCCTGGCAAGCTACCGAGAGTATCGCGCCCGCACAGCAGAGCCTAGCAAGCTACCCGTGATGTATTTGATATGCCAGACACAGTAACAACAAAGTCTCCAATGGAAACATTACTGGGCCCGCTCGAGCAAATTGATGAACAACGGGAGGACAGTGACAGTGACTAATAATATTATATGCTAATTCTAGTTATAGTAAGTGGAACCCTCTTTGTTGTTTTTACTTTCTAAAGGTGTATTTCTAATTTTCTTGAAGTTGCTTCAGCCCAAAGTAACAATGTGATATTAATGAACTCATCAAAGGATCATGAGGAAAAGGTAACTATGTTTACCTCATTCACTGCAAAATACTATCCCTAATTCTTTGGCTATAAGTGATAAATAAATGAGCATAGGGATGAAGATTGACAAAGCATTCTTTGGCATCTGCTTGGGTCCCTAACTTCCTAATTTAATGCAATAATTTTCTTTTAAAAACAATAGTATTTAATTTTACTGAGATAAAGCTAATTTTCTATAAAATATAGTTTTGAAATATTTTCACAATTAATATATTCAATTATTATCCACATCAACAATCAACAATTTTAAGAATTTAAAACTACTGTGACCTTAATTATAGCTTATCTTGCCTTCAACATTCATCACAGATTAAATGGTAATTAGGATTCATAAAAAAAGTAAACCACTGGGGCTGGAGTGATGGCACAGCGGGTAGGGCATTTGCCTTGATCACAGCCAACTTTGGTTCGATTCCCAGCATCACATATGATCCCCTGAACACCACCAGGAGTAATTCCTAAGTGCAGAGCCAGGAGAACCCCTGTGCATCGCCAGGTGTGACCCAAAAAGCAAAAAAAAAAAAAAAAGTAAACCACTTCTTTTAAGTGTTTATAACTTTAAAGAGCTGTTTCAAACTCTAGTTTCAGGCTATCCTCTTAAGAATGGGAGTCTTATCTCTCTTAATAGGGATCAGGGAGCAGTATTTACACTTGTTTCTATTTTTTTTCTGATCACACCCCAAATAAGAAGCACCCACACCCCCAGTCTCTGAGGATTCCTCCTTGGAACCCCCCCCCTTCCTCACCACTCCCATCATGCTGACCTTTTCTTCCCAGGTCTCTCCTACCAGCCCCTGGGATAGCGTTCTAGGCTATACCTCATTCCAGAAGTCTTAGAAGAGGGGATGGGAAAAATGCTCACTTGCCTTGTTCCGTGTGGAAAACGTCAGAGTAGAATGAATATGGTGTCAGGGTTAGGGGAAAGAGTGGAAGGGAGACAAGCAGGAAGGAAAGGATAATTTCACTGAACCCAGTTTGAACCTTTTTGCAGTTCAGTTCAGGGACAGCACTGACGTCAAAGCTGTTTCTTATTTTATGAAAGCCAGACGGGCTCATTCATGAAGCCCCTCTCACCTTCTGCCAGTCCCTAGTGCTGGGTCATGACCCTTTAGAGGGTTGTTCCTCATTACCTTTGCATAGGTAAAGGTTTTCCTTGGGTTCCTTGGGTTTCACTGGTTTGTCTGTTGAGTGTTGAGGAGGGCCAAAGGCACAAGGAACTGAAAAAAAAAAAAAGGAAGGAGAATCACACCTGATGAGTTTTATATCCTTTCTCCCTCAGATTCTGTCTTAACTAAAAGCTGCTCTTATAATGACCTCATTCTTTCCCCGAACTTAAGTATTCCTTTTTCTACCCTATCTAATGAGCACAAATAGTAGGAATTTTCAAAGAATTAACTCTTATTTTAAAGAACTATGGTAACGATCAAATTACTAAGTCTGAACAGACTTTAAACACATTCTTTCAAGGCCAGATAAATAGTACAGGGGTTAAGCCTGTTGCCTGCACGTGGCCAACATTAGTTTGATTCCTAAAACCACATATTGTCTCGTAAGTACTTCCAGGAGTGACTCTTACTCACAGAGCCATGAGTAAGCCCCGGGTGCAGGCAAGTTGGCCCCACCCGACATGTAAGTGTATTATAGGGTTAGGGAATCAGAATACATTACACTAATTATTTAATCATATAATATAAAATTTTTGCTATTTAGAAATTTCTATGTACTTCTATGCCTGAGTGATGTTTTTATTTTCAGAACAATCAATCCTTATAGGAACTCAAATTCCACTAATGTTGGAGAACCTTTGGTCTGGTTGTATCAGGATGGACATTTTCACTTTAACCATTCAGCATCCCCATGAGAAAAATTAATTACATTCTATTTTTGCAGAAGAACAAAATAATACCTACAGAAGTTTGTAATTTACCCAGAGTCAAAAGTTTAGGGCCAACTTCTCTTAGTGCCTCTCTGAAAACTTTCTCTCTCTCTCTCTCTCTCTCTCTCTCTCTCTCTCTCTCTCTCTGGTCAGTATTAAATTACATCTTTTTTTTCAAATAAGAACAAAAATATAGCTTGTGATAATACCTATTCATTTCTGTTTGGTTGACTAAGCATCATTTTCAGTATGTAAACACCAAGAATAAGTCTAGGGGATTTTTTTTGTTGTTTGTCTGGTTGTTTTCTTTTGTTATTTTCTGTTGTTATTATCTCCGATATCTAACACATTGCTTCTATTTAAAAGAGTATTGATTCTTGAAGAAAAATCTCTGTTTTCTCTTTTTTTGTTGTTTATTTCTTGATTGTACAATAATTTATGAGTGTTCCCATAGAATGAATGACTAGGTGCTGAGGATATAGAGGTAAATGAACCAGATTAAAGTCCTTCCTTCCATGGAATATACATTTTAGGGAAGGAAGACAGACAATTAATCTATAAATTATAAAATTATATAGAGCCAGATGGAAAAAAATAAGTATAGTAAGAAGAACAAAGATATCTTTTTTCCCTCTAGTTTTATTTAAACACCATGGTTTAAAAAGTTGTTCATAATATTGTTTAGAGCATTCACTGTTATAACACTAATCCTATGACCAGTGTAACCTTTCTTCCACCATTTCTGCAGTTTCTCATCCACCCTCCAAGGCTTAACAGGCACAAAATAATTTATTTCATATTGCTTCTTATACAGTGGGTAGGGCGTTTGCCTTGCACGAGGCCGACCTGGGTTCAATTCCTCTGTCCCTCTCAGAGAGCCCAGGAAGCTACTGAGAGTATCCCATCCACACGGCAGAGCCTGGCAAGCTCCTCGTGGCATATTCGATATGCCAAAAACAGTAACAACAAGTCTCACAATGGATATGTTATTGGTGCCCGCTCGAGCAAATTAATGAACAATGGGAGGACAGTGCTACAGTGCTATTATAACAAAATGATATGTGAAATTTTCAGAAAATAGTCTAATAAAGGAAAATTTGTGAAAATTATTATATCTCACTGTTATGTTATTAAAGTCATTGTCGGAGCATTTACTGAGATATTTGTTGTCAGTTGAGCCTACTGTGTAATTGTTTTTGCTTATTGAGTTTAGTGAACTTCCACTGATATTTTTAGAAGTGTGAATTGAAAATATGGTAAAAGTGAAGGTTTGGTTTTGCTTCCAGTTGAGGCTAGATTTTATTATGAGTATATTAAACAGAACTTAGAAATTATCATGTTCTTTCTCCTTTTTCTCAATTTTGTAGGTCAGGAAACTGAAACTCAGAGAGGTCTCAAGTAGACAACTTTCTTTACTAGCCTTTATCTGACCAACAGCATTTTATCAACGTACTAAAAACAACAGAACACTAAGGCCCAGCACTGTCTTCTCTCCATTCACTAAATCTAGAGCTTGTATACTTAATGAGGTAGTTATTGTTTCAAACCTGAAAACAATGTCAAAGAAACCATTGAGGTATGTCCTTTATAATCTACAGAGAAGACCAACCCCGTGCCTTGACGTAAAGTCTAAGACATTAATCAATGGCATGAATTCAAGTTCACAGCCTAGTCACTAAGCAATGAGTGCCGACTCTCACTCTGCAACCTAGAGAAAAGAGGTACCATTGGGAAAGAGAGAGTCCTTCATACTAAGCAAAGCACACAGGAAAGCTATACTGGTACATGGCAGGGAAGACTTTGCCTAAGCTGCCTTGGAAATTCCACACCAAAAATTGAGGCACATAGTTCCAAATAGGGCCTAATTTAGTATCACTGAGGACTGAGGCTGAGGAACAGAAATTAAACTTCATTTAATTTCAGACTTGGACAGAGTAAACATATGCATGTTATCTTGCTTCTGAATTAAATTGACCCAACCAACACCAAATAGAAAAATAAATGCACTTTAAAAGTGTCTTGATACATATGTTAAATATTTTAAGCTGATATTAGCATTCTAGAAATTATTAATCAGTGGCAAATTCACTTTGATTTTTTAAGGTAGTTTTTCTTATTGATAATAATGTGGTTCACAAATCTAACTGACAAGTTGAATCACCTGGGAAATGTTTAAAAGGTGATTCTTTGGTTCCATAACCAGATGTTTTAATTCAGAAGGTCTTGAGTGGGGCAACTGAATGAGTATTTTTAACAAGCTCCGCATGAATTCAGATAATCAGCCAGATTCAGAAATGCCCTGTAATGGAGGGCTTGGTATTCCATGGCATTGTTAGCTGTTCACATCTACAGGTTGGAAACTTCAATGATATACTGATTTCAATTTTAACACTTTTATTATACATGAAAGGCCTAAAAGGAATATGTCCTATATCACTTGTTAAGCAGGTTGGCATATTTTGACTTTAGAAAGAGTGAACTCTGAATGTTGTTTGAAGTGATTTAAATTTCTTTTCCTTTATGTAATGGGGAAAAATGAGACAGTTTATATTATTTCTAAGGCTAGAATAATCTACTCAGATAAATTGATGTACAAAGTCTATGCTCATAAAATTGAATGATCTTATCATTGCTTGGATTTATTGTATATCAGAAATTTTATGAACACAAGTTGAAAATTAGAATAATGATAAGACCAATTCAATGAATAGGAGATTACGTTTTTAAGGTACTTGGTCGTGCTCTTCAAGCCCATGTTCTCTCTTGAACATGTGTGTCTCTGTTTGTCTTATCTCTGTTTCTTTGCTTGCTTATTTCCTTTCTGGAGAAGCCTGTGTACTTTCTCAAACATGTACTTTTTCCTTTCTCTTCCCTCATACCTTTCTAAATATGTTTCTAAATAAAACCTGGGGAGTGCGAAGAAAGGTCTTTAACATTGTTTCTGGTCCATAGTTAGGACTTGTAAATAAAAATAGAAGCTGACGTTCTGAAAATCTTTGGATATCTTACCCAGTAATGAGCTGGTTAGACTGGACACACAAAATAATATATAATATATGAAGAGAAGGATTTGGGGAATACAAGTTTTGATGAAGCACTTCATCTGACACTAACATTTAGTATTACAATCTGATTAGTTCTAGTCAAGTACTATTCCGAACTTGGATCAACATTGGCGTATGCCTTATGATACATACAGGCACATTTACTTGAAGAAAGGGTCAACTGATTATACCAGATCTAGAGTCAAATCAGAGTTTAAGAAAAAGAAATTTCTCTGAAAACCAAAATTTAGGTTTATGTTTTTAGGAATCTCTAAACCATCTCAGATCTTTCACTCAACCCGCAACCACTCTTGTCTCCTGTAATCACTCAGATGGAAAATATATTTAGTCATTCAACATAGCTAGCATATATCTACACCTTATTTACCCGCAGCTCATAGTTTTCTCGAACCTATTAATCGCCCAGAATTCATGCTAAATCGTTGTCCTAATATTACTTTTTTCCCTTTAATCTTTATTACCACATTCTCTGATTTTAGACTTAGTTCTCCTGTTTCTGCCACTATTCTGACATGAAAAACGTCATGCTTTGTGTTACTTCATGGTCCCCAAGCCTCACATATTTGCCTCTAATATTGAGCTGCTTCTACCTCACAAGAATAGCAGAGTGAAACTTTCTAGGTAAGTACTTGCACTTCTAAGCTAGAAAAAGTAAGGGCAGGACAACCTATTATATAGTCTCACTAAGTGTTGCTATCATTTATTTAAACAAAGAAGGGCTGGCAAAAAGAGGAACTAAGCACTAGTCAGACCTCTCTCATTGTGGATCTTAGGAGTCATATGGGCAGAATTGGGTTTGTTCCTCCTCTCTGCACTTGCAGAAATTTATGTTTTAATTTTTTATAAAGTTGTTCATGATAATTTATTATTCAATATTCTAGGGCTAATCCCACCACCATTGTACCTTCCCACTACCATTATATCCAATTTTCCCAATCACCACCGAAGCCTGCCCCAATAGTAGGCCCAGAATAATTTATTCAATATAACTTGTTATAAATAATTCTCTAAAAATGAGCAGAAATGGTTTTCTTAGAAGAAATTGTGTGAATATTGTTGTATCTCACCCTGGTGCCATTATTCCCTTTATAAGAGGTTACCACCATATTGTTACAGGTTAAGCCTGTGTGTTAATATTTTCTTAACAGAGATTACATTTTAAGTCTTATTTTCTGATCAACTGTAGAAAAAAAAAACGGAAACACTTCCTAGCTATTGGGAAACTTAGGCTTTCATGTGACGTATTATGGTTTATCAAAGATGGGTTCTAATTCTACATTCTCTTTTGTGACATCATCTTTTCTTCCATCCCCAAATGGAGTTTATTAGCTATCCCTTGAGACATGAGACATATCCAATCTTTTATTTGCATGAACTAATAAAATGTGCTGGAGTTGTGCTGTGTCTTTTCTGGGTCCAGTTCTAAACATCTTGGAAACTTATGCTTTCTCCTTTGTCTCCATTTTCTACCTTTAACATCCTTTAAAAGAAATTAAAGTTATGTCAAAAGAGGGACTACTTTTGGAAGACCTTTGGAGGGGATAAAAGACAATATGAAAATAAAGTCCTTTTGAAAGAAAATTAAGTTTTCTCCAGGTAAAAGTCTGCACCAAGGTCCTACTTAAACAAGTAAATCTATTTTTGATCTATCTATTGAGTAGATGCCCATATGCAAGTGGATGATTAAGTCTAGCCATTGTCACATAAAGTGGATATGATCCAACTCCCCCTGATTCCTGCTCATATTCCTTACCCATAGACTGGGAGCAATAAAGTAATCTTTGTTTTAGATAACTAGTTATGGGATCCCCTCTTGCCCAGCAATAGGAGTACATAAAAATTTTATATTGAATACAGGAAGTGAAGATAAGATGAACCTACTAGCATTGGGTGATCTAAGGATAGGAACTCTTTTACCTCATATGAAACTAAGATACTGTCATAAGAATAATTTACATCAGGGTGAGTGAGTGAGTGAGTGAGTGAGTGAGTGAGTGAGTGATCATATAGTGGGTAAAATACTTTCCTTCCACGCTGAAAACTGGATTCCCTGGGTGTGATCCCCAGCAGGCTGTATTGTCCCCCTAGTTCCACCAGGAGTGATCCCTCTGTACAAAGCCAGGTGTAAATCCTGAGCATTGCTGGGAGTGGCCCCCCCCCAATTTTTTTTTAATTTTATGCAGTTAAGACCTTTTGATACACACATGTACTTAGGTACTTTGTTTATATTTCCAAATTTTTCTCTATTCTCTGGATGATATGCATCTGTGTTTGGGGTTTCTCCTGGTCCACACTCAAGAATTACTCCTGGTGGGGTTTGGGAGAACATATAGGGTACTGGAATACAGGTCAGCGATGCACAAGGCAAAAAGTGTTTTACCCACTGTAGAATCTCTCCAGCAAATTTGCAATTCTTTGTGAATGTTTCACTTCAGGAAACGGACATCAAGTATATGAGGCTACATCTGAAATACTTATATCGGGACCCATCCACATGCTGATTGCTGATGTTTGGAAAACTCTGACTTTGACAGTATGCATACAAAAAGTTGACTTCAAATATATGGCATGTTGGAGAATTGAGACTCTGTAGCAAATAAATAAGTACATCACAAATTTAGATGAAAAATACTAATTCTGGTTAGAGTAACATATGGAATCACAGAACATGGGAGTAAAGAATACTTATTGGTTTCTGTTACAGATTTTAACATTCTTTGGTTTCATGAGTGTGTCTTGTTTTTAGTTCATTCTGAATTTCTTATAATTCCAGTATGTTATATGGGTAGGCATGAGAAATATATTGTGCTTTGCAGCAACTGAAACTTTCATGGGGACAGAATAATATCTTTACAAGTTTTTAAAACAAGTTTTGAGAGAACAAAAAGTAGAATTGTTTTGTCTTCAGTGTGGAAGGCTGTGTAATACCTTCCTCATGCAAATGTAAGAGATTGGATGTTGTGTTTTTTTTCTTGCTGAACTATGGAAAATTATTTAATGACATAGCACAGTGGTAGGGCATTTGCCTTGTGTGCAGCCAGCCCGGCCGAGCCGGGTTCGATTCCTCCGCCCCTCTCAGAGAGCCCAGCAAGCTGCTGAGAGTATCCCTCCTGTGCGGCAAAGCCTGGCAAGCTACCCGCAACATATTCAATATGCCAAACACAGTAACAACAAGTCTCAAAAAAAAATGGAGACGTTACTGGGCCCGCTTGAGCAAATCAATGAACAATGGGAGGACAGTGTTACAATGTTTGCAAGCTTAACATGAAGGTTACATCTACTGTAATGCTTAGATATTACTAACACAGTGATCCTGTCCTGGTTTCTTTTTCTTCTCTCCTGGTGTAGTCTAGAATTTCTAATGCCCATTTATTCCTCTCTATGCTATTAGTTATTCCATAATGGATATATTTTCTCCATTTATTGTCATAGATGAAATCTTTTAGTGATTTTTGACTGCACATATATATGAATTTAAAGTTTTTTAAATAAGTCATATAGAGAAAGAACAAACAACTGATTGTAAATATTGCAAATACTGGCCAACCAAGATACTTTGATTTCCTATAAGTCTAGCTGTTTATATCGTATTGACTCCTCCTACCACAGTTCAATGGACTCCAATACATGATTCTTCCTGATTTTGATTTAACTGTGTTTATATGCAAAACATTCTGTTAAATTGAGGTTCTACTGGTTTCCTTGATTATGTCATAAGACCAAAAGATTTTTGGTATAAAAATAGGTGTATGTTATTTGTTCCTTATGGTAAGAATAGAGAAGTGTCTAAAATTGTTTAGAGGAAAATTCAAGATAAAGGTTATCTACCTATAGTTTGTTATAATTCTTTGATTTTTTTGTATTTTCAGATACTATGTAGAGCATACTGTATAAAAAATAATAATATCAAGGAAATATAGTAAAGTTCAGGAATGAAGCTGTACCATGGATAATTTTATTTGTATGTGTAATTATCTTTCATACTAATTCATGTTCAAGGAAAACTACTGAACCATGAGCATTAGAACAATGTCTCTAAACCTCAGTCATATTGACATTTAAGACAATTATTTTTGTGGCAATATTTTTTGTGGTGGGAGGCTGCCTTGTGGATTATAGAGGTTTGACAGCATTTCTGACCTTTTATACACTTACACTAGATGCCAATGTACTCCTGCCCAACTGTGATAATGACTTTGGACATTATTCAATTTCTACTTGATATATTTTTTTGGTGTCAGAAAAAGGGTATAATACTAAGTTGAAAACCACTGGTTTGGCCTATTCACAGATATCACACTTGCAATATTCAACCACATATCATGAAATACTATATAAGTAGAAAATTGCTAAAAAAAGTTTGTTCTATGACAGTTAACTCAGGTAAAAGAGTACAGTGGGCCTAATCACCTGGTTACTAACTTACATGTGCTACAAATAAAAATTTATTTGTGGGAGAGGCGTTTCGATTGAACTTCCCCATGTGGATCCATTTCACTGGAGTAGCAGAAATTAATCATGTTAAGTGTAATTTTTCCAGAGTATACCAAAATTTAGGGATATACTTTCTAGTATTCAGATATTTAAGGATCCAGCATCATATGCCTGTAAAGGTACCAAATGACACGTTCATTGTTCCATGAACACACTCAGTAGTGCTTAGGAGGTTCTAGTACTACACCTAGTGGTGTTGGGGGATTCTACTTGAAACATGGGCTAATCCCTTGCACTATTTTCTTTGTAGCTTTAAATAACTTTTGGATTAATTATGGGATAAGGTTGTTCTCACTATGCAATCAGTCTCTACAGCAAACCTTCAGGATATTGCTATCTCTAATCTCTGAATGGTGCCTACTTTAATTATTCTTAAATCTTATCTATATGAAATATGTTTCAATCTGTTTCTTTCTCCATTACCTTTCTTTTCTCTACCCCTTCCTATTCCTCCCTTCCTTCTGACATTTGTCTATATTTTTATGTCACATCTAAGTAATTGGCAGAGTCTGGCAAACTTCCCGTGTCATACTCAATATACCAAATACCAGTAACAATGATGGGCTCATTCTCCTAACCCTGAAAGAGCATTGAATATGGCTCTTTTAAAATCTCAGGGCTAGGAAGAAGGAGACTTTACTGGTGCCTGCTTGAGACAATCGATGAACAACAGGATGACTGTGATCGTGATCTAAGTAATTCATAGCACTGTAGCACTTGTCGTCCCGTGATTCATTGATTTGCTCATGCAGAGACCAATAACATCTCCATTTGTCCCTGTCACGTGCTAGTATATCCCAATGGCATCTGCTCGCTCAGGGAACACGAAGTGAGTCTTTTTACTGCTCTGTTTTTGGCATATCAAATACACCACAGGGAGCTTGCCAGGCTCTGCTGTGTGGGCAAGATACTCTCAGTAGCTCCAAGAGGGATTGAGGAATCAAACCTGGGTTGACTGCGTGCAAGGCAAATACCCTATCTGCTGTGCTATCACTCCAGTAATTTATATTTATAACAACCAGCCAAATTATAGCATGCTATTGATATTAATTTATTATAAGCAAGAAAGGTGAATTTGAAAAGACAGTATGGTTGAAAGGGTTCTTTGACCTATCCTAGAAGTCCTCCAGTGTTATTTCCACTGTATTTATTGGTTAAAAGTGAATCATGTAAGCCAACTCAAGAGTAAGGAGTGCAGTCTCTTTACCTTGTTGGAAAATGACTGGATCACAATGCAGAAAAGCAGGAGGGATGAATGTTTTTTAACTATTATTGGAAACATTCACCATATTCATGTTTAAATGATAATCCCATTATTTAAAAGTTTATTGGTCTTTCCTTTCCAAGTCTAAAACCCTCAAATCTCTAAAATCAGAGTTTGCCTGAATAATGACTAATTTCTTTTCATACTATTAATAGAAAGTTCACTTTTTTTCTTGATAGACCCCAAATAACCCTAGGTTTTATCTTCCTCAAATTTAAACAAGCCATTCATCATGTGGGGAAAAAAAAGAAGAAAGGGAAAAAGTGTCATTTGCTCAATCTACCATCAACATTCATTCAAATATAAAATTTTAAAGGATTCTGAAGGTCAGGTTTCCCCTAGAGAAAGGCTTATGTGGAACATTTTTCAGATAATATTCAAAGAAAGCAGTACACTTAATAACTATCTTGACTTCAGTTACATGATTGATCAAATGCCTTTGTATTTAAAGATGAATATCTATATGACAGGAGATAAGATAGAATCAGGAAGACAGCTTGTTAATTCTGTGTCAACTGTAATTCTTTTAAAGTAGAATAAAAGACACTTTCAATAAGCACTAAAGTTAGTACCTTTGAGGCAAGGCCAATCATTTTCTTTTAAAATGGAGCATCACAAAGAATGGTCTTAATCCTTAATAATGGAGATAGATTTGAAGTTTTAGAGGACATATCCAATATTTTACTAGACAAAATTTCACATATGGGGGGATAGAAAAAGCAACCATGGACACAGAGGGTAGTCAGATCATATTTTTTACAAGTGCAGATCAACGCTGTGCAAAAATCAGGAAGTTTAATTCTTCCCACTCTGGTCTCTTACACACAAGAATTGTGCTGAACTAGTTAACATGGCTGAAATTTAATATGCCATTGAAAGAAAAGACATCAAGCAAAATTATTTTTAAATAATTTCAAGAATTTTAGTTCCATGAAAATATGCCTCAAATATTTACTAATTAAAAAGAATCTCCATTATTTTCTAAGTTACTTTGAAAGTTCTCACAATAATAGATAAGTAAGTTATTGACTTTTCTATTTTGGAACTTAGGTGATATGAACAGGTCACATTCAAATTAAGATGATACATGCCATTTTACACTTAGAAAAGCCTGTCACACATCAAAAAGAACAAGAACAACCAGTGCTGGCATGGATATGGTAAGAGAAGGACTCTTTTTTATTGTTAGTGGTAATGCCATCTCTTTTAGCCTTTTTGGAAAACAATATGGGCATTCCTTCAAAAACTAGAAATTGAACTTCCATATGACCCCACAATACCACTTCTGGGGATATATCCCAAGGGTGCAAAAAATCACAGAAGAAATGACATCTGCACCTGTATGTCCATTGCAGCACTGTTCAAATAGCTAGAATCTGGAAACAACCCAAGTGCCTGAGAACAGATGACTGGCTAAAGAAACGTTGCTATATCTACACAATGGAATACTGCAGCTGTTAGGAAAGATGGAGTCATGAGACTTGTTTATGAGTGGATGGTCATAGAGAGTGTCATGCTAAGTGAAGTGAATGAGTCAGAAAGAGAGGGACAGACATAGCATGATGGCACTAATTTTTGGAATATAAAATAACATAATATGAGACTGATGCCCAAGAACAGTAGACACAAGATCCAGTAATATTGCTACATAGTTGGAAGCCTGTCTCATGAGCTGAGGGAGAAGGTAGCTGGAAATAGAGAAGGGATCACTGAGTCAATGATGGTTGGAGGGATTGTTTGGGATGGTAGATGTGTGCTCAAAATAGATACAGGACCAAATGTGATAGCCTCTTAGTATCTATATCGCAAACCATAATGCCCAAAAGTAGGGAGAGAATATGGGAAAGATTGTCTGCCATAGAAGTAGGGGGAGTGTTGGGACGGGGGGATACTGGGGACATTGGTGGTGGAAAATATGCACTGGTGGAGGGATGGGTGTTTGATCATTGTATGACTGAAATTCAAACATGGCCACTTTCTAACTGTATCTTGCAGTGATTCAATAAATATAAAAATAAAAAAGAAAAGTCTTAGTAAGTTGGAAAAAAATTGGAAAGCTTGGCTTTAAGTCTGTGACTCAGTCATCCCGGGCAAAGGCATGAGCTGCCCCGGCTGAAGTTTGCTAATGTGTAAAACTATTTTCTTCCTTCTCTTGAGTTCTACCAACATTAAGTTTCCTTAAAATAGTAAGTTTTCTTTGTAATTGATGTTAAAAGACCTTTTCCCAGCACTAGCACTAAAAGCACATATTTTTAAACTTTTACTTAAGTCATTCACTCCCTTACCATGTTAGCTCAAGGGCTGATCCTACAAAACCATTTAAAGGCTAAAGACTTCAAATGAAAAGTGTTCATATTTATGACAGGCTTAAAAGTATATATAGTCTCTTTAAACTGTGAGTAGAAGAGAAAAACAGAACTTGTTTAAATACTGAGGTGGTTTTGAAGTTAAATGGCTTCCATGGAGAAATGACTCTTGGGAAATCACCTATTCATTATATTGCCTTGGAGCTCCTATGTCAGACCTCCTTTGAATATTTCACTCTCGCAAGCACCGAGCTGTACTGGGCAGAGAAAATGGTATGTCTCATATTGTTGAATGATACTTTTTTCAAATGCCCTCAAAACATTGAATCAAATTTAGATCTATATTTGAGTGTAATAGAAATTTAAGAAATAAAAACAAGGCCCCCAAAGCCAGAACGATTGTTAAATAAGCCTAAAGGATAGAAAACATAAAATATTATATGGTATAATATTTTATAAAGTATAACATATAGAGGGAAATAAGCCTTGCAGTTGTGGAGGGGGCCAGGTAGAGATTGCTCCGGAATGTAGTTTGTATACTTGAAGGTGCCAGTGATGCCAAATTCCTTTCATGTTTTTTCTTCAGAGGTTTAAAACCTTCTAAAAATAACTCTTTGTAGCTCAAGGTTCAGAACTTAATTTGCATTAATACATGATGTGCTGTGAATGCAAATATCAGAGCTTTTTATCTGTACCTCCGAGAGGGAAGCATAGACAATAACCAAACCTTGTAACTTGCTCAAAAGACAGACAGGTAGGGCGTTCATTTTCATTCCCTTTTTAAGCAGGGGGAGGGTGGAGGAGGCTTCAAAATGGTGTGCTTTTTCCTTTGCTTCTTAGGTAGAAACCCAGCAGGGTACTCGAGAATGAGAAGTTATTTTGGAGAGCCCTGTTATCCAGCCAAGGGTGACTAACACTGAATGGTCTGGGCTTCTGTTGGTTCTGAGTTTGAAACTCATCCCTGAGAAACATTGCTTCCTTCACAGGAAGCAGGGTTTCTCTAGATTCTGAGAAAGCCAGATACACTTGTCCACCCATCTCTCATCTTAACACTCTAAACTGTAGGAAACATATCACCTTGGTCTTTTTAAAATCTTTATTGAGGTACTGTGATTTACAATATTTTAGTGAAAGTTTCTTGCATATGTCGTTTCAACACCACAGCTGTCACCAGAGTACCTGCTTTTCTCCACCAAGGTCTCATGGGCCTTTCCTGTCCCACCCTCCTCACCAGTGTTCGGTTCTGTGGACCAGCTTTCCAGTTCTGTGACCTTCGGTGCTTTGGTGCTACTTATTACAGATCATCTTGTTCTTGTCTATTTCCCCCACTGGGAACTCTTCCAACCTCCACAGAATATGTAACTTTTCATTTATTACTCTTTCATTACTTTCACTGGTGTAATGATTTCATAGATATTTTTGGCCATACCTTGTTTGTGTCTGGGGCAAACCCTCAGAACCAAAGGTATAGCTTGATCCACAAGTCTTGGTAAAGTATCTCGTGAGACAATCGCATAAGCACCTTATTATGAACAAGAATTCTGTTTGGGGACAGGAGATACTGTAGCTGTTTGGGCACGTGGCTACCGCATGCCTGATCCAGATGCCTGCATCACTGCATAGAGTCTTGGAGTCTTCCAACCGCTACTGGGATGACACTGGTGGTCTCTAAAACCACAGCGCTCAAGCAATATGCATCCTTGTTCCCTGGCAGTTAATCACAAGCCAGTTGTTCAATTATTGTTGGAAGTGACCCTTGTGTTCCCTGAGAGCCACTTGAAAGGCCCTGCTCCTTTACAAAAGAAAAATTCGATTTGGAGAAAGATAAGCCTAATATGTCCTCCATTAATGCTGGTATTGAATACGTATAAAGACCATGTTAAAAAGTCATAAAAGATGCATATTTCACATCATTTAGGATTTCATAGGTTTGAATGTTTTTGAAAGTCATTTTATAAGGCAACAGAGCAAGAGCAAGTGCTTACATTGTGTATATAACATTTATAGAATGAATAATGAGCCATAAATTCAGAGGTATGACAAATGAGAACTTATCGTTTGACTTAAAAGTTCCAGGGGTATCATTTTACATGAGCCCCAAATATCAGCATCTGAAATAGAAATAAAATGGTACTCTGGAAATTTCTTAGATAATGGAAGAATGATTTTTTGATGTTGAAGATGGATTTAAAATATACATGTGAAGTTTTAGTAAAATCGTTTGACATGGTGAGGAGTATATCCCAAATACATGTTCCTAGTATGATGCAATTTTATATCCTAAAGATTAAATTACCTAAATCTACCTTTAATCATTTAATCTCTCTCAATATTTTTATGTTTCAGTCTGTCAAAACAGAAGTAGAGGATTGATTTTATATTCCTACCATGTGGCAGCTATACCTTGTTACTTACTCTTTCAATCAGATTTTTTAAACAAACAAGCAAAACACTCTAAGATGGGCGAGAGAGAGAAAGAAAGAGAGACAGAGAGAGAGAGAGAGAGAGAGAGAGAGAGAGAGAGAACAGTAGTAGGGCACTTGCCTTGCAATGTGGCTGACCCAAGTTCTATCCCCAACACTCTATAGGGTCCTCAGAGCTCATCAGGAGTGATCTCTGAGTTCAAAGCCAGGAGTAAATCCTGAGCACAGCAGGTTGTGACTTCAAAACAAACAAACAAACAAACAAACAAACGATGCCCTAAGGTGACAGTTTTCCCTGCCCAGTACCCCTTCTTAGTTTATGTCTGCAGGACCCTGGTCCACAGCTGGAGGTTATTTTGAGTATTTGTAGAGGGTCCCCATGGGAAATTTAAAATATGCGAATGTCACCTCTGTTTCGAAATAAAACTAGTGAAAATGCAGGTATAAAAATGCCCTGAGGAGTCTCCTTGCTAAGTAAGCTAAATACTTGCCTCACAAACTTTACAGTTAACACACAACCAGATTCTAATGGAATATGGAACATAAAGGTGTTAAGAAATGAAGGAGTCTGACAGAGTTATGGACTTCAGAATGGGCTGATATCATTTCATCATTTGCTAGCAATCAAGATGAAGAAATAAAGTAGATTGATCCATTTTGGATTTGTCTTGTTCATTTGAGGAAGTAAGAGATATATAATACAATGCAATGTGCATTCAGTTAATAGAATCAAGTTGAAAAAGAAACACAAATTCTGAGAACTTGTGGTCTGCGTATTGTTCTGAGTATTGTCCTAAATGCAAGAGAAACTTTGGTCAGCTAGAGTCCTAAGTTACCCCTATACTCATTTCAATATACTTTGGATTGCTAAAGCAGCATTGTAGAATAAAATAATCAGAAATCAGAGACTTACATTTGTATATGAGAACGTGTATTCCTATTTAACTAATGTCTGATATATATTTTCTTTAATATTAAATGATAATGATATTTAATGGATTCCTAACTTCATGAAGTCCTGTTTAGTCTGCATTCTATACAGACATTGATCAGGTAGCAAATAACAGGTAAACCTTATAAGAAAGCTTGCAGAATAAGTTTGTTTTTTTGTCAGAGGGAGGAAAGGCTAGAAGGGCCAAGGAACCCTAGGGTATGCTGTAGATTAAATCTGAGTCAGCTTTATGCAAGGCAATCACCTTCCCTGCTGTACTATCTCTTAAAAGGAAGAGATAAGTATGTCTTTATTACCAAATGTAAACAGAAAGTTTTTGTTTTTTTTAAAAAAAATTAAACTATACATATAGAAAAGTAGAAAATTCTAGATATATGACTCAATAAATTTCTATAAAGAAAAAGAGCATAACCAGCATCTCAAATGTCAATCCTGTGATATCTGCCTCGATTTAACTCAGTATTCTTTCCTCTAAAACCATGGCATGTTTCTTTGTACATTTTATATAAAAGAAATTATAGTGATTGCATGTTTTGTATGAAATTTATTTGTTCAATATTGTTTGTATAAGATTCACCCATATTGTTCTGTATTAGTGATACAGAATTCCATTCTCGATGCACTTTTCAAGTTATCTGGTTTCTATTAATAGTCCTCCCATTGTTCATCGATTTGCTCAAGTGAGCCCAGTAACATTTCCATTTTTGAGACTTGTTGTTACTGTGTTTGGCATATTGAATATGTCACGGGGAGCTTGCCAGGCTTTGCCATGCATGCGAGAAACTCTCGATTGCTCGCCGGGCTCTCCGAGAGGGGTGGAGGAATCGAACCCGGCTCGGCTGGGCTGACTGCGTGCAAGGCAAATGCCCTACCGCTGTGCTATTGCTCCAGCCCAATAAATAGTTATATACTTTAATTTTTTTTCTTTTTTAAATAGGGCTGGAGCAATAGCACAGTGGGTAGGATTTTTGCCTTACACGCTGCCGACTTGGCCAACCTGGGTTTGATTCCTCTGCCCCTCTCGGAGAGCGTGGCAAGCTACCGGGAGTATCTCACCCACACAGGAAAGCCTGAAAAGCTCCTCGTGATGTATTTGATATGCCAAACACAGTAACAAGTCTCACAATGGAGATGTTACTGGTACCCACTCAAGCAAATAGATGAACAACAGGACAGTCTATAGTGCTTTAAATAGTGCTTTTAAGAATAATTCCATTTTAGTCCTTGTGTATGTATATGAATTCCTGTAAAATATATGCGTGGTTTAGCTTAAGTGAGCATATAAGTTAGCAGGAAGAAAATTATTTGATCAAAATGTGTGTATATATATATATATAGTCAAAGATACATATATTTCTTTGTTTTATTATTTGTCTATGTTGGAAAATTATTGTAAAAACGTTGTATTATTTAATATCATCTAAAAATCAGTTACTAAGAATTCTAAGTCCTTAATATCCTTATTAGCCATTGTTTTCATTGCTCTTATTTTTCAGTTTAACCATTCTGTTTAATATATATTGAGATATATAGTAGTATCACATTATAATTTCTTGAAATTAAGTAGTAGAGTACTAAGAAACAATATTCCATGAAGAGGGAACATCAAGCATTATATTGAGGACTGGTGGCAGAATTAGCAGAGCCAAGAACTGGTGAAGGAGTAGACAGTTACTTGAACTTTAGGTCTGTGTGCCAGGAGTAGTCTGATGGATCAGAAAATTGGAGAATACTTTAAATAGTCTTTATATCTCAGAACAATAGAAAATTGTCATAAGACTAAATCCAAAGAGATGACAAGATCAGACTTTCTTAGATTATTTTAGTCCAATAACTTTATAGTATGCCTAGTTTTTTATCTGATGTTATTGCTACCTCAGAGCCTTTGTAACACATATATATATACATATATATATATATATATATATATACTCCTTAAACTTGTCAAAATTAGATTCTATAACATAATAATATAAGGAGACACCAGTCTTGTAATTGGTCTAGACATTCAAGAAAAAAAAAATTTTTTTATTATTTTCAAGCACTGAAGTAGGAGATTGAGTTACTAATGCAGTTAAAATGATGGGCTCTCTTGGCTGTTATTCACTTACTGAAGTCTTTGCCTTTTTTGTTGATTAAATGAAGGCCTGACACTAATAGCACAGTATTTGTCCATGAGCACTGCTAGGATATATTCAGGTAAGTATGACATGCTTCAATAAAAAGCAAATGTAAGTTACATGGTTTTATAAGAAAGGGAGATTATCCTTTTGCAACCAAATGAAAAGGATAGTCTGGGTTTGTATGCTCTTGGTCATAATTATTATGAGCCTTTGCCACTATTATTAGTCATGAAAATATGAAATATATTAAGTGCCACGCTGATGTTTGTATAGGAGACAGTTATGAAAGGATGGAATGGAAGTTTTTTATGTGAGGTTGTACAGTGAAACCTCAGTAGATTAGAGCAGTTAGCTAAACAGTCATTAAAATGACAACATAATGATCCAGAGAAATTAATTTAGGGTAAATTAAAAAGTAATATATGCAGACATCTCTCTAGTTGTGGGTGTCTTATGGAGAGATAAAGAATCCACATAGTATAGCTGTCTGTGTACACTCATGTGCGTGTGTGCCATGATGCACTAAAGTTTATCCTTAATTCTGTGTTGTTGGACAAGGCACTACATTTCTCCAAACATTGGTTTCTTTGTATAATGAATTGGTCGTAAGTAATATGTAGAACTATCAAGCATTAAATGTCTGTTCCTTCCATTTTCACTCACCTAGAGTAACATTTTAGAGTAACATTTTAAACAATGAAGTCCAGAACAGCTTAATCCTCTACTCTTAGAAGTGATCAAACATGTAGAATGCACAGGTCTTTTTTAGACTTTTCTTTGAAGAAAAAAAAAACCCCAGGTTTTTTCTTATTAATTCTTGAAATATAGTGTGATTTAGCAGAGACAGCCAATGTGTAGTGATTTATTTTGTGTTATTCATCGGACATTAGTCAATAAGACTATTAGAAAGTTTCAGAAGTATTTCTGAGTGTGAATTGTCCTAGCTTTAAGACTGTGGAGATGAAATTCATGTGTTTTCACTTCTTAATCTATATAAACCAACATAATTTAAAGTAATAACATTTGAGAGTAATTATAGGCTACCATGAACATTAATTAAACAACAAATTGTAACTTTGAGATCAATTTTTATTTACCTTCATTGAAAATAAAGAATTTAGGCTAATTATCTTTTCTTATCAATGGAACAACCTATAATAATCCTTACATATTAGGTTAAACCAAACTAGAAAGCAATTAAATGTGAGTTCAGCTGCAGCAAGATACGAAATAAACCTTGTAACTTAAAAAAATAAAAACTGGCTAGAGAAAAGCGTATCTACTAAGAAAAGTTCTAAGAATTCACAGTAATAAATACTAGATATTTTTCTTTGATGTTGTCCTTCTGAAATGTAGTAATTATGACATTTGCATCTGCAAAGCACTTTCAAGATGAACTTTTAATGCCAATTAATTGTATTCAGAGGCTAGCAAATACTCATGAGAGTTGTCAGCAAATTCTTTCATAATAACTTTGATACGAGTTGGTTTTAGATCTCAGAGTCTTTTGCCATTAGCTTATTTGAAAACATGAAGTAATGTGTATCATGTCAAATTTAAACCTGTAGGGGTGGAGCAATGGGCTGGGGTGACTGCGCAGTGGTAGGGTGTTTGCCTTGCATGCAGCCAGCCTGGCTGAGCCAGGTTCGATTCCTCCGCCCCTCTCAAAGAGCCCAGCATGCTACTGAGAGTCTATATTCAATATGCCAAACACAGTAACAACAAGTCTCAAAATGGAGATGTTACTGGGCCCGCTCAAGCAAATCAATGAACAACGGGAGTACAGGGGTGGAGCGATAGCACAGCAGGTAGGGCGTTTGCCTTGCACGCAACTGACCCGGATTTGGTTCCTCCACCCCTTGGAGAGCCCGGCAAGCTACCGAAAGTATCCTGCCTGCATGGCAGAGCCTGGCAGCTCCCCATGCCATATTCGATATGCCAAAAACAGTAACAACAAGTCTCACAATGGAGACGTCACTGGTGCCCACTTGAGCAAATCAATGAACAACAGGAGGACAGCGCTACAGTGCTACAGGGTTATACTACTGAGTGCCAGGCTATCTGTTCCTCTGGATTTATACTCTTGTTTTTGGATGATGCATGATCTTAATTTGAATATATACAAGCTAGTGTTGAGATGTGACCCACCAAGGAAATATATAGTGAGAATAGGGTTTATATGTTTTACAGTTACAAACCTAAAATGAGAAGTACCTAAAATGGAATATGTATTATAGTGAGTAACATGGCCAGGCCAGTATAAGGAAGAGGGACGGACAGTATAGTGAATACTGTCACCATACTGACAGTATGGTGATTACTCCACTTTCTAAACTTCTAGTTGCCAGGATGCATGTGGACACAGGGTTGTCTGATTGTCCATGTTTCAGGGAAACCCAGATTCTTAAAGTTTTTAATGGTCTTGCTCAATTTTTAAATGTTGGAAGCTAATCAAACTGAAAATACACATCTTGTGGAATACACAATATGTATCACATGAACTCTATTACTTTGCAAAATCTATCTCAAAAATTAGAAATATGAAGGAAAGTTCCCAAGCCACAAGGTAAAATTATGTTAAATTGAGCGACAAGAAATTTATATATTTTGGGTCACACCCAACTGAGCTCAGGGTTTACTCCTGGCTCTAGGGAATTACATCTGGCAGTGATCAGGAAACATATGAATTGATGTGGATGAAACTGGGATTGATCATGTGCAAGGCAGGTATATTAACCCCTGTACTATCTCTCCGGTCTGGAATTTCTATACTTTTATTTCCTTCTCAGCCATGGATACATCAACACAGTCCCCAAATGCCATGTGCCCGGAACTCCTGGGAAATGCCCTGCAATGGTCTCCCAACAATGACTGTTCTCTAAACTCAGAATGGTTTCACTGAAATATATATATATATATATATATATATATATATATATATATATATATACACACACACACACACATATGTGTGTATGTGTGTGTATGTGTGTATTATTACTAGTTCCTTCTGAGATCTCTCTCCTTAGCTTGCAGATATACAGACTTCTCACTGTATCCTCACATAGGATTTTCTTTTGCATGCTTGTTCCCCTAATATCCATTCATAAGTCCAAATGTCTTCCTCCTGGAAGTACACTGGTTGTATTGAACTAGTCCCACTAAAAGAAACTCATTCAATCTTTATTACTTCTTAAAAGCATTATCTCCAAATACAGTCATGTTTTAAGGCACCAGGAACTGAGATGACAATTTTTGAATTTAGAGAAAGAGTGGGGACAAAATCAAAATTTAGTTATTGAAAAAGTGGTGTGCTGAGAAATTGTATAGTAGCATCTTTTCTGGGAAGAAAAATTCTTAAGTGTGGCATTTGTGAGTTTTTCTAATATAGGCACTCCCACTATGGCTGATTCAGGGAACTTACATGACATCAGATTGATGCATGGGGTGGCATACCATTACACAGCAATTCCACCTTTCATATTTAACTTCAAGGCAGTAGGAAGATGTAAATAATTAGGAGCAAATGAGTTTTGGATCTATATTGCCTTTGTTGTTATATTGTTTTTTAAATAAGATTATTTGACTTATTTTTTCTAATTGATATATTTAACAATCACGATCACGACCACCCTGTTGTTCGTCGATTGCCTCGAGCAGGTGCCAGTAACATCTTCTTCGTCCTAGCCCTGAGATTTTTTTTTTTTAAAGTGCCATATTCAAGGCTTTTTCAGGGTTAGGAGAATGAGACCCATCATTGTTACTGGTATTTGGCATATTGGGTATACCACGGGGAGTTTGCCAGACTCTGCCATGTGGGCATGTTACATTTGGTAGCCTGCCAGTTTGACCGAATTAGGAATGAGATGATAAGATGTTGCGCGGCCGCAAATGCGGCCGTGCGCTTCCAGGAGCTGAGTGTGATAATCTCTGGATCCTGGCCGTTGTTGGAGTTACACGGCAGTTGGTGGGTGTAACTGTCTAGTTACTGGCAGGTCCAGTCCCAAACTGTACAGGCTTGGAGATCTCAGCCCCGGGTCCCACACACCTGGGTTCCTCTGTCAGTTCTTTTATGCGTGAGGCTCATCCAAGTGTGTGGAGAGTGCTCCCAGCATGGCCTTGGCTGGGCCTCGGTGGTCTTCAGCTGTTGGGCCCTGGTGGAGACAGTCAGGCATAGGGTAGGAGACTCTGTCTTGTTCTCTCCCAGGAGCTGAGTGTGATGATCTCTGGATCCTGGCCGTTGTTGGAGTTATACGGCAGTTGGTGGGTGTAACTGTCTAGTTACTGGCAGGTCCAGTCCCAAACTGTGCAGGCTTGGAGATCTCAGCCCCGGGTCCCACACACCTGGGTTCCTCTGTCAGTTCTTTTATGCATGAGGCTCATCCAAGTGTGTGGAGAGTGTTCCCAGCATGGCCTTGGCTGGGCCTCGGTGGTCTTCAGCTGTTGGGCCCTGGTGGAGACAGTCAGGCATAGGGTAGGAGACTCTGTCTTGTTCTCTCCCAGGAGCTGAGTGTGATGGTCTCTGGATCCTGGCCATTGTTTTTTAACAATAAACTTGAAAATAAAATTCTTGAAAATTTAACATTAGGACTCAACAATTAGCACAAAACAGACATAGCATACCACTAAGTCAGGCAGTAAGTAGATCTCTATCTTTAGAAATAGTAAAGTGTGATAGCCTCCTATGAAATTCTAAAGGGAAATTCTTTTGAACATCAGGAGTGACCAGTATATGAGAGCAGATAAGCAGGAAATAATCAACATGAATGAATGAGAGAAGAAATGGAGAGGAACATGGAGACTAAAGAGATAGTACAATGGTTAAGGTTTTTGCCTTGCATAAGGCAAAACCCAATTTGATCCCTGGTACCACATGATCCTCCATAGTTAGCCCTACAGGCTCCAAAACTACTGGTGGAGTGTGGGCAATCCCCAACCTCAGCAACAAGAAAGAGAGAGAGAGAGAGAGAGAGAGAGAGAGAGAGAGAGAGAGGATTCACTTAGATGAGGTAATGGGTAATGAATGAGTGGGGCATAATATATGAATCCTGAGATTTATGTATTTCAAATCCCTACCTTAGTTTTGCCCATACAAACTGGATGATTTGGGGCAACACAACCTCCCTGAGGAAGTTTCTCTTTCAAATACATATCCCAACCATATGAACTCTCAAATATTTCTCCACTCTGTTTCTCTAATTCTCTCTTACATAACTGACTCATCTTTTACATGTTTCTGCCTCTTTAAGACAATTTTAAAAATATTCCAAGGTGAGATGTTTGGCCCTTTTCTAGGTTACTGTCACCCCAATGTTGCACTTTGTGGCAAGTACAGTTCAACTCTGCTGTCTCTAATGGCAACATTTTTATCAATACACCGTTTCCCACTCTCTTGACTCTTAGAGGTAATCATGAGTAACCCATTTGAAGAGCAGGTAGGTGAGCTCTATCAGAAAGGGAACCCCAGAGGGATGCTACTTTTACTTCAGCCATTAGGTTTCAGCATATGCTTTATGATTTGACCACTGCACAACAGGCTGCCTTTTGTTACAGTCTAGAAAGTTTCTTTTGACAGAAAAAAAAATGGAAGTTGTGTTTGCTTAAGAACCTCTCTGGGGCAAAAAAAAAAAAACCCATAGAGCTTTTCATTGGCTCATGGGGTTTTCATGCTGTTCTGAAGATACGCTTTCCAAACCTTCCAGACAGCCATGTGAATAACTGCATGTTGATTAGAGATGAAAATAATCAGATTGCAATGGTTGCTCATTGACTCCCCCGTCTACTTTTTTGTGAGGTGACTCCCCACCTACTTTTCAAAATTCCTTCCCAGCCAGCAGCATCAGTGTTATTAGAAACCCTGTTAGAAATACAAACTTGTAAGCTCTCTATCAGCTGCAGTAAATGATAATATCTGAGCATGGAACCCAAATTTTGCATTTTAATTAGGCTTTGGAATGACTGATTCAGAAATATTCTACTATAACAACCGGGAGGGAGTTGAGTTTTTCTCATTTGTTCATCATAATTTTCACCTTCTTAGGCCAGTGGTTCTTACAGTGATATCCCTGAACTTTTCAGCTCTGGTTCTCTCACAAATTTGGGAGATGAGACTCAAGAGGGAGAGTTATTGCCAAAATATAAATTAAAGGAGTTGGGAAGAGGCAAACAGCCTGATAAACACATCTGTTTTGGATGTAGAAGCTTTGTATATAGAAGAAGAAGAAAATACGGTGAGAGCAAATGATTCTAATAGTGGTTTCTGTGTATACAGAGTGAGAACAGCAGATTTCCAAGGAGCAACTTTTATGTGAAAGAGAGAAAGTTTGGCTTCCCCAGCAGCTCTTCCTGATATGGCCACGCCCACTCTTTTCTTTTCTGGCTGGAGCCCAGTAGAGTTCTCACCACCAGACTAGAGATGGCATTGTTTCCAGTTCTCCAAAGTAAACCCCAGAAAGAGATGCCCTTGGACAGGGTCCCAGTCTGCTATGGAACCTGACTTTAGTTTCACTTTAGCACTCTTTTTTTAATTGGATGGAACTTGTTTGCTCCACAATCAGTTTTTTTTTTTTTATTTTGCACAGGGCAGTTTTACAGAAGATGAAAATGCCTTAGAGATTACCTGCTGGTAATCTGAAAGCTGAGTCTAAAATGAAACCTTCTCCCCCACCTTATTTCCGCACTCATTGCCCCTCCCCGCAAAGAGTTTCTCCCCCCCACCACACACCCACCCCCACACACATTACCTCCTCTGGGACCTATCCTATTAATTGCCTTCTAATTGTCACAAGACTGCAGGTTTACTGTTGTGGACTTTAAGAGCCCAATGACTGATACCTTTCCTCCTTGTGGAAAGCAGAGCAAAACCTAAAATAAAATAGTAAATGCCAGGGATAGACAATAAATTAAATGAATTTGACTTGAGTTTGGCCTAATTCTGACTTGTGTAACTGCCGCAAAACTAGTGACCTGGGAATAAATTCCAAGTGGAAAGTATTTCCAAGTTCCATTTCTGGATAAATGGCCCACCAGAGCCTTTTCCTTGGTCTTCACTGAGCAGCCTTCTTAGATTTTTTTAAAATGTGTGGTCATTGGGGATTTTCCTTTTCTCCGTGTGATTTTGACCCATTTCTCAACCACCTCCCTGATACTCTGAAGCTCCATTTAGCACTCCAGGATACCTGGTGTATTAAAGTGAATCCTCTGAGAGGGCTGGGTCCATAAAGCAGCAAATACGTCATGTGTTGTTCTCAATTCTGCTTTCCATCTTGGGAATGGGCCATCAGGGTCATGCTACTATTTCATCCAAATGAGAAAAGGAAATCAACATGGGAGAAAGGAGAGGGCAGAAATCCCTGAGTTGCATTTAGCTCCCATAGAAGACTGAGTTGAAGAAACCAAACTGGAATGAAAATATCAGCTTGATGATGTATGAAACAGAGTCACTGGATTTGGGGACACATGGAATATGATGTCAGGCAAGATATCACATCGGTCAGTTATATTGTCATTGGAAAAATCTTTATTCCTCAGGAAAACAGATACCTCATGCTCTCAAATTGAGCTTTCACTGGTTAGAGAGGAGTCATGCAGCGTGGCCAAGTAGATTGTATTACTGGTCAATACCTTTCCTATTATTATGTTTCTGGAAAATAATTATTATCTTCTGCTTGAGTCTATGAAAGACTGAAAAACAAATGGAGGGAAAAAACTGTTAACTTATTCAACTTATGTTTTATATCCCATCTTTATTTGTGGTACAGCCATTACTGCTTGCCTAAGATAACTTTGTATCATTTATTTTAAATTGGAAGTGATCCTGAAATTTACTACAAACGAAAAATTGTTGAACATGTAAATATTTTATTCTCTCTTCTTTTATAGGTATTGTTAGGATTTTAAAAGATACTGAGTATCTAGAGATTATAATAACAATGATATTCAAGCTGTTTAACAGATTTTTGAGTGAAGAAAGAAGTCTCAAGGTTAAGTGAGTGAAAGCTTATAATTTGTCTTATGTTATCCCATGCCTCCTCCCAGTGACCAGTACAGTAAACAAACTGGGGCCTAGACAAGTTCAGTTTTTTGCAGTTGGATGGGAACATTCAGTGGTTTGTCCCATAAGCTGGAGGAAGTTCTGTAATTGTCAAGAAAAGCTGTGGTTCATCAAGTGTCTCTGATGAGCTATTTTGGCATGTTTTGGCACTCCCTTGATTTTGCCAAATGTGCTGGTTTCTCTCTCCCTAATTTTACTTTTTGGGTCACACCCGGTGATGCACAGGAGTTACTCCTGGCTTTGCACTCAGGAATTACTCCTGGCGGTGCTCGGGGGACCATATGGGATGCTGAGAATCGAACCCAGGTCAGCCGCATGCAAGGCAAATGCCCTACCCAATGTACTATCGCTCCAGCCCCTCTCCTCCTACTTAAGAGAGCATTAGACTTGAGGTTTTCTTTCTGTTTAATTTTGGTGAATATCACGCAAATGTACACAAATGTTAATTAACTTAAAAAATCAAGCAAAAATATTCTTGCCCCTCTAATAAACTTGCCATCATAAATTATTCTGAGTATTCTTTGAACTGAGATTGTTATTCTAAAGACATCTTCTTAGCCACCTTCTCTCATGAGAATGCGATATCTTTGTTTTTCATTATTTGAAATAGAGTTTCTTCGTTCAGCATCATTGACACAGAGCATGAGCAGTGCTGTGAAGGGCCTGTAAGATAAATATTTAGCATCAATATCTCTCATCAAATACCTGTAGCACCACCTCACACCAAGTTGTACCACCCAGGTATATCACTGTCATTGTCACTGTTCTCCCATTGTTCATCGATTTGCTGGAGTGGGCCCAGTAACATTGTGAGACTTGTTACTGTGTTTGGCATATTGAATATGTCACGGGTAGCTTGCCAGGCTTTGCTGTGCGGACGAGATACTCTTGGTAGCTTGCCAGGCTCTCTGAGAGGGGCAGAGGAATTGAACTCAGATCAGTCATGTCGACCACATGCAAGGCAAATGCCGTACCTGCTGTGCTATCATTCAGCCCAGGTATATCAAATATTGAAAAATTATTTTTACTATAAAAAATATTGCAAGATGTACCAATTGTGTTCCCTGTCCCGGCCCTTCCTTCAGCCCCACCTGGGAGATTATCACAATGTCATTAAGGATGATATCCATCCTCACCTCTGAAACTGCTAGGAAATCAACACAGGGCCCTTCCTAAACTAGTGTAGTTGTCCTTGTCCTGGCCAATAAGATTTTTCTGTTAATTCCCAAAGAAAGAGTTTATAACTATGTTGGAAAAATTAGTCATACTGTTCCCCACCCTTGAAAATGCAAACATTTTTCTAGTATTTAGTATGGATTGAGGGAAGGAAGAAGTAAGAACAGCAAAGCACTGCAGTGAAGGTTAAATAGGTTCACTAGTGGCCTTGCCCTATTGGTCCCAGTTTCCACATAATTGATGGATTCTCTTTCTCTTACCTTTATCTAAAAATTATTATTGAGGTAATGTGATTGGCATACTATTCATATTTGTGTTTCATATTTAGGGACATCATGCGACTGTACCATACCTACCACCAAGGTGCAGAATCCCTTGCCCAAGCACCTTCTGGTCTGCTACGTCCACCTTTTCCATTCCCACCAATTCATAACCTTCATTCTTGTTATCAGAGTGCAAAAGTTTGTTATCATTGTGCTCTCATTTTGTAGTCAGTTACTTGGACTGGTGGTGGAAATAGAACACTCTCTGGACAGACTAGTTTTCATTCGCCACATCTGAGAATATCCACTGTTTGTCTTAGCAAGTACTAAAAACAACCTAAAGAGGCAGTTGCAAATGATCTTATGATTGTTGATCTTATGAGTTATTCCAAGCCAGCCCTTTTTCCAATCTTAGGGGATTAATGTCAATACTGAAAACTAATAATAAGTGGTATAAAACAAAACAAAAAAAAAAACCAAAGAACCAAAAACTGAACCATGATTCAAAAATATATGTGAATCAGGAAAAATACACAAAGTTAATAACTTGATTTTTTAAACATTCATTTTTTTACCTCTTGCTTTTTTTAGGGGAGTATGCGTAGAGGAAATCCCAAGCAGTACTCATGGGACCCTTGTGTCACTCCTGGTGATACAAGACCAACTAGATCTAATGGTTCATGTTTCCCTCTAGTGCCTGGGATGACTGCAAAGGTCACTGCAGAACTCAGAGGTCTCTGGAGCACTCTGCAGTTCACAGGGTCCCCAACGCTAAACCTTGTGGTGCTCAGGGGGGTCATGTGGTTTGGGGGTTTGTCCTAGCACAGATGCATGCCCCTGACCCTGACTGTTGCTGTATACCCAGTCCCAATTTTCTATTCTTAGCAATAATAACTTATTTTAGAGAGATTTTTGTGCTAATTAAAGCCATTAGGAGGAATATTTTCCTCTAAACATCCACACCCATCTACTAACCTTGTAATCAAGGCAGACTATCAATTAACCTAAAATTATTTTCCAAAGAAGCTATTAATAGTGCTATAGTTCACAAATTTACTAATTGTTTCTCTCTGCTACTAATATTAGCTAACTGTGGCCACAATAGCCACCAGTGCAATTGCATTGTAAAAGACATCCGCTGTCATTGAAGTGACTTATTTATCTTAATTAACCCATCATCTGCATGACAGAACTTGCTTGCCTCCCAACTTCCACTTACCTAACACAAGGAAGATAAAGACAATAAAAGCTAATGTCCCTATGACTGTGAACATTAACAACACTTTTTTCCTAAAAGCCAGTTCTAGTCATTAATTGAATTGCCACATAAATGGTGGTAAGTATCTCTTGTTGGTTTATAAAGTTAATCCTATTGCAGGAAGAGACTGGTTTGTTGATTGATTAAGTGGGTCTGATGTGTAGCAGAGGTGAGAATTTTGAGAATGATTACATGTTCAAAAGTGAAGATCTCCTTAAACTGTAATGATATGGCATGATTCCCTTATCAGATTGGCAAAGTTTGATTTTTGGGTCATTGGTAGAATGAGGCAAGTTGTGGGAAAAAAGAAACTTTGCATAATGCAAATGAAAGCATAAATTTGTAAAACACAGGATGTTTCATCAAGGGACAGAGAGTTGGGTTGCCAGAAGCAGAAATTACATTGAACCTACCCTTTATTCTAACAACTTTACTTATGAGAGTTTATCCTACACATCTTCTCATAAAAATATTAGTTTTCAGAAAAATATTATTTCAAGCTTGTGGTACTGGTTCTTTACTGACAATCATACAAAAGAAAACAACTCAGTTATTATGATAGGAAAACCTCATATAACAGAGTACTTTATAAGTCACAGAGCATGAATTATATCTGTTAAATTGACTTGAAGAGCTACTCATCACACCTCAACTTAGGCCACTGCTTCTAACCAATTACATAAATAATTGTTAAATTTTAATGGTTGCCAAGTTACTCACTTTCCTGGGTTTTGGGGACTAATAAAATTTGCTATTTTGTTTTCAAACAAGTATGGTACAGGTTATATTTTTGTTTCATTTAGTAATATTTACTGAGAAGACGCTATTATGAATCTCTAAAGCCTTAAGAAAGGAGTCAGGGAGTGCTTTCCTCCCCCCCCATTTACAATTAGAAAGTAAAAGTAGGAATTATTCATTTATTGTTAAAATAATTTTACCAAATTGGGGTTTGGTATGGAAAGGAGAGGCTGCTATAAGTTTTGAAATGGGGAGTTTATCAGAGGAATTAGATCATGGCTATGAGAGGAACTGGAAAATAAATGTCTGAAAAGGAGGGAGGGTGAATATGAATCTGGGAAGTCACCTGAGAAGAAAGCATCACAAGTCTTCAAACTTCCTGCGTGGGAACCAGACTCTTCCAAAGATGCTCCCACCTTGGATAGTCATTCCCCATCTGTGGGAACCTGATAACATTGTTGAACATCCAGGCTAATAGTCAGGGGAAGAACTAGGTATGAATGAGAGTAAGACAAAACAGAGCTGCTTTCAACCACAAAAGCTTCAGGAAGTGTGACTATTCTTTTGTTTCTACCTTCTGTATCTCAGGTGAATTGTTCTTGAACAATCATAATCTGGATCCAAATAGAGGAAGGAATTCTGCTTAGCTATTTGATTCAGTAAAAAATACCATAGTAATTCTATTAAATCACATTTATTCAAAAATATTTAACTATATACTCGTAGACTTCTTTTTTGTTTGTTTGTTTTTTGGGTCACACCCGGCAATGTACAGGGGTTACTCCTGGCTCTGCACTGAGAAATTACTCCTGGAAGTGCTCAGGAGACCATATGGGATGATGGGAATCGAACCCGGGTCGGCCGCCTGCAAGGCATATGCCCTACCCGCTGTGCTATCACTCCAAGCCCCAACACTCCTAAACTTCTTATAATGAAGTATGAGGATACAGTTTAAATCTTTATGAAGTATGTGTTTCAAGATTATTGGTTATCAGAAACTTTGTAATGCTAATGTTGTAGGATGCATTCACCCTTTTTTAGGTCTTGTACAGCCCTGAGAGAGTATTTTTGAGACATCTCCACTCTTGTTGCTCATGGAGGCTAGATATGTCGGGAGAACCAGAGATCTGCAGTTTGGAAGTTATTAGGCAGAATAGCTTAAAATGCAGTGCCTAGGAAAATATAAAGATGCCAGTAGGCATATGAAAAAGGATTGATCATCATTTAATATCAGGGACATGTAAAAAAAGCACCATTGAGAATGGCATATTTCAAAAGGACCAGAAACCACTAGTATTATTGGGTTGGACTGGAAAAAATAACCCTCATTTGCTGTTGGCGGCAGTGTCATCTTGTTCAGTCCATATGGAAAACAGTGTAGAGATTCCTTAAAATTAAGGGCCGGAGACATGTGATCTTCTGATGGCTCCCCTCTCTTTGAGTGATCCCTTGACCCAAGGCCATTATCATTTCACAGGATATATATACATATATATATATATATATATATATATATATATATTTCTTGTAAGTGAGAAAGTATTGACAACCAAGAATGATAAAGATACTATAACTTATGGAACTCTTATCATATGCCAGATAGTAAGCTAATTGCTTATACATCTAATTTTTTTTTTATCTAATTCTCTCAGCCTTCCAAGTTAGAAACTGTTTACATCTTATGGATAAAAAGCTGATATTGAGGAGTTACAGACCTTCCTTGAGAGGAGAGAGGATGTGATGCCAGTAGCATGTGTACAGGATACCAAACTCTAAGATGATAGCCTGGGCTCATCAATGGAGACACAAAATTTTCCTGAATAGACAAGCATGTAGCTTCAGCTCTTTGAAACCTATTGGCTCTGTTACAAACATTCAGCTGTGCCCTTGGAGTGTGAAAGTATTCAGAGATATATGGAGTGTGAAAGTAACCAAAGAGAATGATAGTGAGGGCGGAATGCCACAATAACTTTATACCAACAACAGATAGTTGCAGGATTGAAATTGAAGTCTATAATTTTTGAACCACTGATGTATGTAGTTGTTGGATATCAGTGACTAGACAGCAAACGATTGTCATAAATTCAATAACTGAGTGACAAATGGCCCTGGGTGTAGTGGGTATAATGATATTGTCCTTTACATGATCATACTACATAGTAGCACTGTCCTCCTGTTGTTCATCAATTTGCTCGAGCAGGCACCAGTAACGTCACCATTGTGAGACTTGTTGTTACTGTTTTTGGCATATCAAATACACCGTGGGGAGCTTGCCAGGCTCTGCCATGAGGGCGGGATACTCTCGGTAGTTTGCTAGGCTCCTTGAGAGGGATGGATGAATCGAACCTGGGTCAGCCATGTGCAAGGCAAACACCTTACCCGCTGTGCTATCGCTCCAGCCCATATTACATAGTATCCTATAAAATTGCTGTTTGCAAAATATTGGGAATTTCAGGTGGCTCCACTCAAATGCTGTGCCAATCCGTGGATAGAAATTGACTAGTCATTTATTTGGAATTCTTTTTATAGTACTAAATATTGATTGGGGCTTCTTTTCTTTGAAAAAAATTATTGAATTTCTTTTTTTTAAATGTACTTATTGAATCACCATGAAAACAGTTACAAAGCTTTCATGTTTGAGTCTCAGTCATAATGATAAAACACCTATCCCTTCACCAGTGCACATTTTCCACCACCAAAACCCCCAGTATATCCCCCATCCCACCCCTACCCCTACCTGTATGGCAGATAATTTTCACATTACTCTCTCTCTCTAAAGGTAAAGGCCCTCCTGTTGATCATCGATTTGCTCGAGCGGGCCCAGTAATGTCTCCATTGGAGACTTTGTTGTTACTGTGTCTGGCATATCGAATACTCTCGGTAGCTTGCCGGGCTGGAGCGATAGCACAGCGGGTAGGGCGTTCGCCTTACACGCGGCCAACATGGCTGACCCGAGTTCGATTCCTCCGCCCCTCTCGGAGAGCCCGGCAAGCTACCGAGAGTATTCAATATACCAGACACAGTAACAACAAAGTCTCCAATGGAGACGTTACTGGGCCCGCTTGAGCAAATCGACGATCAACGGGAGGGCCTTTACCTTTTACCTTTACTCTCTCTCTCTACTTGGATTACATTCAATATTTTGATACCAGTCCCATCATTATTATTTGGAAATTTCCCCCAACACTCAGACCTGCCAAAAAAGTCAACATTAGACAATTTGTTTTCTATTGCTGGTTATGAATAGCATATGATATCACGTGACTGCTCTCGTGGCCACACGATCTTGAAATTCTAAAATTTTAACAATTATATCTGGAAAGATTTCTGTCAAGAGCCGCTCAGTTCCAAGATTCATTTGTGTGTCTCTGGGATCATGACCATTATGGAGCTTAATAAGTGTCGGGGGGGGGGGGGTATTTGTGGACGGAATCTCAGGATTCAGTCGAGGTCGGGGGGGGAGAAGGACCGGCTCCTCCCCTATCCTGTGAGACCCAGTGTGTGTCATCACTGCTGGCCCATACCTGTATTTTCCAATGAGATCTGGAATATGATGGCTGCCCAGCTTCCCAGAGAATAGGCAGAAGGATGTCTGCAGTGGCCCAGCGAAGGTGGCCTAATGCAAAGTTTGGAGGCATTTCTGCCGAGAGCCTCTCAGTTCCGAGATTCCTTTGTGTGTCTCTGGGATCATGACCGTTATGGATCTTAATACGTAGCTGGGGGTGGGTGTGGGGGGGGGTTGGGTGACATTTCAGGGTCCCATCGGAGTGGGGGAAATCCTTGAACTTCTAGCTATGGGGCAAAGGAGAAATTAACACCAAAACCACTTGTAGAAAATAAGCAGTGCATCCTCACTTTACAGCAGCTAGAGGAGAAACATCTTTAGTGTCATGTAGAACTAAGTTTGAGAGACAGTATAGAATATGTGTAAAATCATATCACTCATCAGTTAGGCCATGAGGTAAACTTTGAAATCATGTGGTTTGGGCCCATAGCCCAAGCTGGCTACATTTCATCATCTCCATTTTTGTCTGGGCTTTCTATTCTGAATTTGCATCTACTAAAGATATGTAACCATGCCCACAGGTCTTTGTTTCATTTATATAGGCATACTTTCTACTTTATTTATCAGGGTCTATGGTGTTCCAGTCCCTGGGAATATGATGCTAAGTAAGAGTGAAATATAAACCTGGAAATTAGGTGTCTGTGGGAGAGACTGCAAACATCTCTAAGCGATGAAATCCCCCCAGCCAGCTACCCAGACCTCAGACTCTGTGGTCCCAAGAGAACAAAATCATAGTGCCAAAGCATGAACCGTCTGTGTGTAGAACAGTGGGATTGCAGGATGTGAGAAAGACTTCACTACCAGCAACACAGCCAACTGACTCCCAAGCGTGCTTATTTGTGTTCAGGGAAGGTTGTGAGGATCCAGCCAGATTCCTTGGTTTTCTTTGGTGTCCTTTCCAAGAGTTACATTCTCCTGCCTTATAAAGCTGAGCTTTGTCTTCAATCCTGTGCAGCTTTCCAGGTCATGTAGGAGAGGTGTCAGGTACACTCCGAGAAAATAGGGATTTACAAAAGTTGGAGTGTGTCATGGTTTTATTTTCCCACCTTTCAAATTACTGCTGGCTCTAAAAGAGTCAAGAACTCAAACTTGCCTGAACTCTTCAACACCTCTCCAAATTCAACAAAACTGACATTTATAGCTTCGTTGAAGCGGAGACATGGCATTTGGCTTTAGATTGTTTGGACTGTAGAGTGTCAGTATAAATAGCTTTGATTGACTTTTGTATCGTGCACATCTGGAAGCAATTTATGGCATTCCAGCTAGATTAAAGCGCGTTTTAAAGGAATTTCACCAGCTCTTTTTTTTTTCCTGTTGGCCATGGTGAATAAAGTTTCAAAGAAGGTTTAGCTGCTGGTCTTAATGTAGACTGTGGTGAAGTCAAATTCAGGGCAAATGTAAGGGGGGCAGGAGGGAAATGGAGGAGGGAGGTTTGTTTTGCCCGAGAGCTAAACACAGAAGTGACTTTTCCTCTATTGTTGTTTTCACACTAAAATGAGAGCGAAAACAACAGACATCAGAAAAAGGCTATCGCTCGAGAAAAAACAGGAACTAACTTATTTTTAAAGAGAAGAATGGATTGACCGTGCAGGGGTGAAAAGAGTGAAGTTTGTGTCACTTGGCTCAGGGTCTAGAATGGCTTGGAAGAAGCATGAACATTGACTTTCATTTATGAGCTATGAATTGTGGTGTGCATGTAGCAAGTACTGAAAGAATACCTGCAATGGGCTGGGTGAGGGTGAGCAGAGATAACTCATTACCCTCAGGGGGTGGACCCTGCAGAGGATCAGAAAGACACTGCATGGTGAATAGCCCTGCACCTTATTTCCTTCCCCTCTGATTAATATACAGTGGCACATAGCTGAGCTAGGGAGTGCCATGTGGACTTAGAAGGATGAGGAAAGGCTTTCTTAAAAAAAAATGTGAAACTTGACACAAGACAGAAAAGGGTAGTACTTAGCCAGTGGACAAGAGTTAACACAGCATTTTGCTTCGGAAGGGGTCAGCAGCAGGGAGGGCACTTGTCAAACTCCTAAAGATGGTGAGGAACTACAAAGAGGAGGTATTTTCCCACCTAAGACATGGGAAGCATTAGGCTCAACTGGGCTATAAACCTAGCTAATTTCATTAAGCTTTTGACTTTTAAGCATCTTGATTTTCAAGCATATCCAACCTTAGTAGCCGCTTATTCCTTTATCACTTATGGTCATCATATCCAAACACATAACACTTCTGAACCTCAGTTTCCCCGTATTTGTGATGAGGAATTGGGTAAGTCTCTGTGAATTGACCCTGCTGGAAAGCTAAGGAGACTATGCAAAAATAAGGTTGTATACAACATAAGACTAGTTATATCTTATGAGTAGGGTGGAAATGCTGCCATTGTAGGCATTTAAAGATGAAATTTCTCCAATGGAAAATGTGGGAAAGAGAGAGCAAAACCTTTATGGGAATGTACCTGAGAGTTTCTCAGATAAAAAAGTGAAATATCCATGATTAAATCAGACTTGCACTCTTGGAGAGAACAGCCCTGCACATTGTTAGAGCTCTAATATATAGGTCATTGTGGTCTTTCTTTTTCTTTTTGTTGCTGAAGGGAAAATGATGAAGTGATGCCAAGAAAGTGGCAAATTGCCCTAAAAATCACATAAAAGTGCAATTTAGCACACACAGTTCTCCTAAAGAAAACCACCTTTGTTTCATTATTAGCTTCCCAGGGATTTCTTTCCTTGGTTGGCATTTAAGTGTGGAAACTTGTCCCTTTTTTTCTTAACATAATGAGACAGTTCTTGTGTTTTAAGAACAATAGAAAAAGGCATGAAGAGTGATCGATACATTACTTGAGATTTATTAACTACCAACCAGAGCCTTATTGCCAACCTCTGGGTATGATTTGGAAAGACAAGGAGGCATAAACCTCTGTTGTTTTAAGTAAAAATAGAAAGAAATCTAATCTCTGAGACCATAGGATGAAAAATGTTCTACTAGGGATTTGCTTTGCCTTTTCTCCCCTAATTCTGGTTCAGGCTTTGACAAAGGAGCAGATACTTTGCTTAAAAGGTTTGAACTAAGAGGAAGGTAAACTCTGAAGTTATTTGTTGACATAATTTCTGGCAGTATTTTCTCAGCTTCTGTTTCAGTTGTCTTTCCACTTGTCTGTACAGGCTTGACGAAAATACATCAAAATAAAGCTGTGCTAATGTGATCACATATCATATTTCATGCACTCTGAATTTGATTAGAAGGATCCATCTGAGACAAAGCAGGGTGAGGCAGGGAGAAGTATGAAACTAGGAATGTTGAGCCCTGTTGAAGTAGCAGGAAATGGTTGGAGTTGAGACCAAACCTTAATGGAAAACGGGCTATGCATTCAGTGAGACAGCACTGGGACAGATCAGTAAAGCCTCTTTATTATGTTGATGAAAAAGATATTCTGTGAAAGCCAGGTCAGAGAGAGTTTGTGGCTCAAATGGTACATTGGCAAATATAGTCTTTTAATTCAATAGTATTTATTAAGTATCTCCAGGTGAAGAGAATCTTTTTCAAGCAATGGTAACATAGAAGTGAGGAAACATGATTGATTGTGAAGTTCACACTTTAGGTGGACAGGGATTTTTAAGTAACTAAGCATACAGAGGATTATATTCTAATTATCTAATGCATTATTGAAAGTTATGGAAAGTTAAGAAACCATTTGGGGATGAAAGCTGAGATCTAAAGTATGAGAAGCTGTTTTCTTTGCTTTTTTCATTCTGGTTAATTTGGAGGTCACTTTGGGGATCATGGAAGATGATTTTGGCTTCCTGAGTCTTGTTACTGTTAGGAGTCCCCCAGACTGAAAAAAGTTCCAGTACAACTGTAGGATTGCTGTTGGAGAAAAGAGCAAAATCTGGTGGTCTTCTTGCACACTTTAAAATTAGATGTGGTTGAAGGGAAAGTTAATTATATATCGGCTTTTTAGCTGGATGGAAGACAATATGACCTGGAAGATTTAGATAGAAAGTGAGAGAAAGGCAGCCACTCAGAGAAAGCTTTTACTTAGCTCAGTAAAGAGAGAGATATTACTAGGGAAAATGAACTGATTGGTGACATTTCCCTGAGGTCCTCAAGGTAAGCCCACTGGCCAGGCCAGGGGGCATTATGGTAATAAAGGTCACATGTATTTTTTTATTTTCTGGTCTGAAATGTGGTGGAAGCAGTGAGAAAAGCATTCTGTCAGTAGAGACAAAATGAAGTGGAAAAACAGTTAAGCTCTTCAGGGAACAAATTATTCAGTTTGAATGTTTCTGTGGTGATGGAATTGAGACATGATATTTAGTCTTCTCTTGAGCCTTTTTAAATACTGCCCTTGGATTCTCCAATGTTTCAATATATTTGCATCAGGTTTGAGTTAAGGTGAAACCAATAGAAATATTTTGTGGTAGAGAGGAGGGAATCTAATGGCTTCTTTTACATCATGACTGACAGAATGAGTGGAATCAGTCACTGACATTAGAGTTTGCAACAAAACTTTGTATGAAACCCTTTGATGTTACAAAGCACGTTTTTCCTGGCCATTGGTTCACCAGAGATTTAAAACAATCCTAGGAGGTAAGTGAGTCTGTGATCTATCCTGTAAACCTTGCTTGGATTTAAAGTCATTCACTGTTCAAATGTGAGCTCATGAGGGAAGAAGTTTTGGCCTTCCAATTTGCTTTCACCAACATCCAGAGATAGAGAAAAAAATAGAATAAACAAAAAAAATTAATAAATACCTACTAAAAGGATTGAATGATGGAAATTATGTTATGAATTTTCTTGTATTTGAAGGTTTAAAAGTGTTTTAAAGTTGGAGGGAGGATGAGGACAGTGGATTTATTGGTTGATATATATTGCTATCTGATATTTAAAATTAATATCTGTGTACTTATAAATCTCATATTTAGTTCTGGATCTACTAATTTTCTGTAAGGCCAGAGAGATGGCCCTGACCCAAGTTGTACATTCCCCCCCTATAAAATGAATCTCTCTTGCCACTCTAACTTCTATGCGGTGTTGATTTTTCTACGGATATATTTTCTACAAATAGCTTTCAAGATTACCATTTGGAAATGTTCATATTGAAATCTTTGAACACCTTTACTAAGAGTTGCATCAGAAAGTTTGCAGAGTAGTATCTGTGGATTAGTCTCTCAAATCTTTATATTCTGTTCTTTTCCCCCAGTCCAAATAACTTGCCTCACATCCTTAGAGAGGGAGAAACAATACTCAGAATATAGCTGAGAGGGAGGACATATGACAAAATAAAAGATATCACTCTTGTCCTCCTACAAAATGTAGAAGATAAAGATTTATGGCCTGACACATGGCTCTTCAGCTAAGATTTCTTAAATCTCTGCTTCTTTCCTTTGGATTATTCATTTATCTTCAAAATGATAATTTTTGAGAATAGCAGTTGTGCCTTTCCCAACTCCAGCCCCCAATTGACTTAAAATAAACAAATAAATAGCTGAAGATAGTGTTGCTGCAAAAATCAGGAAAAAATAAATGTGTTAAGTAAAAGTTATAATATAGAATACATGAAACAGAGAAAAGCAACCAATTGAAAAGCTTGATTTGTTTGAATTGATGATTCAAGTAATGGTTCAGATTCATAAGGCATCTGCTCCTAAGGATAAAGCAGGGAATGAAACTCTCATCTATCTTGTTTCCCAAAGTGTGGTAATGTAGATAGTACACTCTTGTCTTAGAAAAAATTTAAATACTACCCACTGTGCTCCTACAAATTGATGTTCCAAATTAAAAAAAAAGTTATTCATGTTAAATCTAATCTTAACTGCTGGCAATGATTTTTAATCTATTTACATTGCATGGTCAAAGGAGACCTCATAACCCCTCCTTATTTGCCCACAGATCTACTCATTTAAGACATATGATACTACATTGTTTATGGAAGGCATTGGAAATGTCTATTAAGTGTTGAAACTATGCCCAACCAGAATAAGTGGCTATTGTCTCACTCAAATTTCTAGAATGTTATTTCAACACCCAGTGGGTTCAGGCTGTATAATTTTTTTGCATAATGCATTCTAGTCTGTTCTTGATCCTCTCCACAAAAACTTGAGCTAAGCCTTGCTTGGTTATTTGAAGACATACTTCATAGATCATACTAGAGAAAAGACATTACATCCAGGCAAAGAATTGATTGTGATGGCTTGACATGAATGTGTCACATTGGGAACTCTGAGGATGCCAATTCATAACTACCAAGTACTATTTAACACAAGGTAACAATGTAATCCTCTATATGATTGTTTAGTGAATGTTCATACTCCCCTAGATTGTGAGCCCAAGGATCATTTTTTGTCCCTCACTACCATCTCCATGATATGACAACATGTTCTTAATTTTGGAATCATTGTATTGCTTATAAATATAATGCATTGTAATCTTCTTCTAATGCCTCAGTCTCAACAGATTAAAATGGTAGAAACTAAAAAGTAATTTTATGAATGGTGTATACTGTCATAATATGATGTGAAGGTAGGTAGGAGATTGACCATCAGAAACCATTGTGATAAACTTAAGCATCTACCTTGCTCTTTCTCAAACCCTATTATTTTCCCATGTCCTTTTTTATGGCATCAGATATCTTCTAATACTTCAGCCTTCACAGATTAAAATGATAGAAACTAAAAAGTAATTTTATGAATGGTGTGTACTGTCATGATATGTTTCTGAAGGTAGGTAGGAGATTGGCCATCAGAAACCATTGTGGTAAACTTAGGCAGCTACCTTGCTCTTTCTCAAATCCTATTATTTTCTTTTGTCCTTTTTCATGTTTTTAACTCTCCCCAAACATGTTTTGACAAATTTTCATTCAAACACTGTTTGGAATCCATTTCTTTAATATTGAATTAACTAACTGTAGTTCTATGGCATAATTTTTGAGCAGTTACATTAAATGTGTATCTGGTCATTCTTAACAGACTTGTTTTTACATGGGCTACATCAAATTTGCATTCTCACACCAGAAACTCATTTATTAGTGGTAATAAATACAGCCAGCAACAGGCCAAGCACACTTCAGAGGCTTGTAACCTGAGAATGGTCAGAGTAGATGTGATATGTAATGTGTGTATTTTTTTTAATAACATCAAACAAAAAACCTGCTTTCAACAGAGCTTGGAACTGAATCAAGAAAGAAAGAAAGAAAGAAAGAAAGAAAGAAAGAAAGAAAGAAAGAAAGAAAGAAAGAAGGAAAGAAGGAAAGAGAGAGAGAGGGAGGGAGGGAGGGAGGGAAGGAAGGAAGGAAGGAAGGAAGGAAGGAAGGAAGGAAGGAAGGAAGGAAGGAAGGAAGGAAAAAAAAGAAAGAAAAGAAAGAAAAGAAGAGAAAGGAAAAAGGGGGAGAGAGATAGAAAAGAGAAATCTGAGTGATGTATTAATAGATTCAATAGATCTCTTTTTCCAGAAAGAAAGCTTATTTCTACCATGCAGTTTAGAGAAAAGGAAGGAAAAGTAGGCGTCACAGATCTTTCTTTTTAAATAAATATTTATAATTACCTCAAGATGACTTCTATCTGAATAGCACATTAGACTTCATAATCGAAGGCAGCCTTGCATGATTTTTATGACCATTCTGTATGCTCCTTGAGATGCAAAGAGGTTCACCCCAGGTCAGAAAAGGATAGGAAACCTCAAGACCCGAGAAAGAGGTTAGACATTTGCAATAAAGAGCAATTGTTCCATGAATATGGGTGAGAATTAATAGCACTTTAGTTTGTGGCTCAGGAGGAAATGTGTGGTTGGGGCTGTTCAGAATCCTCCTCAATGACCCTAATGGAAACCATGTGTATAAGGATGTGGCATGCAGGCCCTTCAACCAAGGTGCTGAGACTCTGCAGACCCCTCAGCCTTTCCCCTTCTTTTCTTTATTTTTTTTTTCAGTTAGTCTCAGTCCAGTGAAATACTTGAAAAGAAAATGAATCAACTGAAGGTAAATAAATTTGAGGAACAATTTCAACAACCAAATCTTTGGCGGTCATTTCTCAATAGGTTTCTTTTCCTCTTTAACCCAGCATCTTGGATTTGATGTCTCATTGCTTGTCCTATCTCATGTTAAAGGACGAATGAATGACAAATGTTTTCACTTAGGTGTGAAATTTAAAACTGTTGGCTTCACAAACCCAGAGATTAAAACAGTGGTTGCCAAGGATAAGGGTGTATGATTATGGGAGCCTGATGGTCAAAGGGTACAAATGTTAAGTTATAAGATGAGTAAGTTCTGGGAAACTGATATAATAGCATGATGACTAGTTCATGTAACTCTAACATAGACTTAAAATTTTCTGAGAGAGTAAACCAGAGATACTCTTTTGATAACAAGAAAAACTTCCCTGTGAATGATAATTATCTTCAATGTTGCACATAAATACACATAAATACTATGTGTATTTATAATATATAACCTAAAAAATTCACATTATACAACCTAAATTTATGCCATTTTTATTTGTCAGTCATACTCAATAAAGCAGAGACAAAGATATAACAAAATGAATAACAGTTATAATTATAAATCTTTATATAATTTTTACATCAATAACTTAATCCCAACTTTGGCAAAGTTTTAGAAATTGGACTTACTTCAAGTTTTCTAAGTGTGAGACAGCAACATAATTAGGTGTGCTTACTATGGTATCATTGGTTCCAACATTCTATAATACTTACACTCACACATACATGCATATGCTTATGCATACTCTTTATTGACTCTAATTAGAACAATGAATGCAAGGAAGGAAGTAAAGGCTATTTTTATAGACAGTAGGGGTCCAACTAATCTTTGAGTTCTTCCTTATTGGGTAATACTATAGGAATTGAGACTATAATTGTGCATCAATGCTTCATAGACTAGGATCCACAGTATGATGCTAGCATATATCTAGAATATAATGAAATCTCAAAATATATTCAGGGAATAGAATGCATTGTTTCTCTTTCATTTCTATAGTTTCTATAAAATTATTAATATTCAACTTTTTGTAGAATTAAGAAATCATAAATTGTGTTTTCTTTCTAATGTTACTAAAATATGTGAGTGCACAAAATTTCTTTCTAAAGAATGGGTCTGAAAGAAGTGCTTTCATAAGGCCCATCTGGGAATCTTTCTTTTTTAGTTTTTTTGTTGTTGTTGTTTGTTTGTTTGTTTGTTTGGTATTTTTTGTTTTTGTTGTTTAGTTTTTTGGGAAAGCACATCCAGTGATTCTCAGACCAGAGATTGTTCCCAGGGCCTTGCATATGGAAGCATACTCTATCACTAAGCCATATTTCCAATGAATAGTTTATAAAAACCATCAACATTTCCATTAAAGTAGTTATCCAAGTGCTATTATTCATCTACCTGGAAAATGGTCAAAAGTCAATGACTTCTGAAAGACAAAGTTCGAAAATATGTTAAGTCTAGTTTTATGGTTCCAAGGGACTTGAGAGAAGAGGATAAAATAGGTCAAAAGTGATTTTTTAAAAAACGACTGATGTAAAAGTGGGGATATGCACAAGTGGAGTATCTCCTTATGAAAACAACTTTTCTAGCTGTATATTTCATTTAGAAGGAGTATTAACATTTCAATCTGGAAAGAGAGTGAGGTATACATTTTTATTCATAGGTCAGTAGTTGTCTAGGATACTCTCATTTATTTTTTGCCTAATTAATGGAATTGAGGAAGATTATGGATCCATGATGAGGCGGAAGAATGCAGATCTCTTTCTGAGAGAAAAAGCAGGGTAACTATTGTTATCTGAGAGGTTAAAGTTAATGGACAGCTCATTGGCTCCCTTCCAGACATTCAAAGTTAGAGCTGCCTCCCACCAGGGAGTGTACTATTTCTCTGTGTTCATTGTTTGGGGCCTCTGTTTGTGTTCAACTGTCAAAACAACTCAGTGTTGCTACTTCTACTACAGTGTGTGTGTGATAGGGTTTATGTACCAGAAGAGTCAGACTTGACTGAACAGACTTATTTTCTTCTGACACAGATGAAACATTTTTAAAACATGAGTTGACTCTATGGAACATAAAATTTATTGTCAAGGATGCAAATTAATAATTACTTTAGTACATTACAAGCATTACTAGGTCCAGCTGCACTAATAAAGCTTCTGACATTCTTTAGGTTCACTGTGCTTATAGCACGAAAATAAAATTTAATGTAGCCTTTTTTCTGAAAATGTATTAATGAATATGAACTAGAGAGAACAGTTCTAAACACAGCTGAATTATAAAGATGATTTAGTATCGTATCCTACATTGGAAAATGTCTTGATCAAATATAATATTGATTAAACCTAGCAGTTCAATAGCTTGGATAAATATATGTTGCTTTTTATTTTAAATCTATCATATCCAGAGCATAGGCCAACATGTTGGCTGTGTAAATCATGAGATCTGCCCAACACTTTGGACTCCAGGCAAGAAAGAGGCCCTCATAAATACTGTGTTCCTGGGTGCAGATGGGAAACTGGCAGAAAGTGCTCAGGAAAGACTGAAGAGAAAACTGTTGTGCCTCTTGGTTGCTGAGCACCCCCTTTGGAAATACAGTGAAACTGATGCTCTCATAGTACTGTATGACTTTCTTGCATATTCCTTTTAGAAAAGAAGAAAAGAAATTTGAAAAGGAAGTTTGTTAAATTATTTTCTGAGTGATAAACTATAACATGTGGGAGATTTTGGAATCTGGAAGATAAGAATCTCCAGTGTATGTTAGTCTTTTATTGGGATATGAGAAAATAACACTTTTATTAGTATTTAGGTTTTAACCAAATGTCAATTGAACTTTGCTACTGGGAAATATAATTAACAAACAAATGCACATATATTGAAAATGCTGTAGATTTACTTTTTCACTGATAAAATTTAACCATTGCCCTTCTGGCTCAGAACATATATTTCCTTGAATGAAGCAGAGAAAATCTGCCTCATTTATCTACTTGATATATAGAATGCTATATTTTTCCAGATTTCTTTGCTGTGTATTATCAGACCACCACCCTTATCACCAAAACCTCCAGTGACTCTAGTGATGAAAGATAATATTATTCTAACTTCAAAAAATATATATGTTATTCTGAGTTCTCCTTCACTTTTAAAGACATCTGGAGGAATTTCAGCTCTGAGCTTTACAGATTACTTACTGAAAAGAGCCTGGGAGTTATTGCTATCCATTGGGTAATTAGGTAGTTCCAAAGAAAATAATAAAACTATTTTGTGCCTGGGAGATTAGAATGGCACACAGTGACTCATATTAGTCAGCTGAGTAATTATGTAATTACAAAAGAAGGGGAAGAAAACCCTTCAGATTGTTTTTCCTAAGAGGCCCTTTTGGAAGCGTTCCAGCCCATCAGGTACTTATGTAATTAGGTCGGGGGCGCAATCCATAAGGAATGACTGGTGGGGGGGTGGGTGTTAATTTTAAAAATGTTTATGTGAAAGAAACCAGCGCAAGAAGAAAAAAGAAGCATGTTTTTAATGATTCACCCAGCTTATATCTACTATATTGGATGCGTAGCAAACATTAAGGAAAATGGTATTTCACAGTGACATGTGGACATGGGCAAAATATAATAAAGGGCTAGGGCATCTTTTGAAGTAATTACCACTATTTCCTAAGCCTATGCTTGTGTTTTTTCCCATTCTCCCTGTGTAGTGGCCCTGCTTCCATTTTCAATATTTCTGAAGATATATAAACTGAGAGGTTTAAATAATTTGAAACTTCCTGTTCTGTGTTTTAGTACTGACTCTGCCATTACAACATACTCTCTCCTAATTTTTCTTAAGTTAGTTATGAAGTTTGTTTTACTTCTGTTGATCATTCTGTCTCTTCATTCTGTATAAATATCATCTATAGAATGAAAAACATTGGGTTGAAAATGGGTAACTTGAGAGATCAAAATTACCAGTTTGGATTTTCTGTATGTTTGATTTGAAAAATTGTACTTTTCAGAATCCTTTATAAAAAGTAGCCCTACTCCCTAATATATAATATCCCAATTAAATGTACTCCATTTACCCATTTTATTGTATGCCAGTAAAATCAGAGTATTGATATTTTGAAGGACAATTTTTTTCTATTTTTATACATTTTATTTTCATGAAGTAGTTCACAATAGTTCATTACAAATAATATTCAAACACCCACCCTACCAGTGAGCATTTTCCCCACCACAATAAGAGGGAAGTGTGTGAAGGTTGTTGTATTTCATTCTGCAGTCATTTAAACCCATACATAAGAGAATACGAGCATGTATATTAAAATCAAACAAATGTGCGCTACTTTAGGTACATCAGTGGGCTAGAGTATAAGAGGTCATGTGGCCCTGAATGAGGTCAGGTGCTCCAGGAAATACTGCATTGCTCTCTTCCAGGAGCTTTGTTTTATAGCCTCTGGATCTTGGTCATTGATGAGATTACATGGTGTGTTGGGGGGGGGGTCAGTTTCTGGGTGTGACTGCCAAGCTCCTGGAAAACTGGGGAGCTGGGTGGCTGGGTGGAGGAGACCCAATCCCAATCTGAGCAGGCTTGGAGATCTCAGCCATGGGTCCCGCATACCTGAGTTCTTCTGCCGGTTTCTTTTGAAGAAAAATATTGTTATATTGTCAACTTTCTTATTCATTGAACAATATTTGGCTGCATATTCACTCAAGTTTTTTTAATGTTGATAATTGTGTCTACATTTAAGAGACATACTTCATATGTCGTGGTCGGTTAATCTTTATGGTAGCAAACTACAAGATTCTCCAAACAAAGACACTTAGTTTTAGATTCCTTTGCTCTATTGGTTGCTATGATTCATTTAGCCATGTTTTTATGGTTTCATGAGATTGAAAATATCTGCAGAGAAATTCAAGTCATTACTTTAAACAGACTTTTTAGAGTCAACTAATGACAAAGTTGTACCTAGTACATATAATCAGACAAAATTTTCTGCTGATATATGCATCAGGCCAAATTGAATTGTCTTAAAATACGTAGTATGATCTCATTAGGGGCACCTGTGGAAGGAGTTAGAAAAAGGAAGTTGATTTGGAAAAGTGGGTTGAGGCTCATGAAGAGATCAGTCTATCTTCTAACTCTAGACAAATCTTCCTTTTTCCACTACAGGCTCTACCATTCATTCAATTTGAGTCAAAAAATTGTCAGCAGTCTGCTAACTAATGATTTATAGTTTTAAGAATTTCAGCATTGAATTTATTGAACTATGTATAATTTAGGCAACAATTTCCCCATTTAATCCTTTTTCCAATCAAAACCCTTATAATGGAAATAGTGGACACTTCTGAGAAAGGCTATGACATTCATGAAGGCTTGAGTATATACTTGAAACATATTAGCTCCATGCATCTATTTATGTAGCAAGCTTCTTTAAGTAGGTTAAGAATTAAGGCTTATTATTTTAAGATTGTCATCTTCACTATGGGTTTTCAGGCACAAATCAATGGTGATTTATGGGTTGATTTCCCATAATTACTATGCCAGGTTTTTTTTTTTTAATTAGGAACTGACTACTTTCCTGAATCTTTTCAGTTAATAAATTTTTGGAACTGTGATATTTTTTAGAAGTAAATACAGTTCCCTTTACAAAGACTCCAGAGCCTGCAAAGGGGAAAGTGTGTAGAAAGGTAATTGATTGTGAGTATGTGATGAGTACTCTAATCAAGTCATTAGAAAGTACCATTCACTGTTTGGGAAAGTAAATTTCATGATAGGATGAGCATTTACTCTGATTCTGATTAAGAGTATTCCTGGTAGGTGAGGAAGGATATTTCAGAGAGAAAAGGAGTATGCCAACCCTATATAAATGGCACAGCAGGGCTCCAGAGTTTCATGGTACAACTCCTAAATGATATGTGAGAGAATTAAACCTAGTCTACTCTAACTGTTCTCAAACTGTGGCCGTGGAAAGGAGTCTGACAAGTAGCATGTCCACTTTCACAGGCTAAGTCTTCCCTGGGCCCAAAATCATTATAAAACAGTTATAAAGCAAATAAAATGTGTCCTGAGGATAAATCCTAAATATAAGATTTTCAAATAAAACTTTCTTCAGGAACCTAGAGGGATAGTACAGTGGATAGGGCACTTGCTATATACACGACTGACCCGTATTCAATCCCCAGCATCTCACTAGATCTCCTGAGCACTACTAGGAGTAATTACTGAGTGCAGAACCAAGAGTAACCCCTGAGCTCCACCAGTTATGGCCCTTTCCCCAATAAAACCCCTTTTCAATAAATATTTACTTCACAAAACTTGTGATTTTATGAATATTAAAAGTGTGTTCTCTATACCAAGTAAGGCGGCTTCATTATATAGGAAAAATATTGTCTGCCTCAGTTCAAGGGCTCAAGTATTCTAATACTTCCAATAAACCAAAATTTCTATGTTGCATCATCTTCCATCCTCCAGGTGTGATTCTGGCTCCCTAACACAATCATTTTCAACCTTTCTGCAGTTTTCTTTTATACCACACTAATATTTATAGATGGATTATGTAGACTTCTTTATTATTCAACTCTATAAATCAGTTCTGGCATCCAATTATAAAGATTTAAGTCTTTCTTAATACCTTCTTGTGCTCAATTTCTAACCTATCTTACCAATATGATTATATCAAAATTTTAAATCAGTAGTAATATTTACACATATTATTACATAAATATTGCTTAATATAAATATTTCTTGTGATTATATATTATTCTGTTCTATTATTTGGCTTAGTCTTGATTGGCTAATTACTATTTTTATATTCACCCAAATTTAGTTTTTAATGTCCTCTAATGTGTTAAACTTTCCATATGTTTTTCAGCTACTAAAATTTTCTTAACATCTTTCATCTACTATTATCTTCTCTCCCATTCTCTTTAGACTTCTTAATTTATGCCTTGGAGGAGGATGCGGAGATAATTGATATGCTATGTTTAATGAGAGTTAAAAGGGTCTTTTTATGTAGGGCCACAGAAAAGGAAGGAGTAGAAATTTAAATAAATGTGCTTAATCATCCTGGAGAAGAAGCAGGTGTTGAAATAGAGCAGAGTTTAAACTGCTTGTCAGAGGTAGTAAGAAACACAGATAAGATACAAGTATGGAGGATGAATGGAAAGGTATAGTTGTGAGAATTTTATTTGTAAATGTATGTAATAAGTACTGTTTGTAGCCGAGAGGCAGGTCTTAGTTTGTGTATTATAGAATGGTGATGGGGGTGGGGGGCTTGAAAATACTTCCAAAGAACTGTCGGAAGATGTGTCTTACAGAAAAATCAAAGTATAGTATAGCTTAGTATAGTATCATCTCTTTGAATCTAACACTCAAGGAAATGTGAAGAACATGAAGAGAGATAGACATTTTTTTTTTTTTATAATTTATTTATTTATTGAATCACTGTGGGAAAAGTTACAGAGCTTTCGGGTTTAGGTCTCAGTCATGTAGATACCGAACACATTTCCCTTTGCCAATACTCATTTTTAACCCCGAACCCCAATAGACTCCCACCTCCCACCCCTCCCAATTCTTGTGAGGCAGATGAGTTCTAGTTAATACTCTATCTACTTTGACTAGATAGATTATTTCGATAGAAGATGCACAATTATTGTTTAGAGTTTACGACCCACCCCCCCCCCCATCAGACATGCTGAAACAGCGTTGTGAAATGATTTGCTTTCTACAACTTGGTTTAAGAATAAAATGATGTCGCGCGGCCGCGATAGCGGCCGTGCGGTTTTAAATTTCTGCTATTTTACTTATTGACCCTGGAAGAATTTCTATTAAAAGATAGCTAGTTAAGAGATTGGTTTCTGTGCCCTGGAGTCGTGGCCGTGCCGGAGAGCCGCTCGTGGGGGGCAGCTGGCGACCTCGGTGGGGCGTGGGGGACGGCCCACAGAGCCCCCCTTCCCATGAGGTCCCCGCCGCTCCCCCCCCGAGCCCGGCTCAAACCTGCTTTCCACAAGGCTCCCGTGCGGCCGCCATCTTTCTTTCCAGAGAGGAGCGGGCGGGCTGGTCAACGCCCTTCCCCCTCCGGGCAGGCTTGGTGGCGCGGATCAACACAAGTCCATTTGCTTTTCTGCTCCAAGCGGCTGGTTCTCTGTGCTAAGTCCTTGTGCCTCCGGGGCCGTGGCCGTGCCCGAGAGCCGCTCGTGGGGGGCAGCTGGCGACCTCGGTGGGGCGTGGGGGACGGCCCACAGAGCCCCCCTTCCCATGAGGTCCCCGCCGCTCCCCCCCCCCCGAGCCCGGCTCAAACCTGCTTTCCACAAGGCTCCCGTGCGGACATTTTTCAATATCAAATTACACTGTAGCACTGCACTTTCCTCCCGTTGTTCATCAATTTGCTCGAGTGGGCACCAGTAACTTCTCACAACAAATGGTGAAGTTTGTTGTTACTGTTTTTGGCATATTGAATACATCACGGGGAGCTTGCCAGGCTTTGTCGAGCGGGTGAGTTACTCTCGGTAGCTTGCTGGGTTCTCCGAGAGGAGCAGAGGAATTGAACCCAAGTTGGCTGTGTTGTCTGCGTGCAAGACAAATGCCTTACCCTCTGTGCTATCACTCCAGCCTGTCAAATTCCAAATCTCTGAATTTACAAAAGAAAAAATTATTGTTAATAGAATTTTTTTGTCACTTGGCTATCTATGAGACCACACATTATATTCAATCAATAATTTAAGGATACCATTACTAATGAAAGCTATATAAGGTACTTCCAGGAAGTTCCAGTTTAGAAAAGATGGTGAGGCAAATCAGCAAGCAAACATATAAATAAAGAATTCATAAATAAAATAATACAAGTTTAACAAGAAAAGTTTGAAGGGAGCAATAGAAGATAACATGATCAAGCTAAGAATATATACAGATAAGTGGATTGCCTGTACGCTTGATAAAGTAGCATCTTAAAATGAGCTCTAAAATGAAATTTTCATAGCCAAAATTTTGGGTGGGAAGTGGATTTTGTATGAAGAGAGTGAATCCTCAGTGGCAGAGTGGCAAGGGAGGGTTTGCTGGACTTGGAGGATAATGAGCAGTGACCACAGGCAAAATTTTCTATTTGATGTTTTGAAAGGGTTGGTGAAAAGACTCATGAAACAAATTTATGCCAAATTGCATAAGTCCTTTATTGAAGCTTTGGAGAAATCATCTATATCCCTCTCCCCTATGGGTTCTGATCATTTTGAAATAAAGAAAATGGGAATCAGAAACAAATTAAATAACCAACAGGCTTTCCAATTGGGCTAGTATTAGTTTTAAACAAAAGCTAAGTCTGACTTCCTACATTTTTAGACTTGGTCTTAGCATAGTACATAGACACAAGGGTAGAATCAGAGTATTATCTTATTTCATAGAAAACTGCTTCCAAAGAAGCCAGACAAATCTCAACTACATCACATGTACACAGTAATCTTCATACAGACTTAATAGAAGTGAATGTTCTCTTTAATACTACAAGAAATACTGGAGGTAAAATTCCTTCAATGGAAGTATGATGAGGAGTGTTATGAATCACCACCAAATACTATGGTAATACCTGGTTGAAGAATTTGTATGGAGTTCAGTAATGCCATAAGAGCCACTACAACCTTTGAATGGGATACAGATTTTGATGCTAGGTTTCTGCTCTTTGAGGGAAAAAAAACTCAGCTATGAGTAAAATGCAGCGTGAAAATGAGGAGTAAAGCAAAAATGTGGTATGCTATAGTAGAAGATAAGATGAAGGAGAAATCTAATGCAGCTTATTGACAGTGGGTTTAGAAAGATGGAACAAATGTAAAAGAAAGACTAGAAATATTATTTGACAACAGTTGGAAGAGAAACAAAAGGATGGTGATTCAAATTTGAATAACTAGATTAATAATGATTTGATTTACAGAGATGGAGAAACTTTTAGAAGCAAAAACTGGAAAAAATAATTGATTGTGGATATAAGGTAAAGGTAAAGGCCCTCCCGTTGATCGTCGATTTGCTCGAGCGGGCCCAGTAACGTCTCCATTGGAGACTTTGTTGTTACTGTGTCTGGCATATCAAATACTCTCGGTAGATTGCCGGGCTCTCCGAGAGGGGCGGGGGAATCGAACTCGGGTCGGCCATGTTGGCCGCTTGTAAGGCAAACACCCTACCGCTGTGCTATCGCTCCACACAGTGGATATAAAAGTGAGGACAAAAGATTGAGTTATAAATGGAAAAATCATAATAAAATGGTCCAGACAGTTTTGAACAGGTTTACTTAAAGAATATGAAACCTGGTGGTAAGTACAGCAAAACCACAAACATTAACACAATTGTAAAAAGTGTTATCTAAGCTGTAGTAATTAGTTTTTTAAATTCAGTACTAAGAGAGAATCTGAAATGAAAATAAAGGACATCAGTAAATTACTATTCTGCTGCTTAATTCAATGAACTCCTTTACACTCACAAAAAAAATACCAAAAAAATACTTTGTCAGAGATTACACAAAGAACGAGCACATGCTTTGCATGTGGTCCTCCTAGGTTCAGTTCCTGGCTCTGTATTGTCCCTCAAGTGGGAGAAATCTCAGAGTAGCCCCTGAGCAGAACCAAGTATGACCCAACTGCCAGTTTCATCCCCCCAAAAGTCAGAACTTTATCAATGAAAGAAGTGAATTGCTGACGTACAGTGTAACTGACACTCCTACTTCATCACCAACTGGCCATTTAAATAACTCTGATATTGAAACCAAAGAAATCCAAAAGATCATCAGAGACTACTTTGAAAGTCTGTATGCCATGAAACAAGAGAACCTAGAAGAAATGGACAAATTCCTGGACTCCTATAATCTCCCAAAGCTGAATCAAGAAGATCTGGAGTATCTGAATAGACCTATTAACATCAACGAAATAGAAAATGCAATCAAAAGCCTTCCCAAAAACAAAAGCCCGGGCCCAGATGGATTCACTAGCGAATTTTTCCAAACATTTAAAGAGGATCTGCTGCCAGTCCTTCTCAAGCTCTTTCAGGAAATTGAAAAAATGGAAACTCTCCCAAACAGTTTCTATGAAGCCCATATCTCTCTAATACCAAAAGGAAACAAAGATACCACGAGAAAAGAAAACTACAGGCTGATATCCCTGATGAACATGGATGCGAAGATTCTCTACAAAATACTAGCAAATAGAATTCAACTACTCGTCAAAAAGATCACACACCATGACCAAGTTGGATTCATCCCGGGGATGCAAGGCTACTTTAACACTAGGAAATCAATCAACATAATCCACCACATCAACAAAAGAAAAGATAAAAATCATATGATCATATCAATAGATGCAGAGAAAGCATTTGACAAGATCCAGCACCCATTTATGATGAAAACCCTAGCCAAAATGGGGATAGAGGGGACTTTTCTCAATATAGTTAAAGCCATCTACCACAAGCCTACAGCAAGCATCGTCCTCAATGGCGAAAAACTGAGAGCCTTCCCTCTAAGATCAGGGACGAGACAAGGATGCCCACTCTCTCCACTGCTGTTCAATATAGTATTGGAAGTACTTGCAATAGCGATTAGGCAAGAAAAGGATATTAGGGGCATCCAGGTAGGAAACGAAGAAATCAAGCTCTCACTATTCGCAGATGATATGATACTATACTTAGAAAACCCTAAAACCTCTATCAAGAAACTTCTAGAAACAATAGGCTTATATAGTAAAGTGGCAGGTTATAAAATCAATGCCCAAAAGTCCATGGCTTTCCTATATGCAAATAGTGAAAGAGAAGAAAAAGACATGAAGAAAACAATCCCATTCACAATTGTGCCCCAGAAAATCAAGTACCTAGGAATCACCTTAACTAAGGAAGTAAAGGACCTGTACAAAGAAAACTACAAAACTCTACTTCAGGAAATAAAAGAGGATATGAGGAAATGGAAAAATATCCCCTGTACATGGATCAGGAGAATTAACATTGTCAAAATGGCAATACTTCCCAAAGCACTGTATAAATTCAATGCAATCCCTATGAGGATACCCATGACATTCTTCAAAGAATTGGAGCAAACACTCCTGAAATTCATATGGAACAATAAGCCCCCACGAATAGCTAAAGCAATTCTTGGGAAAAAGAAAATGGGAGGAATCAACCTCCCTAACTTCAAACTCTACTACAAGGCAGTAATAATTAAAACAGCATGGTACTGGAGCAAAGGCAGAGCTGTAGACCAATGGAACAGGGTTGAATATACTGACGTTCCCCCCCGCCCAAGCATACGAGCATCTAATCTTCGATAAGGGGGCAAGAAAAGTGAAGTGGAGCAGGGAAAGCCTCTTTAACAAATTATGCTGGCAAAACTGGATGGCTATATGCGAAAAAATGGGCTCAGATCTCTGCCTAACTCCATGTACAAAAGTAAGATCTAAGTGGATTAAAGACCTCAACATCAGACCGGAATCTATAAGATACATTGAGGAAAATGTTGGCAAAACCCTTCATGACATAGAAGCTAATAGTGTCTTCAAAGATGTCACACCGCTGGCCAAGCAAGTGAAAACAGAGATAGGTAAATGGGACTATCTTAAACTAAGAAGCTTCTGCACCTCAAAAGAAACAGTGACCAAAATACAAAGACAGTCAACTGAATGGGAAAGGATATTCGCCAACTACACATCTGATAAGGGGTTAATTTCAAGGATATACAAAATACTGGTTCAACTCCACAAAAAGAAAACATTCAACCCCATCAAAAAATGGGGAGATGAAATGAATAGAAACTCTGACAAAGAAGAAATCCGAATGGCTAAAAGACACATGAGATAATGTTCCACATCATTAATCATCAGGGAGATGCAGATCAAAACCACAATGAGGTACCACCTCACACCACACAGACTGGCCCATATCCACAAGAACAAAAGCAACCGGTGCTGATGCGGATGTGGTGAAAAAGGGACACTCCTTCACTGTTGGTGGGAATGCCGACTAGTTCAGCCCTTCTGGAAAACAGTATGGATGATTCTCAAAAAACTAGAAATTGAGCTCCCATTTGACCCAGCAATACCACTCCTGGGAATATATCCCAGAGAGGCAAAAAAGTATAGCCGAAGTGACATCTGCAATTGTCTGTTTATTGCAGCACTCTTTACAATAGCCAGAATCTGGAAAAAACCTGAGTGACCGAGAACAGATGACTGGTTGAAGAAACTCTGGCACATTTACACAGTGGAGTACTATGTAGCTGTTAGAAAAGACGAAGTCATGAAGTTTACATACAAGTGGTACTACATGGAAAGTATCATGTTAAGCGAAATGACTCAGAAAGAAAGGGATAGACATAGAAAGATTGCATTCATCTGGGGAACATAAAGTAACAAAATAGGAAACTAACACCCAAGTATGGCAGAGATTAGTACCAGGAATTTTACTCAATGACCCGGAGGACAACCACACATGTTAGGGGAAGGGGAAGCTCAAAATGAGAAGGGAACACCAAATAAAGGGTGTTGGGAGGATCCGCCCACGATGTGAGAGCATGCTGAGGGTAGACTGTCGACCAAGCATGATTGCCACTCAATGCCTCTTTTGCAGACCATGGCACTCAAAAGGAGAGAGAGAGAAATGTCCTGCCACAGAGGCAGGGTGGGATGGGGGCTGAGGGAGGGGGAGGGGATGCTGGGGTCCGTGGTGGTGGGAAATGCACTCGTGGAGGGATGGGTGTTTGATCATTGTAGAATCGAAACCCAAGCACAAAAATGTGTAAGTCTACAACTGTACCTCATGGTGCCTCACTATTAAAAAATAAATAAATAAATAAATAAATAAAAAGTAAAAAAAAATAAAAGATAGAGTCAGTCAAAAATAAATAAATAAATAACTCTGATATCATCACCAGATTCTTAAAAGGAGATAGTCTTTTAATTTCCATGTGCCTGGGAATAGTAGCCCATAACCTGAAGGATCATTGTGAGAATTTAATGAATTAATATTTGTAAAAATTTTTGAATAATAAATACAACGTAATAAGTCCAAGAAGATAAAAAGGTGATATGGATATTACTGTTTTTGATTTTCTATAGACATTGATGAGTGACTATATCTTACTGGTTTTAGTGTTGATCACAGGATTATCAAATTTTGCAAACATTCTCATGTTAGTGAATCAAAGAGGCACTCTGTTAAAAATCATAAAACTAATAAGGACTTATTTATAATTAAGTATAAGTCTTGATATTTCAAACTCAGTATTTTTTCCCACCAAAACTAGGTGGTCTTACAAATCTTACTCACATACTTCTTGCAATGTATTTACCTATCCTGCTTCATAACCATTTTAAGACAGCCTACATATTATAGATACTCAAGATGAATAACCAAACTAATATGTTGCAAAGGGAGGAAAAAGATTTATTTAAAATACTGTGATTTACAACGTTGTTCATTATAGAGTAGTATATTTTCAACCATTTAATATTCAAATACCACCAGTGTGATCTTCCTCCACCAATATCCCTATTTCCCCTCCCAATACCAACATTCCCTCTGAGGAAAATGACAAATTTACTTTATGTTGTTTATTGCAACAAAATTTTAAGAAATTATAAATATAATAATCAGAAAATAAGTCAGAAAGAGCCAATTTATGGTTACTATATGATTTTGACCTATGTAAGGTAAAAGGTAAAGGTAAAGGCCCTCCCATTGATCATCAATTTGCTCGAGCGGGCCCAGTAATGTCTCCATTGGAGACTTTGTTGTTACTGTGTTTAGCATATCGAATACGTCACGGGGAGCTTGCCAGGCTCTGCCATGTGTGACCTATGTAAACAAGAGAATTTAAAACCATTTAATACAATGTAATAAAAATGCCTCTTCTCATTTACATAAGTTTTCAATTCTAGAATCTAAAGTATATTACATTAAATTTTATTTTATACTTGCATCTCAGTATGATAATAATCTCTCACTTGTTACTAATAAAACTTTTAAAGCAATTCTATGTAGAAGACAACCAATCTTGATTAACAAAACATTGAATGCTTAACCTGTAACATCTTAATAATCTCTCATACAAGAACTTAATGTCTCCATGGGGACTACAATAATTTACACTAATTTTATTCTTCTAATGAAATGTTTTTGATCATTCTGTTAGCAAAGTTGTTGATAATAAACAATATAAAAACTATTTAGGGCCTGCTTTGGGGACAGGCTTAAGGGGCCTTTTGGAAAATTGAAGATAATGGTGTTGGGAAGGTGTAATGGTGGTGGGATTGGTGTTGGAATATTGAATGCCTATAACAAATCATCATGAACAACTTTGTAAATCATGTTTATATAAAGCATAGGGGGGGAAATTTACATATGTGGGTCTTACCTATTCCATGTAAATTCCAAAATATATTAAATAAAATAATGGACTTCTACAAACCTTTATTGCCCAAACTAATCAGCCATGTCTCAAACTGGGAAGAGAAGGTTGTATTACATCTCAAATCAGAAAAGATGAAGATATTGTAAAAATCCCTACATGTCATATTAATTTACAAGAGCCAAAGAGATAATATAGGAATTAAGACATTTTCCTTATTTCCCACCAATCCTGGTTTAAATCCCTGACACCACTTGTGATATGCTTAGCACTATTAGATGTCACTCCTAAGAATAGAGCCAGGCATAGCTTCTGAGCAGAACTGGATTAGGCCCAAGACTTAAATCAAAAGACAACAAAACAGTAATTGACAATCATATAATACAAATTATTATATGCCTAATTCCAAAACTCCCATTCTTTTGTTTGTTAATTTATTTCCAGGCTCTTTGCTGAGGGGTCTCTCCCAGTGGTGCTCTGGGGATCAAATCTGGGAATCCCCTGTGAAAAGCATGGACACAGCCCAGTAAGATATCTCTCCAGTCCAGAACTGAAACTCTTGATCATCATTCTGAAGTATCTCATAAAATTTTGTTATACACTCATTGAAACTCAATGTTATGCCAAACACAGTAACAATTGTCACAATGGAGACATTACTGGGCCCACTAAAGCAAATCGATGAACAACGGGAGGACAGTGACAGTGAAAGAAGTAGAGTTGCCAACTTGGTCACGGTCACGGTCCTCCCGTTGTTCATCGATTTGCTCAAGCGGACCCAGTAACGTCTCCATCATGAGACTTGTTGTTACTGTGTTTGGCATATCGAATACATCACGGGCAGCTTGCCAGGCTCTGCCGTGCGGGCAAGATACTCTCGGTAGCTTGCCGGGCTCTCCGAGAGGGGCGGAGGAATCGAACTCGGCCGGCTATGTTGGCTGCATGCAAGGCAAATGCCCTACCGCTGTGCTAACTTGAGTAAATAAAAATATATAATACCAAAGTAAATAATACATAACATCAGGCTGGAGAAATAGTACAGCAAGTAGGGCACTTGTCTTACAAAAACAAAATATATAACATTGATATAATTATATATATACTGAGAAGTATATAAAATATATATAAAATACATACTATATAATATGTAAATATGTAGGATAGTATATTACTTTGCTCTATGAACTTAATATGTAAATTTGATGTATGTAAACTTGAAATCAAGTTACATGCATTAATTTGATAAGTATGTGTATGTTAGTATATCACATATTTGATATATGCTTGTATTTAAAATTACTTCTCTGAAATTCAAACTTTTCCTTATTTGTTATGTTGAACCTGATACAGAAGAGTCTTATAGCTCTAAAACAGGAAAGATAATAATGCTTTTGCACAGACAGGATTCAAGGGCAAGGAGGAGTTGGTTCATTTATAATTGCAAATATTTTTCTGAAGGTCAACAGGAATTTCCTCCAGTTAAAATTCATTCTTATCAGAATTTTTTATTATGACATCTTATTATCTCATTCCTACTTTGGACAAACTTGCAGGCTATCGAATGTAGCCTGCCCACAGGGCAGAGTCTGGCAAACTCCCCGTGGCGTACCAAATATGCCAAATACCAGTAACAATGATGGGTCTCATTCTCCTAAAGAGCCGTGAATATAATCTCAGGGCTAGGATGAAAGAGAAGTTACTGGGGCCTGCTCAAGGCAATCGACGATTAACAGGATGATGGAATGAAATGAAATGAAATGAAAATTCATGAAGATGATTGCCAAGTGACCATTGGTACTCCTTCTTACAAATCATCTTTTACTCACATCAGTTTGTTTCATGTTCTTCATCTAGATTAAATAGAAATCAGAGTCTTCTTGATGTTCAAAATCAGACACAAAAAGTATTACAAGTAGAGACATATATGGTCAACAGACATGTTTTATTTTGTTTTGTTTTGTTTTCTAGGGGTTGGGTAGGGACCTCCTGATTGGTGCTTGAGGAAATCTGGGCACCACACCTTCACTGATTAGGTTAGTGGTTCAATGTTAAGATCCAAGGATATGATGCTGCTAAAACCCTGAGGGGCCAAAAACCCCTAGTACCACCATAGCAGTGCTCGAAGATCTCCAAGGCTTTATGCAGATAAGATTCCAGGGTTCCACCTAACAATGCTCAGATCATTGATTCCAGGGATCAGTCCAGCCTGGGAATATAACCTCTTTATTATCCCCCAGTCCAATAGTTGTAAGAAGAACAATAGATTGTAGAATTTTGAAATACTGAGGATAAAGAATGAGCAGAAGCAATGGAAGTGCCTGCTTCTTAGTTGCCTGAGCTCAATTCTTATTAGTGTGTTCATTGTTTATAGTTTGGGGCCATTCCTGCTTAATTGGCCTGTGAATTCAGAGAAGAACATCAAAAGTAACTAAAACTGTGAAGCATCCCTAATAAGGAAAGACAAAAAAACTGAAATAGACAGAGGGAAGGTATTATGGTTTTTACACAAAGGAAGACACATTTAACCTTACACATTTCAGCACCCTGGGCCATACTGTAATGTATATTATAATAATTTGATGATAGTAAATGTATAGAATGAACAATATGAAGTCACACACACATACACGCACACATGCACGTGCGCGCGCACACACACACTCACTCTCACATTAGGGCTTTAGGTTCTGGTCAGATAACACACTGATGAATGGATTTTGGATGTTCTATTTGCTATAGGGAAAGAGAATGGGCACCATTCTAAAGTCTTTTCGATTCTTTGAATGTTTAATAAGACATTTAACTAAATCCTTTAAGCCAGAGTAATTGCATAGTGGATAGGGTGTTAGATTTGCATGTGACCCCAGATTGTATCCCAAGCCCCCCATCTGGTGTCCTGAGTCTGCCAGGAGTGATTCCTGAGCACAAACCCAGGAGTAATACTCAAGCACTGGTAGGTGTGGCCCAATCCCTCCCCCTACACACACATACAAAATTAAACTAAATCCCTTGGCACTATACTACTGAGAATCTTCAGTTGTTTTTAGTGGGTTTGTGGGTATGTGCCACACATAGAGTGGGTATGTGCCACACATAAAGGTGCTCAAAGGCAGTTCCTGGCTCCATGTTCAGGAGTGACCTGGTATGCTCAGGAAACTGTATGAGGCACGAAGGATTAACAAGGGAGGACTGTAATTGAAAGCAAGACAAGCAGCTCACCCACTGTATTCTAGACCAAGAATGTTCATAAGCAAAACTACTCCAACTCTCTCTTCTGCCTTATATCAAACATAGTTACTTGTCTTCCCTCCTCACAAAAACTGGAAGCTTTCCCAGGGTGAGGATTGAGTTTTATTTATATTCACTTCCTCTTCAATCCAAGTGCAGTTTCCTTTGCTTAACATGTCCCCAACAAATGCTTTTAGAAATGAATTGAACAATGGGCTATAGTCGCTAGGACCTAATGGCAGGGAGAGCATGAAGGAAACATTCAGGCTGGGAGCCTGGTTAAGAAAAGTCAGATGTTCTTTCCTCTAGAGTTCTGGCCTCTCTAGAGGAAAACAGTTACAACCCTCCTGAGAAATAACTTGCAAAACCAATAAAAGAGGAATCTAGGCCACTAAATACTGCTTCCTTTTCTATAGTTGTTGATGGAATGCTGATAGGTGAATGGGTTAGGAAGTGACTTTGTTTGGGGTGCCAGATAAAAGCTTTGAGAGTTTCAGGAGAGTACCTAATTCAAATAGTGCACTGAGGCAAGATTAGGGTTTGTTATTAGCCTCAGTGATCTTAAAAGATGACCTCCAAGACAGTGTAGTTCATGCCTCTAATCTTTTAAAATGTTAACTTTAGAAAGGACACCTAATTTCTGAATCAAAAGGTACTGTGCTCCCATTCCACCACAGAGATGGCTTGAGCAATTCCTCTTCCTCTAAACCTGGCACATACCATTGCCTTTATCCATACAGAATTCAGTCTAATGGGGGTCCAATGAAATCCTTGTGATGAACACAACAATACAGATTGTTGGAACTAAAATCCGCAGTTAAATAAAGGTTATGAGATGAGCCACTAAAACATATTTTGATGGAACTAAAGCACTGTTATGTGACTAAAATATAACCAAATCTTTTGACTGAAATATTCATCATTGATTTCTCTTTTGGCATATTCACATGAGAAATATAGCCAGGCATTACCTGAAGTATGCAGATGAATGGTGTATGATTCACAATCATACGGAGCTTATTATCAGGTCTTGGGAGAGTGCCATATGAAGCTCTAAAGAGTAGGGAGCGAAATGCTGTCCTGGGGAAGTGTGCAGAGGCACTGGAGCTGGTGTCTATCTTAATCCCAAACTCCATTCCTGGTGGATTTGAATACATAGGCAGATGACTCCTTCAAAAAGAAGATGTGGGGCCAAAAAGATAGTTTAGTAAGAACTTGCCTTGCATGTAGCTAGCCTGGGTTTTATCCCTGACAGCCCAACCCTGAGCATCACCAGAAGTAATCTTAGAGCACAGAGCCAGGAGTAAACCCTGAGCACAGCTGGATGAGAGCCAAAAAGAAACAATAAAGAAAAAGAAAAAGAGGATGAGAAAAGGATAGGAGACTAGGAATCTCAGGTTGAGTATCTATCTTTTGCTTTTGGGGGAATAAAGGTTGCAGTGTTGATAGTAGGAGAAAGTAGGAGCTATGGATACTAAGGAGGGTAAGATCATGTAGAATAAACCCTGTCTGCTTAGCTCTTTGCCAAAGGCCAGTGCTGCTTAGAATCTAAAAAGAAAACTAAGATTATTTATGTGCTACCACCAGCAATATATCGGAAGCCAAGAGGAGCTGAGAGTTATTGAGCTAGTTCAAAGCAATCTCGATTATTGAAAATGAATGAAATTGAATTCCACTTCCTACGGAGTCATTTATTGAGAGACAAAAGCAATTAATATTGAAAATAAAATAATTGTGAACTTCTGAACTAAATTACCATGCAGATATAATGTACTGTCTCATCAGTCTTTAAATACTTTATGTATTAGAAAATTGTAATACCAGTCTCTGAACCGGGGTCTTACATCATTAGCATTTATTCATTCTGCACTTGGTAAAAGCACTTCTCAAGAGTAGCAAATTAAAAGCCAAACTTTTAGTAATTGTTTTCCAAATTTAAAAGCCACAGCCATGTTGAAATTTGGTATTTCAGTTTGTAAATTCATTCTGTCCTTTGAAAAACTTCCAGGGGAGGGGGTCTGAGCGTAGAGGGGTAAAAGCACATGTTTTATGTCACTTAAGTATATTAATCCAAACTAAAATCCTCAGATGTGATTGAATCTCTTCATTCAGTTCTTCCATGGCAATACTCTAGAATTGTAGTTATGACAGGAATTAGACTTCGATTCCTCATCTGTCCCATTTTTTTCAGGATTCACAAGGCACAAAGATTTACAGAGTAGGTTAACATTCGGCCTTTGAACAGATAGAGTCTGAATTGCTACCACAATTTTGAATCTTAGCTCAGGTGAATATTTGGCCCTTCATGCAGGTGTTCAGTGTGCAGTTGCATATGGTCTGGAGATGAGCACGTTCTTGCTAAAACATTGGCAGGTGCTAGAGCTATCTCACATGTGGAAGAGACTCGGGGATTCAGGCCTCAAATGAAGTTAGGCTTTCCTTTTCTGCCATGTGTTTTTTCCCTGTCTTAATACACTAAGGACACTTCGTGCATACAGTTCATGTGTCTTTGTTGTTCGGATACTAAAATGTACCTCTGAGTTAATCATGAGCTATGTGGTAGGTTGAACATGAGCATACTTAGGTAACGGAACTCCAATGAGAAGCTGTTCTTTACCAGGCCACAGTCTAACTAATTGTGAGGGTCATCTGCCAGCAGTGGTCCGTTTTAGGGTCATTGATTTGCATGCACTACTCTAGGACCTCATATTGGAACCTTTAAAAGAAAATAAAATTACTGATGCTAAAAAACTTAACAAGCATATGTTTTGTTGCTGCTGACCCTTATTCAATCCCAGAGCATCACATGGTCCCCTGTGAGTCACTAAGTAGGGTTCTGGAGTCCCCCTACTTCCACTCCAGCTCCTCTATGGTAATACCACGAACTGTAGCATCAGAGCAGAACTGTATCCTCAAGCCCTTGCTTTGAACCTTATTCACCAAGAACCCTCAGTGAGGCTCCTTTTTTCTTTTTTTTTTTTTTTTTTGCTTTTTGGTCAACCCAGCAATGCACAGGGGTTACTCCTGGCTCTGTGCTCAGGAATTACTCCTGGAGGTGCTCAGGGGACCATATGGGATGCTGGGAATCGAACCCGGGTTTGCCGCATGCAAGGCAAACGCCCTACCCTCTGTGCTATTGCTCCAGCCCCCTCAGTGAGGCTCCTTATCCTTCTGACTTGGAAGCCCAAGCAAACAAGATACACTAATATCAGGCCCCATAGTTCATGAATAGTATAAGAAGTTTCACCTGTTATTGCAGATTTAGAACTGTGTGGAGTACCTTTTGCCAAGTGCCATGCATCCTTTTGATGAATGATTGCACTGCCATCTTAAGCATCTTTGTTTAAAATATTTTGGGACTCTGGATAATTAGAAGTATATTATTTGCCCAGAAATATCATAACTAACACAAATTCTAACTTGACACTTGGTTTCCTGTAAACACGACAGGATCTCTAAAATAGAGTTGTTCACCCGTTAACCTTTACTCCCTGCCATTAGGGGAAACTAGCCATCTTAGTTATGTTTCCTGGAAGAGCTTATGATGAGGATTAAGGGAAAGAATTAGAAAGATTGGGGAGGACTGGGACAAATAGACACCCATGAGGACATTGAGAATGAAATTGCAGGGAATCTGTTCTGCACAAAAATGGAAGGGATAGGAGTGTCCCACTAGCAGCTACCTTACAGCCATATCAATATTCGGTGATTATCATTAAATGCTGTGAGAGGAGAGTTTAATCTTACTGTCAGTATCAATAGAAAAGAACTAATTTCATCATTCTGGGAAGCATGCCCAACTCGGTAGTTTTCACATTCAGAGCTTTGACATGCAAGGAGAAATTTCACAGGAGCCAACATATCTGTTTCCTGCAGTAACAGGATGGTGGCAAAGGACTGACACTCTTAAGTTAAGAAAACAACCCAGGAATGGGGAGGTAGATAATCATTATTGATAACATTTCCAAATAGTTAGGTTAGGGCAGTAGCAGAATGGAGCCTCTAAGAAGTCTAAGAGAGCAGCCCACCTAAAAGCACTGAGATTCATTCTTAAAGAGGACTGGCTCAACAAATATTTGTGTTCAGTCTTCAGCCAGTTTGCAACATTGAATGTCAAAAGCTAATAGCCTAACTGGGTGCTCAAAAATAGTTTAGTCAGTTACAGAAAGCTTTGCAGACTATAGAAAGCAGGTTAAAGGGAGATTTTAAAAAATCCACTATATTTTTGTCAACTATTTAAACGTTGAGAGACAGATATTTCTAGGGCTAAGGTGAATGTTGCAGATATCAGTTATCTGAGCATCTGATTGTAAACCTGGAGAGCATCTCTATAGATGCTCTCCACTCCCCAATCCCAGCACCCTCAAGTGACCAGTTCCCTGGCATGGCAGGGCCTGAGAACTCTACATCCTAGGGTTTTCACAATGTTGGTTCTATTACCCTAAAATCACCAGGATTGGCCCTGGGGCTCTCTTGGCACTGTTTGGGGGCCCCCCAATAAATAAGTACCAAATACATAAATATTGGGGTTTCCTCTCAGAGCAATAGATGCTCTTACCTCTATAATGAAACCTTCAATACATATCCAACACTTACTGATTTGTTTTGTACTTACATTTATCTCAGGGAAGATTAATCCTTTATTTCGAGAAAAAAGTTTTTCTTGAGCATTTTGGTAAGATTGATTATTTCAGATTATTTCAATCAACCTAGTATACTATTCACTTTCATTTGCTTATTTTTCGCAGTGCTGGCACATGAACCCAGACCTCATGCAAGCGCTTTACCACTGAGTCACAACCCTTGTCTATTGGTCTATTTTTTTTTCTTTTAAAGAGAAAGTGCTATTTCAATCCATTCCTTCTTTGTCCCTCTTCAGAGTCATTACAGAAAAATCTCCTTAATGATCAATATCCCAAGTAAATTAACTGAGTGTAACTTTAATTGTTATGTCTTAAAATAAGCCATACCATTAGTATACGAGCCTTCATTTTAAGACCTGTACAATGTTGTCTTTCATAGTGGCACTCTCCAGCATTACCTCATGTATCAGCTTATCTCTGGGGTTTCCAGTGATTTACCAATAATGATATGGCATATCATTAGAATATTAGCTTTTAACTTTGAAGCTTATAGGTTAAATCTAAATGATCCCACTATAACATTTAAGCTTTTAAGTGTTTCTGCTAGGTATTTCTCAGCTTGTTGCATTCAAGATGCAAAACAAGCTCAATTATTGGTCATTTAAATCAGTAAGGAGGAGGTATTTTAGTAATCTTTTGCGGTAATGATTTTTGGTTAATGATTATGACTTGGAATGAAGAAAATCCATTGTTAAGGAAAATTTTATCTCCATAATTTTTAATTTTTTTATTTAATGGAATTAAATGGGAATTGGGTTTTGCTATCCTAGTTATTCTTCACTGTTTAAAATTTATAACAAAATAATTTATTTTAAAGACTGAATTTAAGCTCCATATCTCAGAAAAACTATAAGTAAACATAGATATGAATATAAAGTTACAATTTATCTAGATAAATTTACCTCAATGACTGAACTTGAAGATAGTTCAGTAATTTTCTCCTATAAATTTTGCTTTGAAGACCTGGTATAGTACAGTATTAATCATTGGTACATACTATGGAATGGTAATTGCTGTAGAGGAAAACTTGGAAAGATTGATTTTGGTTACTTGGCCTTTAAGTTACATTTTTGCTTGCTTTTATATTTTAAGAAGATGGTGAACTTTTGTATATTAATACTCCCTGAAGGAAAATTAGACCGAATGATGTAGAAAGCTAAGCTATCAATTATTTTTAAAGAAATAAAATATTTCTAGAGCAGATAATGTATTCAGGCTTTGACCAATAAAGTCCTTTTAGAAGAGCTCTTAGAAAAATTGAATTATTATTTAGATAAGATGATTTATATTGTTGTTTAAAAAACATGTTGCTTTCAGTATTAATTTGTCTTGAAAGCCTGTCTGGATAGGTGACACAATGATATACGTCTGAACAATTAACATTAAATACATATACACACATATCTATTTCTGAATTAAACTATTCTTCTTTGACAGTGCACAAACCAGTGTTTCTATGAGTACCTTCACTTTGCTCAGGTTGTAAAAATTGACTTCAGAGCATGAACTTCCTATAGATTAACTCTTACCTAAATGGCACTGTGGTACCATTTGGTTAATTATATTTAGAATTCCAAGTTTTGATTTGACTGATTTATCCAATGTAATTTTTTAAAGGCATAAAATTAAATAATGGGCCACAGAGGTACAGAAGATTAAATTTCCCTAAATTATATTTGATGAATTTGTTTTTAATAAATGTATTTGATGTTAATATAGTACATGTTGCTTTTGTCTTGGTCAGGTTGTTTAAGCTCTAAGTGATAAAGGTGAGGTCAGATTTTGCCATGCTTGAGCCATTGGAGATTGTATAAACTAATTGGCTGATCTAATAAGTTTAATTTTTAAGATGTTATAAAGTAAGTGGTTCCTTTATACACTTTAATTGAACTAAGTAAAGTAAGTAAAGGCCCTCCCGTTGATCATCGATTTGCTCGAGCGGGCCCAGTAACGTCTCCATTGGAGACTTTGTTGTTACTGTGTCTGGCATATCGAATACTCTCGGTAGCTTGCCGGGCTCTCTGAGAGGGGCGGAGGAATTGAACTCGGGTCGGCCATGTTGGCTGCGTGCAAGGCAGACGCCCTACCCGCTGTGCTATTGCTCCAGCCCTATTAATAAAAGGCCCTCCCGTTGATCGTTGATCTGCTCGAGCGGGCCCAGTAACGTCTCCATTGGAGACTTTGTTGTTACTGTGTCTGGCATATCGAATACTCTCGGTAGCTTGCCGGGCTCTCCGAGAGGGGCGGAGGAATCGAACTCGGGTCGGCCATGTTGGCTGCGTGCAAGGCAGACGCCCTACCCGCTGTGCTATCGCTCCATAAATGAAATTTACATTGAATAAGCCATAAAGATAGAACCTACTTTTGGAGGAAGGGTTGCATAAAAATATGAATAGGTATAATCTAGATACGTTAAAGTTATAAATTTGTGATTTATAACTTTTAAGGAATTATAATGTGTGAATAACAGATAATTTTAAAGTTATTACAGATAGAAAAAAATTCTATAATTTCATCATGGAAGTTACTAACTCCAGTTAGTATCAACCAGAATTGACATTTTGACAGGTACCTTCCCAGTAATTTTTATACAAATGTATTTTCATATATTTTTATATATGAGGCAGAATCTTAATCTGCACATTATTTTTCAACCATTTTTTTATATTTCAGAATCAAGGTTTTCAGTTGTTTTTCTGATACTCTGTATAATTATAATATTTATATTGTGACATTGTTGCATATTCATGGTTTTAACCTAACTATTGTTCGTTTCCAATTTTTTACTTTTATATATACTGGGAAACATTTTATTACCGTTAATTTTAGTTATTTTCTCAGAGAATACTTCAGAAAGTAGAGTTACTTGGTGGAAATCCTAAGGCTATGGATGCATGATTTAAAAGGCTATTTTGATCCACAGGCTGGAACTAAGTCCCTTCTCTCTATGTGCTACTTCTACTTGGTTCTTATTTGGATTGTTACCTTTGTCCTTTTAGCAGTCATAAAATGACTACCAAAAAGTGCCCTGTTCTTTATACTTTGGTGAAGCTGACTATATATTTAATGATGTTTCAAGATTTGTATTGCCACTTCGACATAAAAATCCGATTTAGAGGAAAATGGTATATAAGAGCATCCTGAAGACATAGTTTAAGATGATAAACTTTACAAAAGAAAAAAATTTCTAAGGAGGACATGAATTAAAAAAATGGGAACTATAAAATTAATCCTGTGTAAATGAAACCAACAAAAATTTGAGTGGATAGACTTGTTCCTTAAAATATGTTTGTTGAAATTTCTGGAGAGAAATTTATTTTTGGAGATATACTGAAATGTCTGTGACCATTTTATTTTGTTGTTTTTGTTTGGGGCCCACACCCAGCGTTCTGGAGATTGCTCCTGGCTCTATGCTGTGGGATCACTCCTGGCAGTTTTCAGGGAACCATATGTGATACTGGAGCGATAGCACAGCGGTAGGGCGTTCGCCTTACACGCGGCCAACATGACCGACCCGAGTTCGATTCCTCCGCCCCTCTCGGAGAGCCCGGCAAGCTACCGAGAGTATTCGATATGCCAGACACAGTAACAGCAAAGTCTCCAATGGAGACGTTACTGGGCCCGCTCGAGCAAATCGACGATCAACGGGAGGGCCTTTACCTTTACCTTATATGTGATACTGGGGAGCAAACGTAGATCAGCTGTGTGTAAAATAAATGCCTTATACATGATACTGTCTCTATGATCCCATAAGATTACTTTCTTGAAAGATATTAAAGTAAAATTTTTTGAAGAGTAAGTTGTGTATGGAGACAGCATGCTATTAGAATGGCAGAAGGGAAATTTTAAATTATAGGATTCTCTGCAAACATCTTTTTTTCTATGACTGTTCGTTGGCAAAATTAAATGATAGTTAGAAAATTAAGTGGCTATGCTAAAGACAGTGACAGAATTAAAAGGAATTTGAATGATTGTTGAACTTGGGTCTTCATCTTACACATAAAATAATATAGTTCAGCAGAGAGGAAGTGACTTGCCTAAGGACCAAGGCTTTGTGAGTAGAAAGCAAAGCAAAAACTTCAAACTATAATCAATCCTCTGTCTGCATAAACATATGCAGTATGTATTTTATATATGTGTTGCGCATGTGCATTTACAAACTGTTGGCAAAGATGGGGTAGTTATGACTTTATTAGAGGGTATTAAGATTTCCTGAGAAAGGATTAACATGCTGACATGGAACTTTTTCAATAAAGGAAACTATAGTTTAATTCATAGTGATTTAAGAAGATGGAAGATTTTTGAGAGGAGAAATTTAATTTAGTGAAAATAAAATTTCATTTAACCATCATTTCCTTTATTTTTAATTTTTTATTGGGAAGATAAGTATGTACAAAGGATCACAAAGGAAAACATATTAAAGTGTATTAGGAAAAATAAGGAATTAATGTAATGCTACTTAACTATAAATTTCTTGTAATCATAATTTAATCTTCAAGTGAACCTATTGGGTAAGTTCAATGGGTTATTTTAAAAATAATTCCTATTGCAGTTCCAAATTTTTTATAATTAATTTGAATTTAATGTATTTTTTATGACTTCATAACTTTGTTTTCTTCTCTATCTGATGTAGTTATACATTCAGTTTAATACATTAATATTTGAATATAACTTCCTTCTGCTCTTTTTTGTTGTTGTTGCTTTTTCTTAATTCAGAGCTGGCTTCTTTCATTCAAATTAAAAGTAGACCAAAATAATTCTGATCGTTAATATTTAACATCAGTGTATTGATTTTTTTAGATTTCTATTCCAGAGAGTCAAACATTTCATGAAATAGACTCCGTAATGATGATGGTATAAATTTTATTTATTTATTTATTTATTGCTTTTTGGGTCACACCTGACATTGCACAGGGGTTACTCCTGCTTCTCCACTCAGGAATTACTCCTGGCAGTGCTCAGGCGACCATATGGGATGCTGGGAATCGAACCTGGGTTGGCCACGTGCAAGGCAAATGCCCTACCCGCTGTGCTATGGCTCCAGCCTCAATGATGGTGTAAATTTAGAAAAAAAGTTAATATTTAAGTTTAATGCAATATTCATTTGCAAAATATTTGAATATATGCTAGACATTTTGGGAGTGTTTTTAAAAAATTCTTTCTGGTCTTTTGTTTTTGATCACCATAAGATACACAGTTATAAAGATTTCATGATTGGGTTTCAGTCATGCAATGTCTCATACACTTTACCAGTGTACATTACCCACCAAATGTGCCAGTTTTCCTCCTGCCCTCCCATCCCCCACCCAGTCCCTATGGCGGGCACACTTTTTCTTTGTCTCTCTATTTCTCTCTCTTTCATTTTGGGCATTATGGTTTGCAATACAGGTGCTGAAAGGTGATCATGCCTGTCCCTTTACCTACTTTCAACACTTAGTTCTTGTTCAGAGAGATCATTTCCAACTTTCATTGTCATAGTGGTCCCTTCTCTATCCTAGCTGTCCTGTTCCCACCACCACTTGTGACAAACTTTCAACCATGGGCCACTCCATACTACTCTTTGAACATCCACTTATAATCAAATTTCATTACTTAATTTTTCCTCGTGGTTGCATAGTATTCGATTATGTAGACATACTTTATCTAGTCATCTGTTCTTGGGCGCTTGAGTTGTTTTCATATTCTGGCACCTGTGAATGGTGCTGCAGTGAACACAGAAATTCAGATGGCTTTTCTGCAGTGTTGATGTTATTTAAAAGGAAAACTTGCTCAAATTGATATCACAACTAAATCTAATAAATGTTAAGTACTTAAAACATTTTGAAAATATCTTAAGAATGAAGAAATATAAAGGTTATTGTAAATGAACAGAGATCCTGGAAAGAAAACTAAACACAGGAAATATTACTGAACATTGGTGGCATTTCAACTCAAGAGGAAAACTATACTACTAAGAATTAGTGGAGAGAATAAAAGGACAATATTACATTTATTCTTATAGCAAAAGGCAAAGATCCAAGCTTTTGAAAAAACTGGAATATACATATATAAACATTCTTACTAACAAAACAAGCAATTCAGTAAGACAATAGGCAAATAAATCTGAACTGATTATTTTCAAAAGAGATGTCAGTGACCAACAAACAAAATTTTAAAAGGAGTTCAAGTCCACCAAGATTTAAATTATCTATGAATAGATTATTCTGTATTTTAGACCATCAAATTGTATTCATAATGTCCAACAAAAAGATCGCACAGAAATTTCTACTATCCTTGTAGGTGATATAACTTTTATTGGTGTGAAATTGACCAATATTTATTAAAAAATCTAGTGATAGGCATTCTAATGATCCAGTTATCTAACTTTTCAGAAAATAATCTGATTGCTCAAATTCATAAAATGTTTATTGAATAAATTCACTTTTCTTTGCAATAACAAAAAATAGAAGACTGGCAAAATTAATAATGGTACTGTTAATATAATTAAGTAGTGTCTATTTCATATTAAAATGCAGTAAGTCTTTATCAGATGACATGAACATATGTTGATGTCAAATTATGTCACTGTCACTGTCACTGCCACTGTCCTCCCATTGTTCATCAATTGCTTGAGCGGGGCCAGTAATGTCTCCATCATGAGACTTGTTGTTACTATGTTTGGCATATTGAATACATCACGGGGAGCTTCCCAGGCTTTGCTGTGCAGGAGAGATACTCTCTGTAGCTTGCCAGGCTCTCCAAGAGGGCTGGAGGAATGAAACTCGGGTTGGTCATGTCTGCCGTGTGCAAGGCAAACACCCTACCCGCTGTGCTATTGCTCCAGCCCAAAACAAACATTAGTATTGTAACTTTTTGTTTGGGATATGGAATTGCAGGAGTATCTGGAATATTCCTTTTTGTTTTCCATATATATAGGTTCTAATTATAAGTACTATCTACTTTTTATATTTTTAAAATAACAATTAAATATAAAATTTACACAATAACGGAATTGTGTTATTTGAATGTAAAAATCATGTTTTTGTAAACAGCTTCAAAAGGGAGTAGCACTGTAGCATTGTCCTCCCGTTGTTCATTGATTTGTTCTAGAGGGCACCAGTAATATCTCACAACAAATTGTGAGACTTGTTACTGTGTTTGGCATATTGAATACATCACGGGTGCTGGCCAGGCTTTGCCGTGCAGGAGAGATACACTTGGTAGCTTGCCAGACTCTCTAAGAGGGGCGGAGGAATCAAACCCGGGTCAGCCATGTCGTGTGCAAGGCAAACGCCTTACTGGCTAGATTTATATATTCAAGAAAAATGAAAGTATTTGTCTATAATAAACTTGCATAAGCATGTTCATAGCAGCACTTTTCATAAGACTACTAAAAAAGAAAAGTAGATGAATTTTAAATATCCATCAACTGATGACTGGAGAAGTAAGTGTGATATATATATACACACTGAAATATCATTGTGTTAAAAAGGAAAGACAAATATATGCTAAAACCTGAATAAACCTTGCTACATGAAGTGAAAAAGAAACCAATCACATATTCTCTTTCAATATTTAATTTACATAAAATCTCTTAAATACAGACTATAAAGACAGAAAGTAGGGCAGTTTACATAGAGATGGGGTTGGGACTGCTTCCTGGAAAAATGAAAATATTTTAAAACAAAGTCATGGTGGTGCTTGCACAGTTTAATATAGATTCAAACCACTGAGCTGTGTTCACTGTAAGCAGCTCTATTTAGAACACGGATTGCGACTCAATTGATAAGCACATACTTATATATGAAAGGTTCTGAGTTTATCCCTAGCACTGCATGACACCCATCTACCACTGGATGTGGCCCAGATTTTTAAAAAATTATATAGTTTTTTAAAAACAGATGAATTTTGTAGTACATTTATTGTACTTAAGAATTTTAAACTCATACATTTTCAAAAATGGAAATGAGGATATTTAGGTTAGGTGATAGAGTTCATGGTATTTTGCTTTACCCCTACTTGACGAGACATGAACTGTATAAATTAGGGCAATTGTTGAGATGACTTCTAAGAAACAAAGAATAATAAAAATTATCAGTGCTTTACTAGTGTGGGGTTAAATATGAAATGTAACACATCCTTTTCAGTCACTGAAAATTTCCCAGTGATGCATCGATGATTAAGACAACTAAATCCTATAGTGAGGAAGATATTTCATTCCTCTTTTTATTCCCTGCCCAAACTTCTGAGTCTTAGTTAAAGATGCTTATTATTGGTATTCTATAATCTATAAATTTTTATTTTTTAACAAAAAGAGATCAAACCTGAGATCACAAACTATCTTCAGGCCATGCCATTTAACCTGGACTTACTTATATTGTTTTGCTTCTGTAATTTTAATTTTTTCAGTGTCTTTTATTTAAGTAAAAGAAGCTAATTTATCACCCTTACTTATCTAGGATTATTATAATTGTACCTAATAAGCATTTTTTAGATAAAAGCAAAACTGTGTCATCCTTAATAAAAAGAGTAAAAATAAGAAATAAAAAAATTCTTGCGGGGTGGGTATGGGAATGGGGGAAAATCTGAATATCCAAAGTCTTAAGGAATAATTTTAAGACTACAGTGGTCATAAAATCTTGTAACTTACAAGAATCTGTACACTGATGTGTCCATAAATCTCCTTTCTCACAAAATGGGGAAGCAGCTCATGAACAATCAGGATTTTGCACAGGGTCACGTCTTCAGACTCCTGTTCAAGAGAAGCGCTGGTAAGTCATTATACTCCATACCACCAAAACAGCCACTGGGGGTGCAGTTAGAATGAGCAGAACCAAAATTAGTAACTACTCTGTGATTTAGGAAGACTTGATTTGTAATTACTGATAAGCAAATGGTCTTCTCCCCATCTCTTAGCATTTGGGTATTCTTGACCTTTCTTTCTTTCTTTTTTTTTTTTAGTGAAATAAAGTAATTTTATTTAGGAAATTTCAAGAAAGAAAGAAGGAGAGGAGAGGAGAGGAGAGGAGAGGAGAGGAGAGGAGAGGAGAGGAGAGGAGAGGAGAGGAGAGGAGAGGAGAGAAGAGGAGAGGGAGAGAGAGAGAGAGAGAGAGAGAGAGAGAGAGCGAGAGAGAGAGAGAGGAGAAAGAACACAATGGAGTGTGCTCTTGCTCTTGAACTTTTGCTCTCAGAGACAATATTAAAGCCCAAATGGGGTTTTGATGTGTTGGGAGAGAAGGACTAGGTCTCTCTTATCTTTTTTTCCAAGTGTCAAAGCTAATTCCAATGATTGCTTTAGTGATATAACAATAACCAAGATTAAAGCAAGTAGGCATCCACTTTAGGATATGAGAAGTGGAATTTTAGATTTCATTATAAGATTGCCATTTCAACAAAATAGTAATATAATGGCAATAGATTTCCATTTTTTCTTCATTTCCATTGAAATATTATCTCATAAATATATTTTGATACAAAAGAGATCTCTCAATTTCATGAGAGCTCAAGAGCTCTATTTTCCTCTTATGCTGAGTTATCCCCAAAATATCTTTTTTGATTTATCACTTCAATATTCTTGCCAATGTCCATGACATCAGTAAGCAAAAACTGCATTATTTTTTTCACACGCAGTTGTAGGTAGTCAAAAAATGGGGACTCCTTGTTAGTGCCCACTGAAACTTCTTAGTAGTATAATCAAGGAACATTTATATAGCTAATTGTTGGGCGATTACACAGGGGAGAATAAAGGTAACTATGAAAGAGGCAACTATACCTCAATACTTTACCTTAAGTATTGTTCTAAAATATACTTGAGTAGCATAAAGAGGGAATGAACACCTTTATATATTTATGTTTCTTATGCTAGAGATAGTGTTGTTTTCCCTGTTTGGGGAGAAATAGATTCTGAGACTGAGGGGTTAGATCTTCACTCATTCCATTATACTTCAGATACACAGAATGAACTTTGCACCACTTTTCTGGACATCAATCTCTCCAGGTCTCAGAAATGTTTCACCCTTTAAAGCTAATAACTACAAAGGTAGTGATCAAGTATCATGATCAGTGAAATTTGTTTAGTTACAGAAAATAAGATTGGTTAGGTAATTGAATTGTCAATACCATTCTACTTTTTCTAGTTTTTGAGTCATTCCTATATCATTTTGAAATATTTTATTAGTTATTAAAACACTTTACAAAGAATAAGAGTTTTACCTGGTTTGTATAGAATTACCTTCTATATCAAATAGTGCTTTACTCTCTGAAATATTGAAATTAAAAGCTAGATATTGAGATAAATGACTGCATTTCCTTTAGACTAGCTTCTTAAAAATAAAGATAAAAATAGAATAATATTCCAAGAATTAAAGCAAAGTATTGCAATAAAAAGAGTGACTTTTGGAAGAACACTAGCTATCTATAGAAGAACATTAGCACTACTTATAGTGTTAATAGTGTTATACTCATCTGAGCTTTTTAAATTTTCTTACTCTAGATATGCCACAGACTCAAGTAAAGTTTCATATTGCTACATTCATAGTAATTTACCAACTGTGACCAACATATAGACATGAACATGATTGTTCCACCCAAAGCATGACCAGAATTTATAGTTGCATCCCTTATCATACTGGGTAAACGCTAAATGTCCCTCAAATATATATTAGGTAATATTTAGTGCCCTGTGTGAGGCTATGAATGCTACATACTAGTCCATCTCACATGATCTAGGCCATGAATAATGATGTCAAAAGGCTGATAGGTGAATTTTCTTTAGTGGCCATGGACTCTGACCCTGGAGGTAAAGGAATTATTACCTGGCACATCGTATGATTCTTTCACTTTGAGTCCATTGAGGTTACTCAGTAAAATATTCTGTTTGTCAATAAAATAAGAACATTTTTCAAAGGAAGAAACAGATAACTATTTTTATAACACATTAATTAGTGTAGAAAAATTCCCTTTCTCTTCCTCCCCAGCAGAATGTCAGGTAGGGAAAGTCAGACAGTGCTAACATGTAGAATAATTAGATTTTTGTTTCCTGAATGACCCAAGGTTCCCTTATTACCATGATGTCTTAAAAAAAGCTGCTGCCGTTTAATTTTAATGTGAGAGACATAATTTTCCTGTTGTTTTCAAAGGCTGTCAGATAATAGACAAACTGCCTTTGATAAAATGTGCTTTCATTTTTTCCAATGTAATATTCAATTTCCATTTTCATAAGGGGTTGTTTATTTTGAGGACTTGGTGGACTAGGATGTCAGCCTCTGGTACTCAATCAAGATTGCACTCTAAGTTATAATTCAGGAGAACATATGTTACTTTCTAATTTATTATGTGTAAATACTTATCTGTGTTTAAGTCTTGAAAATCAGGGGTGACAGTTCATTTGAGTAGGTAATTTTCTCTCTAAAAGTCACTTTGAAACAAAGGCAGTCAGGCAAGTATATATTGAAGAATTGGGGGAATGCTAATTATTGGGAAAAAAATAAACTGTATTCTAACTGCTGGAGTTTTAGTTTAGTTCCTTGATTCCTGATAGTGGTATGTCTTTCTTTTTAATTTCACTTTCATGTTCTGTGTGAACAGTTGTGTATATACACATGCACTTCTCTCTCTTGTGTCAATGCATAAAGCATAACTAACTCAAAAGAACTTTTGTCTTTAGTGCTGTAACGATTCATCTAGTGGTATTAGAGATATTTCTCAAAATAGTATAGAAATATCTACAAATACAGAAAAAAAAGCAAAATATCTGTTAAATCCATATATACTTCTTTCTTCTCATCATATTTAAATGTCTCATAAGCTAACTCATAACTTTCATATGAAAGTTGATTTATTGATTACCTTAGCTCATCTGTCCTGTTATGTACTCACTGTGGTAAAACAGTGTGACCCCAGATTCCCGTGATTTTCACCACAAGACCTTATCATATACTGAAATCCAAGAGCTTAAGCATATGTTGTATCACAACCATTAATTAGGCTCCATTTTGAACACTGAAAACTCAACTAAATAATGCACAGATTCTAACTGGCAGAAATCAACAATCATTGAGGAACTATCCCAACAAGGGTGTGACTAACTCTGAGCAGGCACCTGGGACAGGCAAACATTCCACATGTGTTGGCTAATAGAGAGAGAAGTAATCTTGGAGAGAGAATTTGAGTAATCTTAGTATAAAAGCTAACTAAAGCCAGATGTCAACGATATTGCTTAAGGAAGTATGAAAAAAAGAGAAGTGAACATTAGCTCAAACCTAGGAGAAATCATAGTAATTTAATGATTGGCAGAGGAGATAAGCTTAGAGATGGAAAAGAAACAAATAATTAGGTAATCAGAAACTGTGTATAAGAAGATATCTCATGATAGAGGAATGATTATTGATCAAATCTATTAGTAAATACTCAGGTCTAAGATAATAATTAAATTTAACAATATAAATGTTATTGGCAAAACTAAAAAAGTTTTTTATGATATGACATAAAAGAGAAATAAGAAGTATATCTAGAGATGTTGGTAATGTCTCTTTTCACATTTTAATGTTATTATAATTATTTGATGTATAGTTATGATGTTTTTATGCTAAAAATGTGGGTCCTATGTGCATTATTTATAACCTCTGATAGCTATGGTCATACCACCAACTTTCCCTGTCAAAAGAAAATTAATATTCGAACAATGAATCAATCTTTCTTTGCAAACTTCTGTGCTTACACTGCCATTCATTTTCATCTTTGATTCTTTCTCCTCCTTGCAGGGTAGGTTGCTGAATGATACAAATACGGAAATATCTCTATGTCATATATTTGGGCAAGAGACAGAATAACTCACTTTCCTGAAGAAAATTAATCCTCAGTTAAACATTTTAGCCTAAAACCCATAAAATCCATCCCTTATCTATGGGAGAGAATGTGGGAGATTCACACTATCCTCCCAATGTGAATGTGTCCTTCCTCTTTCTCTTGCTTCTTCTCCAACAATATGTCTCCCTCTGTCTTCCTTCTGCCTTTCTTAAAGAAAAAAATTCATGTCCCATTCATACCCAGATATCTCAGTTTGCAGAATGAACCACTTGTAGAAGTAAAGATTTCTAATCACCACAGTTATCTCATGAAGATACACCTGAAGGAAAAGTTAATGAGAACATCTTAGAATGATGTAAAAAGTAAGAGACCAAATATTAAAGGAGTAAGAGCTGAGGTACACTTGTATTAATAAGAAGCTTGAGTGATTGAATGACAGAGATTCTGTGACTTTGCCAACTTCTCTTTCAGTAAGTGACACCAAGAGAAAATGAACGAAATGAGAAAATGGTGTTATTAGTTATTGCTTTCTTCATCCCATTCTTGATGACGTTTGAATCCTCAGATGCCCATTAACTAAAAGCACTTGACTGTGTTTGTAAGTCATGGGACGCAGTCCCTCAGCTCAGAGCTCTGCCTGAGCTGCAGAAGTATGAATCAGAGTGAGGCAGGAAGCACCATCTATAATGGAGGCCTCCTCGATAATGGCAACCCGCCTTTGCCTCCTGTAATGCTCAGGGGAGGAGCGGCTTATCTTCAGGATAGCCAATTCTTTATGGTTAGTATCAGAAATGAGCCTATCAATCAGCCACAGGAGACTTTTAAAGGGGCACCAGGGCCATAAACTTTATGAAAAAGGCTAGAGATTGCATTCAGCCCTCAAGCAGATACACAATTATCCTAAACCAAGTTCAGGACAGAGAGACTAAATCTTCTGTTAAAAAAAAAAAAGAAATAGAGAAAGAAAGAAAAAAAGGGAAAAAGTCACGAAGTCAAGAACCCTACACTCATCATGATGTTTAGAAACTAAAATGTAGAGGTAAGAGGAAGTAATTGTCAGGCAAATATTTTCTCATAGTTAGGCAAGTTAAAATAATAAGAATAATGAAAAGTAATAGTAGACAAAAGAATGCAGTTTGTCTGGAATGAGAAAGGCATAAAAATTATTAGAAAGGGACTTTCAGGGTATCAGTGATATTTGCCTGCTTATGAGATATACTCATTGATACTGAGGAAACTTGAAATATCCCCTTGATTTATTCACTGTAGGGAATTATAGAAGTTAGAGAAAAATCTTATTTCCATGAGCTTTTCTTCCTTTCACTCAGTTCCCTGGTGACATAGGAAGTAAACTATTTCTAAGAGTTTTCCCAGACAGTATGGCATTTTGTTGAATTAACTGGCATATATTGTACCAAATTTATATACTGCATCTTTCTACCCAAGCAAGGAATGATTTTGCATGGAATAGAATTCCTAGGGCACCAGGGGAACTCAGAAAACTTCCCAGAGAGATCTCATATGTGAAGCTTGTCTTGAAATTTACCCATGATCTTTCCTCCTACCATGCTGGATAAAATCCATGAGGACTTTCTAAATCCCAGTGGGTTTGTCCTGTGACATCCTAAATTTGTCCATGGAGGTCCATCATGTATACATTGTCATAATGTTTTATCTCTCAGATTTTATATACATCTGAAATATTTGCAAAAGGGTATTAAAAAAGGAAGGATGAGGCATCATTTTGCTGGAGCAGCAGTCTGTTTGGACCTCTTAATGTCAGATATTCCAACTATAAAATGTTGAGCCACAAAATGAGTGGTGTATTTTGTGGTAGAGCTTCCTTTTAAGAAAGGCAGTGCTACCCAATTACTGACTTGAATGACTCAGCCACTGAGTTGCGTCTATAGATTTCTGGGGCAGCTGGAACAAAGTTTCACATAGTGGGTGGGCTAAAACCACAGAAACTTAGTATCTCACATTTCTGGAAGCTGAGTGTCTACAATCAAGAGTATTAGCAGGACCCTGTTAAAACATGTAGGGGAGAATCCTTCCCTACTTCTTCCTAGACTCTGGTTGTTTGCCAACAATCTTTGGTGTGCCTTGGTTTGAAATCAGACTCTGCCTGTCTCATCATATGAAATTTTCTCTATGTATCTCTGGCTTCACCTCACTGTCTTATACCAGTCATACTGGATTAAGGGACTCTCCAATTCCTCTCTGATCCAACTAATTATATCTGTAACTAATTAAGCCTATAACTACTTTTTTTTCAAATAAACTCACATTAGGAATTAGGATGTCAACATAATTTTCCATTTGAGGGGTGTGGACACAATTTAAAACCATAAAAGTAACTAATAGAATTGTGTGTGAAATTTTAATTGAATACACTTAAGGATACTTGTGAGTTAATTCAAACAAAACAACTAAAATACATTGATATTAAAAACTATATTAGGTACAACTTTAGTTATATAACATGATCATAATAAGATCATCCCTTCCAACATAATGGTATCTACAGTGATCTGATTGCATCATGTACCATTTATTGAAAATTCTTGGTTTGTTTTTTTTTGGTGGAGCAAAAAATAATTTATTGAAACTTATTTACAAATGCGTGAGATATAGTGGGAAATGTACATGACGGTGTTTGAACATAGTATGATCGAAACCCAATCATGAGCAACTTTTTAACTGTGTATCTCAAGATGGTTTAACTAAAAAAAATTTTAATAAAACCAAAAAGTAACTTCTAGAAATATGAAAGAAAAATGACAAAATAAGTATGTAAGGTGAGAGAAAGGGAGAAGTACATGATTGAGAGAGAAAACAAACTTCTCCAAAGTGGAAGACCTGGCAAGCAAAGAATCAGAGAAAAGCAGTGAGATACATGTTGAAGGGAGCACACAGGCTTGAAAAGTTAGCCTATAGAAGAGAAAGATACAATAAAAATATCACTCATGATATATAGAAAGTTGAGCGGGAGTGATAACACAGCAGGTAGGGCGTTTGCCTTGCATGTGGCTGACCCTTGTTCGATTCCTCCGTCCCTCTTGGAGAACCCGGCAAGTTACCAAGAGTATCCTGCCCACATGGCAGAGCCTGGCAAGCTCCCCGTGACATATTCGATATGCCAAAAACAGTAACAATAAGTCTCACAATGGAGACGTTACAGGTGCCCGCTCAAACAAATCCAAGAACAACGAGAGGACAGTCACAGTAACAGTGACACAAATAAGAATTGTTTCATTAGGAGGACCTCTAATATTTGTGTACTGAATGCAATCCCTATTATGGTACCCATGACATTCTTCAAATAAATGGAGCAAACACTCCTGAAATTTATATGGAACAATAAGCCCCCACGAATAGCTAAAGGAATTCTTGGGAAAAAGATAATGGGAAGAATCGACCTCCATAACTTCAAACTCTACTACAAAGCAGTAATAATTAAAACAGCATGGTACTGGAACAAAGGCAGAGCTGTAGAACAATGGAACAGGGTTGAATATACTGACATCTCCCCCCAAGCATACGAGCATCTAATCTTCAATAAGGGGGCAGAAAAGTGAAGTGGAGCAGGGAAAGCCTCTTTAACAAATTGTGCTGGAAAAACTGGATGGCTACATGCAAAAAAGTGGGCTCAGATCTCTGCCTAATGCCATGTACAAAAGTAGGATCAAAATGGATTAAAGACCTCAACATCAGACCGGAATCCATAAAGTTCATTGAAGACAAAGTTGGCAAAACCCTCCATGATATTGAAGCTAATGATATCTTCAAAGATGTCACACCACTGGCCAAGCAAGTGAAGACAAAGATAGACAAATGGGACTATCAAACTAAGAAGCTTCTGCACCTCAAAAGAAACAGTGACCAAAATACAAAGACAGTCTACAGAATGGGAAAGAATATTCACCGAATACACATCCAACAAGAGATGATATCAAGGATATACAAGGTACTGGTTGAACTCCACAAGAAGAAAACATCCAAACCCATGAAAAAATGGGGAGATAAAATGAACAGAAACTTTCTCAAAGAAGAAATCCAAATGGCTAAAAGGCACATGAGAAAATGCTGTACATCATTAATTATCAGGGAGATGCAGATCAAAACAAAAATGAGATATCGTTTCACACCACAGAGACTGGCCCACATCCAAAAGAACAAAAGCAACTCGTGCTGGCACAGATGTGGCGAGAATGGGACCATCCTTCACTGCTGGTGGGAATGCTGACTGGTTCAGCCCTTTTGGAAAACTGTATGGACGATTCTCAAAAAATTAGAAATCGAGCTCCCATTTACCCAGCAACACCACTCCTGGGAGTATATCCCAGAGAGGCAAAAAAGTATAGTTGAAGTGACATCTGCACTTGTTTGTTCATTGCAGCACTCTTTACGATAGCCAGAATCTGGAAAAAACCTGAGTGTCCGAGAACAGATGACTGGTTAAAGAAACTTTGGTACATCTACACAATGGAGTACTATGTAGCTGTTAGAAAAGATGAAGTCATGAAATTTACATACAAGTGGTACTACATGGAAAGTATCATGTTAAGCTAAATGAGAAAGAAAAAGAGGGATAGACATAGAAAGATTGCATTCTTCTGGGGAACATAAAGTAAGAAAATAGGAGACTAACACCCAAGAGCGGCCGAGATTAGTACCAGGAATTTTACTCCATGGTTTGGAGGCCAGCCACACATGCTAGGGGAAAAGGGAGATCAGATAGAAAAGGGAGCACCAAATAAAGGGTGTTGAGAGGATCCTTCCAGGATGGGAGAAGTATGCTGAAAGTAGACAATAGACAAAACCTGATTGCCACTCAGTGCCTCTTTTGCAAACCACCACACCCAAAAGGAGAGAGAGAGAACAAAAGGGACTGCCCTGCCACAGAAGCAGGGTGGAATGGGGGAATGGGGGGTGGGAGGGATACTGGGACCCGTGGTGGTGGAAAATGGGAACTGGTGAAGGGATGGGTACTTGATCATTGTATAACTGAAACCCAAGCACAAAAATTTGTAAGTCTACAACAGTACCTCATGGTGTTTCACTAATAAAATAAAAATAAATAAATACAAAAGAAGAAGCATGATTCGATTTGCAAAGGGGAAATGTGGACCTATACTAGAAAGTCAAAAACTTTCTTCTGAAGGCAATCTGCAATGAAGATTCAGTGTTATTTCTTAGTAGATGAGATATTTCTATCTGGAACTCCATGAGCCAGTCAGAAGGAGAACTCTAAAATAAGAGATGATGGGGGTATGGTGCCGCCAGCAAGTCAGTCTGTACCTGTGAGGTGAGTGCATTAGCAGCATGATGGCACCTTCAGACTTCCGGATACCCCCATATTGCTGCTGTGCCTTTGGCCAGACCCCAAAAACTTGGGGCAAAGTTTACCAAGAAAGTCAGTGTCACTGTCACTGTCCTGCTGTTGTTCATTGACTTGCTTGACCGGGCCCAGTAACGTCTCCATTTTGAGACTTGCTGTTACTGTGTTTGGCATATTGAATACGTCATGGGGAGCTTGCCAGGCTTTGCCGTGCAGGCAAGATACTCTCGGTAGCTTGCCAGACTCTCCGAGAAGGGCAGAGAAATCGAACCCGGCTCAGCCGGGCTGGCTGCGCACAAGGCAAACGCCCTACCACTGTGCTATCGCTCCAGCCCACCAAGAAAGTAAATGGCCAAAAGTTAGGTATATGGGAAACACACCCACAAACCACCTCCGGCTCAGCTATATAATTGGAGGCATGCCCTCTCTGGTTCCTGATCGAACTACTTAACGACCATGATCCCAGAGACTCAGAAACAAATCTCAAAACCCAACGGCTTTTTGCAGAAATGCGTCCGGTCCCTGCAGTAGGTTACTGGTGCCGGGCAACCCAGGTGGGAATAGGTTTCATGCTTTGTCCTGTTCCCCCTGGTGGCCAGGTTGCCATCATCCTCTAGAGGCCACTGGACAGTCAGGTTTGGGCCCGCAGTGAACGAGACACGTGGGGCCTCACGGGAGACGGCCCTTTCCTCCCCACCCCAACAAGACCTTGAGTAACTGCCCAAGAACGGCCTCTCTGACTCCTGATCAAGCTACTTAGTAGTTATGATCCCAGAAACTCAGAAACAAATCTCTGAACTCAGCAGGTTTTGGCAAGAAATCCCTCCAGATTTAATAGTTAAAATTTTGGAATTTCAAAATCGTGCAGCCACTACTGCAGCCGTGCGACATCATATGTTATCCATAACCAGCAATAGAAAACAAATTGTCTATTGTTGTCTTTTTGGCAGATCTGAGTGTTGGGGTAAAATCCCAAAAAATAATGGTGGGTAAAATCCCAAATAATAATGGTGGGTGTTGCGTCAAAATATTGAATGTAATCAAAGGGGAGAGAGAGAGAGAGAGAGAGAGAGAGAGAGAGAGAGAGAGAGAGAGAGAGAGAGAGAGAGAGAGAGAAATAAATGTGGAAATCATCTGCCTCACAGGTAGGAGGAGGGTCTAGGATGAGGGTATAGTGGGGTTGTTGGGGATGAAGAATGGGCACTGGTGAAGGTACGGGTGTTTCATTGTATAACCGAGACTTGGACCCGAAAGTTTTGTAACTGCTCTCACGGTGATTCAATAAATAAAATTATAAAAAATGAGAAAAAAAAGTAAGTAGGAGTTCATGCACAATTCAATCAGCCTAATCAGTGGCTGAATAAATAGCAGTACTCCTACATAAAAAATAAATAAATAAAATAAAATAAGAGGTGATCCTATTTAGAAATTAAATATACATTTCCTGGGTGCACATGTAAACCAGTTTAAGGTATTAAGGTTAACATTAATGTTCTCATGTTGTTTTAATAACTATGGGTTTACTTTATAGATACAAACTTTATAGATGCAAATAATGGTACAAATATTACTGGAATGCTAAGATGCTGATATAAGGACCTCATTTTGTTAATGTCCAGCATACAGAGTTTATTTCTAGTTGTTGAAAGGTTTTCTTTTAACCAATGTTTCTTTCTATCATTTTACTATTGCCATTCATTTTTCCTAAAGAATAGTAGGGAGGGACAACTGAATAGATTAAAATATTTTAGGATAATAGTTATAGAATTTAATAGTTTTAGGATTTATGCAAATAATTTTCATATCTAAAATGTTTTGGGAAGTAATATAAACTCGGGAGCCAAAACAAAACAGAACAAAAGTGTTATTAAGGAGGAATGGGATGAACTAAGGAATGCACAGTTATCACACTGTGCTGCTGTTTCTCTATCTTTCTATGTTGTGTGTGTCTCAAAATGTGTGATCACTTACTCAAGTTAAAAATATAACACAGGTTTTCAGATTTTAATTTCTACCATAGGATGTTGTCCCATGGATATCTCCTAGGATACCAGTCCTGAAAGATTGAAAGTTGGTCAAACTAGGTTTCAGAGTCATAACGTTTGAAAGATACAGGGTTAAACTGAGTTAACTTGGTTTCTTTAACTGCTGAGCTTTAAATGTGTTACTTACAAATTGACCCTTCAAGAGTAAGCATGGGGTCGCATAACATTTCCCAAACTCATCTGACCCTTGGACCCCCCTTTCTGTGGTCACTTCATTCAAGTACTTTGGAAAACAATGCAATAATTCATTTGGCAATAAATAATGTGAGTATAATTCCTGTAAGTGGATATCTGAATCAAACAGTTATGTTCAAAAATAATGGTATTACTTCAATGGTTGGCTTCAGTGAGGGTGCCTGTAAGTGACCTTGGCAAATTAGAAGCCATAGTTTCAATGTTTGAAGTAGAAGCGGGAGACAGTTGGATGCTCTTTTCTCATAAGCTACCTTATGAATGAGACTTTCTTATGTGCAATGTTTGAGTTTTCCTATTTTAAATTGAGAGGTGATAAGCAAAAAAATATTTCTCAATCCATGACATCTTTACTTCTGAACATCATGCAACATGATTTTCTCAAGCACTATCTGTCTCATAACATCTGAGACATTGAGTAGCATCATCTGGTATATTAAATCACTAGTCAAATGCCAACTTGAACCTAAATCCCATAAACACATTAAAGCACAAGTGTTTTCCATCCAAATGTATCACAATATAATAATTGTTAACACAAAAAGGAATAACGTTTTCTCTCTGTAAGGTTTTTTTCTGACATTTTGAAAAGAATATTTTGGTCCACAGTCATTTTCTAAGTCATACGTGATCTGATGTAGTTTGTAGTTGCATGGGTATCTAAAATAGCATCTTGCTTTCTTATCAGATGCTGAACATAAGAATGCTAAGAATATGTTCATTTTATTCTGGACTGCTAACAAAAACACCACTACTATTTCCTGTTAATCCCAGTCTCTTCTGTTTTAATGCTGGTTTTTTTTTCTCTCTTAATGTTCTTTTGAATTTCCAAATATTTATAAACACTGAAGCTCAAGTTACATGCCACATCTCTGTAAAGTCATTTTTTGATCCTCTGACAGAAGTATTATTTTTACTCTATCAAACTTGTCACCCCCATGTTTATAAATTTATTTTGGCTAACATTAATTTTTCATTTTTTATTTAATATTTTAAATTTATTTTTAATTGAATCACATTGAGACACACAGTTAGTTACAAAGTTGTTCATGATTGTATTTAAGTCATATAGTGTCCTTTTTTAGCAGTTATACCCAACTGTTAACTTAATAAATGTATATTAAGAACTTATTGTGCCTAAAGGCCTACAGATAATTGGAGATGAAGATAAAATTCCTGCCAATTTAGCATTTATAATCTAAAATGTCTTTTCTTTGCATAATTTAATCTCTAGGTTAATGGAGTATAGGAACCCATCATATATATGAGCACAATGGCTTGTACATATTTGCTAAATAATTTATTAGATTTGGAGTTGATTTTTTTTCATATTTCTCATTCATGGAACCCAATCCTATAGTTTTATGATGTTCAAGCAGAGATGGTTCATTTTTCTGAAAGTAATGCATCAATTCCATTTTGAATCACAATTGACATATTCTCCATATTGCCCAATTTTCAGTATAGCTTACAGGTAAAGATCTCTTTTGTTCTTAGCCATCAGGCACAGAGCATGTGTAATAGTCTAAGATGCAGTTGTAGGGTTCTTCCAAGAATTGACCTAGTGCCTGCCATTTGACAAGAAAATTACAACTCAATTAGAATGTGTCTACTCACATTTTGTCCTTTAGTTGGTTAAGCTCATTTTCCCATGCAGATCCAGTTCCTCTCTCCCATTCCCCATCTTTACCCATTAATTAATATTGTCCTTCAACCTCTGTTTATCATTTAGCCACCAAACTAGTTTCAGTGGCAGCATTATAGTTACAGTCCACAGAAACCTTTTCTGTGCAGTAATTTAGCTGTCAGTCTAGAAGTGGTAAAATTGCAGAAAGATGGATGCTGAGCCTGAGGCATGCCTGAGTGAATACCCTGCATGCCCCTACTTAGAAGTGCACTTATTAAAGTAGATAACAAAAATGACTACAAAAGTTTCTATTAATATTTATTAAGGTAAAGGCCCCCCCGTTGATCGTCGATTTGCTCGAGCGGGCCCAGTAACGTCTCCATTGGAGACTTTGTTGTTACTGTGTCTGGCATATCCAATACTCTCGGTAGCTTGCCGGGCTCTCCAGCGGTAGGGCGTTTGCCTTGCATGCAGCCAACATGGCCGACCCGAGTTCAATTCCTCCGCCCCTCTCTGAGAGCCCGGCAAGCTACCGAGAGTATCTCGCCCACACAGCAGAGCCTGGTAAGCTCCCTGTGACGTATTCGATATGCCAAACACAGTAACAACAAAGTCTCCAATAGAGACGTTACTGGGCCTGCTCGAGAAAATCGAACATTTATTATAACTTGTTAAAATATTTTTATGAAACTCTACTAATTGCTAAGAACCTTCCATTTAAAGATGGGGATAGAGATTAGCACTTACCTGGGAAGTGAATTGTCTTCAAGTAGAAAAGATGATATTTGTTGCAGAATCCTCTGATACAAAGTATTGGCAAACTGCTACGCAAATATTTAGGAGTTATTTGGCAAGGGAGGGGAAAGTATGAATTTGGGAGTTTCCTATAGATGAGATTTTATGCAAAACAGTAATAATTTCAGACCCATTTGCTAAGTGATTTATGACCACAAGCAATCAGCAAATTGATTATCTTGACACTTGAATTGTAAATAAGCAAATTCATTCCAATGTATCATTCAAGGTCTGAAAGAGGGTGCTGGAATACCCAACATCTGGTTTTTAATATATATATATAATATGTATGTATATACATATATACATAATACATATATATATAAAACCAGTACTGCAAATACTGGTCATTATATATATATATATATATATATATTTGCAGTACTGGTTATCAAACCCAGGACTTCATTCATTCAAGTTATGAAATTTAGTACTGATCATATTACCAGTCCTCAAAGCAAAACCAAACCAACAAGAACAAAAAAATTTTGGAATTACTTTTTATTTGAACCTTGAGAGCTTGTTTGGAGGTTCTAGCAAGGGAGCACAGCTATTCATATACCCCTGATCGAAGACCGGTCCATCTCTATTCAGGGAAGGCAGTCCTCTTCTACCCAGCGCGCAGCTTCGGGAGGGACGCACATGGAGCAGTGAGAGAGGAAGGGGACACCCACCCTAGCCAGCCAGATCAGCGGAATCAACACTGGCGATCAATGGGGTGACAGATATCGCACCCAGATCGCCCTCACATCCACACATTGGGCTGGAGCACAGTGGTAGGACGTTTGCCTTGCACGCAGCCAGCCCGGCAGAGCTGAGTACGATTCCTCCGCCCCTCTCGGAGAGCCCAGCAAGCTACCGAGAGTATCTTGCCTGCAGGGCAAAGCCTGGCAAGCTCCCCATGGCATATTTGATATGCCAAACACAGTAACAACAATTCTCATGATAGAGACGTTACTGGGCCTGCTAGAGCAAATCGATGAATAACGGAAGGACCGTGACCGTGACTTTTTATTTATTTGTTTTAATTTATTCATTTATTTTTCTTTTGGGGTCACACCCAGCAATGCTCAGGGGTTACTCCTGGCTTTGCACTCAGGAATTACACCTGGTGGTGCTTGGGGGACCATATGGGATGCCGGGGATTGAACCCCGGTCGGCTGCATGCAAGGCAAACGCCCTACCCGCTCTGGCCCTGGAATTACTTTGTAAAATTTCATTGAGTTACTGTGGCTTATAATACTGTTAATGATTGTTTTACGCGTGCATTACTCCAACACCACACCCACTGCCAGAGTACCCACTTCCCTCTACCAAGGGTCCAAAGATTTCTCCTGTTTAACACCCCTTTCCAAATTAGCTCTGTGGAGCAAGTTGCTAGTTCTGTTGCCTTTGGCTATTTGTTGTTCACTTGCTATGTATTTTTAACTGCTACCTATCACAGAGATTATTTGGTATTTATCATTTTCCTTCTGACTTATTTTAATTGGCTTTGTACCCTATCTTTTCATTCATGAAGAGGCAAATTGCATGATTTTGTCCTTTATTACAGTTGCACAGTATTCCATTGGTGTATATATACCACAATTTCTTGGAATTTGAGTTGCCTCTCTATCTTGACTACTGTAGTAAGCACTGCAATGAACATAGGTGTGCATATACATTGTCAATTAATAAAAGCTTTCTGAGAGCAGATGCCGAGAAGACATATTACTGGGTTGTATTGGAGTTCTTTATGGAGAAATTTCCATATTTTCAAAGCAAATTTTAAAATATTAACTCACATAGTTTATTTATTTGTATTTTCAACAAACTTTAATAGATGGGTCAATAATATAATACAGTTAAGGGTTTAAGCCTTTAGTTAAAGTAAAAATTCCATAAATTAGACATATAGTAGGATTCAAACACAGTTAATCGCTTTAATTTGTGAATATGTATATATAATAATTATTAGAATTCTGTAAGTTTTTTAAAATTTAAAGTTTTCACATTTAGTAATTTTTCCCCCTGAGAATTCAAATGGAAACCAAATGTTATTCAAACTTAAAATGCCCTGTATATTTTCCACAGAGTTCATATATATGTCTTAGGATGCTTTTAGTGAATTAATTATTCCATTTTCATGTAGGTATGAAGCGTTTTTCAATTTATTCTAATTTTTGAGAGTCATTTAGAACATTTGGGTATTAAAGATTTTTGAGGAATCTGACAATTAAATCATTTCTCTGAGAATTTAAAAAATCTTATTAAACAGAAATCCCCATATTTCCCTGTGGTCCTGATTAAAATAAAATCAATTAATATGTAGAAGAACTAAAGATCCCCAGTCTACTTTGAAAAACATGGAGCTTTACATTATGATCCATAATGCATTTATAAGGGAAAAATTCCAGAGTTGGATTTTCAAGAAAATTTCAGTATGATTGGGTGGGAGTGGAGGGCTCTAAATGGACCTGGCAGTAACAAAGAGCATTAATATTTTTCTTCTAGATTCTTATTTGTTTGTTTTCAGGAGTTACATATAGAGGTCCTGAGAGTGTACTTCTACTCTCAATTCATTGCTTAGGGATTGCTCTTGGTAGTGCTTTGGGGACCAAGTGGTGACCAACATCAAAATCAGATCCTCTTGCATGTAAAACATGTGCTCCAACTTATTGAGTCATTTCTCCAGTTCTCTGCTTTTATGGATTTTTATTATCTTGCTTGACTGCTTTGGTTATTCTGGCTCCAGTACAATTCCTATTTAGAATAAGCTGAAAATGCTATACAAAAGAGCATGATAGAATCTTGATGGAGATTTTGATGAATTGATATATTAATTTGAGGATACTTTACATATAAGTAAGAAACTATCTCTATATTTTTTTCTGTCACTGTCACTGTCCTCCCGTTGTTCATTGATTTGCTCAAGTGGGCCTATTTTGAGACTTGTTGTTACTGTGTTTGGCATATCGAATACATCATGGGTAGCTTGCCAAGCTTTGCCGTGCAGGCGAGATACTCTCGGTAGCTTGCCGGGCTCTCGGAAACGGGCGGTGGAATCGAACCCGGCTCAGCCGGACTGGCTGTGTACACGGCAAACTCTCTACTGCTGTGCTATTGCTCCAGCCCATATTTATTTATATTTTTGATTTATTTTACAATATTTTATAGTTTGTATATATATATCTCAGTACATTTCACTAAACTCATCAAAGTGTCTTATTTTTATATCATAGTATGGATATATTTTGACATTGTGTTTTTACAGTTTCAATTTTCAGCCCTAGTATTTGAAAATAAATTTGAAATTTGTTTATTGTATTCTTACGTCTTGTTAAATTTACTTATAATTTTTGAAGTAAAATAATTTTATTTAAAGAAATACATAGTGGGGAGAGAAAGAGAAAGAGAGAAAATGAGAGAGAGAGGGAGAGAGAGCAGGAGAGAGAAAGATGAGAGAGAAAGAGAAGAGAGAGAGAGAGAGAGAGAGAGAGAGAGAGAGAGAGAGAGAGAGAGAGAGACTGAGAGACTGAGAAAAGGAAGAAATTCTCCAGAGGAAGAAAACGCTGTAAATTTACTTACAGTTTCAAAAATGAATTTCTTCTTTTTCTCAGTTTTAACAAAAAGCATTCAGGGTGGAGCATTGTTCATTAAGTATTGTGTTAACTTCTACTACATTGATTCCACTACATGAATCTACATGGACTCATATCATTTTATAAATTCACAAAGATCACCAGGAGTCATCTCTTGAGTGCAAAGCCAGGAATAAGCCCTTAGCACAGTCGGGTGTTTCTCCCAAACAAAAAATTCTCCCTTTACACTCTAATCAAAGAATTGAGGCTACTGTTGGGGCTGGAGTAATAGCACAGCGGGTAGGGCATTTGCCTTGCACGCGGATGACCCAAGTTTGATTCCCAGCATCCCATATGCCCCCCACCCCAAGTACTGCTAGGAGTAATTCCTCAGTGCAGAACCAGTAGTAACCCCTGAATATCACCAGGTGTGACCCTAAAAGCAAAAAAAAAAAAGAATTGAGGCTATTGAAAGTGAGGATAAACTGATCGAAAGATGATTGGCATAGTGTCCTTAAAATATGGACATTTACACTTTTGTAAACCATGTTACCTCAATAAAATACAAATTGAAAAAAGAACTTCCAGTGTCCTGTGATGTTTCTGTGAGAAACGTGTACTAATTTTTGAAAATATTCTGTATATTCACAATGATCATTAAATCTTCTCCTTTATTTAATGTTTATTATATAATATTTTTATTACATTACTAAGCTTTATTCTGGGACCAATTCAAATAGTTGTGAGCTAGAATGTTCTTATATATTGCAGTACTCAAAGTTGCTAATTTTTTTTAAGAATTTGCATGACTTGGGGGTCAGAGTGATAATACAGAGAGAGGATATTTGCAGTTACACACAACTGGCCCAGGTTCAATCTTATATGGTTTTCAATCTCACCCCACATGGTTTCCTGAGTCCACCAGAAGTGATCACTGAGTGAAAAGTCAAGAGTATACCCTGAGCATCACTGGGCATGGTCCAAAACCAAACAACAGCAACAGAAAGAAATTGAATGGATATATTAGCCCAAGTGATTTTTTATAATGTCTTTAATATTTAGTTTTGTTAAACAAGATTGTTCTATCCTTACATGATGGGCTGTAATGTGTTGCTCCCTTTTCTGTTTTTGTAAAGAATTTGTGTACATTAAGTATTGTTTCTTCCACATAAAACAGGTTCTAGTTTCCCTGTCAGTGGTGTACAATTCACTATTACATAAAAATAGATGTATATGATAAACTTTCAGTATCTGTATTGCAAACTGTATTGCCCTAAATGAAAGATAGATTGGTTGGAGAGAGAGAGAATGAGAGAGAAAGGGAGGGGAAGAGAGAGGGGAAAGGGAGAGAGAGAGAGAGAGAGAGAGAGAGAGAGAGAAATGCCTGCTATAGAAGCAGGGGGTGGGGGCAGAAGGGTTGCGAGGGAAGGAAAACTGGTGACATTGATGGTGGGAAATATACATTGGTGAAGTGATAGGTGTTGAAACATTTTATGACTGAAGCCCAATCATGAACAACTTTGTAACTGTATATATATCACTGATTCAATTAAAAAAATAAAATTTTAAATATAAATAAAATTAATGTATTCACAGTATTGGATAGCATTCAACACTATTCCCAAAGCTTTTCTTCACTTGAAGCAGAGTATCTGTAACTTTAAGCAATGACTTCTTAGCCTTGCTTTCCCAGACTCTGATGGCCAGTAATCTACTTTTGTTTTTTGCTTGAATTTTAGATATTTAATTTAGATATTTAATTTAGATATTTAACTTAAGTATAATCTTACATTATTAATATTCTTGTCACTGTCACTGTCCTCCCATTGTTCATCGATTTGCTCGAGTGGTCCCAGTAACGTCTCCATTTTAAAAATTCTTGTTACTGTTTTTGGCATATGGAATATGTCACGGGTAGCTTGCCAAGCTTTGCAGTGCGGGCGAGATACTCTCAGTAGCTTGCCAGGCTCTCCAAGAGGGGCGGAGGAATCGAACCCGGCTTGGCCGGGCTGGCTGCGCACAAGGCAAACACCTTACCGCTATGCTGTACATAGTTTATTTCACTTAGTATATAGTTGTACTGTAGAATGTATCATAATCTCACTAATTTTTAGTGAGGAATACTATCTCATTCTGTGTGTATGCATTTAATCATCTATTTCTCTGAATTCAATTTAATGAATAGTTCAATATTTTCACATTTTGGCTATTGTATATAGTGTGACATTGAAGACACATACAAATTATATGTTGATATCAATAATGTTAGTTATTTGAGGAATAAACCTAGATTGCTGGATAATGTAGAAATTTTGTGGTTAGTTTTTTGAAGATATTTCAATTGTTTTCCATAATGACACCACCATTTAATTTACCCATTAGCAAAGTTTCATTTCTTAATATCTTTTCCAATGCATACTATTTTACATTATTGATTTATAGCTATAGGTGTGATGTCATATATCATTGTGGTTTTTCATTTTCATTTTTCCATTATCACTAATTAAATTGAACATTGTTTCTTTTTCTTCTTGGTATTTGTATACATTCTTTCCTGCAGAAAGTGTTCAAAACATTTGATCATTTTTTGATTTGGATTATTTGTATCTGTGTTGCTAGCTTATAGTGGTATTTTAATATATTGTACTGTTCAGTTTTATTATCCAGTATTGTGTGGCCTTTGAAATTTTTTTCATTTCTCTCAGTAGATATTTTCTGTCAGATAACATTAAGTTTCACCTTCTGTATGGCTTTGTCAGTATTTAACCAATGACTCAATAATTTATCTTTGTACATAGAAGAATCCCTCTTCATATATTTTTATAATTGGAAAATAATTTGCATTTGAAAATGAAGTTGTAAAGTGTTATTTGGAATGGGAGTATTAGCTGTGTTTTAAAATTTATTGAAAATACATGGGTATGTTATTGCTGTTATTATTATGATGTTTGCTATTACTGCTGTTATTCTCTGCATTTAATTATACTGCTCTTGCATTTTCTCCTTTTTATATTTCTTCCATTTGAGCTTTTAAAACTTGTTTCCAGGTCTTTGAATTTTAATTTTATTCTTATATACATATTTAATCTAAATGTTTAAAGTAAATTTTTAAATTGTGAAGTAAATTTATTTTGAGTACACTTTTTAAAATGACAATTTCAAGTTGAGCTTGTCATATATTATTGTAATCTAAATTTAGTCAATAGTTCATTAAGTGCAAAAATACATTTTATGCAAGGATAATGACATAAATTATTTATATACTCCCATTTCGATATGAAGCTATAAAGTAGACCTTGAAGATCTATCAGATTGACAAACTTCATTGCATGTTTGGGCTGGAGAGATAGAAGAACAGGCAGAGTACTTTCCTTGCACATTGCTGACCTGGGTTCTATCTCCAGAACCTTATACGGTTCCTTGTGGACCACCAGAAGTGATCCCTGAGTGCAGAACCAGGAGTAAGGCCTGAGCATAGCCATGTGTGACTACAAAACAAAACAAAACAAAGATTAATTACATATTAATTAGATAAATTCAATATGAATTAAGGCATATCTCACTCCAAAATGAAATATTAAGACTAAACAACTGTAGAGGTACCATCCCCAAAGTTCAAAAGTAACAAGTTGTTTTATCCATGAGGATTTATTTCTTGCTGTCACTGGGGGCATCTTTTCAATCCTGAGTCCTCTCCCATTTTTGCAAAGAAGACACCACCCCTCAGAGCTAGCCAAAGCAGGGCTTGTCTTTCTAGTGCTTAAAATCTCTGTCTTTGGCACTAACTTTTATTTTGTTCTTTTGGTTCACACCTGGCAATGCACAGGGATTACTCCTGGATCTGCAATCAGGAATTACTTCTGGTGGTACTCGGGGAACCATATGAGATGATGGGAATCAAACCCCAGTTGGCCGCATGCAAAGCAAATGCCCTACCCATTGTACTATCGCTCCAGCCCCTTAGTCGCTAATTCTTCTACGGGAAGATGCAGAGCATTCTTCACTACCTCCACTACCCAGCTGCCGCCACATTCCAGTCCGCTTTCCGGACACATCATAAGATACTTAATACCCATATTCCAAGATTACCACACCATATTTGATGGGGTTCAAATATGGTTTGAACCATGGGAACACCTGCAAGGGCAATTAGACGCCACCCTAAAAGCCTCTATCTCTCTCAAAGAGCCTGGCAAGCTACCAAGAGTATCCCATGAGTATCCCGCATGGCAGAGCCTGGTGAGCTATCAATGGTGTATTCAATATACCAAAACCAGTAAATACAATGGGTCTCATTTACCTGACCCTGAAAGAGCCACCAATATGGCAGCATTAAGAAGAATGGGGAAGGAGAGGCTGATAAAATCACAAGGCAGAACTAGGCTGCCAAAATGAAGAAGGACAAAAATGACTGTACTTTCAATGCATGTACGCTGGTATCGGATGCATCCATCAAGAACCTGATGGTGCAAATGCGAAAAATCAAGCACGACATCATTGCTCTGACCAAGATAATAAGGCATCAACCACATCACACCATTTTCAACACTGGAAAAGAACTGTTCCTCAGAACATGTGACAAAAGAGGTGTCGTGGTGTCGGTATCCTTGTCAACATGAACTTGGCCATGAGCAATGATTCATTTGAATGCCTAACAACCTGAAATGGATGATTACACTTGAATACATGTGGCTCACTGCCAGCAGTTTCTATCTTTATTGTCTACGCACCAACATCCAATTATGATGAAGAAGAAATTGAGAAGTTCTACGTGGAGCTGGAGAAGTTCTATAAAGAAGATTACACCTTCTACAAGATCATTGTTGGTGATTTTAATGCCAAGATAGAACTGAGAAGATCAGCTGAAGAACTCCACATCAGAACCCATGGGCTAGAACATGGCCTAGAATGGAAGGAACAGGTTGAGAGACTATCTGAGTTCATCATGTTGACCAAGACCATCCATGGTAACTCATCCATAATCTCCCAGTGGACGGTTTCACAATGAAATTGACCACATCATATTCAATCGACAATTTTGCTTGACCAACGTTGCTGTTGTCCCAAAATTCCAAATGGGATCAGACCACTGTCTCCTTCACGCAAAATTCTACTTCATAGAGCAAGGAGAAAGGACTGCAAAATTTAAGAGAACTCCCAGAACGACCACCAACTTGGAGCTCTTTGGCACTCTTGTGGCCACATGGGAAGTTGTCATCACTGACAACATTGATGAAGAATATGATCCACTGGTTCAGCACCTCCATGATTGTGCAAGGAATGCCAAGAGAGATAGCCACAAAAATATGCCTGTCTTTGAAAACTCTTGAGCTCATTCGTCAACATGGCTTGACACAAGCCTCAGGCAACCACAAGCGAATGTTCGAGATTGCAAAGCGATGCAGAGAAGTGATAAAGAAAGACCTCAAAAAGAGAAGAGCAGCAGTGCTGGCTGATGCGGCAGAAGCCGCCAAAAACATTCACATGCCCACCTGTTCTTTACCAACTACAAGACCAAGATGACTGCCCTCCAACATCCTGATGGATTTGTCACATCTTCCAGAAGGGCAATGGAGAAGATTATCCATGACTTCTACTCGGATCTCTTCGATAGCCATGTCCACCTGCCCACATACTAAATTCCACAGGATGGATATGTCATTCCCAACATTCTCCCTTCCAAAATCCAACATGCTATTTTGTCAGTAAAGAATCTAACAGCACTCGGCTCAGACAAGGTCAGACCTGAACAACTGAAGAACCTGCCGTCAGTTCTCATCAATACACTGGCTTGGCTCTTCACACGTTACCTGTCTGAATGCAAGATTCCGTCCCAATGGAAAACCAGCAGGACTGTACTACTATACAAGAAGGGAGACATCCACGACATTGGCAACTATCACCCTATCTGCCTGTTGCCTGTCATCTACGAGCTGTTCACTCGAGTCATCCTGAATAGGGTTGGCAGAACACTAGATGAAGGACAACCATGCAAGCAAGCCAGGTTCTGCAAAGGATTCAGCACCATTGACCATATTCATGTGATAACCAAGCTCATTGAGGTTTCTCAGGCATTCTAGATGCCGCTCTGTCTAATGTTCATTAATTTAAAGAAGGCCTCTGTTGAGCCTGAAGTGGTCATCGAGGCCCTATCCAAACAGGGTGTTAACTCAATACATCAGGATCCTCTGTAAGCTGTATTATGGATTCACTACCAGGATCTCACCATTCTACAAAGTGATCATCCATGTCAAGAGAGGGGTTCAGTAGGGTGATATATGATTTCACTGAAACTCTTCAGTGCCACCCTCGAGGATGTCATGTGATGAGTGGAATGGAAAGGAATAGGAGTGAAGATAGACGCTCGGCAACTACACCACCTCTGCTTCACTGATGACATCGTTCTAATAACACCAAACATTAGTCAAGCGGAACAAATGCTAGCCAATTTCGAGGGTGAGAGTGGAAAGGTCGGACTACAGCTGAAACTCATGAAGACAATGTTTATGAAAAATGTTCTCATTCCTGACGTTCCTGGCTGGAGTTATAGCACAGTGGTAGGGCGTTTGCCTTGCACGCAGCCAACATGGTCGACCTGAGTTCAATTCCTCCGCCCCTCTCAGAGAGCCTGGCAAGCTACCGAGAGTATCTCGCCTGCACGGCAGAGCCTGGCAAGCTACCCGTGATGTATTCGATATGCCAGACACAGTAACAATGAAGTCTCCAATGGAGACGTTACTGGGCCCACTCGAGCAAATCGATGAACAATGGGAGGACAGTGACAGTGACCTGACGTTCCATTCACTCTCAACGGAATGAACATCTTTAAATGCAATAGTTCTGTGTACCTAGGTTGAAAAGTCAACATGACTAATGACCTGGCACCTGAGATGTGCAGGAGGAAGAGAGTGATTTGGAACACCTTCAAGAGCGTTGAAGAAATAGCTAAGAGGAAAAATAACCTCCGGCTCCAGGCATATCTCTTCGATTCCACTGTTCTTCTTGCATTAACATACTCCTCAGAGACCTGGGCCCTACGAAAACTGGATGAGAACACTATTCTGGTCTCCCAAAGACAAATTGAAAGAGCTATGCTTAGAGTATCACGCTCCACTCAAGTGAGAGAAAGAATCTGGAGTTCTGACCTCCGTCGATGATCAAGAATCAGGGATGCTGACTCATTTGCCAAGGCATCGAAAATCAGCCGGTCTGGACACGTAATGCAATTTGGAGACGACTGCTGGACTAGAGTCATTAACGACTAGATTCCACAGAACGTTAAAAGATTGCGTGGCTGTCCACCTACGAGGTGATCAGACTTCTTCGTCAAGACCCTGAACGATCGGTTTAAGGCTCTTTGTGTACCTGGAGTGAGCAGACGCCACTGGGCTACACTAGCATGCAACAGGGACAAATGAAGACATTACTGGTGCCCGTTCAAGCAAATCGATGAGTAACCGGATGTCAAGTGATCAAGTGATCAAGTGATGAGGATTCATTCTTTGGCAGCAAAAATGGTCATTTATTGAAGTATGAAAGTGAAGCATAATTTGATAAATCTATAAAGAGTCAAAAAAATAAAATTATTATATATTCTTAAAAGAGGTATAAAATAATTTTTAGGTTATCTTATTTGTAGTCTTTTTTATTTTTGTGATGATGAATTTACTTTAATGAATCATTCTATTAGAAGGGGAAGCCTACATAATTATCTTTCAAATATGCTCTAGATTTTGTTGAGAAGTAATTTGGGACATTTGAGGGATTTTTTAAAAAAATCATTCTGACACATATATCTTTTCTCCTTCCCTTATCCTTCCCATTTTTCACTTGTCATATTTTATCTGCCTTCTTCAAAACTTCTTTCCACCCTTATCCCTTATCATTCACTCACTTTTTTTCTTTTTTGGCACAAAACCAAAGTACTACTGATTTTTTAATAATAAGTCTCTGTCTTTATGTGGGTCTACTTCATTCCCAATGAGGAAATTAAAATAACCCAACTTTATCTTCTTCTATCTTACTTGTTGCTAATCCACATTCTTTATAATTTTTTCAGATTTGTATTTATTCCCATAATCTACTTTCTGATTTTTGAAATACAATATATATTTAAATTTATTTGCCTTATTATGGGATTTATCCCATGTGGCAGACCTGCTATAACAAATAGACTAAAATGTGTAATAAATTAAACTTGATGGAAATTTATTTCTTATATTTTTGCAACCTTTTGGGGGGGTTAGATTGAAGGCATTTGTCCTCCATGTAAAATTGCAGGACTCAAGTTTCTTCTATCTTATGGCTTTATCATCTCCTTTGGTGGCCAACTTGTTTGATCAGGATGGCTTTACCATATTTCAGTCATTTGGGGGAAGAGAAATGATAAAATAATGATTCATTTAATTCTTAAAATTTTTAATTGCCTGCATCTATAAAGGATCCACATCATATCTATCTACATAGGATTCTGGCTTTGGGAACTATAAATTTCCCAATTTGACCTGAATCTTTTTTTTTTTTTTAATTTTTTTTCCCCTTTATTTTATTTTATTTTTTTTAAAGTTGTAGATTTACAATTTTTTGTGCTTTGGTTTCAATTATACAATGATCAGATACCCATCCCTCCACCAGTGCCCATTTTCCACCACCATGGATAATATCCCTCCCACCCCCATCCCCCCATCCCCCCTGTCTCTGTGGCAGGGCAATCCCCTGTGTTCTCTCTCTCCTTTTGGGTGTTGTGGTCTGCAAAAGAGGCATTGAGTGGCAAACATGTTCAGTCCATAGTCTACTTTCGACATGCATCTCCCCTCCTGGGAGGATCCTCCAAACATCCTTTATTTGGTGCTCCCTTCTCTATCTGGACAGCCCTTTCCTCTAGGATACCCGGCTGGCCTCTAAGTTATGGAGTAATCCTCCTGGTGCTGATCTCAGCTATTCTTGGGTATTAATCTCATACTTTGTTACTTTATATCCCCCAGATGAATGCAATCTTTCTATGTCTATCCCTCTCTTTCTGACTCATTTCGCTTAGCATGATACTTTCCATATTGTACCACTTGTATGTAAATTTCATGACTTCATCTTTTCTAAGAGCTACATAGTACTCCATTGTGTAGATGTACCAAAGTTTCTTTAACCAGTCATCTCTTCTTGGGCATTCAGGTTTCTTCCAGTTTCTGGCTATTGTAAAGAGTGCTGCAATGAACAACAAAGTGCAGATGTCACTTCGACTATACATTTTTGCCTCTCTGGGATATATTCCCAGGAGTGGTATTGCTGGGTCAAATGGGAGCTCAATTTCAAATTTTTTGAGAATCGTCCATACTGTTTTCCAGAAGGGCTGAACCAGTGGACATTCCCACCAACAGTGAAGGAGTGTCCCTTTCTCGCCACATCCACGCCAGCATCGGTTGCTTTTGTTCTTTTGAATGTGGGCCAGTCTCTGAGGTGTGAGATGGTATCTCATTGTGGTTTTGATCTGCATCTCCCTGATGATTAATGATGTAGAGCATTTTCTCATGTGCTTTTTTGCCATTCGGATTTCTTCTTTGAGAAAGTTTCTGTTCATTTCATTGCCCCATTTTTGGATGGGGTTGGATGTTTTCTTCTTGTGGAGTTTAACCAGTATTTTGTATATCCTGGATATCAACCCCTTGTCAGATGTGTATTCAGTGAATATCCTTTCCCATTCTGTAGACTGTCTTTGTATTTTGGTCACTGTTTCTTTGGAGGTGCAGAAGCTTCTTAGTTTAAGATAGTCCCATTTATCTATCTCTGTTTTCACTTGCTCAGCCAGTGGCGTGGCATCGTTGAAGATACCATTAGCTTCAATGTCATGGAGGGTTTTGCCAACTTTATCTTCAATGTACCTTATGGTTTCTGGTCTGATGTTGAGGTCTTTAATCCATTTTGATCTTACTTTTGTACATGGTGTTAGGCAGAGTTCTGAGCCTATTTTTTTGCATGTAGCCGTCCAGTGATGCCAACACAATTTATTAAAGAGGCTTTCCTTACTCCACTTCACATTACTTGCACCTTTATCAAAGATTAGATGAGCATAAGATTGAGGAGAGATGTCAGTGTATTCAACCCTGTTCCATTGGTCTGCAGTTCTGCCTTTGTTCCAGTACCATGCTGTTTTAATTATTACTGCTTTGTAGTACAGTTTGAAGTTCGGGAGGTTGATTCCTCCCATTTTCTTTTTCCCAAGAATTGCTTTAGCTATTCGTGGGGGCTTATTGTTCCATATAAATTTCAAGAGTGTTTGCTCCATTTCTTTGAAGAATGTCATGGGTATCCTTATAGGGATTGCATTGAATTTATACAATGCTTTCGGTAGTATTGTCATTTTGACAATGTTAAGTCTCCCGACCCATGAGCAGGGGATATCTTTCCATTTCCTCATGTCCTCTTTTATTTCCTGAAGTAGCGTTTTGTAGTTTTCTTTGTACAGGTCCTTTACTTCCTTAGTTAAGCTGATTCCTAGGTACTTGATTTTCTGGGGCACAATTGTGAATGGGATTGTTTTTTTCATGTTGCTTTCTTCTCTCTCACTGTTTGCATATAGGAAAGCCATGGACTTTTGGGTATTGATTTTATAACCTGCAACTTTACTATACGAGTCTATTGTTTCTAGGAGTTTTTTGGTGGAAGTTATTGGGTTCTCTAAGTAGAGTATCATATCATCTGCGAATAGTGAGAGCTTGATTTCTTCCTTTCCTACCTGAATGCCCTTAATATCTTTTTCCTGCCTAATCGCTATTGCAAGTACTTCCAGTACTATATTGAACAGCAGTGGAGAGAGTGGGCATCCCTGTCTCGTCCCTGATCTTAGAGGGAAGGCTCTCAGTTTTTCCCCATTGAGGATGATGCTTGCTGTAGGCTTGTGGTAGATGGCTTTAATTATGTTGAGGAAGGTCCCCTCTATACCCATTTTGGCTAGGGTTTTCATCATAAAGGGGTGCTGGATCTTATCAAATGCTTTCTCTGCATCTATTGATATGATCATATGCTTTTTATCTTTTCTTTTGTTGATATGGTGGATTATGTTGATTGATTTCCGAATGTTAAACCATCCTTGCATCCCTGGGATGAATCCTACTTGGTCATGGTGTATGATCTTTTTAATGAGTAGTTGGATTCTATTTGCTAGTAGTTTGTTGAGGATCTTTGCATCTGTGTTCCTCAGGGATATCGGCCTGTAATTCTCTTTCTTTGTGGTATCTCTGTCTGCTTTTGGTATCAGTGTGATATTTGCTTCGTAGAAACTGTTTGGAAGTGTTTTTGATATTTCAATTTCGTGGAAAAGCTTAAAGAGCATTGGGAGTAAGTCCTCTTTAAAGATTTGGAAGAATTCACTAGTGAATCCATCCGGGCCAGGACTTTTGTGCTTGGGGAGACTTTTTATTACCATTTCAATTTCCTTGATGGTGATAGGTCTGTTCAGGTATTCCAGGTCTTCTTGGTTCAGCCTTGGGAGTCTGTAGGAGTCTAGGAATTTATCCATTTCCTCGAGGTTTTGATGTTCCGTGGCATAAAGCTTCTCAAAGTACTCCCTGAGGATCCTCTGAATTTCTGTGGTTTCTGTTGTAATGACCCCCTTTTCATTTCTGATTCGGTTTATTAGGGTTTTCTCTCTCCCTTTCTTTGTGAGTTTTGCTAGAGGCTTATCGATCTTGTTAATTTTCTCGAAGAACCAGCTCTTGGTTTCATTGATCTTTCGGATTGTTTTTTGGGTTTCCATCTCGTTAATCTCTGCTCTGAGTTTTATTATTTCCTTTCTCCTGTTCGGGTTGTGCTCCTTTTTTTGGTCCTTCTCCAAGCTCTTAAGCTCTGAGGTTAGGTTACTTATGTGTGCTCGCTCCTCCTTCCTGAGGAATGCTTGTAGAGCTATAAACTTTCCTCTTAACACAGCCTTTGCTGTGTCCCATAAGTTTTGGTAACTCGTGTTCTCATTTTCATTCGTTTCTAGGAATCTTTTGATTTCCTCTTTGATTTCCTGTCTAATCCACTCGTTGTTCAATAGTGCACTGTTTAATTTCCAGGTGTTTGATTTAGTTTTCTGTTTTTGTGTGTGATTTACTTCTAATTTCAGCGCATTATGTTGACCTGAATCTTATGCTCATCCTTTGTCCTATTTCTATTTCTATCAGTATACCCTGGAAAGGCTCCCCACAGGAAAGAGAAGCTCTATTACTAAAGACAAAGGAAGCTGCAATGGGCAAGATAATTTCAAGATGTTCCATGCATCTCAAAAGATTTCCCTTTCATTTTTGTCTCCTAGTTCATTTGCTATGATTTTTACAGCTTTATCCAGTAAAATGATGAATGGGACAAGTCAACCTATCTTTACTTAGGGAAAAAAATCATGAAAAAATTTTATTCAGTTTAAGTGATTTAATAAAGATATTTTCTAAGGTCTTATGCCAGATATGAGGTTAGGCATGGTGGTTAGAGATCATTCTTAAGAAGTGCTATTTTCTATTATGACTTACTTTGTTTTTTATAAGCATGCATCCTCAGGCAAGTTACAGTCTCTTCTGGCATCGTCTTTCCTCAATAAAATGGATAACTAATGATAATATTAAAAACTTCATAGTTTTTTCCTAAAAAATAGATGAGGTCATATACATAATTACTTTGGAGAATTCTTGGCACATAGAAAGTGCTCAGTAAAATATTAACTATAGTAGTAATGATGATTGTTGTTTCTGAAATTATTACTTATTCCCATATCCAAATAAAATATGCTATACATATATGTGATAGCACAGCGGTAGGGCGTTTGCCTTACACGCAGCCAACATGGCCGACCCGAGTTCAATTCCTCCGGCCCTCTCAGAGAGCCCGGCAAGCTACCGAGAGTATCTCGCCTGCACGGCAGAGCTTGGCAAGCTCCCTGTGACGTATTCGATGCCAAACACAGTAACAACAAAGTCTCCAATGGAGACGTTACTGGGCCCGCTCGAGCAAATCGATGATCAACGGGAGGGCCTTTACTTATTTACTTACTTATACATATATGCACAATTTGGGGTTTAAAAAAAAAGACAAACATGAAATCTCAAGGATGAGAAACCAGTAGAATATTATTGCATTATTTATTTAATTTCATGCCTCTTGTGCTTGCTTTGCCTCCTAATGGTATTTCTATTTCTTTTCACAAAAGTCAATATTTTCCTATTTCTCCTTTTAAAGCAGATTTTTATGTGGGGCATGTAAACAGTATTTGAAACAAGTGAAACTAAATTCTCTCAAGTGTTGGATCAAAGTAGAAAGAAAGGGAGGAGCCTAAAACCATGGTTCATTGAAAGGTTGAAAAGGCCAGCAATTTTGCGAGCAAAGAAACCAAAAATAAAGAGGGAGGGAGAGTGTGTTTGATAATTAGAGATTTCACAGTGGGGATCTAAGGCAAGGGGTCAGATTCATATGGATAAAAACATTATTTGGCTAAACTTTTTGTGATGGAGGAAAAGCTTCATTTGGTTTTATATTAGCCTATTCACACTATCCTTTGCTGTTTTCTCAATCAATCCTCCAGTGACTTGATACACCATGTCTAATTCTTCATAAATCAGCTCAACTTTAGAGTGGTATTGACAGTGGCTTTGCCAACTCCATTGTTTTCTGTCAAGAGTTTTATTCGGCTTCAAAACAATTTGCCGTGAACGCCCTTGTTTGCTTGCTGCATTGGTCTTTGTTGGGAATGAAAACTTTGATTTATAACTGTATATAATTGATGGCTGTGGGGTAGGAGGACTATAGCTCATGCTCCTCTTCTTTTAATCTAGCTTTGCCCAGAAATCCATGTAGTGGAGCATTCTCAAGGGAACTGGGCTGGGAAATTTTCCATATACCCGATGGGAGGCCATTAATCATGGTGAGTAGCGTGTTTGTGAAAGTAAAGAAAACAAAAGTCAGACCACCTCAAGATGGCTTATCAAAAGATGTTAAAGCTAATGTATTCATGGTGAGATATTTCTAAAGAAAAGCTGAGCTATTTGCCGAACTCGATAGATTTGCTACTTTCAAAGCCAGATTTGAAATAAGCACTTTAAATTATTAATAATATCAAAGAGCCACTTTGGAGTGCAAGAGAAGTTGCTCAGTAGTTTATGGGAAGTGGTTAAAAGTTTATTTTAAATGGCACAAGTCTTCCTTTTATAATCATTAAAATACAAAACAAAAACAAAGCAAGAGGATACAGATTTGAGGATGCCTCCTCACAATGTAGCCTGCAGTACCTGTACGTTCTGGTATTTTTTAAATGGACAGAGATCTCACTCTTTCAAATCTCCCTCATTCAACAGAACCCGTGAGACTTTTTAGTTTGCACATTTATTTAGGATTCAATGTTTGGTAGAAAGTTTGTAAAAGTAATTAAAGAATCTTCTCAAGATCGAAAAGAATAGAGTGAGCCAACTTTTTATACGTTAGTATTCAGTGTGAAGATCTGGTTCCATAATTTATTTTTGGTTTATTTTTATTTCTCCTCATAAAATTAACTTTCCTTCATCAGAGTCCATGATAGTTTAACATCCTGCTTATAACTCCCCCAAAAAACAGCTACATGTGTTTGCAAATGACTGATAATGCCAAAATATAGAGTAATTAGATTTAGTGAATGTTAGGTAGTTTATTAATATAAGCTGAGTTTCAGTGATTAAGAATGTTGATCTAACAAAAATAAAGAAAGTAAGAAAGAAAATCAAAGAGAATCATAAACACTGATGGAGACTGGAGCATATCCCATAAAAATATCCCAAATTATGGTAAGAGCTATGTTGGAAAACTGCTTAATCTTCCTTCACTCTATTTACTATGTCAACAGTTCTTACTATTTGAAGTGGCGATTGAAGTGGTTTCAAGCAAGAGTGCTCATTTTTCCTTGCACCTGTTGGTATAGGCATTATATAAACTATTTTTCATTAAATTTGTATTGTTTTATCTCAGTGACATTCAGCAATGGCTCAACTCTCTTTGTGAGAGTGTAGTTTGAACTGATAGTTTCCATATGAATGATGCCAAAGTCAAAATGCAAATTGTGCTTTTCATAGATTTTACTCTTAGTTAAATCAGAATGCTTTGAAATTAGGAGAAAGAAGATTCTCTGACCCTGGCACATTATCACTCTTGTGTTACCACTTGATGAGATGGGGATCCATGAATCTTGGAGAACAGGCCCTTCACCTTCGTGTTATGTGATATTTAACTTCAGTCTAGATCAACTATTAGAATTTATCAGAAAAATATTCATTAACCAAATGACATAAAGTTACAATCAAAATCCAAAGTTAATCTGAATGAATGCAGAAAGTAACATAAACATGAGATATCTTTGAAGAATTAAAATATATTTTCTTGAAATGGATAAGAAATGACTTCATTGAAAATAACACCCCATAGTGATGAGAAGCATTCACTATTGTATTTTTTGGTTCTTTATTTCTTGCAGGAAAAGGGTGTTGAGATAACAAACTTTCTATGCTCAGGGCTTACTCCTAACTCAGTGCCCAGGGATCACTGCTGGTGTTCTAGGGTGCCTGGAATCATGCCTGGGTCAGTCATATGCAAGGCACTGTCCCTGCCTGCTATATATACTATATTATATATATATATTACACACACATGAACACACACATATACATATGGCACATTATCATATATATACATATATAGCATACTATATATAGTAATTAATATCTTATACCAATATTTTAACCTTAAGAACTATTTTACTATGTTCAAATGTAACTACTGTCCTAAAAATTAAAAAACCAACAAACATGCTGTTCTTCAATTCACAATCCACGCTACCTCTGCAAAGTTAAAGCTTAAGAACAAAATATATTTGAATATTTTCTATTGAGGTACCTTTCTATTGTTTGATGCAGTCATATAGTATGGATGTTGTTACCTTGGGGACAAGAGTTTTTATTTGACTTTTAGCACACTGTTTCTTAAGGTACAGTCAATGAATCTCTTCCCAATTCTTATAATAAAGGATTTAGATAAAACCCAAAAAGTGTTTATGGTGCTGAGGAAACAAAAACATCTCCTCAATAAATTCTAAATTTTACCCATTACTAGAGAAGACTTACAGAAATAGCCAATATGCACTTAAATGAATAATTGCTGTACAGTTTATGATAACAAGCTTCTCATGTTCAAACTCACACTCCATTTTTCATGTGGGGAACAAGATGATATCCTTCAAGACATGTTTAAAATAATCCATGATCTTGAAAGTACTATATACATATTACTAAAAATAAAGCATGAGGGCTATTGGCTGTGTTCCAAGAAAGCTGAGTTAGATTAAAGAACACAATGAACAGCCATAGCTTCTTCTGCAATTATTTAATTGGGGGATAGATTTTTCTATCACTGTCTTTGACAGTAGCAGCCATTTGATGCTGGGGCTTGGATTAAATGTTTCATCAGTGGTTCCTATTTAAGGATCTTTATGGAACAACAAGACTGTCCCCTGGGTAAGTCCATATCAACTGCAATAAAGAGATCAGCACAAGTGAGTTAGAGGTATTATTGTTTTTTGCAAGATGTACAGAGAATTGCATGTGTACTAGCTATCTACATGCTTTCTGAAGTTTAAGGCAAAGGTTGGAAGCTGAGCTCAGCTTGTCAATGAGATTTTGTGCTTTCCTGGGAAAAATTAATTCTCAAGCTACTCTCCTCTTTCTAAGTACAGGTGAGTTTTCTGGTGAATAGAAGTGCAAAGATACTGATTTGCATTTCTTTTCTATGGACTAACTCTTCCAAATCAAACCTTAAACTGGACTGAGCTTATTGCTTAATGCCTTCACAAAGTCCACCATCTGTTTCACACAGGGTGATATAAATTTTACAGACTTCACAATTATCTTTTAGTTGGGTTGATTTTTCTCTCTCGCTAACTCTCCAAGTGGTCATAGGCATAAATGCATGCAGCTAAATATTACTGGACTATTTGTAGAGTGGCACTAAGAGGCATTTATCACATTAAAACAGTTGGGTACATTGAAAAGCATTCTGGAAACTGAAATCTGAACATCTGTATTTAAAAAGGCAAAAAAAATGTTGTTGCTACTATCAATAACCATGTCAAAAGATTTAATTGTGGCTTTATTTTCCCTCTGTGATGCTGGGATCATATTGGTTTGGACTGCATATTCTCTAAGTTATCTCAGAATTGATAAAAATGCAACCTGCACTGCGATTGAATCAGAAGACTGTGTGTGGAGATTTATTTTCAGGATCTGGGGATGAGTTTGGGCATGCTGTTTCACTCAAATTAAGAAACCAATTGCAGCACAATGTTCGTTTATAGACTTCTAGTATTTGGATAATTGAATGGCTATGCTCTGCCTCACTATAGCTTTCTAAGATGGTGGAAAAGTGGGAACAAGTGATTTTACAGCCAGACTCCAGGAATCTGCTGATGAGGCACTTAGGAGAGAGGAGGCGGTCCTGTTGGTTGCTTAGAAAAGTTCACGAAATCTTTCCCATCTGTTAAGTGACAGGGTGGGGGGGAAGTATCCAATCAGAGAGGCTGGAAACTATTGTGATGTTTGAGCTCTTTAGAGACATGTGGGTAAAACAAATACTCCAGATGCCCATTTTCTCTTAGTTTCCTGTAGGACTTTTCAATCATTTGTTTGCTTAAGATCTTCTGTTTAAAAAACAATGTGACTCTGCTTCTAAATAAAATGTCTGTTCTGCCCAGTTATAGGCAGGAATTCATCCATGATTTATTTAAAAAATGGATAAAATCTAGGAGTTTTGTCTTTTGCTTTTATCAATACTATTGTTTTCACTATCACCTTCCCTGGTGTGTAGGAAGATTGTGTTTTGCAAGATGTTACCTGCAAGCCTGTTCTCACACTACCAAGGTGTGTGACTTCCTTGGAAATTTTAATCTTTAGTTCCAATCACATACTTGATGCATTCTTTTCAAAAGTATAAGACATTTATAGTTTTGTAGAAATACTTAATAACCAGTGAACCTTGGAAATGTTGTCTTGTTTCATAATTGGTGTTGGTTTGGGTATTTTCCCCTTCTAAATGAATTTCCAGGGTGTCACCTGAACATGAGTTCTAGTTGTAAAGAGACTGATGATGTAAAGGTAAGTTTCCCTTGCATTCTTAATCAGTCTCTACGTTTCTTTAGAAGAGAAGGAAGGTAGGAAGAGAAGACTTGAGTGTACACCTCAAGCAATGAATATATTCCTTATAGAATTATAGAGAGGTGGGAGAAAGGGAATTTTACATTACAGAATTCCAATGATATGTTCAACAAAAGGGCATTTCTAGCTACACAGGCTTTTTTTTTAAAAAAGCATAATTTAGCAAAGTATGTTTGAGGGGTTTCATAATTCCTGGAGCTGCCCATGTGTGAGGGTCATGATATGCAGTTCATGTTTATGGTATGTGTCATATAATGGAAGCACATACAAACACTTTTACATTGATTCGTTTTTTTCCCTTAAAATTTCAGATTTAATTTTTTCTCCTTTTACATTTAAATACAATGAGTTTCAGGGAGTTGATGAAACTGATTGGCAGGTATGCAGCTTGGTAGAGATGGACTGAGCTTAAACCCAGGTCTTGGTGAAACCAAAACCCTGATCTTGCTCCACTCCTAAGACTGGAAACTCAACTTAAGGCCAGATCATATGGAGCTTTGCCACCTGCACCAAGATTAGTGGAAGCTATGAGCAACAGTCTGAGAGCTCATAAAGGAGACCTGGATTTGAAATTTTCATATATTATTTTAGCTGGAGCAACAGCACAGTGGGTAGGACGTTTTCCTTGCATGCAGCGGACCCAGGTTCGAGTCCTCTGTCCCTCTCGGAGAGCCCAGCAAGCTACCAAGTATCCTGCCTGCACGGCTGAGCCGGGCAAGTTCCCACGGCGTATTCAATATGTCAAAAACAGTAACAACAAGTATCACAATGTACACATTACTGGTGACCACTCGAGCAAATTTATGAACAACAGGAGGACAGTGCTACAGTTCTATAGTGCTATTTTTGCAAACTGTGGAGAGGGTAAGCTAAATTAAAATGGTGTCTTTTCTAAGTATATGAGGGATAAATGACTATTCAGCTTTTAGAATTGTCAGCTCATATGTGTTGTAGGAAAGCATGAACTTTATGAAATTCAAATAGTTAGTAGGTTAGGCCAGAAAAAACTGTTCATGGAGAACAAAGTATTAGATACAAGATCTTTGTATGTCTCTAAAAGTAGGCTAACCACCAGGGCATACAGTTTCTGAGGAGCAAACCAACTTAAAAATGTATGTTTTCCAGATGTAAAAGTAAAGAATAATGAAAGCCATTAATGTTAAGACATCCCCCTGCCCCCCACTTCCTAAAGATACAGCCATTGAACACTTAAACTGACTTAAAAATTCAGGTACCTGCAAACATCTATTGTCTATTTAGAAAGTGCCTCTTATCCAGTACTCTTTTTCTAATGCCACTGACATCTGTTTGAAATTCTTCCCCAAAGGATGCCTTCTCCATATCGAGGGATGATGGTGTGATATTATATCCATCTAATTATGCCAGTATGCTCATTTTTTTAATTTTTATTTATTTATTTTTTTACAGTTGTAGATTTACAATTTTTTTTGTGCTTGGGTTTCAATTATACAATGATCAGATACCCATCCCTCCACCAATGCCCGTTTTTCACCACCATGGATAATATCCCTCCCACCCCCATCCCCCCATCCCCCCCTGCCTCTGTGGCAGGACAATCCCCTGTGTTCTCTCTCTCCGCTTGGGTGTTGTGGTCTGCAAAAGAGGCATTGAGTGGCAAACATGTTCAGTCCATAGTCTACTTTCGACATGCATCTCCCCTCCTGGGAGGATCCTCCAAACATCCTTTATTTGGTGCTCCCTTCTCTATCTGAACTGCCCTTTCCTCTAGGATACCCGGCTGGCCTCTAAGTTATGGAGTAATCCTCCTGGTGCTGATCTCAGCTATTCTTGGGTATTAATCTCATACTTTGTTACTTTATATCCCCCAGATGAATGCAATCTTTCTATGTCTATCCCTCTCTTTCTGACTCATTTCGCTTAGCATGATACTTTCCATATTGTACCACTTGTATGTAAATTTCATGACTTCATCTTTTCTAACAGCTACATAGTACTCCATTGTGTAGATGTACCAAAGTTTCTTTAACCAGTCATCTGTTCTTGGGCATTCAGGTTTCTTCCAGTTTCTGGCTATTGTAAAGAGTGCTGCAATGAACAAACAAGTGCAGATGTCACTTCGACTATACATTTTTGCTTCTCTGGGATATATTCCCAGGAGTGGTATTGCTGGGTCAAATGGGAGCTCAATTTCTAATTTTTTGAGAATCGTCCATACTGTTGTCCAGAAGGGCTGAACCAGTCGACATTCCCACCAACAGTGAAGGAGTGTCCCTTTCTCGCCACATCCACGCCAGCATTGGTTGCTTTTGTTCTTTTGAATGTGGGCCAGTCTCTGAGGTGAGTATGCTCATTTCTTTAGCAGTCACTAAATTGTGGGTAAATAGAACTGTCCTTTCTTTTTTTTTTTTTTTTTTTGCATCACACCTGGTTACGCACAGTGGTTACTCCTGGCTCTGCACTCAGGAATTACCCCTGGCGGTTCTCAGGGGACCATATGGGATGCTGAGAATCGAACCCGGGTTGGCCACGTACAAGGCAAATGCCCTACCTGCTGTGCTATTGCTCCAGCCGCCAGAACTGTCCTTGATGAAGCCCAATAGGAAAAAAAGAATAGTCTCTTTTTACAAAGGGTGAGATGGCAGTGCAGAATAGTTTGATCACCTTGCTCAGTGTCACAGAGCTCGTGTGCATGAGGGTTCTGATTCAGGTCTTCCTGCTGTCAAGGCCTTTCTATGTTACTCTCAACAGCATTGATTCTCTTAGCCTTTATCTCAGGCAACTTCCTAATTTTCAAAACTAGTTTATGTTTTGGACATACTTTTTTTGCAGCAGATGTTTGAGAGGAAAAGAAAGGAACAATTGCCCACTTAACAGATGAGAGACTAGGGAAACAGGATTTTCCCAAGGTTACAATTAATTGGATCTGTTCTTCCTTCCTCTGGCCTTTCTCAGAATCTCATTCCAGTATTGAAAGGTTCCCAAGTTTGACTGTAGATAGCAATCAGCTGGAGATCTTCAGAAAATACTAAAGCCTGGCTTCCACACATAGACACTCCGATTTGTTTGATATAGGATGCACTGGACTTTCAGAAATTTCTCGAGGTGATTCTGATACACTGCAGAATTTGGAACTACTACTATAGATTTTGGAGTTGATGTAAGCATTTGGTTCTTAAACAGGGATCCCTGGACCGACAGCATCCATACCACTTGAGACCTTACTAGATATATACATTTTTGATTCTACCTCAGACCCATGTTTCAGGGACTCTTGGGGCAGAGTCCAGAAATCTTTGTTTTCACAAGCTTTCTAAGTTGGCTTTTGATGCAGGGCAATCGTTTAGGCCTTACTTCCTCACAACAGGTCTCTGGTGTGAAACATGGTGACCAGCTGTCTGCTATTTTTATTGCAGCCACTATTCAGGGGTAATATATTTAAACCAGAATGACAGTACAAGGCATTCAGATTTATACTTAAGATGGATTTCCTGATAGTATAGGTTGCCAACTGCAGGAATAAAATGCTGAGGGCAGATTTTGGAATTTTTCTGGGATCACCAGAGCTCTCTGCTCTAACAAAGAAGAAAAAGGGGGGAAGGAAGAAACCAGCCTCTGGAGAAAAATGAAAGCAGTAATTTTTGTCATCTGATTTCACTTTAGTCATTTGGGTCCTTCCTTCCTGTGCTTTGAAGTCAATGATGATGTCTTCTTAACTGGCACCTTTTGTTTTCTCCAGAAAACCTCAATGTGGTTGAAATCCAAATAGTTCCATGCTTTTGGCAGAAAGCAGGCATTCAAAGACTGAGAAGTGAGAGCTGGATTATGGATGGCTAAGTGACTTCTCCCCTGCCTCGTTTCCATTACTGGGCTACTTAATTGGCCTCATTACACAGCTACCGCAATTATTTTTCTCAACACTATAATTTTAAGTAACCTAGTATATTAACTAATTTTCCTAATGTCCTTTGTTGTGTGCTTGTTCAACGTGACTGGCTTGTGTTCTGTTTTTCAAATATTTCCCATGAGATTTCACTTAGTAGCTGATTTGGGTTAGGTTTTATTGGTTCTATAACAGTAGTTTGTGAAATTACTTAAGAGTTCTGGATGCTGGGGGGGGGGGCCAAGGTATTAATGGGATATAATTATTTAAATGAGAGTCTTGTATAAAACTCCAATTGGAGAGAGAAAGGAAATATTTATGCAAGACTGGATATCATTGGAGAGATTGTGGGAGGAGTTCAGTGAAGTTGTATCTAAATTTATTACACAAATTCAGAAATCCAGCTGTTTGACATTAGTCATTATTCACCAATTCTAAGATGCTTATAATATATGCAAAATATTCTCTGACAATTTAGTAAATCGTTTATTATTTTTAGCTGTACCATTTCAACCAGTAGCTGACTTTGAGAGTTAACATTGACATCATTGAACTTTTTCCATTTTCATCAAGTACTGAGGAAACTATGCTTAAAAGTATCGTATAAGTATTGAGGGAAGGAAAGAGCAAGTAAGAGCAAGAAAGAGCCAGTATCCATTTTTACCTGGACTGGTAGGAGTGTTAAACTTCCTAGAATCTCAAAATGATTAATCTGGTGGTGGACCCTGCATATAAATTATCTGTCAATTGAGTCTTATGGGAAGATTAATATATTTATTTTAAAAACGTTGTCAAGATAAAATTGGTTGCTGGGTCAAGAGATGGTTTTCTAGTTATTTGTAGCCAAAGAATATTGGATGTGATAAATTAGTTTGTTTTAAGTTATCTGAAACTTTCCTGATAAAAGTTTTTCTGATGGTGGTATTAAATAAAGACAGATAAACTTCTGTTAGTGGGCAGATGACGTTAAAGAGATATCTCAGAGACTGGAGCAATAGCACAGCAGGTAGGGTGTTTGCCTTGCATGCAGCTTACCTGAGTTCGATTCCCAGCATCCCATATGGTCCCCTGAGCACCACCAGGAGTAATTCTTGAGTGCAAAGCCAAGAGTAACTCCTGTGCATCACCGGGTGTGACGCAGAAAGCAAAAAAATTTTTTTAAAAAATTAAAAAATAAAGCGATATCTCAGCATTTCAAGAAACAACCTTTTGTTGTTTCTTCTAGTTTATCACCAAAAGGGTGTACATGATTTGAAAGGTTACGGAAAAGCAAATAATCCATGAGAGGTTCTAAGTCATCTACCCAGTAGATCTTCATCTTTGTGACAAGATTCAAAGACCTAAGAACTAACAACCCATATCTTGATAGACAATTCAGAGACATTTGAAGATAGACTAGAGACCATTTGATGATTTCACCAAAAAATTTAAAACAGGCAAATGGATAAGCTAAAAATAAAAGGACAAGAAAAAGCATGGATTTAATAGAAATCTAGCCAAAGCACAACCTTGGCTCTGAAAAAGAGTACTAGTAACATAAATGATTTTGTAAGATTATAATATGACCTCATCAAGTGGGAGGCGGGGATATGTTTTATTGAAAATCATATTTGAAAATATTTGCAATAAAAACTATTTTCCATCTCTATAAGGAAAAACAAGTTACTCATGAGGGCAGTGGCACCAATAAAGTAAAGCAGACAGGCCCCTGTACATTCTCCTAGCTGTAGTTGCTCTCACACCCACATTGCTGTTCACACCTCTTCTGACTCAGATTCATTCCCAGGTCTCAGGGAATGGATGATTTTGATTCCAGGATAGGTATTGTCCCTTCCTTTTATTTATCTCAGTCTTACTCATAAATTCATATCTTGAGTTCTGAGCGTATACCACCTGTCAGCATCAAGCTTGACTCCAAATGAACAGGTGAAACAATGAGTCTTACATAGAGTTGCTTGAAGTCCTTAGGAGATTCAGACGTGGAAGTTACAAGTTCACATTATTGTGTAATATTTCTGGATGGTGTCTTTGTTTCGCTTTATGTTGGAAAGTACACAGAGATTCCTTTGGGTTAGTAGCAAGTTCCCTGGGAGCCCTGTAAGGAACATCAGAATCCTCAGGGGTCTGGGGATTCTTCCCACAGGGTTAAGACTGGGGGTGACACCAGAGGTGTGTGATTCTATAGAGCCAGGAGCAATAAGTAAAGGGAAAACGTGAGTTTTTTATGTCAGAAATTCTTTCAGCACATCTTTTTTTTCCAGCAATAGTTCTACAACTATTATAGCTTTTTCTGGTCAACTTCAATAATAAAATGCTGAAATTATAGTATCTAAGTTAAAGCCAGCAATCTCTAATGTGTTGTATGTTCTTAGCTTATTCTCCATGTTGACCTTTTATTCTCAAAGAAAGATCAAGAATACAGTAGAGTATTTTCTACCTGTGTAGTATTGGGTGAGGGATTGTACCGCATTTTTAGGTCTTAGCGCTGCAAGTCCTCACATAGGCCAACTCCAGCCTGCCGCCTAAGTGTTTTTATAGAAAATAGTAATCCACAAAGTTACCCACTGATGCTTTGAAAAGGCATAATTTTGCATGTAAGTGGAAAAGTTATGTTCCTGAATAAATACAATATTTAATCCATCCTTTTTAACTTTTAATTTTTGTTCTCCCCCTCAATAACAGCACCTTAACTTGCATTCATTTAAATTATATTCAATTTTCTTTTTTCCTATTTTTAAGGAATAAGAATCTTTAAGTGTTTTTTTATAGCAAAAGAAGTTTGCCTAGATGAGTTTTGATGTAGAGTATAGGGAGGAGAACAAAGAAGGAATGAAATCAAGGGGGTGTGGAAGTAGATGAGAAAGGGAAATAATGGAGGAGCAGGGGTCAGGTGCCTTGGGTACATTGGTAAAGTGGAAGAATAATATATCTATATCTCTCTATATATAATTCTATATAGTCTATATATATACACTATATACATAAGAGCAATATTATATATATTTTTCCAAAGCAGACTCAACAACACTGAGAATATGAGATAGAAATGACAGCAATCAAACTGAAAAATGTGTCCATCAAGATGGCAGGCCTGGGGGCATGAGTTGGGATGGGGAAGCAGGAGGGAACATGGGAACACTGGAGGAGGAATGTTGACACTTGTGATGGGATTGGTGCTAGCATATAATATGCCTAAAACTCAGTTATCAATAACTTTGTAAATAGCACTGCACTGTAGCACTGTCCTCCCATTGTTCATCGATTTGCTCAAGCAGGCCCAGTAATGTCCCCATCGAGAGACTTGTTGTTACTGTGTTTGGCATATCGAATACATCACGGGTAGATTGCCAGGCTTTGCTCTGCAGGCAAGATACTCTCATTAGCTTGCCAGGCTCTCCGAGAGGGGTGGTGGAATTGAACCCGGCTTGGCCGGGCTGACTGCATGCAAGGCAAATGCCCTACCACTGTGCTATTGCTCCAGCCCACTTTGTAAATAATGGTTCTTTAATTAAATTTTTTAAATTTATATATAGCAAATATATATGTTTGGGCTGGAGTGATAGCACAGTGGGTAGAGCGTTTGCCTTGCACATGGCCGACCTGGGTTCGATTCCTCTGTCCCTCTCAGGGAGCCTGGCAAGCTACCGAGAGTATCCCGCCAGCACAGCAGAGCCTGGCATGCTAACCATGGCATATTGGATATGCCAAAAACACTGACAATAAGACTCACAATGGAACTGTTACTGGTGCTTGCTCAAGCAAATCGATGAACAACTTGACAACAGTGCCTGCAACAAATTTAAATATATATATATATATATATATATATATATTAAACTTAAAGGTTTTTTTCCTCGGTTGGGGGGATGGAACAACAGAGTAGCCAGTTGAGTGCTTGCCTTGCATGCTGCTGATTAGGATTTTTTGATCCTCAAAACTCCATGTGCCTCCCACCTCTGCCCGAAGCCTTGAGGAGTTATCCCTGAACAGAGCTGGGAGTAAGCCCTGAGAAACACCAGGTGTGACATCAAAGAGCCCCCCTGCAATATTTTTCCTTTATGATATTTTAGATTTAAAAATGATATATTTTAAATGGCTAAAATGTCAACCCACGAAAGTTGAGGCTTGGGTTATTTCATTGCTCAGAACTAGGTGCTTGCTTGTGTGACTAGCACAGAAAAGGCACATAAAAATGATCCTAAGTAGATCAAGTCATTACCAGAGTGTGTGAGAATAAAAAAGATGGTAGGTACTCTCAGATTCCTTGGTTTTAAGGAAAGTAGTCCCATTATCTGGCACTCTATGCTAAATTCCCCCATATTACCAACCTTCTGCCTCCTTTACCAGACTTTGATATATTTTGTACATTTTTCTATGAGAATGATGTGGACTGACTGAAGACAATAGATTCTCTTTCTTAGCATTGGATAAAGGGCAGAAATCCATTGTCAGAAAAGCTTTCAAAGTAAAAAATATTAATATAAAAACATGAACACTTTGACTGAAGCATTTCATTTATAATGTCTTAGAAAAAAAGAAAAACTTACTGGGGGAAAAGTTCATCTGAAAAATATCAAGATTAAGAAGCATTTGTATTATTGAATTGAATTATGTCTTCTTAGATATCATTATACTATTAACATTTCCATTACTGTCAATTTCCCTCTAACTTTCTCAGGAGTGTTTTCAGAATTAAAGGGGGGGGAAGTAGTTTAATAGGCCCACACAACAGCTCCTGAACCTCTGCTTGCTGTTCCACTTTTCTAGGAGAGATTAGTCTCTACTTGAGCTCACTGGAGGCAGAGCCTCTCCCTTCCAGCTAGGTCCCAGAAGTCTCAACTCTGGAACCCCATCATATTAATGGGCCCACATTACAGCTTCTGAAGCATGCAGTTACATATACAGTTACATATGCAGTTACATATGCGGTCAGGCAACAGATATACTAAGAAAATTACATGCACCTCACAGCTATACTTCCTGTCATTCGATGAAGACAATCAAAAATGAAAAGAGCAATACACAACCTAATCCCCCATCATCTTATAGAGGCTCTAGCTACAAAGATTTACCCTCCAATCCTACCTGCACAGGAAGAACACTAAATATATAGAAGTCCACCAGTTTCTTTATTTACATTGGTTAAAATTGCATAGCAATCAGTTATTCCAAATTAATTTTATTGACTAATTCTATTTCCCATTCCTTTAGGTTTTCTTGGAAAAAAGAAGTAGGGAATAAATGGTATATGCCTGTCAAGGGACAAGTTATGGTGTAGAAGGGATCCTGGGGACATTGATGGAGGGAAAGACAGATTGGAGGTGGGATTTATGTTAGAACATTGTATGTCTGAAATAACTTTATTATGAAGAACTTTGTAAATAATAGTGTCTTAATAAAACAACGTAAAGGCTTTTTTGTGAGCTAGAGTATAACTAAACTTTTATGTCAAAATTATTGATATAAGTCTATTCATAAAAAAAATAACTGGGGTTCTCAGTGTTTGTCTTTGTTTCAATTCTCAGTATCATGGGCATCTTTGACCATACTCCATCTCTGTAGTTCTTTTAAAGAGCTTGGTGTGTCTCTTCCATATTGCTTTTCTTTTACATGTGAGTTTCTAACTGGAATACATAGCCAAAGTGTAGAGAACCATTTGTGGATATCAGTAAAAGCTTTTCTTTTGGCTACCTTGGCAACTTGATATTCAGAATTTATTCTGTTTAAAATATTATTGTCAGGATCAGGAAGATAGTACAAGTGGGTAAAGTGCTTACCATGCTCTTGTCAAAACCTGGTTCAATCCTTGGCACTCCGTATGGTCCCCAAGTCCCTCCAGATGTGATCCCTCAGTCCAAATCCAGAAGTAAGTCTTGAGTACCATATGAGGCCCCCAAACCAAAAATAAGCAAACAACAACAATAACAAAGAATAAGAAGTTAGCCTTACAAAGATTAGGAAGAGAATCATCTATGTCAAGAATTTAGCTAGCAACTTAGTTATAGTTAAATATATATTTTTATTAAAAATATTATTTTATGATCTAAAGGTATGAGTACTCTGAAATATAACTCTGTGGTAGAGCTTGTTCCTTGCATGTGCAGATATTGTGTATTTGGTTCAATTTCTGTGCTCTCTCTCTCTCTCTCTCTCTCTCTCTCTCACACACACACACACACACACACACACACACAAGCACACACTTTGGAAGCTAGTGATTTAGAAAAATAAAGAAAACATTTAAGGCCATAATAATAAAACCTAACAAGTAATCAAGAATCTAATATTTAGAGTACATATATCTGTTAGAAGTATGATAAATCAAATCATTTTCTTTTATGTTTTTACTAAACAGAAGCAAGATTTTGAACATAATGTGTATGGTCTGGCAATGAAAGGTTATTATTCTCTTTATTATATTCTTTCCTTTTCCTTTTTATCTTTTTATGAAGACAATGTGATTTCCAGTGTTATTCATGGTTGAGTTTTAGGCAAACTATGTGCTAGCACAGCCCCACCACCATGTCAACTTCCCTCCACCAGAGTCCCCAGGTTCCCTTCACCCACATCCACCCATCCATGACCACACTCCTCACCCCACCCTCACCCAAGCCTGCCTCTTTGACATTTTCAAGTTTGGATGTTGTGGTTCAGATATCCTGCTTTTATTGTTATTGACTGAAGTTTTGATATAAATTTATGCAAACCCCTAAACCCTTCCCACACCCAGGCCATTATATCCACCTGTCTCCTCCCCTCAATTTCTTTATTATTTTCTTTCTAATCCAATTGCAGTACAAGATAAGCTTGGAACAGAGTTAAATTTTTAGAATTAGTTTGTGGGGTTCCATGCCAGATTTTATTTGATGTTTACTGATGCTTTTAGGAATATTTAGAAAAATCTGGTTGCCACTCAGAACATGTTAAAAATAAGATCACACATAGGTTATTTTATACTAAGATGTCAGCCATGTTATTTGCTAAGTCAGGTGGGGACATGAAGGAACATATGTTATCACTTGGGTTGAGATTAGTATCAGTTCAACAGTCACAGGCACTTTTTAACTCTTGGTACCATAACTGGAATCCCATAGATAATGTAATTAGGTTGATCACTTAATCACTTGACTTCCCGTTAATTATCGATTTGCTCTAGCGGGCACCAGTAATGTCTCCATTCATCCCCGTCACAGGCTAGTGTAACCCAAAGACATCTGTTCGCTCTAAGAACACGAAGAGCCTCAAACCAATCGTTCATGATCTTGATGAAGAAGTCTGACCATCTGCTAGGTGGGCGGCCACATGGTCTTTTGACATCCTGTAGAATCCAGTCAGTTACAGCTCTAGTCCAGCAGTTGTCTTTAAATCTCATTACGTGACCAGCCCATCTGAATTTTGACACCTTGGCAAACAAGACAGCGTCCCTGATTCTTGATCGTAGACTGAGGTCGGAACTCCGGATTCTTTTTCTTATTTGAGTGAAACGTGATATTCCAAGCATAGCTCTTTCAATTCCTCTTTGGGAGACCTGGATAGCATTCTCATCATGTTTCGTAGGGCCCAGGTCTCTGAGGCATATATTAATGCAGGAAGAAAAGTGGAATCAAAGAGATGTGCCTGGAGCTAGAGGTTCTTCGTCCTCTTAGCTATTTCTTCACCACTCTTGAAGGTGTTCCAAGCCTCTCTCTTCCTCCTGCGCAGCTTGGGTGCCAGGTCATTTATCATATTGACTTCTCAACCTAGGTACACATAGCTGTTGCATTCAGAGATGGTCGTTCCATTGAGAGCGAATAGGGCGTCAGGAAGGAGGCTGTTTCTCATAAACATTGTCTTCGTAAGATTCAGCTATAGTCCTAACTTTCCACACTCACGGTCGAAGTTGGCCAGCATTTGTAATGCTTGGCTAAAGTTTGGTGTTATTAAAACAATGTCATCAGCAAAGAGGAGGTGGTGTAGTTGCCGACCATCTATCTTCACTCCCATTCTTTCCCATTCCAGTCGTTGCATGATGTTCTCGAGGGTGGCACTGAAGAGTTTTGGTGAAAGGGTATCACCCTGCCGAACCCCTCTCTTGACATCAATGATTACTTCTTTGTAGAATGGTGAGATCCTGGTAGTGAATCTGTAATACAGCTCAGGGAGGATCTTGATGTATTGAGCTTGAATGCCCTGATTGTTGCTAGTTCTTCAATGACCACTTTCGTCTCAACAGAATCAAAGGCCTTCTTTAAATCAATGAACGTTAGACAGAGCGACATCTTGAACTCCCGAGAAACCTCAATGAGCTCGGTTATCGTGTGGATATGGTCGATGGTGCTGAATCCTTTGCAGAACCCAGCTTGCTCGCATGGTTGTCCTTCATCTAGTGTTCTGCCAATACTATTTAGGATGACTTGAGTGAACAACTTGTAGATGACAGACAATAGGCAGATCGGGCGATAGTTGCCAATGTCATGGATGTCTCCCTTCTTGAACAGTAGTACAGTCTTGCTGGTTTTCCATTGGGACGGAACCTTGCATTCAGACAGGTAGCGTGTGAAGAGCCAAGCCAGTGTATTGATGAGTACTGACGGCAGGTTCTTCAGGTGTTCAGGTCTGACGTTGTCTGGGCCAGGTGGTGTTCGTTTCTTTACTGACGAAATGGCATGTCGGATTTCGGAAGGGAGAACATTGGGAATGATATATCCATCCTGTGGAATTTGGTATGTCGGTAAGTGGACATGGCTATCGAAGGAGTTGAGTAGAAGTCATGGATAATCTTCTCCATTGCCATTCTGGACGATGTGATAGATCCATCAGGACGTCGGAGGGCAGTCATCTTGGTCCTGTAGTTGGCGAAGGACAGGCGGGCATTATGAATACTTTTCCTGGCTTCTGCCGCATCTACCAGCACTTCTGCTCTTCTCTCTTTGAGGTCTTCCTTGATCGCATCTCTGCATTGCTTTGCGAGCTCGGATGTTTGCTTGTGGTTGCCTGAGGCCTGCACCAAACCACGTTGGTGAATTAGCTCAAGAGTTTTCAAAGACAGGCTTTTTGTTGTGGCTATCTCTCTCTTGGCATTCCTCGCACAATCATGGAGGTGCTGTAGGTCGTATTCCTCATCAATGTTTTCAACAATGGCATCTTGCCATGTTGCTGCAATTGTGCCAAAGAGCTCCCAGTTGGTGCTTGTTCTGGGAGTTCTCTTTTTAAACTTTTCAGCCCTTTCTCCCCGCTCTGTGAAGTAGAATTTTGCACGAAGGAGACAGTGGTCCGATCCCGTTTGGAATTTTGGGACAACAGCGACATCGGTCAGGCAAAACTGTCAATTGAATATGATGTGGTCTATTTTGTTGTGGAATCGTCCACAGGGAGACTCCCATGTCCAACGTTTAGATTCGGCCTTCTGGAACTGTGAGTTACCATGGATGGTCTTGGTCAACATGATGAACTCAGACAGTCTGTCACCCTGTTCGTTCCATTCTAGGCCATGGGTCCGATGTGAAGTTCTTCGGCTGATCTTCTCAGTCCTATCTTGGCATTAAAATCACCCACAATGATCTTGTAGAAGGTGTGATCTTCTTTATAGAACTTCTCCAGCTCCATGTAGAACTTCTCAATTTCTCCTTCATCATAATTAGATGTTGGTGCGTAGACAACGAAGATAGTAATTAGGTTAGCTAGGCCAATACAGTTAATATGTCTCACCACAAGCCTATTGGAGAGGTAGGTCAAGATCATTATATGGTTTGGAAGGTCATCCCTGGAATTCTTGATATTATGGAGGTGGGGGGATTTCTTATTAACCTATGCCTTGTATCTGTGTTAAGGGTTAGTGGAAGTATGTATAACCAGAAGCTATTGGAGATCTTTGGGGCTAGAGGCTTCCCTTTATGGCACTTCTCATCTCAGTAGAGATAGTCAGTGACTTGCAGTGAATCTGGGATATGAAAACTGCATGCACTTCCTCAGAACTGATAATAAGAATCAAACATTCAAATAGGAAAGAAAAAAATTTAAGTATCTATAATAAAAAATTAAAGATGCTCTACTGATCCTATTGCTTACCTTAATCATCTGTCACTTTTGTTTTTAAAAATGTGTTCAGAGAGGTTGGAGAGGTGGTATATTAGGTAAGGACCTTGCCTTGCATGCCACCAACCCTGTGATCCCCAAGCCAACCAGGAGTAGTTCCTGAACACAGAACTAGGAGTAACCCCTGATGTGGCCCCAAGGTGCCCCAAAAATGTGTTTAGAATTAAACAATTATCTTGAATTGAATAAGAATATATTCTTAGAAATTTTCAAATTATATTGTAGCACTGTAGCACTGTCCTCCCATTGTTCATAGATTTGCTCGAGTGGGCACCAGTAACGTCCCTATTGTGAGACTTGTAGTTACTATTTTTGGCATATTGAATACACCACATGGAGCTTATCAGGCCCTGCCATGCAGGCAGGATACTCTCAGTAGCTTGCCAGCCTCTCCGAGATCAAATTATATTAGATACTAAATATAAGGGCTGGAAAGATAGCACAGCAGGTAGAGAATTTGCCTTGCATGCAGCCAACCCAGGTTTGATTCCTCTGTCCCTCTTGGAGAGCCTGGGAAGCTCCCGAGAGTACGCCGCCTGCATAGCAGAGCATGGCAAGCTTCCCATCGCATATTTGATATGCCAAAAACAGTTACAACAAGTCTCACAATGGAGACGTTACTGGTGCCCTCTTGAGCAAATCGATGAAAAATGGGAGGACAGTGTTATAGGTCCACAGTGCTACTAAATAAAACATATGCTATATCCAATTTTCATATACCATATATATATACTGTTCTTCAAATTATTTCTCTTAAATATTTACAACTGTGATGACATGCACATATATAATAGTACATACTTAATTTATACCAGTGTGTAAAGACTCATGCACAAAACTAGCAACCAAATATTAAAAGATAAGGGATCAGTTACCCTGGGATAGTGCAGGATAGTCTATTAAAAAAATCAACATATAAATAGTAGAAATCGTAATCTTTTTCCTCAACTAAGGGACAGACAAGTATATTTCATCATGATTAGAATATGGAATTCTAATTCCATATTAGAATTATTTGAGTTATTCCATATTAGAATTATTACATATTAGAATTCTTCAGGTAGGAAATGGTCTGAGGTTAGACTTCTGAATTGATTCTAGGTTCATTTGTCTATTTTCAATTAGGGGCTGAAATGTGAAAAGTCTAATATCAGACAATCACTTGCTTTCTTGTAGTGCTGAATAATTGAGTCAGGCTGCTAAAATTTCACCTGAAAATTTCAACATGGCAGGTCAGAGACAAAATGGAGTCTGCCTCAAAATATATTCCACAAATGACCTCCTGTTGGTTGGGTTCTGTTTCATAATTTAGATGGCAAGCACACAGGAGTTTGGTGAAAATTTATTGATTTAGAACTTTTTGTACTTTGCTTTAAGTATATATTGTGAAAGGCTTAAATATTTTAAAATCTTGATTTAAAAATCATTCTAATTCAAGCATTTTTACTCCGAAGGTAAAAATTTTTATAATTATTTTCAGTGTTAGAGAATATTATTTTGGATCCCTAAAGTTTATACTACATACAAATATCTTCAGTCCCCACAGAAAATCTACATGTGCCTGGCCATTATTCCCTCTTACTAATGAGCTTCAGGATGCGTATCCAGGTTTCTCTGAGACCTACTATAAAAGCGGAAAAAAGACAGTAAAAAGATAGTAAAACAAGTGCTTTGATAGCACTTTTTAAAAAATTCATAACCAGTATAAAAGGAAGTGACAGCTGTTTAGTGTATACATGTGCAAACACACACACACACATGCACACACAGACACAAAGATTTGTGGTACTATGAAGGGCATCAGTCATGCATTTTGCCAAGTAAGATGGCACTGCTTCTGATATAATCATCAGTTATTTCCTTGTCCTTTATTTTATGAATAATATATTCAGCTGTTTATAGGCCTCTGTGATTTAAAGGGAGGAAGTTAAGAATATGATCACCAGATTTTCACTCTCTAGAAATCTTCCTTATATGTAACTAGAAGCAACTTCTATCATCTGTTGTACAGTTAAGATTGTTTCCTGTTCCCTGTGTTACTTGTCCATCTCTTTTTCCAAAGTCTAGCTGGTCTAAGTCATAGATGTACATTTGGTGGTATAAGTACTACTATTAAAAAGCAAAATAATATCAACTTTATACAGTCAGTTTCACAACGAATATATTCTTTTCTATGCATTATCAATTTTAACATAACAGGAAAATTGAAGTGTGTTTTTCAAACTATAGAAATCAAATGTAATCTAAATGCAACCCCCAGATAGATTGCACAATAATACTTAGAAGTATGGTTGTTATAAACCCAGCAGGAAAGCAGTACAGCTCCGTTACACAGTTTACAATGTAAGTCCCAGAATGATATTAGTGTAAATGTAACAAACAAATATAGAGTGTAAGTCCAAGCAGCTTGTGAGAATGAGCTCTTATTAATCTTATCATCAGAAAAATGTTGTTTCCCATAAAAATGAAGATGCATTAAGAATGAAAGTGTTTTGATATTCTTCATTTTTAAATCTAATTTCAATCTGAGTTTTATATAGGATTTATGGTTTCCTAAGATAGTTTCTCTGCATACAAATGCAAAGTAATGTATTATCATTTAAAAATTACTGTTTGGTATAAGTAAATTTTTTCAGCAAACTAAAACATATTCCTTAGGCAATAGGATATTTTTTAATGTTGTCTTTGTCAGTTATGAAATATTCACAGACATATTGTAGCACGGTTCTTTCTTCGAGTTTAAAGGAAATGATATAACTTTTTGATAACTTAGTCATAATTTTAAAAATCAAATATTGAAAGGAACAATTTTTATATTATCTAAAATGCTATAAAAGTTTGGCACTATGACCCTATATTAAAAGGCTACAGGTTACATTTTGTTAAACGAGATTGGTTGCCTTCTATATTACATCTCATCCAACCAATGAGCTGTTACACAGAAGAAATTGCTGCTACACACTCCAGGGTGTCCAAAGTTTCTGGAGGGGTGATACAACTGTCATTAAATTCTTAACTGACTAGCCACTTTGGAGCATATGCATGACTGCCGGTCTCCCAAAGTATATGGAGATGGGTCAAAGGTAAATCAACCCCAACCCCTTGAAAGAAGGAGATTTCATACACAAAACCTGCATACCTGAACATTTCAGCAAATTAATTTCTGGATGAGGCTCTTCTGAGCAATGGGATCTGCACAAGAGCCTGGCAGTGATTGTGGAGTCCATTGGAAGTTTGAGGCTGTTAGGGCTGTGTTTGGGCAGGCCTGGGAGCTCACTCTATCCCCTCCACTCTGGATTGCCCCGGGACAACTCAGCCTTGTGCAGGATCCAGGAGAAATTCTGCCACTTCTAGATATTTTTTGAGATTTATTTCTGAGTCACTAGATCATGGCTGGCAAAGATCACCAACATTTTTTTTTAATTTTTATTAGTGAGACACCATGAGGTACAGTTGTAGACTTACAAATTTTGTGTTTGGGTTTCAATTATACAATGATCAAATACCCATCCCTCCACCAGTGTCCATTTAAAACCACACCTGTAGGTAACGAACTAGGTGTAGGGACACATGCATGGTCTTATTATAGTTTTATAGTTCATGTTTAGCCTGCCCTGATTATTAAAAAAATGAGAAGAGCAAGAATATTCATAGTACTTCTGTATCTTCTAATTCATACAAATTTTCTGGCAGTTTCCAAGTGGGCCGCTCCCTGAAATGAAATAGAGAACAAAGATCTCAGGATTTACCACAATCTAAATGAGTATAACGAAGTTAATGAATTAGTAGTGATACAACATATGTCAGTTCTTCTAATTCAGTGTTTGCCATATTATAAGGGTTTAAGTGCTTAAATATAGGAGTATCATAATGTTACTTTTAAAACCTACCCATCTCCTCACTTCTTCACCTAGAAAGAATATTGGTGACATAGTATAATCTTTTATATTATGTAAGAAAATTCCCACAATGACTATTGAGTACATAATATTTCATAGCACAGCGGGTAGGGCGTTCGCCTTACAAGCGGCCAACATGGCCGACCCGAGTTCGATTCCTCCGCCCCTCTCGGAGAGCCCGGCAAGCTACCGAGAGTATTCGATATGCCAGACACAGTAACAACAAAGTCTCCAATGGAGACGTTACTGGGCCCGCTCGAGCAAATCGACGATCAACGGGAGGGCCTTTACCTTTACCTTTTTACCTTTACATAATAACCAGTGAATCATAATGCTGGTGATGTAGCAAGGAATGATTGAAATTGTTAATCTACTTAATATTTTTATTTTTTTATTTATGACAACTGTTAAATTTGGACTCATCTGAATCTTGTCTTTATTTCCTGAGGAAGTATTTGGTATAAACAGAAAATTCTGTCACTTTGAGAACTTGAGAATTAAATATAAGAGGTTGTGTTAGAAATATTTGAATGGTGGAAAATGTGGGTAACTGGCGAGTAAATGTCTGACCTCCTAAAGGGTAAAATATTTTTGGAAATTGGATAGGATACCATTTCTTAGATTCAAGACCACTGTATTGCTCTCTCTATGTTTTGTGACTTGGGCCCTCAAACCAGGAAACTATATGTTGATAATCTCTAGATGAATCCCTTATTGATCTCCAACAGATGCTAGAAGTTCACTGGGAGGTAAGACAAGGAAGAAGTAACAGGCTCCCTTCCCTTCTTGTGAGCCTTTCCACCATCATACTCTTCATCCAGGCAGCAATGGTTTCTTTCAACAGCTTAAGTGATTCCTACATGTAGCTTCTCCAACCCTCCTGGAACTGGTAACTTGGTCTCCTCAGAGATCTGAGTTACAAACCCACAAAGTCATTCCTTCAAGCCTTAAGTTACAACAATCTCAACTTCTTTTCTTTGTTTCCTCTGCCTGTGAGAGTTGCCTCCTATAATGATTACCTTATAATACTTGTGCTGCCTTTTTGCTTGTTTCAGTCCCCCAGTACCGGGTCAACAATCCTAGACAATAAATCCTGTCTTTTATACTACATAGAGCTGTTTTTGTCTGCTGACTGATTCAGAAATTTGTGCCAGAACTGGTCCCAAAAAACAAAACCCTAAAAAATGGGGTTTGGGGAAAGCTTGGCCCATAAATTCACAGTTTACCGTCTCTAGGCTAAATATATATCAACATGTCTTTTTTATGGTTGTTTTTATGGTTGCTGCTGCTGTAGTTACCTAAAATACTATAAAACTAACATATACTGCATTCAATAGTTTTCAAAGGGCACTCATACGTGTTACCTTATTTCATCCTTGCTTCATGTCTCAGAGGAACTCTACAAATGAGAAGAGTCAACCTCTCAAAACTCAAAGTTATATTAAGTAGGAGTCAAGGACTCAAGTTCATATATTTTAATTCAGTGCTTTCTCTGCACTACAGATACCTTTTAGAATTGTTTGAAAAGTACCAACTGCTTCATTTAGAGAAATTTTTCTTTTAAATATTAAGACTTCTTCCAACAAGAGAATGAAGTGCCGGTTGACATGATAAAGGAGGGAAGATAATCCAATAATTTGGTATAGTTAAATCATGTATCTGCAGCCTCAGAAGGCTGTAATTATGTCTTCTTCTAAAAGAGAAGCAATTTTTGGCTTTCCCATTATAAAAGATATTATATTGCAAAATATCAGAAAGGAGTATTTTGTGTATTGTAATGGTTTATACTGATCAAGCATTAGTAGTATGAATCTGTTCTTAATTATCCAACTCAAATGGAATAATCATTGCCCCAGGTATCTAAATATCTCATCCCTGTTACTCAGGAAATAATGAACCACATTATATAAAAGACACATAAAATTCCAAACTTCAGTTTACTTAGACATAAATGGAGTGTATTTAACAAATGTGTGTGAATTATGTACATTTTTTATGAGTCTGACAGAAAGGAGAGCAGTGGGAATGGTGAGAGATTTTTAAAATCTTGGCTCTCTTTCTAGCCTCTTGAGTCTTTCTAAGACTTGGGAGGATTATTTTCATACCAGCTAAACACTTGTAAGGCCATGGCAGCAAGGAAGTCTAGAATTCATAATAAATCTATCTTGTTTTTTCAGTTGCAAGTAATCAATCCTAATACTGTTTTGATTTCATTTACTGGGAAATACATTTTTACAAATTTCTTGGAGAAAAAGCTAGTGGCATCATTTTAGGAAGTGCTACAATTATATCTGAAAATCAAAACTATATATTAGCTGTTCATTTCTGGAAGATATTACTAAGTTCTATACTATAATTTTAAAAAACAAAGATTGAATACATTTAAGGCATGCAACTTGATGATTTCATACACATAAGCATAGTAAAATGATTACTATATTCAAGGTAATTAACATAGTTCTCACAGTTATTTTCTTTTTATCCTGAAAGAGCCTGAATTTTATTCTTTACAAATTTTCAGTATCTAATATGTTATTGTTAACTATAATCACCACTCTGTATAGTAGATCCCCTGAGTTGCTCTTCAGGAGATCTAAAAATCTGTATACTCTGAGCAACATCTCTCCCACTTCTACATATTCAATCTTTCTAGGTTCTCCATATAAGCATTATTCTCTACAGATGCATAATTTTTCTCTTTTTTTGGAGGTGGGTAGGGGCAGTTTCAGAGTGCACTCAGAAGTGCTCAAGGGTTATTGCTGGCATTAGTACTGGGCTTTGAACCAGGGTCAACCAAAGCAGCCCATTCAAGGCAAGTGTCTTTACCTCCTGTACAAAAATCTCTGCCTCATAATATAGTATTTTTCTTTCTCTGTTTGGCTTATTTTAGTTAGACTGATGTCGATCTGGTTTATCCATGAGATTTCAAATAATAGGATTTCTGGTTTAAATGGTGAGTAATTTTGTATCATCTATCAATAAAAATTGAAGTTTTTTCTTTATTTTTACTAAAGAAATTTTTATTAAAATATTTAATATCATTTCTATTAAATAATATTTTATTAAGTAATATTTTATAAAATATAATAATTTTTATATTTTATAAAGCCAGCTCTTTATTTTTTAATAAAGAACATAGAATTGTCCAAAAGAAAACTGACATCTTTATTATATGTATTACAACTTTCATTTTCTCAGCTATTAGCTCAATTTCCACAAAATTTTTTATTTATATCTTTTACCATGAAAACCAGCTTTCGTTTTTGGCTGTGATTTGAAATCATGCTCTGCATTGATGGTGATGTTATGCTTAGAAATGTGACACTTACAACAGTACCAATGGTTTTATGTTAAATGAGTAGCAATTTCTAGGATAAGAATTATTTCCCTTTATAAACTAGTCTATCATACCACTGATACTAGGCGGCAGTACATTGTTTTGATTATGATAGTGATTTTAAATAAAATGAAAAACAGACTTTTTCTGGTGATTTACTAATAGTTGGATATGGCCAATCGCCATGTTGGATATGGTAAACTAACGTCCTGAGCAGAAGTTGATCATCCTTTTGCTTCAAATACTACCAGGTGAAATCCTCGTCCAAACAGGAAGTGAGATTTTTTTTCCTTAAATCAGGGTTCGCCGAATAGCACCCTCAATAGAGCCTAGTAACTTGTAAAATGCAGATGCTCAAGCCCCATCCAGATTTAGGGAACTGGAATCTGTATTTACATTATCCCTAGATGATTTGTGTGTACTGCAAATCTTGAGCACTAATGAAAATAAAATGTTGGCTTAGAAGTATCATAAAATGCTAAGTGTCTGCTTCAAATAACCATCCTATCTAAACTATAATATGCTTAAACTTTATAGCTACAATACTATCAGAATTTCTCAAAATCTTTCTATTTCAATGTCCACTTAGATTTCCATATAAAGGAACACAGGATATGCCTTGCAAATCTAAGATTGCCAGTTGAATTGCTGTCACCACCCATGTGATCAGAGCTTGATTTTCCCAGGGTTCTGTTTTCTGGGATTCTTGGATCCACTGCAAAGTTTGTGAACCAGTGGGACAGTGTACTTAGGTATTTGTGAGCAATACCACTGAAGTATGTGTCCCTCAACAAGTCTGCAACAAAATGTGCAAGATCACTACAGTGAACCCCCTGGGTAAGCTCCAGATCAAGTGTGCAACCTTTAGTTATTGCTACAACAAAAGGAGGGAGATAAGTAAATAAAGGGTAATATAAAAAAGTAGAGAGATACTTTCTTGCTTGAAATATTTATTTTCCTAAGTACATCATGTGGTAAAAAATATTTCTTTATACAAACTAATGGTATTTTATTTGGGGAGAGAGAGGTTTGGGCCAAACCTGGTGTGCTCAGGGCCCTCTTCTGGAGGTGCTTGAAAGCGACCACATGCAGGTCAGGGACTGAAAGGAGGTTCAGCCACAGGCCAGGGAAACACTGTAATCTCTCTAATACCTCCCTGGCCACCTAATTTTATTTTCCTATTTTTGGAGGAGATGGAGAGGGGGAGCACACCCAGCTGTGCTCAAGTCTTAGTCCTGACTCTGTACTCAAGAATCACTTCCGGTGGGCTTGGGTGGGCATATAGGGTGCAAGTCAGTAGTTTCTAATTGTATTAACTCTCTAAAACAGGCCCCCTTCATGCCCCCTATATGCGAAATTTTCTACTTTTTAAATTTTTTTAACTTTTTTTATTAAATCACTATGGGATAGAGCATTACAAAGCCATTCATGATTGGATTTCAGTAATGCAGTATTCTCACACCATCCCTCCACTAGTGTACATTTCCCTCCCATCACCCCCTCCCCCACCCCCTGCCTGCCTCTATAGCAGATACTTTTCTTTTTTCTCTGTCTCTCTCTCTAAATCTCTCTCTGTCTCTCTCTGTCTCTGTCTCTCTGCCTCACTCTCTGTTTCCCTGTCTCTTTCTCTGTCTCTGTCTCTTTGTTTCTCTGTTTCTCTGTTTCTCTCTCTCTATCTCTATCTCTCTCTCCTCGGTCTCTCTTTTGGCATTGTGGTTTGCAATATTGATACTTAAAGTTTTGAGAATATTCCTTATCTACTCTTACCTACTTTAAACCCTCAGATCTTTTCCAGCGTGATCATTCCCAGCTGTTACTGTCATAGTGGTCTCTTCTCTATCTTACCTTCTCTCAGCCCCAAACACACTCGTGATTAGGTTCAACCATCGGCCAGTCCTCCTAACCCCTGTTTACCCTAGCCATGGATATGTGAAATTTTCATGCAGTCATGTCAGTCTAAATGTACAAATTAGAACTATAAAGTCATCTGTGTTCTCTCCTGGGAACTTCTTCTGGTTTATTTTTTTTCTGAATATTAGTGTATTTTTCTTATCTAGTAAATATCTATCTGGGGGTTGTTCGTGAAATATAGCATCATGGAGAACTACCCTCTCATAGAGCCCTGCAAGCTACCAAGAGTATCCCACTCACATGGCAGAGCCTGGCAAGCTCCCCGTGGTGTATTTTATATGCCAAAAACAGTAACAAGTCTCACAATGGAGATGTTACTGGTGCCCACTCGAGCAAATCTATGAACAACAGGAGGACAGTGACAGTGGCAGTGGAGAACTGCTTCTTCCATGTTTTGTCCTGACTTACCACTTATTTTATAACAAATTGTATTGAAAAGCAATCTACCATTTGGTTTATTTTTGTTCTGTTATTTTTCTTCTTGTTCTTATTTCTCACTTTTTTCTCCTTACTTTTGCTCCTTTATGCTTGTATTATCTGAACTGATGTGGTCTGGTGCCAATTGTTATTCTGAGCCATGAGATGTTTTTTTTCCTGCATTCTCTTCAGGAATTCTTCTTGGACATGGACACATTCTGTTCCCAGTTTCTCTGGGGAGAAGCTAATGAGAAAATTAAATTACCACTAGGTATAATACACTTCAGCTTCACTGTCAATATCCTCAAAGTTTAATTTTTCATATTTCCTTTATTTTGACAACCCTAGGACCAAGCCTTCATTTAACAATAAATGTGCAGTGGAAATATTTTTGATTTGTTTACTTTGTTATTTGAAGAAAAAACTCATCTTCCAAATGCAAGTCCTAAGAAAAAGATAATTGTTTTATTTAACAGAAAGATAATCAGTTGCATTGGTAATGTTATTCTGTGCAACTGTCAAATAATTGCACTTCCTCCTAATTCTCCAACGTATTCACTTCATCAAATCCTGATCGTTTTCACCAAGTGCTGCTGGTTTCAGACCCTTGGACCCTCCTCAGCTAGAGAGTGACCCAGGGTTTCCCAGATAGTTTTGCTCTTCAGTGGGGAGATATTCAGTGTGTTTAGTGAATAATCTTGAATTATAGAGTGACAAATGGACTACTAGCCAAAATCCAGAGCAAAGCAGCAATAAAAAGCAATAGGCAGTGTTCAATGGGTGGAAGAAAAGACCCCAAATGGAGAACAGTAAAGTGTCATGGTATTGGCAATGCCCTTTCCTTCTGGGAAGGGAGAGGTCAAGATAATGTATGTCAGGGACCTCTTAGGATAGAAAGTTTCATCTGGAAATCATTCCCAGGTTTCATGTTTTGAAAGACTTTGTGAATTAACTGTAGAAACTTGAATAATTGAAATATGGTATATAAAACAAATATTGTGAAACCCTGTACAGGGACTAACCAGTTTGGATTTGGGATGTTTCAAACAAATGCTACTTATAGAATAATTAATTATAAGAAGTCTGGGGGAGGAGGAAGGGTGATGATTTGTTTAAACCATTGTGTTTCAAGTCTCTTCATTTTTATTGGTACCATGTCTAAGAAACTGGGAGAATGGGGAATTACTGACCTTTATGAAACTTCTCCTTCCCCTATACTTAGGGAATCTTGTATTCATATATATTTGTAGCATTGTAGCACTGTAGTACTGTCCTCCTGTTGTTCATAGAGTTCCTCGAGTGAGCCCAGTAGTGTCTCCATTATGAGACTTGTTTTTACTGTGTTTGGTATATAGAATATGTCACGGGAAGATTGCTAGACTTTGCCATGCTGGCAAGGTACTTTCAGTAGCTTGCTGGGCTCTCCGAGAGGGGCAGAGGTATCGAACATGGGTCGGCCGGGTTGGCCACATGCCGACCTACTGCTGTGCTATTGCTGAAGCCCATATATATATTTGTACTAAAAGTATTTTACTAATGATAATTTTAATGTAAATTTCCCTGGATCCGGAGACCCATTGCCCAAATCAGGCAGTTGGAGAAGAGATTTTGAATTGATGCTACAAACTGAGCTTTTCTACTTGCAAGAAACTGAGAGTTTTAATTAGTCTGGAAAAGCTCAATAAGTATCCTTGAGTTAACATACATGTGTGGCAAAACTAAAAATTATCAAGTCCATCTTACAAGGATTTTATTTGGTATTCTGTAGTGAATCTACACCATTTCATTGATTCTAAGATATACTCCCTAAACCTCCATGTACACACATACATTTTATTACCTCAAAAATTAGAATATAGCTTGGAATTTTCCACATTTTGTGAGTATTGGCAGCAGCTCTACCGTAACTACCTTCTTTGCTTGCATGAACATGGTTGTTATTTCTACTTGCATGACTAGATAACCAAAACTTCTTGTCATTTAGACAGCTATTCAAGGACAATATGAGGAAGAAATTATAGTCTCACCATTTTCTATTGACACTTGTATAAGACTGAGAAGAACTGGCATGAGAATTTACAAAGTGATAGTTGGGAATTTAATACAATAGCAGAATTCTCTTTTTTAAGAACTACTACTCTTTACACCTGGAGTGATAGCACAGCAGGTAGGGCATTTCTCTTGCACGTGGCCGATCCGGGTTCAATTCCTCTGCTCCTCTCGAAGAGCCTGGCAAGCTACCAAGAGTATCTCGCCCACATGACAAAGCCTGGCAAGCTACTTGTGACATATTCAATATGCCAAAAACAGTAATAGCAAGTCTCACAATTTGCTGTGAGACGTTACTGGTGCCAGCTCGAGCAAATCGATGAACAATGGGAGGACAGTGCTACAGTGCTAGTACTCCTTAAAGATTAATAGGTATCCGGGACTAACTTAAAAAGTGACTTGAAAAAGTTGACTCAGTATAAAGATGTTGTGGAATACTTTAATCCATATATTTATCTTGGATTTTTCTTTTAATGTGTAAGAATAGTGAGCACTAAGAATATATAAAGTAAATATGTGATAAGAAAGCATTGTATTACCAGTCAATCGACAGTGCATATATACTAGTTTTTCTTTTTAATAAAAGTTTTTGTTCCAAAAATTCATTTGCAATATTATTTCATCAACCCAGAAATTTATTCTCTATTTGAAAATAATTGAGTTACTTTTGCAGGGTTTATAGGGCTGGAGCGATAGCACAGAGAGAAGGGCATTTGCCTTTCATGCATCCTACCCGGCCGACCCAGGTTTGATTCCTCCACCCCTCTCAGAGAGCCCAGCAAACTACCAAGAGTATCTCTCCCTCATGGCAAAGCCTAGCAAGCTACCCATGACGTATTCAATATGCCAAACACAGTAACAAGTGTCACAATGGAGACATTACTGGGCCCACTCGAGCAAATTGATGAACAATGAGAGGACAGTGACAGTGACAGTGATCTATAGAAATCCCTGAGTTAAAATGTTCGATTTAGTTGAAGTAAAAGTAATCATTTTGTCTGAATTGCGTGCTATAAACTATGTGATCCTCTTATGTAGCATACAGGACTATCTCATAAGAATTAATGAGTGAACACAAGTCATGAATGTGGAAAATAAAGACAGTGAAACCAAGTGCCAATTGGACTACCATGTCTATTTACATATATTAAACTAAGAATACATATTTCTTACATTACTGGTCTTGTAATATGTACAAGAAACTTAATAGCACACCTTGTTTGCATAAAAAAGTGGGAACTTTTTCACTCAAATTGTTGTCATGAATAAATTGTACTACACTGGTTGTATAAGAGGAGTGAAAGACTATCAGTAACTTTTGCACAAAAACTTACCTCCTATAGATTCTGTTTGCTAATAGCTGTAATATGCCAGATCCTGGGTATAATGAACATGATTAATATTTCCTTTCCCTCTACCATGCAGGTAATAAGATATATCGGTAGCTGCAATCAGCATGTACAGATATCCAAGAGGGGTACAAAACCTTGTTCAACCAGTGTAGTACAATTTACTCATGACAATTGAAGAATTAATAGATTTCCCATGAGATAGGTCAAGAAATATGCATTCCAGACCCATCATGTATTTATCTTCTAGGGAACTTAGACCACTTTCTATGGTGAAAGAAAAAAACCAATGTAGGGGGTTTTAGCATGGCTAAAAGCTCAGAGAACAAATTGGCAAATGGGCTGGATTAAACATAATGGACTAAGGCCTGAGCAAATTTATTGTTTTGGTTTAGAGTGATAATATCAGATTAGATTAGGGTCATTACAATAAAATTATTAAAATAGATTTATTGAATATGTTTGAAGTAGAATCAGCTATGGACATAATAGTAAGTATAAAATGTTACTTTAAGGACTTTCTTAAGAGCAACTAGATTGTTGGTAGGAACTAGTGAATTCTTACAAATCTTTAAAGAGGACTTACTCCCAATCCTCTTTAAGCCCACGAAATTGAAATATCAAAAACAGTTCCAAACAGTTTCTATGAAGCAAATATCACACTGATACCAAAAGCAGACAGAGATACCACAAAGAAAGAGAATTACAGACCGATATCCCTGATGAACACAGATGCAAAGATCCTCAACAAACTACTAGCAAATAGAATCCAACTACTCATCAAAAAGATCATACACCATGACCAACTAGGATTCATCCCGGGGATGCAAGGATGGTTTAACATTCGGAAATCAATCAACATAATCCATCATATCAACAAAAGAAAAGATAAAAAGCATATGATTATATCAATAGATGCAGAGAAAGCATTTGACAAGATCCAGCACCCCTTTATGATGAAAACCTTAGCCAAAATGGGTATACAGGGGACCTTCCTCAACATAATTAAAGCCATCTACCACAAGTCTACAGCAAGTATCATCCTCAATGGGGAAAAACTGAGAGCCTTCCCTCTAAGATCAGGGACGAAACAAGGATGCTCACGATCTCCACTGCTGTTCAATATAGTACTGGAAGTACTTGCAATAGTGATTAGGCAAGAAAAAGATATTAAGGGCGTTCAGGTAGGAAAGGAAAAAATCAAGCTCTCACTATTCGCAGATGATATGATACTATACTTAGAGAACCCAATAACCTCCACAAAAAACTCCTAGAAACAATAGACTCGTATAGTAAAGTTGCAGGCTATAAAATCAATACCCAAAAGTCCATGACTTTCCTATACGCAAACAGTGAGAGAGAAGAAAGCAACATGAAAAAAAACAATCTCGTTCACAATTGTGCCCCAGAAAATCAAGTACCTAGGAATCAGCTTAACTAAGGAAGTAAAGGACCTGTACAAAGAAAACTAAAAATGCTACTTCAGGAAATAAAAGAGGACATGAGGAAATGGAAAGATATCCCCTGCTCATGGGTCGGGAGACTTAACATTGTCAAAATGGCAATACTACCGAAAGCATTGTATAAATTCAATGCAATCCCTATACGGATACCCATGATATTCTTCAAAGAAATGCAGCAAACACTCCTGAAATTTATATGGAACAATAAGCCCCCACGAATAGCTAAAGCAATTCTTGGGAAAAAGAAAATGGGAGGAATCAACCTCCCGAACTTCAAACTGTACTACAAAGCAGTAATAATTAAAACAGCATGGTACTGGAACAAAGGCACAACTGCAGACCAATGGAACAGGGTTGAATACACTGACATCTCCCCTCAATCATATGATCATCTAATCTTTGATAAAGGTGCAAGTAATGTGAAGTGGAGTAAGGAAAGCCTCTTTAACAAATTGTGCTGGCATCACTGGATGGCTACATGCAAAAAAATGGGCTCAGAACTCTGCTTAACACCATGTACAAAAGTAAGATCAAAATGGATTAAAGACCTCAATATCATACCAGAAACCATAAGGTACATTGAAGACAAAGTTGGCAAAACCCTCCATGACATTGAAGCTAATGGTATCTTCAAAGATGCCACGCCACTGACCGAGCAAGTGAAAACATAGATAGATAAATGGGATTATCTTAAACTAAGAAGTTTCTGCATCTCAAAAGAAACAGTGACCAAGATACAAAGACAGTCTACATAATGGGAAAGGATATTCGCCGAATACACATCTGACAAGGGGTTGATATCCAGGATATACAAGATACTGGTTAAACTCCACAAGAAGAAAACATCCAACCCCATCCAAAAATTGGGCAATGAAATGAACAGAAACTTTCTCAAAGAAGCAATCCGAATGGCAAAAAAGCACATGATAAAATGCTCCACATCATTAATCATCAGGGAGATGCAGATCAAAACCACAATGAGATACCATCTCACACCTCAGAGACTGGCCCACATTCAAAAGAACAAAAGCAACCGATGCTGGCATGGATGTGGCGAGAAAGGGACACTCCTTCACCGTTGGTGGGAATGTCGACTGGTTCAGCCCTTCTGGAAAACAGTATGGACGATTCTCAAAAAATTAGAAATTGAGCTCCCATTTGACCCAGCAATACCACTCCTGGGAATATATCCCAGAAAGGCAAAAATGTATAGTCGAAGTGGCATCTGCACTTGTTTGTTCATTGCAGCACTCTTTACAATAGCCAGAAACTGGAAGAAACCTGAATGCCCAAGAACAGATGACTGGTTAAAGAAACTTTGGTACATCTACAGAATGGAATACTATGCAGCAGTTAGAAAGGATGAAGTCAGGAAATTTGCAAACAAGTGGTACAACATGGAAAGTATCATGCTAAGCGAAATGAGTCAGAAAGAGAGGGATAGACATAGAAAGATTGCATTCATCTGGGGGATATAAAGTAACAAAATATGAGATTAATACCCAAGAATAGCTGAGATCAGCACCAGGAGGATTACTCCATAGCTTAGTGGCCAGCCGGGCATTCTAGAGGAAAGGGCAGCTCAGATATAGAAGTGAGCACCAAATAAAGGGTGTTTGGAGGATCCTCCCAGGAGGGGAGATGCATGTCGAAAGTATACTATGGACTGAACATGTTTGCCACTCAATGCCTCTTTTGCAGACCACAACACCCAAACGGAGAGAGAGAGAACACAGGGGATTGCCCTGCCACAGAGGCAGAGGGGGATGGGGGGATGGGGGTGGGGGGGATATTATCCATGGTGGTGGAAAATGGGCACTGGTGGAGGGATGGGTATCTGATCATTGTATAATCGAAACCCAAGCACAAAAAATTGTAAATCTACAACTGTACCTCATGGTATTTCACTAATAAAAAAAAAACACAGTAAAAAAAATTTAAAAAAAGAACAACTAGATCGTTGGTAGGAACCAATTACTGAGACAAAATAAATAAAATAATTGTTATTTCAATCATTTCTTCCCAAATTTTATTGTTACATTTTGCTAAAATAGTGTTCATATAACAATAGAAAATAAAATAAACAAAAGTAACATAAAAATTGTGATTGAAGTCTGAGATTGAATCATGAGCAGGACCAAGACATCACTGAAACCTGACCTTTGTAGAGAAGGGAAGCACATTCAATGCTGAGAGTTGTAGCAGCCCACGAGAGGGGACAAACATGATTCATAGTGTTCATAAGCGCAATGAAACCAGTTGCTTGAAAAAATAAAAAGAACATCCTGTTTGATATTGAGACCAAAGAGAAATTTCTCCAATAAGTCTTCTAGTATACTGTATAATGTCATGAACAACATCTTCATCAGGAACACAGCAATAACCTTCATCAACTCTTTCCTATGAACACCTTCACTCTAGACCAGTACATAGCCACAGACAAAAAAAATTAATTGAAAATGAATACTTTGGGAGAAGGTAGTGTTACCATCAAATCTAAATGTACTTTGTCTAGATTGTCTCTTTCTGAGGATGCATCATAAAACTCCGGATGGAAGGTAAAGTATCTGTTTTTCACTATATTTAATTGAAGCTTCTGTACTTTTTATAAAAAAGTATGTTTATATGAACATTCGGGGTTTTATAAGCATGGCTTCTCTTGGCCAAGTTTTTGAAAGGCATGACTGAGTTCAATTAAGTTTGAATCTAAGAGATATGCATGGAGAAGCACATAGAGGACAGTGGCTCCGTTTTGTCAGAAAGTGCTAAGCCATGCACTTTTCCAGCCAAGCAGGGGTAAAATTAATACTCCCCTATGGAATTCAGGATGTTTAAGAATGAGATGTGCCTTAGTGAAAGGATACCTGATTTTTCTTAGCCAAAATCAGCCCCATCATCATAGACTCAAAATTAGGAAATAAGGGTCCCAGTGTTCCTGTTTTTATGGCACACTTTCATTTTTAATCTAAGAAAATTTAAAGCAGGTGCAACAAAATTCTGATTTTGGTAATAAAAAATAAAAATTGCCTGGGATAGGAATGACAATACAATTGGTAGGATACTTGCCTTGCCCTTTTTCCAACCAGGATTTGATCTCTAACACTCTATGTGGTCCCCTAAGCACCACCAGGAGTGATCTCTGAGTACAGAGTCAGGAGTAAGCCCTGAGTGTCACCAAGTGTGGCCAAAATCACCCCAAAATAAATCAATAAATAAAAGTCTCAGTAAATAGAATATCCACTGAGTTTTGATTATCTCCATTTAGCAAGTAGAGCAAGGATAATCAAGTCTTCCAAATTGTCAGGAAAAATAAAAAACATCAACTTTTAAAACATCTATAGCTTACAATAACGTACTGAAATATAAGATGTTGTAAGGCTCAACACTACAGATCAAAGAAAACATTATATCCATGTGCTCAATTAGGTTTAATTTCTTAGATACAAATGCACCTACATCACATTGTATGTGTTACATACATTGCCAATTAAAGATTTTTCAAAACTTTTCAGACAAAGTAGGATCCTATGATCCAAGTATCCCAAAGAAATTGTGAGAAACAACTAAACATGACCAAAAATCTTATGATAACAAATAATGGACCAGAGAGATAGTACATTTGGTAATAAACTTGTCTTGCATACTACCAACTATGGTTTGAATCTCCATATAGTCCCCCAAGCACTGCCAGATGTGTACTCTGAGCATAGAACCAGCTGCAAACACCACTTGGTCAAGTAGCATAAACTTCTATCCCCCCACAAAAAAATTAAAATGGCCTATAAGGAACACCATCAGCTAAACGAGCTGCCAGTTTTGAATATTTGAATCTAAAGTCATCAAACTATTGCCCCATGACCAAATCTGAATTACAGCCAAAGTTTTCCTGACACTCAGCCACAATTTTTACTTGGAAATCATCTCTAGTTGCTTCCCTGTGGCAATGGAAGAATTAAGTCATTTCTACTGGTACCTTCTGGCCCACAAAACCTCAAACATTTGTTGTCAGACACTTTTCAGAAAGTCTGAACTCCTGACCTAAGCAGGTACCATCTACCTAACATCATTGTCTAATTAGAAAAATACTATAATAGAAATGTACAGGTAGAGGTGTGTGTATATGTAAAGTACTGAGAAAAAGAGAGGTTTTGAAGGGAAAACTTTGGAAAGGTTGGAATAGTATATGAAAGAGTAATATATGACTTAATTTTTGACATAGGAGACAATTCCAAGTAAAGAAGAGAAAATTTAAGTAATAACATATTTGCATTACAGCTAATGACTTAAGCTATGAAATGTAAAAGATTTAAGGGTGAATGGCAAAAAAGGGTCGAAGACTCCCAGGAATAAGTCAAAAGAGAATTGCCAACATCCTTCCGGGTGATCAAAATGTCCATGTCCATGTATAAATATATTTTAAAAAATAGCTTCTTTAGCCCAATTTTAGTAGTTGAGAAATAACCAATAAAACAAATTGATTTGTGAATTACCCAATTTAAAAAAACGTTGAGAATGAGAGGTCTAGGAGACAGTACAGGAAGTAAGGTCCTTGCCTTGCATGCTGACAATTCCAGTTTTAATCCTGAGCACTTCATGGGCTCATTCTGAACAGAGACAGGAATAGCTCCTGGGCACTGTTTAGTGAGCAAAAAATGAGAAAGCAAACAAACAAAACTGGGTGATCAAAATATCCATGAAAAACATATCTATTTTTTTTCCCTTCAGAGTGGTGTTGAAGCACTTGACTTTTCGTAAGGCAATAGAATTGAGTTTGTCAAAATTAAATGAATTATTCTTCCTAAGGACTGGAGTGATAGCACAGCGGGTAGGGCGTTTGCCTTGCATGCAGGCAACATGGCCAACCCAAGTTTGATTCCTCAGACCCTCTCGGAGAGCAAAGCAAGCTACTGAGAGTATCTCGCCCACACAACAAAGCCTGGCAAGCTACCAGTGATGTATTCGATATGCCAAACACAGCAACAAGTTTCACAATGTTAGTGGGTCCGCTTGAGCAAATCAATGAACAATGGGAGGATAGTGATAGTGATAGTGATTATTCCTAAGGATAGTCTGCAAAGAATATATTCTACATGTAGTGGCATTATGTAGTTTTTATTTATCTTAACACCTAATGGGTGTTTAAATATTAAGATACTTGTTGGATCAATAAGTATACTATTTAAAATAATTTACATTTAATTGCTACTCATTCCCCAAAAGTTATCTTTTGAATATTTGATTTTTTTCTTTCAGTTTAAAGTTCATTAGAGGCCATTTGGAGGTTTATCATGCTCATTGGAGGGTTATATCAAAGAATACTTGTAGAATTCTTCCTTGTTCTTCCTTGTGCATTCTAGTTTAGCTCTTAGGAAGTCTACTGTGTACTAGGAAGACGTATGCCTCATTTTGATTCACTGTATTGGTGAATCAAACACATTCTTGTGTTTGTTAGAAATCCATCAAAGAGTTTAGTCAGTATGCTAGTAAGATCATACTTAATGCTATAACAGAAGAACCACAATTGCAAATAAGATAGATCCATTCATTTTCAAAGTCAGATCTCATTCTATAATGCCGTCATGTCTTTGCAGAAGTGATAATTTTCCAAAATTAGTATTGTGTGAAAATCAAAGTTGGATAGGAGATGAGGTTGGTGGTTTTGGGAAGTTGTGCCAAGCTCAACAGATGCACACTTTTATTAACGCACTCCATTAATAAATAATTATAGCTGATACAAATAATAATTGAACACATTTTTTCAAATAATGACTATTGGGAATATGTATTTACATTTTACATAAATTTTAATTTTAAAACCAAATTATTATTTATTACTTTAGTCCTAGAAGTACCATGAAGAGACTACTCAAATATAAGAGGCTATAAACTGAGAAAATTAGGTAATCTCTGCCCTAGAGCATGCTTTTATGAAGGAAACCTCATTAAAACTGACAGATGAGCAGTGGTCAAGTTAGTGGCAAAAGAAGAAAGAGTAGGGGGGATGGTAAATTCATTCTTCTGAAGGGTGTCATACCTAATTTTTTCTGACCTCTGCTTCTGTCCATTGATAGGTCTTTTATTTCTTGTTTTCCTCCATTGTTTTCTCTAAACTAGTCATTAGCTGCTCACTCTTAGAATCTGGCTTCTGCTAGTGTCACTTCAGAGAATTGAGAATCACAGAGGGGTTGAGCCATCACAGGGTTGTTAGTTTATTGTTGTTGGGGAGTTTGTTGTTGTTGTTTTGGGAAGGGAGAAATCACACCATCTCTGCTAAGGGCTTCCTCCTAGTTCTGTGCTCAACGGTTACTCCTGGCAGTTCTCAGAGAACCATATGTAGTGTAGGATTGAACTCAGGTAGATGTGTGCAAGGAAATTTCCTTACCCACTATACTTTCTCCTTTCTCTCTCTCTCTCTCTCTCTCTCTCTCTCTCTCTCTCTCTCTCTCTCTCTGGCCCCACATTATGGATTTTTAAGACACACATATAATTTCCTTTCTCAGTATCATAATAAATTCCCATCTATTTTAGTACAGTCATTTCTCAGACCAATAACACTTCCAAATTTAATTTGAACAAATTATCTCTAATTTATTATTTTTTCTTGCATTAACCACATCTTTACACGAATATTGTCTCTAATGGTGTCCAAAAAAATATTAGGCTTTAGAGGGGAAAGTTCATCCAGATTGCTCTTGCCAACCTTGTAATTCCAACCTCCATCTCCATTCCCTTATGTCATTGATTACAACCCACAACCTCCTTGAACTCACTTTTTTCTTGTCATATCTCAGGAAAAGTATCAAGGATTGTGCCAACACACACAGATAATGCAGATTCTTTTAAACTACTAGATTCATCTGTTTCTCTAGGAAGTTCCCTGCATGTTCATCTACCATCTACATTGTTCATTTAGCTTTATGGTTGGTTCTTCACAAGACAATAAGATACTTACTTCATGTAACTTTCAGTCCTAAACTACTTTAGGAACAAAAATAATTTGAATAATTAGATATGTGCTCTTTGTAGCAAGAAATGCATGAAAATGTGTTAACAGTCCTCAATCAGAATGGAGTACATCAAATGTTATGAAGCTGAGTCCTTTACAGAATCCAATATAAATAGGACTTGAATGAACTGAATGAATCCTAAAACAGTCAATATAATAGGCTAAATGGCCTTTCAGAATACTTCCCAGCCTCAGTCCTCTGATTATTTAGCAATGAAAATTTTTGGAAATCTCAAGAATGTAAAGAACGGAGCTTTCCTTTTCATCATGAATGCATTCAGTGCCCCACCCTTTTGAATCAGTGCACTGTAGCACTATCCTCCCATTGTTCCTTGATTTGCTCCAGAGGGTACCAGTAACATCTCCATTGTGAGACTTGTTGTTACTGTTTTTGGCATATCAAATACACCACGGGGAGCTCGCCAGGGTCTGCTGTGTGGGTGGGATACTCTCGGTAGCTTGACGGGCTCTCCTAGAGGGATCAAGGAATCAAACCCGGGTTGGCCACATGCAAGGCAAACACCCTACCTACTGTGCTATTGCTCCAGCCCTTGAATCAATATTCTAAGTAATTTCCAGAAACCTTGGTGTCCAAGTATATTAAGCTTATTAATAGAAGACAAACTTTATTTTGCTGTTGTGACCTTTGGTGATGATAGCAGTGTAGGAGGGGGTCCTTTATTTTGTGAGTTCCCAAATTCCCTTTAATAATCTTTAATATATATTGAAAATGTACTTGGAAAATTAATAGATAGTTGATCTCATGCTAGAAATTTTATGGAATATGGATGTCTCTCTTCATAATTTTTCTAACATAATTGATCTGTGAATTCTTATCAGCTCTCAAAATTTACTTCATTTTGCTTTGCAAGCAGAGGGGCTGTTTCAGAAATTGTTCTAAATATTTCTTCAAACTCCTCCATCACGCTCCTCATCAAACATATCCACCAAAATGCTGCTTTGAAGTTTTGACCTGGAGACAAGTTTAGATTAAAGTATTTGCTTTCTCCTTCAATTTGATTGATGTTTCTTGTTTGTGGCCCATCAGTTTCATTTGCCTCCTTTTCATTGTCAGTTTAATCCTAGCCGTCTTGCAGCCCATGTACAAACTGGGAATCATTCCACAGGGCCAATGTGGTCTGTGTGCCTTGTGCATTTTCTACAAAAATCAATCTTTTCTGCTTTTATGTGAAATATAGCTATAATTGTTTAGTGAAGCAGAAGGCAAAATGTTTTTATTAGAATTTTGGCACTATCAACTTATGTGTTTGCCTGCATTGTTTCACTTTTGTTACTAATGAACTTGATTGAATAAGATAATCTTGTTTTCTAACATTTTCCACATAGAGGAAATTATAATAGTCAAAATATAATAGTCACAGAAAATACTATAATAGTACACAATTGTTCATTGATTAGGAAAACCACAAATTAAGATCATAAAACTTGTTCATTCTCTTCAAGACAAATATAATTTACTGAGATACACATGATGCTTTTAAGTAAATAAGAAAATAGAAGGAAAATTAAGGAAAAATATCATTTTGATTGGGGTGTCTGAAATAAGGAGTTTGGAGAAAATAGGAGATTCTGACAGTTAACACTTTTATAGACTCATTCAAGAAAAATTTGTTTGCCTCAGAGGGTTCTTTGGCTGGTATTCATTGGAGATTATATAATACCAGTCTTTGTTCTCGTGAGGACTGATCTAATGAGAAGAAAGTGTGAAGGAAATAGAGACACAAAATATAGAATGAGAGCACATACAAAATGAGATAAAGGTGAGAGGAAGTTTATTTGAGAAAACATCAAGGGCAAAAATTGATGTTCAGTAATATGAACAGGAAAGCTATCACTGTGGAAGGGACATTTTAGTGATAGAACTAGATCACCAAAAAGAGAAAAGAATAAACAATAAATTTAGCACTCCAAAGTGAACTTAAATCTCCATAATTGTGATTCACTCTGTTTGAAGAAAAGTTCACTCTTTTTGTCTTTGAAACTGTCAATATGAAAACTTCTCAATCAGCAAATTTCAGTAGCTCTCTATGCACATAATTCAAAACAGCTTAAGTGTTAAAGATGTTCAATAAATACTGTTGAATTGAATGGGAACTTTGGTTCTCTCAACTTAGTTTAATAATCTCTCTGCAAGCCAGCACAGAGTTGTTAGCACCATTGGCCTAGAAATTATATTGGTTTAGTTTTTAAAATAGATGGCTCTTTGCATTTAGTTTGGGAGTCACTTCTCCAGGAAGAAACCAGATTTCAAGGGAAATGCCCTTTTCGTTGAGGTTTCCCTGAACACAGGGAAGAAAGCAACTATACATGAGTGGTTTCATTCTCAGTAGATTCACTGCGTGTGGAAAATGTAGTTGAGCACGTAAGTTTTTATTATAATTTTGTACTGCTCTAGTGTGTGTGATATATTGAAGCATTGGTTCCTTTGCCTTTTTTTCATTAAAAACATCATAAAACATTTAGGGGTCTGTGCAGAAATTGCAGTGACCTCTATTTATAATTGAAGAAAGTAATGTTTCCTTTAAAATATTACTGGAGAGCAGTATTCCCGACCACAAAACCCTGAAGTCTGCTAACCAGATTTGTGCAGATTTCCATCCTCATGTGTGCAATTACAAAATGACAAGAAAAGAAGACCATTAGAAAGAGAAAGACATAGTAAATGTGATTTGCAGCAAGTTTATAGGAGCTCAATTTAATGTTCTATTTAGCTCTTTTGTTGTTGTTTTTGTTGTTGTTCCGTTGAACACAATTTCTGTTTCTAAATAAATATGAGACCCAAGCATGATTCTGTTAAAAAAATAATAATAATGTGTGTGTGTGTGTGTGTGTTGCACTCAGAGCATCTGCATCACTAGACTTTGCTACTGCATCACTAGCCTTTAGGATTCATACAGACCTTTTGGGAATTTTGTGACAAAGCAGATTCTGAGTCCTTGGTTTGGGTTGCATAGTAGGGGAGGGGTAGACACTGAATTTCAGAATATGTTTTAAGCAACAAGGCTCTCATGCTTATTTGTATCTCTGAAAAGATAAATTGCATCACTGATTATTAGAACCCTAGTTTTGTGTTCGTATCAGACTAGTTTTCTCCAGGTCCTTCAGTTTCTTTTAGATAGAAAACAATCCTGGCCAGTATTGTTTAATAGAGATACTGAGAAATTGCTTCTTTCATCTAAGAATTAGTTATCCAGATACAAAAATGTAAAGCAAAATTTGTATCATCTGCTGGCGCGGATGTGGCGAGAAAGGGACACTCCTTCACTGTTGGTGGGAATGTCGACTGGTTCAGCCCTTCTGGAAAACAGGATGGATGATGCTCAAAAAATTAGAAATTGAGCTCCCATTTGACCCAGCAATACCACTCCTGGGAATATATTCCAGAGAGGCAAAAATGTATAGTCGAAGTGACATCTGCACTTGTTTGTTCATTGCAGCACTCTTTACAATAGCCAGAAACTGGAAGAAACCTGAATGCCCAAGAACAGATGACTGGTTAAAGAAACTTTGGTACATCTACACAATGGAGTACTATGTAGCTGTTAGAAAAGATGAAGTCATGAAATTTATGTACAAGTGGTACAACATGGAAAATATCATGCTAAGCGAAATGAGTCAGAAAGAGAGGAATAGACATAGAAAGATTGCATTCATCTGGGGGATATAAAGTAACAAAATATGAGATTAATACCCAAGAATAGCTGAGATCAGCACCGGGAGAATTACTCCATAGCTTAGAGGCCAGCCAGGCATTCTAGGGGAAAAAGGCAGCTCAGATAGAGAAGGGAGCACCAAATAAAGGGTGTTTGGAGGATCCTCCCAGGAGGGGAGATGCATGTTGAAAGTAGACTATGGACTGAACATGTTTGCCACTCAATGCCTCTTTTGCAGACCACAACACCCAAAAGGAGAGAGAGAACAAAAGGGAATGCCCTGCCACAGAGGCAGGGTGGGATGGGAGGGATGGGGGTGGGAGGGATATTATCCATGGTGGTGGAAAATGGGCACTGGTGGAGGGATGGGTATTTGATCATTGTATAATCTAAACCCAAGCACAAAAAATTGTAAATCTACAACTGTACCTCATGGTGTTTAAAAAAAAAATTCAGAATTTCAAAAAAAAAAATTGTATCATCAATCTTTTCGATTCTTCACATACTTCAATGCCTCAGCAAATAGCAGTCTGTTGCACTTCAAAATACTACCTGGAAAGGTAGTACAATAGACCTGGCACTTACCTTGCATGCATTTGACCAGGATTTGGTTCTGGCATCCCAAGCACTGCCAGGAGTGATCCTTGAGTCCAGAACTATGATTCAAGCCTAAGCATCACCAAGTGTGGCCCAAAAAACAAAACAAAACAAAACTGCCGCAGACTGGCTCGGTCGGGAACCACCAGGCTGAGGGACGTGGGAGAAGGTTTACAGGAAAGCAGGAGATTCGGCGATGACAGACAGACACCAACACAAGTGAGGTTGAGTGCTGCTGCGATTTTACTGAGCACAGAGTTCCTTTTTTATACAGTCAAGGCAAAATCATAGAACAAAGGGCCAGAATACAATCGGACATTACATCATATCGTGGTCACTTATTGGTGACATATTCCAAAAAATATCGAGGGACAAAAACACTTTCTTAATACACTTCCTGCTTCAAATTAGGACAAACATTTACCTATGAATTCTTTACAGTGATTACACAGGATTTAATGTCTAACCATGGTTCCCCTTTCTACAGAGTTCTTTATCATTGTTTTTCTTCAGCAACTTATGTTTTCATCTGACAGGGTCTTAACCACACATCACAATCCAGGAAGGGTCTCGGACCTTCCCATATATTGGTTTGCAACACTTTGTTTTTCTGTTAATAAACTCCAGGATGTATGTGCTTAGACCAGTTTTTGTATGGGGGGATAGAGGTTTCACAATGTCCCTCATTCTCTCATATGGTAGCTTATTGTTTTCTTTTATGTTAGGCACCCTTGCTTGAAATTGAGGGCTGTACTGTATGCTAAGGATCTAATTGTTTCAGCCACAATATTTGGCGGTTTTTCTGGCTCCTGTTATTGTTTGGTTTCACTTATGACTCCTGACCTTTGTCAAACCTAACATCTCCTTAGTTTCCTACAGATTTCACAATGATTAAAAACAAACTATAACTACAAAGCTTCTACCTATTAATTCTAAATACCTAACTTATAAGTAAAATTGGCAGGCAACCATTACAAACTCCATCCGGGATGCAGAAGAGCCACATACCAAAGTGCCACAGAAGCACACAAAGCAGGATAAGAAAAAGGGGGCGCCGGAGGCATAGACCCAAAGGTCGCGAACCTCCCTTTCCCGCGGGACCTGGGCCAGGCCCAGGTCACCTTAGCAGGTTGCTACGCGGGCGACACCATTGACGGCGTGGCACAAAACGTTTTTAATTAAATCAAAATTTAATTTTTAAAAAATACCACTACTCAGGAGTATGGTGCCGCTAGCAGATCAATCTGTATCTGTGAGGTGAGTGCATCAGCAGCCTGATGGCACTGTCAGACCTTCAGATACCCCAAAATTGCTACTGTGCCTTTCGCCAGACCCAAAAAAACTTGGGGCAAAGTTTACCAAGAAAGTAAACAGCCAAAAGTTAGGTAAGTGGGAGACACACCCACAAACCACCTCCGGCTCAGCTATATAATTGGAAGCCTGGCCTCTCTGGTTCCTGATCAAACTACTTAACGGCCATGATCCCAGAGACTCAGATACGAACCTCGGAACCCAAAGGCTCTTGGCAGAAATGCGTCCTGTTCCTGCAGTAGGTTACTGGCACTGGGCCACTCCAGGTGGGAATAGGTTTCATGCCTTGGCCTGTTCCCCCTGGTGGCCCAGTGACCGCCATACTCCAGAAGCCACTGGACAGTCAGGTTTGGGCTTTCAGTGATGAGACAGGTGGGGCCTCACCAGATGGGGGCGGAACCGGCCCTTTCCTCCCCGTCCCAACAAGACCCCGAGTCGCCACCTACAAACGGCGGCGACTGATCAAGCTGATTAACGGCCATGATCCCAAAGACTCAGAAACAAATCTCAAAACCCAGCTGCTTTTGGCGGAAATGCATCTGGACTGCATACAAGGTGGCCACCACCTCAGAGTTTATAGAAAAGCCAGGTATGAGCCGGCAATGACGGGGCAACTGCAGTCTCATGGGAAGGGGGATAGTACCAGCTTGTCCTTCACGCTCTATGGAGGTCACGAGTTGCCCCCCACAAGTGGCTTTCCAGCACGGCCATGGCTCCAGAGGCAAAAGGACTTAATCCAGAGCCCAGCAGCTTGTGGCAGAAAAGTGAATGGACCATGCGTTAAACTACGGCGCCATGCCTCCCTGGGAGGGAAAGGGTGTTGCTCCCTTCCACCTTTTTCCACCCTGGCAGCAAGGTGGCTGGCTGCCACCTCAGAGGTTATAGGAAAGCCATGTAAGAGCCGGCGGTGACGGGGCAACTGTAGTCTCATGGAAAGGGGGGCAGTCCTTCATGCCCTACCGAAGTCACAATTTGCCCCCCACAAGTGGCTCTCTGACACAGCCATAACACCAGATGCACAGAAACCAATCTTGTAATTATCTGGCTCTCTGCAGAAATCCAAAATCATTATGTGATTCTCATAACCAGCTATAGAGAAAAAAGTATTTTACAATGCCTTTTCAGTAATTCTCATTGTTGGGGGGAGAGAAATTCTAAGCAATAATGGTGCATCTTTTGTCAAAATAATGAATTTAATCAATGTACAGAAAAGTTAAGTAGAAATCATCTGCCTCACAGGAATTGGGAGGGGTAAGAGGGGGGTATATTGTGGTTCTTGATGGTGAAAAATGAATACTGGTGAAGGGAAAGGCGTTTGATCATTGTATGACCGAGACTTAAACCTGAAAACTTTGTAACTTTTCCCACAGTGATTCAATAAATAAATATAAGAAGGAAAAAATAAATAAATAATATTATGAAAAAAATACCACTACTTTCCATCTCTATCACACCATTCCAGTCATCTAGATAATCTACCAATATCTCTTAACTGGCATCTAAAGGAGTCCCCTTATTCATCTTCCAGAACACAATGACCAATCTCCTTGCCGTAGCAGAGGTTTGCACCATCTCTTCTCTCTGTCTGAATGACTTTTCCTGTGCAGCTGAGAGAGTCTCATTCTCCTGTATTTCATTTGCCTGATTTCTTTCACTTTTAGTCTTGCCACTGTCTGAATTAATCTTTTTCATATCTGTTTACTTATTTTCCTGCTCACTATCACCACAACAGTAAAATGCAAGTTTTTTGAAGACATGGGATTTAGTAAGTGAACAGTGAGGAAGGAAGGAAGGAAGGAAGGAAGGAAGGAAGGAAGGAAGGAAGGAAGGAAGGAAGGAAGGGAGGGAGGGAGGGAGGGAGGGAGGGAGGGAGGGAGGGAGGGAGGGAGGGGGACGAATAGGGAGGGAGGGAAAATGGGAGGAAAGTCCTCATCCCAATACCTTTGATTAAATGATTATAATTTTAGCTTGATACTGAGCACTATTAGAGATTATCCTTCCATGTTCTAGAAAAGATACAGAAATTTCTATGTAACATTAAGAACTTAAAATATTTTTTATAGAGTTTGTTTCTGTGCTGAATTTTAGCAACATCATTAACTCTTATTTCCAGAAATTCAAATGAGCTGAAAAAAAGATACCATTTGGGGAAATTTACATAAGAATGACACTTAAGAAATTTGTCAGCTCTGTATAACGTATTTGTGCTGACAGAGCTCTAGGCGTGCTGTGCAGGGATACAGAGCAAATATCTCCTATATGGTCAACTAAGACAAAGACAATACATTGTCAGGGTGCTGAAGGAAGTGTTCTACCCACTTCTGCATTTAATCTCTATTCTAGATCTTCTTAGTAGAGTGTTCTAAATTGTTGACAATCTAAGACCAAGGGAGCAGGTATTCCCCACCTCAAAGTAATTGAGTCTACATTGGGTCCTGCGAAGAATGTGTCCTTGGAGCCTACCCAGTCAAGGCAATCAAAGTTCAAATCTCAGCTCATTACTTCTTAATCATGTCGCTCTAAAAGTGTACCTCACCCTTCTTATTTTCATCTGTCTCATGAAAATAAGTTTGTTTTGGTGAGTTTGGGTGGGTTTTGGGTGGGTTTTATTTGTTTGGTTGTGGTTTTTGGTTTTTTTTTTTTTTTTTTTTTTTTTACTTTTTGGGTTATACCTGGTCATGCACAGGGATTTCTTCTGGCTCTGCACTCAGGAATTTCTCCTGGTGGTGCTCAGGGGACCATATGGAATGTTGGGGGTCAAACCCATGCAGGCCGCGTGCAAGGCAAATGCCCTACCTACTGTACTATAGCCCCAGCCCCTGTTGTGGTGAGTTTTTAAATCATTTATGTGAATAAGTACACTTTATTTTTAGGAGACACTAGGAACTATATAGTCCAAACAGAATCTTTATTTGCCATCCCTTGCAAATGGCATGGTCATTTACATTTTCCCTCTGTCCCCAGGATCATAGATCCATTTTACATGGAATGTGGTATAAACAGTAGCCCAGAGCTTTACCTGGGGTCATGCCCTGGTGAACTGGACAGCCAGATCAATCTCATCGCTGAAAGCAGCTAAACATTTTGGGAGATTTGTTAGTCACTGAAAAAAATAACAGATTTGAGAACATTTTTAAGAGAATTTAAAACACTATACATTAAAAAATATAATAAAAATTAAAATTCAGTGGATGGGTAGATAGAACCCTCTGACGGAAGAATTCATTAACTGGGAGGTAGGTATGAAACAAGACGGAGTTAAGGGAATTAAAGTGATGAATACAAAAGCAAAAATTAGATGATCTGGAGTGTAGGCTAAAAAGATCCAAATAAGTTCTAGTGAAAAGGAAAAATAATTGAAAAAAATCAGTATTTAAACAAATCATTTGGATTTTTTAGTCAGTTTTTTATTCCTTTAATTTTATACTAGATCTATTTCTTGATATTTTATTAGTTTTAAACAATAATCTATCAAAACAACATAGAAACAGTAATAAAAGATTATACTAATATTCCATTTTTAATAAAAATTGTATGTGTTAAAATGACTCACATTTCATGGGAGAAGGATTATTTTTTTGTCTTCAATATATATATTTTAAAGCATCAGAAGAGTGACATTTTTTGTAGAAAATATTGTGTCAGATTTTCTAAGTGTCCATTTGCTTAAAGTCTGGATTATTTAGAGTCACATTTTATAGACTCTGTACTAAAACAGCTCATTCCAGATTAAGCCAGAAAATATTTCGTTTATAAATAAAGAGGCTAGAAAGATGGTGCAACAAGTACAGTACTTGTCTTGCATGCCACCAACCTGGGCTCAATTTCAGCATTCCATGTGGTTCCCTGAGCCTCACCAGAGTGATTCCCAAATGAGGCAGGAGTAAGCTGTAAGCACCACAGCTTGTGGCCCCTCAAAAACAAATAAAAAAAGAAAAAGATCTTTAAGATGAATCAACACAAATTTATATGGGCCAGAGAGATAGTATAATGGGTATAGCATTGCATGCAGCTAATTCAGGTCAGATCCTTGGTACTACATATGGGCCTTAAGCCTCACAAGGAGTCATCCTGGAGCACAGAGCCAGGAGTAAATGTGGTCCAAAAACCAGAAACAAACAAACAAAAAAACTATAAATAAAAGACCACATGACTAATTTTATTCATATAGTTGATGAATGAGTTAATTAAAGACTACTCTAAATTAATTTCAGAGTTTCTGAAGTTTGATTAAAGAAAACTATAGATTAAAGCCTGTTTTTATATTTGTTGGGTTTGATATTTTTTAAAAAGTCATTATTTAGGGTGTTAATTACACACTCTTGGCATGGAATGATAGAGGAATAGGAATAATGTGATTAAAAGTTGTTTAGGAATATTTCCACCCATTAAAAATGGATTTTATATAGTTTCATTGTATAAACTTCCCTTTATATGATATTCACTTCACTGAACCCTCTGCAGTTTTCATAACTAATTCTTAGGGTTTGAAGACCCAACTTGGAATATCCATAGAAAACTTCTCTGAGACCTAGTGGAGACTTCATTAGCCTGTATGGGAACTATAGGTTAAATGCTCGTAGCACTCTGTGGTATGAGACAAAAAGGCACTTCAAAAGGCGCTTCAAAAGCCTCGAATATGTCTACTTTGTTCTGGTCTACTTTGTTCTGGTTGAGTTGTTTTGTTTTTGCTTTATTTTTTTGTTTGTTTTTTGGGTATAAGAGATAAACAACTGTTCTTTAGTAGCCTTGGTCTTTGCTTATTACTTTGACCATGTTGGAATATAGCCCCCCTACGAGAGCCTTCCTACTCCCTGCTTGTCCTTCAAGCTCAGCTACAGTGGGCACCATTTTTTAATGCTTTGGAAAAGTATGTGAGTGAATCTTCTCTTTAGGAGACCCTTCCCATATCTGGAAGCTTCTCTACCTTCCATTCCCTTCCCTTTAATAGTCTTTTTAAAAATAGAGACAGTGGGGCCAGAGTGATAGCACATCTACGAGGGCATTTGCCTTGCACATGGCTATCCCAGGTTGGATCCCGAGCATCTCATATGGTTCCCCGAGCTATGCCACGGGTAATTTCTGAGTGCAAAGCCAGGAGTAACCCCTGAGCATCACTGGTATAACACCCCCTCCACCAAAAAAGAAAGAGATAGAGAAAAAGAGAAAGAAAATGTGTGAAATGCTATGCAGCTAGTCAATTTTTTTAAAACAAAAATTTGTTTCCATAACAAAAGTGTTTTCATTTCTTGTCAAAGTTTGACAATCAGAGATGAAGGATTTGTTCCAACATACTATGTTTCTGCATGACTTCTCCAGCAAAACTGAACAAGTTGTTATGTTATTTTTTTATGAAATTGAAGCCAGATGAGTTATGTACCACCTTGTATTTATTCTTCTCCTTCTTATTTCAATGCATTTTTCTTCTAATTCTTTCTGCCCTAGAACTATATCATCTAATAAGCCTTAGTACGTATGTCTTAACTATATGCATATTAAAATGTTAGATGGGACATTTGTTATATCTAATTCAAAATCAACATTGTCACCTACTGTAGTAACTTGGTTTCCTTGCAGCAATCCTGAAGACTGGAATCTCACCTCACCCATCTCTCAGAATTACATCCTTGCACATAGAAATGACTTTACTGGAATCCTTTGTTTTGTTTTGTATGGGGGTCACACCAGGTTGTGCTCACGTAGCTCTTACTCGTCGCTCTGCTCTCAGGGGAAACATATATGTGTTGTCAGGCATCAAACACAGCTTGCAAGGCAAGCTTCCTACCTGCCGTACTATCTCTCCTGTTCCTGAGGATTTAAAATATACATATTGTCCTTCCCTCCCTTCTTCCATCTCACACTATACAATAATGTGTCCCAATAGACTTGAAAAAACTTTACATTAATTTTTCCAACTTTTCTATTTACATGTGAAATCAACTTTTTTCTTCTCAAAAGCAATCAGAGAGAATGTTCATTGATATTTTAAGATATGCACCGAAATCAAACCAAGAATTTATGCAAGGTGAGGTGCCTACAGAATAAGCCAAGTTTTGAGAACAGTTCACAAGCTTAGAGCCAAGGCCAACAAGAGCCCATTGAGACCCAGGCCTGCTCCCGAGCTCCTAATCATTTTGTGTTGAGTTTGAGCTCTTCACTTCTTGACATCAGACCCTTCAGTGACTTGGCTCCTTCTTCAGATATCACACTCCAAATAATGGACTCTGGAAAATAGTCTTGGCTCAGTCTTGCTTCTTTTTAAACATTTTCGATCAGATTTAGGGTTTTATAGTCATATTGTTTGTAAAATGCCGTTTCTGTACATTTTCATCATGGCAGTGTTTATGTTGCATGTCTAATTAGCTTCAACATACAAAATGAATTGTTTAAAACCGTCTGGCATGCTATAATTTTCTAAGTTCCTCATCTGCTAAGAAAAATATATATATACAGGTTTCAGATTGCAGGAATCAAAAGTCTGTGATGGATCCTATTCACCATGGGAAATATTTCAAGGGAGGAGAGAGGGAGAGGGCAGAACTGTTTGCCCCACTTGCCAGTGGAGGAAGAGATAGACCCCAAATACATTTAAAATTCTAACTTGAGACCTAGTGCCAAAACCAACGCTTTCTCCCCCTGCCACTCACTAACCCTCTCCAGAATTAGAAAAAACAAATAGAGAACTAAGAAGTTTCTCACCAGTAAGTAGCAGCCCTATATCTATTAGGGACCAAGGTTGTCAGAAAACATTTTGGACTCTTGGGAAATTGGAGAGGAAATGGGATTACGGGTGCAAAAGATGGCGAAGCTGGAGAAGAAGGATTGATGTAAAGAAAATAAAAGGCAAGGTGAAAGGGCTTTGTGGTTCCATTAAGAGCAAGTGTTTAACTCTCCTCAACTTTTTTTCTCCTCCATTTTAACACATTTCTCTATCTTGATTACTGTCACCACAGACACATGCTATGAATACTAAACTTTAAAAAAACTTTACAAGTGGAAAGTATCTTGGAGATCATTTAATCTCAGTTTCTACACTTCATTCTTCAGCAAACAGTTGCATTTCTTTCTCCTTTGCTTGAACCCAGGGAGTAAATCCTATCTATACCGAAGTGCGTATCATCAAAGACAATATCTGTATTGTAGAAAGACCGATTAATATAATCATGAACAGTATTGTGCTTGTATTTCAGTTTGACATTATATGCTTTCACAAATATCACTACATTTGACATGGCTTGTGACGTGAAATTTTAGACTAAACTAGATGGCTCAGGGAACTGTATAAAAGACTTTTGTCACTCCCAGATTAACAAATAATAATGGCAGGAACAAACATTTTCTAAGCCCTTGTTAGATAGTCATTGTGCTATGGGACTTTTCTCTGTGATATTTCATTTAATTTCTCACCAAAAAAAAGTCTAAATCCTTTTATATCCTCATGTAGCACTTCACTGTCCTCTTGATGTTCATCAATTTGCTTGAGCGGGCCCAGTAACATCTCCATTGTGAGACTTGTTACTGTTTTTGGCACATCGAATATGCCACGGGTAGCTTGCCAGGCTTTGCCGTGCAGGCAAGCTACTCTTTTGCGGGCTCTCCAAAAGGGTCAGAGGAATTGAAGTCAGATCTGCTGGGTTGGTGGCGTTCAAGGCAAACGCTCTACCAGCTGTGCTATCACTCCAGCCCTCATGTAAAAGAGAAGAAAATTAAAAGTTAGAGAAATAAAACAATTTATCAAATGTCTTACTAAATAGATGTAGATGATGTAGTAAGAAGTAGATGATAGAGCCTTTTCTTGGGTTTCATGGACTGATGTTTAAATTTCTATATTATTGTATTACATCAAGTATAAGATGCTATTCCAGTAAGACCTACCATTATTTTACCACTAAAATATCCTAGCAGTTAAACTGTGGTATTATGCTTTCTCAACACTTTGAATTTTTTCCCCTTAACTTTCTGAAAGTTCTTTAAGATATAATTTTGATGTAGGTTATTTTATGTCACTTGTTTAATTGAAAAAGTGTGTACATTTTATTTTTTAATTTAACTAATTTATGAGATGTTGGTTTGCATCATTATTGTTTTTACTAGTAAAAGGACCCAGTATCTTTGAGCTTCTGTTCTTTCAGTTATAAAATTTTATCTTATCGCTTTATGGGATGACTAGATTTATTTTTTAGGTTTGGGGATTTGGGACTTTTAAAAGTAATTATTGTATTTTAAAATAGCATTTTACGATAAAATGTTAATGCTCATGGTTTGGGTGGATTACTGCAGCTCACCACCCAGAAGTGCACAAGGTCCTACACAACTATTCTTACTTTTTACTTTGAGTCTATCTCTTTATTCCTTCACCTCTCTTCCTCTTCTTGAGAATCTCAGTTTTGTCATTCAAGACCAGTAGTTTGTCATTGTATGATAATTCTGTTCTCTTGTTTTGTTTCTCTAAATACCACAGATGCTGTGTGGCAATATTGTGTTTGCCCTCCCTCAAACTTATTTCACTTAACATGATACCCTCCAGCTTCCCCCAATTTCCATAGGACTGGAAGATTTCATCTTTTCTTATAGTTGGGTAGTATTCTATTTTTATATACAACCCAAATATCCAATAATTTATGAATGCATAAAGAAGTTGTGACAGGGGCTAGAGAGATAGTACAAGAGGTAGATGTTTTGCCTTGTATGCTATTGACTCTAATTCAATCCCCAGCACCACAGATGGTCCCCCAGAACTCCTCAAGGAATGATCCCTGAGACAGTCAGGAGGAAACTGAGCATAGCTTGTTGTTATTGGAAAACAAAACAAGGAACTGTAGTGAATATAAGAGTCATAAAAAAGAGTGTGATTCTTAACCATATATCAAAAAAGAAGTATAAGAAAAATAAAATGGTTGAAAAGCGCATAAATATATCCATATTTAGAGATGAACTCTTCTCAATTTCTTTGCATCACCAAATGTCTTCCAAGAAGTATCATACTTTGTGTTCTCAGTAATATTGCCATTGCAATGTATGTTTTTTTTGGGGGGGAACCACAATTCAAGTTATCGTGCCTTTTTCCTATGGTACAAAGGAAATTATATAGTATGCTCTGCTAGAGAATGAACCAGTCAGCTGTGTGTGTATTACAGTGTCTCTTAAGAAATCTACTGCTTTTCTCAGATATTTTCCAAGCCTCTGGTACCTCTGCAAGTTTGCCCATATACACATAACAATGACAACATTAAATTAACACCTTTGGAAACAGGAATTATAAATGAAAGTAGTAAAAAGTACACAAAATATGGATTACCATCAGTAGTATGTTGATTTACTGCCACCTTTCTTTCAGATGGCATTAAGACTAAATCCCATGTATTATGTCTTTTTGAAGTTATCCAGACAATTAACTTTAAAAATCATCCTTTTTGAACCTAATATCCATTTTATAAGTTTATTTTTTTCTGTAACTATGCCTAATATATAGGGTTTAATATGAAGGGAAATTTGGGCAAGAATGCACTGCATACACACAAACACATATTTCCAAGTAAAATGCAAAAATTAAAAGTGTGACTTGGGGGCAAGAAGCAGGAGAAGGATTGGTGGAAAGATCATTTCCACTCAAACAGTTAAGAAAAATGAGTATAAAATGTCATCAATATGTTGATCCAGCTGTGAAGTTAATTAAATATTACAGTCCTGGTTTAACAAAAACAAAAACTGAGATATCCTAGGGAGTACTGTTTTTATTTGGGGGGAAAAAAAGACATTTTGCCATTATTTCAAAGAGCATTCGGTACTTAAAGCAATTCCCGTCAATCCTGCTTTTACTTTTTGTTATTTTATTTTCATGCATACTTGCAAAAGTAAACTAGTTGCTTATCAGTTTGTCAGCCAAACCTATTCAGTTACCAACACTGTACAAGTCATTTGCTTAGTGAAAACTATAACCCTGTAATTAAAATCAGGAGACCTGGTAACATCTGAACTGTTTTCATAAGAAGCAAATAAATATTAAATGATATTTAAAGAAGAATTTGCAACAGACTATTTTTGAAATATTTTAACTAACTCAACATTTGGAACTCTGAGTAATATATATAGGACACAGTAGACTGAAATGAAGACAGACATCTCCGATCAGCCTATCTGGATTTCAGTCCTGGTTATGCTAGTTGTTGTCTCTTGGGTTGCTTCCGTATATTCTCTGAACTTGTTCTCAAGGGTAAGTCAAGTATCATACTAATATGTTTGTTTTAAGAGTTAAATAAACTAATACAAAGCTTTCACTTAGTTATGCTTGCTAATTTGATATATTTCGTGATTATTCTCAGTCAACTCGGTATTTTATTCCTGAAAAATTTGAGTTTTCAATCTTCCTATTAACTATACAGCTAGTTTAGGACTCTCCAAAAACCTTGTGAAATTCTAATTGGATTGTAATTTTATTTTTTACTGGATTTGTGCTTTTTATTCAATCATCATTGAACCATCATACAACTAGATGGATTCAGATGCTTCTTGAAGAGTCTGAGTTATAAAACTAGAATCATAGATAAAGCTTTCAATTACAATTTTTTCCCAATATTGTATTTTTATTCTGTGAACTTTAAAGTTATTGGTAGTATATTAAGATTAAACTACATTATGATGCATTTCTTTAAAAAGAAAGTAGTAAGAATTGGAGACAAGTGGACTAAAGGTCCTTTGGACCCCATTATTTCTTCTCCAGAAATAGACTGTATTTAATAGGACATAGAACACGTTTCCTCTTGAGCCTCTAAAGTAGTAATGGCCAGCAAAACTTTCTGTGATGGCCTAAATAGTTTTGAACCATCTGGCATAATAGTCACTAGCCATATGTAGCTATTGAATATTTAGAACAACGCTACTACAACTGGGGAATGGAATCTTTCATTTTAATTAATTTTAATTTAAATAGGTATATTTAGGTATATTTAAATAGGTGTACACCATACTGGACAACACAATTATAAAATCTCTTTCTTTATGTCATTTCATCTCCTTATAAACCATAGAAATCATTCCTCTTACCTAGACATTTGGTTTTTAGGAAATCTAAACATCTATCCACTAGCTCTGAAAAGAAAAAAAATCCAAGAAAAGCTAGAAAAACAGAGAATAACCATTTTTAACTCATGCCACAAATGATTCTTGGGGGTGTCAAAGTGTTTTGCTCAACATTTTGGGAATAGGTTGAGGCACACTGGGACTCTCACCTAAACAATTGTACATAAAATAAGACAGCCAGGTATGCCAGAAACACATAAATGTCAGTGAGAAGATAAAGCCTAATGGGAGAAAAAAGACAGCAAAAATTTTTTAAAAGCAAGTACTGCATTAAGTCATTTCTGGGAAACAGGCAGTGTGTAAAGTACAAATAAAACTGAAATCAAATAGGAAAAAAGTAGACAATGGAACTATAACAACATATCAATCTGGGGCCATTTACCAAAGGAAAAGCTCAATTTAGGGCAAACTCCAAAGAAAGTCATGGTTTCTGGGAGAAAATTCATAATGTTAAAACTAAATCATCAAAAAATAGCTTAAGGACCAGAGAGCTAGTAAAGTGGACAAAGCATTTGCCTTGACTGAAGCTGATTCTGGTTTAATCCCTTAGCAGTACAAGGAGTGACCCCTGAGCACTTCTGGAGTGTCACAACCAACCCCCTCTCAAATAGCTGAAGTTACCTTTGAAAATTTTTCTTAATGACAGAAAAATATAAAATTTTAACGTTTAAAAAAATATTTAGGCAACATCCGAACATTTGAAAGGATAAGCAGAATTCCTATGTGGAACCACTCATTAGACCCAGCCTTCTTTTATTCTACAGTCTTCTAGCCAATTTTTTCTTAATCCTGGAGAGGAGAGTAGCATGTTGTTTAAAAGTTGTAAAATATGATGTGATTTTGGTCCGCTGGTTTCACAGTTTCCCCAGTAGAAGACTGAAAACTTGATAAGCACTTGTCATCGAAGCTTTGGTCAAAGGGCTCATTAAAGGTTCTGTTGAAGATGTTAGGTGCTATTTGGATGGAGCCAATGTTTGGGCCAGACAACATGTGTAATTGTTGTCTTTATTTGTGCTTTCACTATAAAAGAGAAGAAGGAAGTAGAAGAGAAAGAGGAGGAAGAGGAGGAGGAGGAGGAAGAGGAGGAGGAGGAGGAAGAGGAGGAGGAGGAGGAGGAAGGACAGGAGTAATATTACAACTGGTAGGGTGCTTTTCTTGCATGTGGCCAAGCTGGGTGTTTAACCACCAGCATTCCATATGGACCCCAGTCCTCTCCAGGAGTGCAGAGCCAGGAGTATGCCCTGAGTATCCCTATTGTAGCCCCCAAACAAAAACCAAAGGACAATAAAAGAATAATTCCCTTTAGGTTTTAATTCAGATATGTTGTAAACAGATTCATATGTGGTTCCTCTTTGATTTGATTTATGACTTGTTCCAAAAAACTTTACTTGGTTCCTAACCTTAATTGTGGCACCTATTTTATATCTTGATAGATATTACCCACAATCCATGTTAGATTGGTTTGTTTTGTAAATGTCTATACTTAAATATATCCATTTTTTGGTAAATGGCTATATATAAAACTTTAGTTTGCACAATGGAAGCGTAGTGGACTAGCAATGGTATGAGAATAATTGCGATGGTTATAGAAGCCCAAAATATGGAAATCAGGAAAAGATAAATGTCCAATATAATTTATACCTCCAATTGGAATCTACAATGGGTTTTATTCGAAATTGGGAAGAGAAGTGACTAAATAGTTGGAATGATACTAAATTTTAGTCTTAAAGTTTGATCAGCACTTAGAGATAAAGGGGCCCTTGCAAGAACCATCACAGGATTACGGAATTTGGAAACCGGGAATGATGAGGAAGAATATACTAAGATATCTTTATTTTTCTCTTGAACTATTTTCTTTAGTATTTGTGCTCGTTTTGGCAGCACATATACTAAAGAAAATAGTTCAAGAGAAAAATAAAGATATCTATATACTGAATTTAATTGGGCTGAGATTGTTAATGATATTACATATCAACCCAATTTGTTGGGGGTGCAAAATAGATAACTGTTTCAGTACATCCAAATTGTTGAAAGATCTTTTAAAAATCTAAAGAAGCAACAGATGAATTTCCCCCCTCTGTATAAATCACTACCAGACTCAAACATTGCTTTTAGATACTCTATTTTATTCATGCTAAATATCTCTACAATTTAAAAGAATTTTTTTTACTGTAACTGAGTAGTATTTATTTAAAAGAATGGCCTTGTACATCCAAAGAAAACAAATATTAAGAACTTAAAATTCAAAGAATTTTGAATGCAGCTGGAATGCTTTATAATTTCTCATTTTTTGCATAGGGTATAGCTTGATATTGTAAGATATGTTTTCTGTTTCAACAACGAATTAGGTTTAAGTAAAGAATTCTGTCCTTACTTTAAAAAAAAAGTTGGTAATGTTAAAATTCAGGAATTCTGGGTCATGAGTACAATGAAACTTTCATTGTTATTTGTTTATTAATGTTTTATAAAAATCTACAAAAAAATAAATCCATAAAATCAGTTTTGTCTGATATAAGAAAAGCTAAAAAAAATTATTTCTGTAGAAAACTTTTTGGCTAACAAGACAGTACAGTGGTAGGGTACTTTCTCACAATGGTGAACCTTGGATTCAGTCTCCAAGACCCTACATGGTTCTCTGAGCCCTGTCAGGAGTGATCCCTGAGCTCAGAGCCAGTAGTAAGCCCTGAGCAATGGAGAATGTGGTGCAACTCTACTCTCCCACCCCAAGAAATTCTTATTTTTATGTAGATGTTGAAGTTGGAAAAACTTTTTTATAAAGTGTAAATATATTTTATATTGATTGTGATTCCATATTTCCAGCAGAAATTGATGCCTCCTGCAGCTTTGTATGCTGCCATTTAAATCACTGAGAAATAAGAAGTCAAAATTTTATGTTAAGATGCCACTGGCAATTTTTAAAGAATGTTGACCAAAGGGCCCTGCCAGTGTAAACCTCATTTATTCTTATAGCCCTCAGCCATGAACGAGAGGCAGACTATTCTGTAAGACAAAGGTTGGTTGAGTTTAAAAGAATCTTCTCCTGATGAAAAACTAAAGTTCTCTTAAATATCCATTGTCTGTAAAAGAGTAATGGTACTCAAAACATCCTCTTCCTCTATGATCAGATTTGAGATCTCATTTGGGGACAGCAGGGTCAGGCAAAGGAAGAGATAAAAGACTCAAACAAACTAGTAGTTTTGTTTTGACTTCAGATGATATACCTTAGGCTTAGAGGGAATTCTAGTCTTTAGGGAGCTACAACTGAGCCTTTTAAGCAATTCCCCAACATCTGGCATGGCTGAGTCAGGGGGTGAGTGTAGTGTGTTGGTGAATGCTCAAGTTACAATTGTGCATAGATGAAAGCAGACATACCCATGAAGAAATTACTAAAAGTTAGATGTTTATTATCTTTCCCCTAGGCTATGAAACATCCTTTTCAAAGTAACACTGTAATGATGGTTTTTTTAAAAAGAAAAATTATTTCTGTTTCTAGGTTGAGCATTGGTTCAAAGAGTACCACTCACTTTGTCCCTACCCTTGGTTGATCAGTAGTCATCATGACTTACTGTGTATTATTTTAATTTCGGCTCCAAACCCAATTTTCTAGTTAATAATGTGAGTCCTCTTGCATGATATATTTGAGCATGAGGAGATATATGAAAATATTAGTTTCTCAGAGAAAATAAAGGTGAATGTACAAGATTATTTTATTTTGTCACCATTAAAAATTATCCATAGTAATTGTCATATGTTACTACTGCTTCTGATAGATCACTATTTTTAACAGAGGCAATATATTAGCTTTTTTTAAGCCATTAGTTTCAAACATAACTAAATTCATAATAGAATCACTAATTAATAAGAAGTCTGTGTTCAAAAAAATTCTCTTTATCATATGATCCTGTATAAAAAAATTGTCTTAAAGAAACTCTTCAAAAACACTGTGGGGTTAAATCCATAGCACCAGGAAACTGATAGATGTTCTCAAACATATTTTGTTTTTTTCTGGAACTTTTGACACTGGCAGAATCATTCATACATGGCTAGAATATGAGTTTAATGTATTGGATTATTGGAATGATACAAATGGAATAAACTCTAGGTGACTTTGATTTATTTTTAGCTTGACTTCAGATCTCTAATGGTTTTTGAAGAAATTCCTGACCTCTCTGTACTGACGCAATTCATTCAGTTCCCAGGTAACCACTCATAGGTAGAATGATCTGCCATTTTAAACCCTCTTTAGAGGGACAACACATTTACACCCATTGACTGGGAGAAGCTAAAAGCCTTAGGACTGTGACAAATTTAGCCATTCAAATGGAAAGCCAAAGGACTGTTATTTCAATCCTATGGTGTTAACATCTTTCTACTATATCCCAATTTAGATATTAAGCAACTTAAACATGAATAACTTCCTAGACTTCTAGATCTAACATAGAACTTTAAAACATTGATTATTATTTCCCTAATTAAAGGAGATTTCTACTAAGAAGGAAGCCATGAACTGGGAATTTCTCTTTTTTTGAAGATATATAAAAATCTGTTTGATAAATTCAAATTTTCATAAAATGAAGTTGCCTTTAAAACAGTGTATCCCTCGTTTTCTATAGATATTTTTAAAGTAGCATGAAAAATCGGGGGAGGATGAATATGCATGTGGCAGACATGATGATTGTGATATTGTTCAGTGTAAATAATAGTTTTTCAGAGGAAGTCTACATCTAGCATTCTGTGAGTCTTCCCTCTCAAGCTGCCTTGGCCTTACTGGAGAATTTGCCATAGATGCAGTTTTTAATTGCATAATGCCTGGATCAGAATCAGTGTTTTGTCAAGAACTCCAGGAGGCAAGCATGCACATTAAAATTGAAGAAACCTATCCCAGTAGTTTTTAAAACTATTCCCAAGACAACCTTATTTATCCCTCACAATAGTCCTCTCACAAGAGGTAAAGCTGTGATCTCAGTGTCCTTCTCCCCACCCCACCATCCCCCTCACTAGTATTCTCTTCCAATTCAGGAAGTCACTGCTGGTATTTTTCTTTAAAATAGTCCATTGACACTGTCAGTATATGGCCATTTGCCACCATCATTAACTTTGGGGAAAGGTAACCCTGGGTTAACAGGCTGATGGTATTTCTGCCTTGGAAGGAGAAAATACTGCCTCCCAGAGAGCCTCCAGGAACCAAGGACAGGAAGAAAATCAGCAAATATTCCGTAGCTGCTGGTTTGTGCTTTAGCTCAGCACCTGTGGTCAAAATGAGGTAGAAAATTCAGCCAATGAGGAATAATACCATTTAGTAACTGAAACCAGACCTGTCCCAATGTCTAGGCTTTTCCTTTCTTGGCGGGTCCAATCTCTGAGATAATGGTATGTGGATAAAATATACATGAGTTTTTTAAAAATAATTTGCCCACACAGCAAAGCCTGGCAAGATACCTGTGACATATTTGGTATGCCAAACACAGTAACAACAAGTCTCACAATGGAGATGTTACTGGGCCCGCTTGAGCAAATCGATGAGCAACGAGAGGATAGTGCTACAGTGCTACAGTCATACCATCAAAGTAAGCTTCTGGACTGTTTCTGAAAGAGGAATTGAATGCTGGGGCAGGCAGTTAAGTCAAGCTTTTAGCTGAGAGGCCTTTTATTTTTTTCCTGACTAGAAGTTAGCCTTAAAGTATCCACTGATACCAGGTAAATGTTTTCTTGTCAGTGAATTCCTTGCTCACCTTTTTATTCTCCAATCTGGATTTACACACATATTCTATTCATTTCAGTCTCTGAAGTTAAAACTTGGTGTGCAGCTGCTAACACACTAAGGTAAATTGAAAGAGTCAGCTTCTAAGTTTCTCTGACAATGTAGGTTGAGGAGGGATAGTGAATTGGTAAGGCATATTAAGAATGAGATTTCCTGTGTAAATCTTGGCTACCATTTTATTCTTTTTATTATTTAACATTTAGCCACTGAACCCCAATAAGGCAACTTCCATTTAAAGGTTTCCATAAGCATGTGTCAGATAAACTCTGGTGAGAATTTGGTCACTGGACACTTCAACATCCAAAACAGAGCACTGTGTTCCTTAGCCCTCTTCCTTAACCCACAGAATGCCTTTTTAACTTCTTTAGAACTTTTCCCTTCCTTTCAATTATTACATTGAATGCGAATGACCCAGAACTGTTCCACCTTCAAGAACACCACTCTCCCCAAATAAAAACAAAAAAGTATTAAATGAAAATAACCTGCAATCAAGAGTCCTATACTTAACTTGCTATCACTCATCTAAAGAATGGATAAAAACATTCTCAGACCAAACAATAGCTGAAGGCATTTATTTGTTTATCCAACATATCAAATGTTGAGTAGCAAGTATGACAAAATTATCAAAGAAAAATGACAACAAAATCCTTCATCTCAATAATCTCCCTAAACATAAATGGACTAAATTCTCTTATTAAAAGATTCAGAGTGATTGGATAGAAGGGGAAATAATATCCAACCTTCTGCTGCTTGTTGGAGCTAAACTTGAGTCTGAATGATAAGGTCAGACCACAGTTAAGGGATAGAAACAATCACACAAGCTAGTAGATTAGTTCAAAAGTAAGGATGCGCATGCCTGTATGAAACTAAATAGCACTCAATGTAAAGAAAGTAATAAGAGATAGGGATGGATATTACAAATTAAATGAGATCAATAGGTCAAGAGGACTTACATCAACATACGTGTACCAAATAAAGAGGCAACAAAATTATTAAAAAATTTATAACAGACTTTAGGAGATATATAGATGACAACTAAATGGTAGTGTAAGACTTATCAACCCACTTTGAGGAATTCTTTTTATTCTTTTTATTATTTATTTATTATTCTTAAATTCAAGGAGAAGTGATTATTCATCAGAATGTTTTTCAAAATGACAACATGAGTACAGATCATTATTAAAGACAATGCTTTAGAGAAACAGTCTTGAACTACCAATGCATGGACTGGAATTGGTATTGGCTTGCAAGTATAGAAAGGTAAATTATAGATTCTAGTACTGGACTAGAATGCAAAACAGAAACAGATCTGGGAATAATAGACATTGACACTCCAGTCTCAACAAGATATATATATGTATATGTTTTATATTTATTATATATATATCGTTATATATATCACAGTCACGGTCCTCCCATTGTTCATCGATTTGCTCGAGCGGGCCCAGTAACGTCTCCATCATGATACTTGCTGTTACTGTGTTTGGCATATCGAATACATCACGAGTAACTTGTCAGGCTCTGCCATGCAGGCAAGATACTCTCGGTAGCTTGCCAGGCTCACTGAGAGGGGCAGAGGAATCGAACTCGGGTCAGCCAGGTTGGCCCCTTGTAAGGCAAATGCCTTACTGCTGTGCTAATGCTCCAGCCCCGTGAGATATATATATATATATATATATATATATATATATATATATATATATATATATTATCCAGTGCACATGGAACATTTTCCAGGATATAATCCATTTGTACATAGTGTATCTATAAAGTTGTAGCACTGTAGCACTGTGCTCCCGTTGTTCATCAATTTGCTTGAGCAGACCCAGTAACATCTCCATTGTGAGACTTGTTGTTACTGTGTTTGGCATATCGGATACGTCACAGGTAGCTTGCCAACTTTTCATACAGGTGAGATACTCTCAGTAGCTTGCCAGGCTCTCCAAGAGGGGTGGAGGAATTGAACCTGGGCCGACTGGGTTGGCTGCATGCAAGACAAACACCTTACCCACTGTGCTATCACTCCAAGTTTTTATCTATAAAGTTACAAATAATTTTATCTATAAAGTTACAAATAGTAGAATAATAGCTGTCATACCAAGTATTTTCTCAGACCATGATGCCTTGAATGTAGAAATTAAAAAATAAAGTGTGAACTAAGTAAAAAAAGTATTTGAACAAAGTGGTATTTAAAACAAAAATTGAATGGCGTATTGGAATTTCAGCAAAACCAGTAGGCACTGGAAAGCAAGGAAAAGTATGTAAAGTCAGTATAATAGAGAGGGAGATTTGAATGTGTTCTAGTAAGAGAGGGAATTCTCTGCTTTGTTTTTCTCCTTTTTGGTGCTATGTAGTGCTGTGGGAAATGGAAGCCCAGCTCGGTGATATCAAATTTTCTTTCTCTCCGGTCTCCAACATTAGCCAAACCTGCACTTTCTAGATTGTAACATAAGCTCTAATGCAGCATTTCTTAGCCTTTTTACACCTTTGAACTGGTTTTTGTTTTGCATACTAGTCTAGGGACTAGAATCTATAATTTACCTTTCTATACGTGCAAGCCAACACCAATTCCAGTCCATGCATTGGTGTTTCAAGATTGATACTCTAAAGTATTGTCTTTAATAATGATCTGTACTCATGTTGTCATTTGGAAAAACATTCTGATGAATAATCACTTCTTCTTGAATTTAAGAAAGAGCTGCAACCCTCTGGGTCAAGAGAAGCCTATAGATCATTCCTGAAAATTTGTAATATATATTTTATATGTATTTTTGTATATGTGAATATATGTATTGTTTCCCTATTTTCTTACCCTTAATTCTAATTTATTTTTAATTGAAGAAACACAATTTTCAAAATGGTTCATAATAGAGTTTCAGGCAAACAATGTTCCAAGTTAATCCCACCACCAGTGTGAACTTCCCTACACCAATGTCCCAGGTTCCTTCCCACCCTGTATTTGTCTCCTCAACTGGAACATTTTTAATTTTAGTTGTTGTAGTTTGTGTCTCATGCTTACGGTGTGGTGAGTATTGTAGTTTAGATATGCTACTGCCAATTTAAAATTTTGTAGGATAGAAACATAAGGGGCTGGAGTGATAGCACAGGGGTAGGGCGTTTGCCTTGCACATGGCTGACATGGCCAACCCAAGTTCGATTCCTCCATCCCTCCTGGAGAGCCCCACAAGCTACTGAGAGTATCTCGCCGACACAGCAAAGCCTGGCAAGCTACCCGTGACATATTCGATATACCAAACACAGTAACAACAAGTCTCAAGATGGAGACATTACTGGACCCATTGGAGCAAATCAATGAACAATCGGAGGACAGTGACAGTGACAGAAACATAAGACACTTCCTACCCATTTTCCACAATTACCACAACATATTTGATGGAGTTCAGGCAGTAGGCAACAAATTATACAGAGAAATATATATGCCTCTCGGAGAGCCTGGCAAGCTACTGAGAGTATCCCGCACACACAGGCAGAACCTGGCAAGCTCCACGTGGTGTATTCTATATGCCAAAACCAGTAACTATAACAGGTTTCATTCCCCTGACCCTGAAAGAGCCTCCAATCATTGGGAAAGATGAGTATTCTCCAATTGTTGGGAAAGATTGAATATTCAGAGGTTGCTAAAATCTCAGGACTGGGACAAATAGAGACATTACTGGCGCCTGCTCAAGTAAATCAATAACAGGATAACAGTGATAAAGTGATACAGTAAGATAGAAGCACTGTAAGAAACATTTCAGAGTGGAAACACTAGGTAATCTGTTCCAATATAGAATTGTGAGGAAGGAGGAACAACAAATCAGCGATCTATACTCTTTGGTGAAAGAATTGATATCAATGGGCTGGAGTGATAACACAGCGGGTATGGTGTTTGCCTTGTACGCGACTGACCTGGGTTCGATTCCTAGCATCCCATATGGTCCCCTGAGCACCACCAGGAGTAATTCCTGAATGCTGAGCCAAGAATAACCCCTGTTCATCACCAGGTGTGACCCAAAAAGCAAAAGAAGGAAAAAAAAGAATTGATATCAAGTCCACATTAAGCACACAAATAGAAAAGAAAATGGCAATGTGATATAGCAAAAACAAAAAAGGAGAAGTTTCATTAAATAAATGGGATACTTTTTCTAATATTACCTTGATTTGTGGCATTGTGCCAAGATACTAAACAATTATTTTAACTGATGTACACATCTTGCAGACCTATTTCAGCTCTCTCATTGGAGGGTCACACCACAGCAGTAATGGCATACAGCACCTCATATGGGTTAGTAGCAGATCAAGTTAGAATATGGTGACATGCTAGTGATGATTCAGAGCTATCTATGTCAATTGCCCATAAATCAAGAGTGTTTTTGATGAGAATTTAGGACTTACCATACCTCTTCATTTTTTACTGTTTGATTAACACTTCTTTATATAGTGTGACTAACTTTAGGAACATAAACATTTGGAATGCAAATGAATTAGAAAAACAGAGATTTTTTCTAATTTGAGAAAAAATTTGAGATTATTGTCACCACACTGAAGTGATATGTGTGCTGCTGTTAATGTCAGATGTGCCAGAAGGTACCCACAAGGCCCTTTTGTGGGCTGGGTTATCTCAGTGTATAATTTATTTCTTTCAATTGCTTTATTGGCTCCCTGTAAAGCAAAATATTGACAATAAAATTGCTATTTTTGTCTTACCCACCACTGAATAGTCTTTGTTCCTCTGCATTTAATGGCTGCATGTTCTCCTCTTCCAACTGCTTTGCTGTTCCCCTGACAAACAGCCACTGCAAACGGGATTCCAGAATAATGTCTAATCTTTACCAGCAAACTGTCTATCCTGCTGACCCTGTGGAAAACTAGGAACATATTGAATATATCAAGGAACAAATTAAGGGTGTGAGGCTTAATGCAGCCAGGGAAGTGATCATAATGCCATATGTCCGGGAGCCTTGAGTGATTCTTAGAGCTCCAGCTTATAGAGTTAGTCATATTGAACATTGTAAATTTCTAAAAGAAAAAGAAATTGTACAGTTCAGCACACCGCATTTTTCAAGCCTGATAAAAAAAAATGAATCTTTTTCAGTCTGGCTGCTCTTCTGGATGTTAGGCACAAGGGAAAAGGCAAGTGGTGGTTTAGACCATTGAGGCATCTGTCTGTCCTCTCAACTCTCCATTGCTCTCCTGACACCTTGTCTTGGAAGAATGCCTCAGAGACAGTTAAACTTAATTAAGAAGGAATAGACTGAGGTAGATACTGGAGTCAATCCCATTCAAATCCTCATCTTGTTCTTTGCATAGCTCCAATCAGGTGATATTTCAACATCTAAAGTACCTTGTTGGTAAAATGAAGATTAAAGAGTTAATAGATATAAATTAACTCTCGTGAGCCAGTGTGCGTGTGCGTGTGTGTGTGTGTGTGTGTGTGTGCGCGCATGCACACTCACGCATAAAATCAGTTCTTATTACTGGTATTTGTTACCTACCCCTGGTCCAGATATTCAGTATGTGTGTGAGGGTTACTGAGAAAGTAATGTTTGGAGATTTATGGGCATAATACAATCTCTTTTATCACTAATCAGCTCTGCCACGCGAGCTTGAGAGGCAGACATAAAAGTCATAAAAAGAAATGGGTGTGTCTTAAAAAATTTTACTTACCAAACAAGTCTGTAGGCCACAGCTTGGCCTTTGAATTACTTCCTTTGGCTTTAAGTTTTGATCTAAATTCTAGTATTTACACTTCGCTTCTATGCCAAAGCTGCTGCCTTAGTGAGATCTACATCAACTGTTGCCAGGTTTGTGTTTTATTTGGTGGGGAGAGCCTGGGGGATTGGGGCTACACCTGATGCAGTGCCCAGGGGTCACTCTAGTGGTGCTCAGGGGACCTTGCAGTGACAGGGATCAGACCTGGGATTCACACAGTCAAGCACATGTTCCTGCCCTTTGTGCCCAGTAAGTGTCATTTTTTTCTAAAATATTAAATCCATGCTGCATGCTCTAATTTTTTTGGTTGCGTCATGGAAAATTCTGTCACTGGTCTTTTACATTAACTCTCCAGATTTTTTATTGTCATCAAGCACTGAGTATTTATGATAATAAAATTTAGTAGAGTACTAGTTTTTAAAAGAGAAAGATTTCTAGACCCCATCCGCAAAGTTTAATATAATTCTGGATTTATATTCAAGAATCTGTAATTTTTAACAAGTGCTCCAAGTGATCCTTATATTCAGGCAAGTATAGACATGTGCCTTTTCTACTGCCATTAATATAAATAGTCTTGAACCTAATTTCCAACACTGATACCATACCTAATGCTAAGGCACTTCTATTAGTTCATAACTATATTTCTGGGACAGCCACTTGGTGGCCAAAGAACTTACTTTTACTGTAGAGATTTCAAATTTGTTTTGTTCAAATGCTATTCTAAATTTTAGGATGTGTCTCAACTTAATGTCAAAGAAAAACATGTACCATACCAAGTGGGGGAATAGCTTATGGAAAAAAGACTGCATATTTTTCTTTTATATAGAGGATAAATAAATTATCCAAGATGGCATTTGCTTATGAGTGATCAAACTGTAAACTAACCTGAGAAATATCTAGGCATTCTGTGAATGGCAGAGGACATCACTGGGAAGTGCTCTTAGAATTAAATCAGATCACTGATCTCTTCATCTCATCCAAAGTTTTAAAATTATACTAAAAGGACTATAGACAAGATGCTGTATCAGACTTTTAAAATAATTTACAATAAAAATAAGCAGGATACTTTATGCACTAAAGTATAAAACAAAAATAATATGACATTTACAGTCTGCAATAAAATTCTCTTTTCATCACACATAGTGAGGCAATTGGTTAAGATTGGCCACAGTTCACACATCTAAAACAACAAGAACAACCAGTGCTGAACAGATGATGGGAAAAAGGGACTCTTAATCATTGTTTGTGGGAATGCCAATCTATCCAGCCAATTTGTAAAACAATATGGAGATTCCTCAGAAAACTAGAAACTGAGCTCCCATTTGACCTGGCAATACCACTTCTGAAATATGCCCTAAGGACCCAAAAATACAAAGCAGAAACACTCAGTGTTCATTGAAGTACTATTCACAATAGTCAGAATCTTGAAACAAGTTGAGTGCCCAAGAACAGAAGACTGGATAAAGAAACTTTGGTACATCTACACAATGGAATACTATGCAGCTGTTAGGAAAAATGAAGTTATAAAATTTACATATAAATGGATGCACATGGAGAGTATCATGTTGAGTTAAATGAATTAGGAGGAGAGGGAAAGAATAGGAAGACTGCACTCATTTGTGTAATATTTTTAAAAAATAGTATGAGACTACTATCCAATGCCAGGGAAAAACAGGGGCCAGGAGGACTGGTCAATAGTTGGAAGCTTGCCACAGAGTGTGGGTAGCAAAGGGAAGTTAGATAGGGGCCAGTATAACAATAATAAAAATGATCACTCTGGACAAAAACTTAGTGTTGAAAGCATAAAAAGTGATGCACATCACTTCAGTACCTGTATTGCAAACCTAATACCCAAAAGGAGAGAGAAGGAGAAGGAGAAGGAGGAGGAGGAGGAGGAGGAGGAGAAGGAGGAGGAGGAGGAGGAGGAGGAGGAGGAGGAGAAGGAGGAGGAGGAGAAGGAGGAGGAGGAGAAGGAGGAGGTGGAGGAGGAAGAGGAGAGGAAGAGGGAGAAGGAGAAGGGGAAGTTGGAGAAGGAGAAGAAGAAGAAGAAGAAGAAGAAGAAGAAGAAGAAGAAGAAGAAGAAGAAGAAGAAGAAGAAGAAGAAGAAGAAGAAGAACAACAACAACAACAACAACAACAACAACAACAACAACAACAACAACAACAACAACAAAAGTTCCTGTTGTAAAGGCAGGTGAGGAGAAGGCTGGAAGGAAACTGGGTTCATTGGTGGTGGAAATATACATGGGCCAAAAAAAAAAGATTGGCCACAGTCGGATCCATCTTCTTTTGTATCAGCTTCCACTAAAGAAAAACCAGTCAATTTCCCAGATACCTCTATAGGAAGAACTGGTCATGTTATTGCTTACTCTTGCTAATCAGACTTACTCTTTAAATTTTCAGAATCATACTGAGAAAGCTTTGATTGTACTAGTAAACAATATGTAATAGGAATTTACACCCTCTTTCTCTTTTTTCTGCATTTACTATAGAAAGCATCTGTGACCTAGAAGCAGAAAGCATCTTGTTAGTAAAGGTAGAAAAAAAATTATGGGGATGACATAAGGGGGATCTAAGGGTTTTGATGACTTCTTTGACTTCACTTCTTTCCTCCTTTACCTTATCTCCACAATATGTGACCATATTTTTACTCTCACAACCATTTAGAACTGTTTGTTTCATGCAGTCAAAAGAATTCCTTGCTAGGTACGTAAGATGAATCTTTCTCAATTACCTAGGGTGCAATGTATAAGAGCATTAACACCCAGCTGTATTGATGTAAGCCTTCTGAATGAGTCAGAGGGGAAGCCCTTAGCTAGTACTTTTTAAAAAGCAGAAATGTTCTATCCATTGGTTGACAGTGGGTTGTTTCCATTAATCAGGAGCAGAAATTTTAAAAGAAAATGTTTTGTCAATTAACATGCAAGGTCGTTTACAAAAGTGGTTTATGTTCACTGGAAACAAATCTGTGAAGCCAGACCACCATCCTCTAGTTATCTAAGAAGGGGAAAGATGGAGAGCATCAGAAGAGAGAGTAGGTCCAATAGATGGTGGCAGAGGGTTTCTGGTACTCTGGTGGTGATTGTGATGTGATAATAGTACTATGTGCTTTGACAGGGTATGAAATTGTACATTTAACATACAAATAGTCATTTAAGCCGATATTTTGTCGATTTTTTGGGAAAAGTCTTTAATGCTATTACAAATAATAATCTTTATACGTTATGAAATCTTAGAAATAGTTCTTTCCTTTGAACCAGAATGTGAGAATAATGACAATGGCACTTTCAAAGAATCAATGACTTTCTACTGGATCTGCTTTTAGTTTGATTTGCAAGTTTATTTCCTTCAATATGTACTGTGATGTTGACTAATTTCTATGTACACTACAGCTACTTTCTTATGGAAACAACTGGTGCAATATGAAATATAGTCTTAGGGCCTGCTTAAAAACTTGTGGAACTTAAAGATACCAGGGTAACAACAGAGATCCAAAGGCAACATAATAAGACAGATGATCCACACAATTGAGTTGGTGGGGGGTGCTTAAGAAAGAGTGGAATAGGGATCGTTGGGGGAAGTATGTGGGTGCCCTGGTGATGAAAGGTGATGTTGGAAATATGTGTACTTGAAACCATTATTAACAGTATTGTAAACCACAAAATCTCATTAAAGGAAAAACTTGACCTTCATTATCTATAGCATATTATGTACTTTCTCTATGCCTCAGTTTCCTCATATGCAATTATTCCTTAGCTCTCGGCACACAAAAAGGGTTGAGCTAAACAATCATATAATAATGCCAGTCATAGAGCTTCATTAACTAGTATGTTGACAAAGATGTCTTTTCTTTTTTGAAAGCCTATCTTGGGCATCTCCACTTGTACTGCCTCACCTCTGATAGTAAGTGGTTGTGAGAATTTCCTTCTCTTTCTTTTATGACTCATCTCCCTCAGCAAACTTGGACACTTCTGGTTCATGGTCCATCCACAATAGAAGGACATGAGATATGGATGAAACTGTTGTCCTACTGTGATTATACTTGGGAGATGGACTGAAAAACCAACCAGCAGCATAGTCATCTTATTAACTCTCTCTGAACTACATCCAGTAAAAAAATATTGAACCGATAAAATGTAATCACCACCTGCATTTATTTGGGAGAGAGGAGGGTGATAGTAAGTGATGAGATCTAGTCTATAGAAAATATAGATCCAGTCTATAGAAAATATATCTATAGATCCAGTCTATAGAAAATATATCAATAATGTCATCATGGATATTCTTCCACAGGAAATATATATCTATAGAAAATATATCTATAGATCCAGTCTATAGAAAATATATCAATAATGTCATTGATATATCGCTGGAGCGATAGCACAGCGGGTAGGGCATCTGCCTTGCACGCAGCCAACATGGCCGACCAGAGTTCGATTCCTCCTCCCCTCTCGGAGAGCCCGGCAAGCTACCGAGAGTATTCGATATGCCAGACACAGTAACAACAAAGTCTCCAATGGAGATGTTACTGGGCCCGCTCGAGCAAATCGATGATCAACGGGAGGGCCTTTACTTTACTTAATGTCATTATGGATATTCTTCCACAGGAATTTTCCCTAAAATACTTGGGGTTGGGGGAGTGAAGGGTACAGAATGACTCTATTGGGGGCAGGCACATAGTTCAGTAGTAGAGAATTGCCTTATATATGTAAGATCATGTGTGTAATCTCAACTCCGTCCAAAAAATTCGTCTGTTAATAAATGAGTATGTCGAAAGTCATGAGGAAAATTGGGTGAGTTATGAAGAAAGGACCAATCATATGGGTTGCCTTCTATAACATTTTTGAATAAGACAGACATCTAACCCATGGAATAATATATGATAAAGAATAAAAACTGAAATTTTGCCAGAAAAAAAATTTATTGTGGACAAGTTATTTCTTTGAGCCATATCCATGACCAGCTAAATAGGATGATACTGATGTATGCGCCACAAAAACCAGCAAGGAAACAGATCAAACTGAAAACACATTTAAAGTTCCCATTTAATACTAGTGCTAAAACAAAAACACACACAATGAAAGGGAAGAAAATGATCTAGAATTATTATTTACTTATTTTTGGTTTTGGGGCCACACCTGGTGATGCTCAGGACTTACTCCTGGCTCTGCACTCTGAAATTACTCATGGCCCTGCTTGGGGAACCATATGGGAAGTCTGGGATTGAACACAGGTTGTCTACATGCAAGGCAAATGTCATACTAGTTATTTATTCTATTGCTCTGGCCCTGGAATTAATTTTTTGTTCTCTTTTCTACTTAGCCCTCACATCCATAGAAAATAGAGTTAAACTATGCATAAATTAATGTATATAACATGCAACTTCTCTCTTCCTCTCCCTGAAATTAGAAAAGTTTCCATTTGTATTTACTTCTATTTTTGCCTACCACCCTGTTACACTCAAAGTAGGTAGGCAGAAGAGCAATATTGTAAACAATGACATTGTAACCACTTTCTCTATATTCATGGGCCTCAAAACAATTTGCAAAGAATCTTAAAATCTAGACCTGAAAAAAATGAATTATCATATGATGTAACAGAGCAAGTGTGGGTTCCTCTGGCAGGTTTAGGAATAGGCTGGAGCTGGTTTCAAGCGGAAGAGAGAGATTCTTGGAGAAGAACATCTATATTTACCACAGCTGCCTCCAGGAATCTACTCCTCCATTGTCTTTGATAGAACCCCAAGACCAGAGCTGGCACTGCTTGTCCTGTTCTCTGGAAAAATGACAGTGGAAAAAGCCAAATCTTTGATTTTTCTTGGTTCAGAAGCCTGAGGGAGGGAGCAGGGAATGTACAAACTCCTGGACATCCTGTAAAACAGATGCAAAGAAATCAATCCTGTCCTGACTATAAATAAGAAGCTTTCTTTCCTACCTCCTACCAAGCCAGTCTTCTAATGCACATAGTATAACATTTGGAAGAAGAGCCAGTGGATACATTAACCCAACAATAGTACATTCACAATCATCTTCTTGAATGGGAGTATTCAAGACCAGAAAAGAATTTCGAGAGATCTGTGTTGCAAAACAAATCAGACATGCCTAAAAATAATCTACAGCAACACAATAAACCAAGTCTGTGATTTCTTTTCTCTAAGGAAGATATAGAAAAGCTATTAACTTATCAAGAAGTCATGTATAAGGCAAACTCAACCTAAAAAGTATTCCCTCAACACTTTCTTACAGGCATGGATATGGTCTGTGTTGGATTGGAAAACAGTGGTTGAGATAAAAAAATTTTCCATCTACAGAGTGGGCCCTTGGCTCCTTGACTCTGTCTATACTCAGATCTTTTTTGATTAGATTCTCCTGGAAAAACTGTTATGTATTTTCTCTTTTATGGAGATACAGCTGGTCACACTGCCCATTTTTGCCCCGTGGCTTCCAATTTGGCAGTCACCAAATGCAGGTGTTGTCTCTCCAAATTGAAAGGCCATATTTGGTTGGAATGGGAAGGATGATGCCTCCTGGAAATGTATTGTTCATTTGTATCTTTTGTCCTCCAAAAATATTTCATTTTTACTAATTCCATTTACATTTTCAAACAGCAAATGACAAGAACACCTTCAGTACCCTGGAACTTTGGATTTTTTTCCCTTTAATCATTCACAAGGGAGAAAAAACCCTGTTGTGGTTGGCAAGGAATGAAAAGAAATTAAGTTTCCCTTCACCAGAAAAAAATCCTCTAACATCTTGTAATACTCTTCCTTTAAGAGCCTCATTTCTTTTTCTCCAGCTGCCTTCATCTCTTTGATACATAAGGGTACACTAAGTTGAATCTATAAACAGAACCCACTAATTAAGAGTAATTGCTTAGGAGATTGGTCCAGACGATTCAGCATTATATGCATGTTCTTCTCAGATATCCATTAGCTGCTAATAAGATACTACAGATGTGCCAGTCTGTTTCCTGTTTCCGTCTATTGTACCTTTATTGCCATATATGGACCAATCGGATGGGCGGAACAATAAGTGGATGTCCTTTTGCTCCCTGAACATGTCTCAAAGGAATGTTTGTTATTAGATTGCTTTTTCTGTTTAGTTTCACATCAGTATGTTAATAAAGAAAACATAACACTGAGAAAGTTTTCTTTTGCTTTTCTTCACTTTCACGGTCACAACTGGTTTATTGTTTAATTAAATCTCTTTGTATAGGTTTCTTTAAGTCTGCAATGCAAATATGCTGGAGCCACATGAGCAGCAGGGAAAATGACATTCTTCCTTTCACTCTTTTGAAAAGAAAGTTTCCATCTAAATGTTTTAAGTACTTAGAAATTCAGCATGAATATCATGTTGCTATATTTGACTGATTTACACTTGAGACTTGGTAAAAAGCCTATGAATTATTCATTCCCAAGTGATTCTATAAGCCAGAACACCAGATATCACATCCCCCATTGAAGTTTATAAAGTAAAAAAGTTTAAATACTCTCAGGACATGTGGCTGTCTATAGAGGTGCTTTTCTTTCTCGTTTTAGGTTGCTATGTTTCGACTCATCTTTTTATTTTAGGATTGCCTAGCTAAAGAGAAAGTTCTTTCCCTGTATACCTGGTTAACAAATTTTTAATTTGATGCCACATATTGTAAATTAATAGATTAGAAGTGTTTCCTTTTGTTCTTTTTAGATTTAAGGAGATTTTATATTGTTATTAAGACTAAAACAATGGAGGGGAAAAACAATCAATGACATCTTATTTTATAGAACTGAAAGTGAGAAAATATAAACTGCAATTAATTAATTAGATATAATTAAATATATACTTAGGGAAGGATATAAATAGGCTCTTCCATGAAACCACACACACAATAAGTATATATTATATGCATGCATCATATATGCATATACATATATATAATAATACCAACCACCTGCTACATTAAAACTAATTGTAACATTTTAAAAATTATACATACATGGGACTGGAGAAACAATATACCTGGTAAGACATTTGCCTGAACACAGTTGACCAAAGTTTAATCCCTGTCACCACATAACATCCCTAAATTCTTGGCACAGAGCCAAGAGTAAGCCCTAAGCATCACAAGTTGTGCCCCAACAAGAAAGAAAGAAAGAAAGAAAGAAAGAAAGAAAGAAAGAAAGAAAGAAAGAAAGAAAAGAAAGAAAGAAGATTACATACATTCGTTACTGTGTCAAGTCCATACAAATGTGAGATCTTGGCAGGGAAATTTTTATGAGTACATTAAAATAATTTAAAATACTACTTACATTAAAATAATTTAAAATACTACTTATACCATTAATGTTTTGACCCATGTGCTCATCAGAATTCATATCCTAAACAAGTCAGGTAGGCCACTAACTGGGGGACACTTCCCAAGAATAATAAAAGCCTTTAAAAGTATAGAAGCTGCAATAGTTGATAGGAGCTTTCTCTATGTATTTTTTAGTGGAACTTGGACAGTCATTTTAAGGGAGAAGAGAAATGAAACCTCAGTGGGAAATCACAGAACAATTTTTAATCTATTGATGATTATTAATTCAAACTTCTTTCATGGAATTCCTCATTGCTTGCCCAACATTCATGACTGAAGCCATCTTCCTACTAGACCTATGGCAGATATGTATGTGTTTATAGTAGAGGAGCATTGTCCTGATTAAGATCTTTTACCAAGAAATGCTTAAGTCAACTCTACACACACAGAAGTATAAACAGAGAATTGTGAATTGCACATCTTTACTGGACTGTAAAAAGAAATTTTAGGTGATCCATCAAAACATCACTAATTTGCTGCTGAAATGTGGTTCCAAAATTTATTTTCTATTCAGAGCATGCTTACAGCATTTCTTCATTGAGCTATTGGTAGAAAGTATTCAGGTTCATTTATACAACTTGTTACCAGAGGACCAATCTAATAAATCAATAAAGTTAGGGTTGGAAAATGACACCTTGAAATTTTACAGGTTTTAAATTATGTAAAATAATATTGAGTACAAAATTAAAATTGAATACCATCAATCTTTTTTGACTTGGTAAGTGATTACTACAACAGCTAAGTTTTCTACTCAACTATCAGGCAAGTATATATCAAGTACGCACTGTCTGGGCACACTTTATATGTTTTCTATATCCTTGGTACCAAGGATACAGAAAAAAAAACACTTGTTTTCTATATTCTTGGTACAGAAAAAACACCACTAGAAAGAATTCCTGTCCCCAGGGAGCTTAGAACTAGTGGAGAAGTCAGCAAACTCATTTTCTTTCGTCTGCTAAAAATGTTTATGTTGGGTTCTGAAATGTTTAGACCTGATGGGGCATGGAGAGAAGGAATTGTCTCAATGGAAATCAAAATATGTACTTAGGTTAGGTTATAGTTTACCCTTAAGAGAAACAGACTGTAAAATTGAACTAATTAATAGCATCATCTATTTTCTCACTACTCACAAGATTTGCCTTAAAGTTTAAATATTAGTTATTGGTGAAATGGATTTGAGGAGGTAGTTCTGTTTATAAAAGGAATGTAGAATAATTATAATACCTGAGTAAGTGAGGAGAAGGAAGTCATAATTTAGACTTGATGGCCCCTGGTTCTGCTCAGCCTCTTCTAAATTATTAATAACTATTCCTAATCTAGGATTGGGATGAGGAGGAGTATGGCACTCACCTCCACTAGGTAATTTATTTTTATTCATCCTCTATTACTTTTGGTTTGGGGGCCACACTCCTGGCTTGTTTATGGCTTACTCCTGGCTTTACACTTAAGCAGTGCTCAGGGGACAATATGGAGTGCTGAGGATCGAACTCAGTTGGCCATGTACAAGGGAAGCCTCCTATTTACTGTACTATTACTCTGACCTCCCCACGAGACAATTTAAAGGAACCAAGGGGGGGGGGCAGTAATCAAGTTACTAATACAACACATCAAAATTAATGCAAAAACAAATTCATGATCAGAAATACTGAGTTTTTAGTAAAAGAACATCCACTCTTCTCTTGAACCTTATCCCTTACTCACCTTACTCTAAATTCCAAATCACTTCATTTGTGCCTCATCTTCCAATAAGTTTCATTGTGTGTTAGGGCCCTTTGCATTCATATTGATTCACATTTTCAAGGGCAATGTCTTGCAGTTTGGGATAGGACTACGTCCTTTTTGATACCCCTCTTTTTACCTAGTGTTATACATTGTACACTATTGCTACAGAGCTGAAAAACTTTTTCTTCATTTTTCTATAGGATTTTGACCTGTTTCAGCATCAGTGTTGCTAATAAACATCTTTGTTAGGATACTTCACAGTATTTTAGATAAAAACAAAACCAGTTATCCATCCTTGAAACCTATAGTTGCTACTCTGTTCTTCATTTTGATGAAGGACATCAATAGTTTCTAAAATTAAGAATTCCAAGGTGATCCTTGCTTCTTTGCTCTCCTTTAAACATCCTCTTGTCTGATATCTGTGTCTCATTCTGTCCATGCTACCACATTAATATCCTTTGGATCCATCATGGCCAGGGATCAAATTTCCAGACCTCAGTAGAACTTGGCTTAGTTTCTGGTCTGGTTTTGCAACCTCCCATCTTTGTCACCAAGCCAATCTTTACATAGTGTCCCAAGCGAACTTTGTAAAAATGTAAATTCCCTGCCTCAAATCCACTGATAAACTTGGTCATGACTTTTAAGATTGCAATTCAGATTTCATGACAGTGTACTCAGAGTTCTTCTCCATTGAATACCACCCTTCTTAGTCCCGTGGGATGGTATTCCTGGACCAGCACCCTACATTGTGTCTGTCAGTTTAGTTGCATTTCTTCTCCCACTACTCCTTTGCTAGTTTCAGGTGCCCATCCTTGGCCCTTTTATAATATTGTGTCCATACTTCTACCAGAATGTGAAACATACTCTAATGAGTTTTCTTTTTTCCCCTAGCAAGCTGTGGGCAACTTTGGAATGTCTTTATTTTTATAAAAAAGCATCCATTGTAGATTACATACATACCAATCATTTAGGAAGCTTGCACAATGCATGCAATCACTTGCTACATTTTATTAATTTTCAGATCCCTTCTATCTCCTCTCATTGTCATCTTCTTGTTTAGTTTTATACTACTCTGCTATCCTATTTGTTCTTTTATCCATCTGGACTAAGCTAATGCTGCTTCATAAGTGTATCTGAAATCCCTCATCTGAACTGAGTTCCTTTTAACATATTTCAGTATCTGTCTTTCAAGCTCTTCGCTCCATCAAGTATTTTCTGCTTTGCTGCACATAAAAGTAATCCCACTTTTAGTAATTCTTTCTTTTCTCACAATATCACTGGTACGCAATATCTACGTGCATTACTTTGCTGTAATTTATGTCATAGCTCACCATTCCCTTGTTAGATTGCTCCTCCCTCACTCTATTCCTCCATGGGTCTAACTCAGTGCTTTAGTCATAGAAGGGGCTCAGAATTGAATTGGAACTGAACTGAATTGAATAAACTATCCATTTATGAAATAATTTGCTTTAGAGTTGCCAGAATTAAATGGCCATTCCCGTGACGATATTACTCTAACTCACTAATATCATTTGATCCACTGAGGAGCTAGTTAATTAAGTAGGTAGATTAAAAATATAATCTGCAAGAGGAAGAATGTTTTGGCAGGAACCCATACACTATTTTTTGTAAAGCATTATAATCACTCAGCTTTCTCTTGCTTTCTACCTAAAATAGCAACAAGACTCTGCATATGACTCTTGATGGCTGTCTTAGGAATACAAGACCATACACCTGTGTGCCAGATGTGCTCTTCAGCCCATGTACTACCCCAGTCCATCTGCAAATCATACCCCATGCTGGCTCCTTTCTATGGGAGAAGGGGCATTAGTCCCCAGCCTTTTTACATGAGAGGTTCCCTGGTGTTTGTCTGTTTTCCTTAACTTAAAACCCCTTTCATTGAATTTCAATGTCTTGGGTGACCTTTGCCAACACAGGAGGCCTAGTCCTTTTGCTTATCAGTGAATTTGCTTTTTCTCTGAGTGTTTGATTTTTGCCTCACCCTTTTTTTGACTTGTATCCCCACTTGTGAGAGTGCTGTTTGTTCTATAGCCAAAGAGCCACATCAGCATCAAGGTAGTTAATAGCTGATCAAATCCTCAGGATTTCTGTGAGATGCCTGGAGAGTGACATCTGATATTGAATGTAGCTGTAGCTGGGATGAATGGGTTTCCATAACGAATGGGCCAGCATTGATGGGCACTGGGGACAGGATAGCTTTGTGATCTTCTTTGTTTCTGTAAGAATGCCTCTGCAACTGAATCTAGCCCATTTCTATGCCAATGTGCTAATAGTTGTGGAATCTCATTCATCTCAACAGAGGCCAGTTTGCCCTGGAATCCCATCTGTTTGAGTAAATGCAGTAAAATGTCATGGAAATGTGGCCATTCATTCACATCACCAATGAGAACATTCTCACTATTAATTCCCTTTTATTTTAAGTGACTCCAATCACACAAATTCTTATGCCAACCTTTAAAAAATGGTATTTGGTGTTTTCTGTTAATCAAGAAAATATTTTTAAGTGCTTATTCACAACAAAATTAAATAGTTTTTTTTTAAAAAATAACTACATACTGAGTATAAATGGGGATGCTCTCATCCCTCAAACAGATTTTTTAAAAATGCTTCTGCCAGATTTTTTTGAGTCCCTCTTAGCATAAGATGCCCATGCCCATAGCTATGTTTTGGCCTAGAAGAATTTTTAGGCTGATTTTTTTTTTAATTCCTGAAAATAAAGTTTAAGCAATAGAGCAACAATATGACTCTAAACAGAAACAGGGGTAGAAGAGGTGCTATCTCTTACAGATTGCTGCAAAGACAGAATAGTTAAAGAATGTGGAAACCTTCCAATTGGACTCCTGGCTAGCTGACCAGCAGAAATGCTGGAGCCTGTCTAGGTAGAAATTATTGAAAGTATTTTTCAAATCACAGAAAGTAGAAATCGTGATCATGGGGCCCTGAGCTACGGTACAGTGGATAGGGTGCTTAGCTTGCACACAGCTTTCCCAGGTTTGATCCCCAACACCTTATGTGGTCCCCCAAGCACCTCAATGAGTATTTCCTGAGTGTAGAGCCAGGAGTAACTCCTGAGCATCTCCAGGTATGCCCACCCTCCCTCAAAAAAAAAGTAAAAAGAAGAAATTATGATCATTTTCATAGATTTCATACTTCCCAAAGCAATTTCCTAAATTTCTATGTTCAGATCAAGAAATTTGACTTTAACCAACTACAAGTCTGAATCCTGTTTAAAAGACCCTCCTCCACTGCTTTTTCCTTCTCTTAAATCAAAGCTTGTTCTGAAAGTAAAAATTGAAAAAATAGAATATAAGGGACTGAAGGGAAAGCACGGGGATTAGGGTGGTTGGCTTGCAAACCGACAACACAGTCTCCATCAATGGGAACACATATGGTTCCCTGAGCACTGCCAGGAGGTATCCCTAAGCAAAAAGCCTGGAGTAAGTCCTAAGCTCACAGGGCAGAACCCAAACACTCCTCTCACCCCACCAAAATGAGTGCATTTAAGCATATATTTGATATAGAGGCACTGGTGAATACCATAGGAGGCAAAAAATTATTTGAAACATATATAATGTGATTTGAGCATGAACTCACTGTCATCAGATATGACTGAAGTCATCATGGACTCAGTGATGTTAAGACTGGCAGACTCACTAGTGTTTCCTATGTATCAGGCATAGTTCTGAGTCATTTATACACATGTAGTTACTTGGTTCTTGTCACAAAGTTAGTACTGGTAAAATTCCCATTTTATCAATCTGGAAATTGAGACTCACTAAAATTGAGACTTCACCCTTTGTCTTCATTTTTAGTTTCACATCTTCATTTGCAAGGCATGAAATCACAGAGAAGTGTGCCCACCACTTTTAATCAAACAGGCCAGAACTTAATATAGGAGATTATTATTTATAAAGAATATCAATATTTTATTTTTTTCTTTTTTTATTTATTGAATCACTGTGGGAAAGGTTACAAAGCTTTCAGGTTTAGGTCTCAGTCATGCAAATATCAAACACATTTCCCTTTACCAATACTTATTTTTTACCATGAAGAACCCCAATAAAACCCCACCCCCACCCCTCCCAGTCCCTGTGAGGGTGATGAATTCTAGTTAACACTCTATCTGCTTTGCTTAGATTCATTGTTTCAATAAAAGATTCACCACTATTATTTAGAGTTTACCCCCCCCAAATCAGACATGCTGAAAAAGCATTGTGAAGTGATTTGCTTTCTACAGCTGGGTTCAAGAATTAAATGTTGGTTTTGGATTTCTGCTATTTTACCTATTGACCCTGAAAGTATTTCTACTGAAAGTCAGATAGTTAAGAAATTGGTTTCTGTGTTCTGGATTCGTGGCCGTGCTGGAGAGCCGCTCGTGGGGGGCAACTGGTGGCCTCGGTAGGGCGTGAAGGGCGGACCGAAACACCCCCCTTCCCATGAGGTTTTAGTCGCCCCCACACCCCCGGCTCATACCTGCTGTCCACAAGGCTCCCATGCGGCCGCCATCTTTCTTTCCAGAGAAGAGAGGGCGAATGGGGCAACACGCTTTCCCCTCCAACAGACTTGATGGCCTGGATTAACGCACAGTCCATTCACTTTTCTGCTCCAAGCTGCTGGGTTCTGCATTAAGTCCTTGTGCTGCTGGGGACATGGCTGTGCTGGAGAGCCGCTGGCGGTGGGCAACTGGTGACCTCGGTAGGGCGTGAAGGACGGACCGGAATGTCCCACGACCCATGAGGTTTTAGTCGCCCCCACACCCCCGGCTCATACTTGCTGTCCACAAGGCTCCCATGCGGCCGCCATCTTTCTTTCCAGAGAGGAGAGGGCGAATGGGGCAACACCCTTTCCCCTCCAGACAGACATGATGGCCTAGATTAACGCATAGTGTGTTCACTTTTCTGCTCCAAGCTGCCGGTTTCTGCATTAAGTCCTTGTGCTTCTGGGGCCGTGGCCGTGCTGGAGAGCCGCTCGTGGGGGGCAACTGGTGACCTCGGTAGGGCGGGAAGGACGGACCGGAACGCCCCCCGACCCATGAGGTTTTAGTCGCCCCCACATCCCCGGCTCATACCTGCTGTCCACAAGGCTCCCATGTGGACGCCATCTTTCTTTCCAGAGGGAGGAGGGCGGAAGGGAGCAACACCCTTTCCCCTCCGGGCAGACATGATGGCCTGGATTAATGCATAGTCCTTTCACTTTTCTGCTCCAAGCTGCTGGGTTCTGCATTAAGTCCTTGTGCTTCTGGGGCTGTGGCCGTGCTGGAGAGCCGCTCGTGGGGGGCAACTGGTGACCTCGGTAGGGAGTGAAGGACAGACCAGAATGCCCCCCTTCCCATGAGGTTTTAGTTGCCCCGACACCCCCGGCTCATACCTGCTGTCCACAAGGCTCCCATGCGGCTGCCATCTTTCTTTCCAGAGAAGAGAGAGTGAATGGGGCAACACCCTTTCCCCTTCAGCAGACTTGATGGCCTGGATTAACGCATAGTCCGTTCACTTTTCTGCTCCAAGCTGCTGGGTTCTGCATTAAGTCCTTGTGCTTCTGGGGCTGTGGCCGTGCTGGAGAGCCGCTCGTGGGGGGCAACTGGTGGCCTCGGTAGGCGTGAAGGACGAACCGGAACGCCCCCCTTCCCATGAGGTTTTAGTGGCCGCCACACCCTCAGCTCATACGTGCTGTCCACAAGGCTCCCATGAGGCCGCCATCTTTCTTTCCAGAGAAGAGAGGGCGAATGGGACAACACCCTTTCCCCTCTGGGCAGAAATGATGGCCTGGATTAACACATAGTCCATTCACTTTTCTGCTCCAAGCTGCTGGGCTCTGCATTAAGTCCTTGTGCTTCTGGGGCTGTGGCCATGCTGGGGAGCCGCTCGTGGGGGGCAACTGGTGACCTTGGTAGGGCGTGAAGGACGGGGGCTGTGGGGCTGTGGCCGTGCTCCAAACTTAACTCTGATTTTCAGGGAGAAAGGTTGGGTGGTTTACTTCCCATTGATCACTTCGTATATAGAGAGATGTAAGGCGGCCGCATAAGCGGCCGCGCGGTTTTGAAAAAAAGTCCTAGTTCCCGCATACTCGAGTGTGCTTGTAGAGGCTTCTGGTCACCGGGGTTACATCTGGGGGAGGCGGGATGCGGTACCTACCCCATCTGGGACTTCCCGGTGATCTCGGCTCTTTTTGGAACCTGTTTTTTTTTTTCTCTGGGGTCTGTGGTTCCCGCCCTCCATGTGGCCTTTCTCTTCGGCTGTATCAGAATATCAATATTTTAACACATTTTAATTAAAAAATATGGATAGCTTGACATTGAAAGAAAGCAGTAGTTGATAAATGACAATTTACAAATAAAATGTTTGCATAACTGAAGTTAAATGCTTTGAACATAAATACATAAACAACTCAGAAACATCATAGTTCATGCATGGCCAGAAAAATTGTCAAGATAATATTACATCATTGCTTCATTTTCCTTTTCTTTCATTAATTAATTTTGGCCACACCAACACTGTATTGCATTAGTTTGTTACAAACTCCCCAGCCCCAATCGTTAATCTGGAACTAAGCACACTATTTTCTCCTAGGAGATCATACTGCCACCTTATAGGGGATATAAACCAATCACACTCCAACTATTACAATACTGAGATTATTAAAATGGTAGCATTGTAGCACTGTCCTCCCATTGTTCATCGATGTGCTCGTGTGGGCACTAGTAACGTCTCCATTGTGAGACTTGTTACTGTTTCTGGCATTCAGATACATCATGGGGAGCTTGCCAGGCTCTGCTGTGCAGGCAGGATACTCTTAGCTTACCGGGCTCTCCGAGAGGGACAAGGGAATCAAACCCAGGTCAGACGCGTGCAAGGCACATGCCCTACCCGCTGTGCTATCGTTCCAGTCCATTAATATGGTAGTCATTAAAAATATTATTTTGTTATTATTGTGATTGGGAGGAAGGGGATATCAAGGCCACACCTATTGTCTCTCTGAGACAATACAGTACCTGCTGGATTCAAACCCAGTTCTTCACCTGTGCACCTGATCCATATCCTTGTCATCTTAACAAAATACTCTTGTTCTAATCCCACAGCTAGAATTCTCATCTGTAAGATGTAATTCAACATAGAGCATTTGCGATGCATAAACAAGGCCCCAGGTTTACTGCCCAGCACCCCAAAATAAAAAACAAAAAAGGTTTTGTTCTATATGCAAATCAGTCCTTTTTTCCTGCAAAGTTTATCTTCAAAACAATGCTACAGATCTATGTTAATTGTGTGACTAATAATCATGGTGTTTTTTGAATTTTTTTATTTGCCTTTGAGTATTTCTAAAGGGCTGGAGCGATAGCACAGATTTGTATTTCTAAAGGGCTGGAGCGATAGCACAGCGGTAGGGCATTTGCCTTGCATGCAGCCAATATGGCCGACCCGAGTTCGATTCCTCTGCCCCTCTCAGAGAGCCCAGCAAGCTACCGAGAGTATCTCGCCCGCACAGCAGAGCCTGGCAAGCTCCCCGTGACGTACTCGATATGCCAAACACGGTAACAAGAAGTCTCACAATGGAGACGTTACTGGGCCCGCTTGAGCAAATCGATGAACAACGGGAGGACCGTGACCATATTTCTAAAAACAATAAAATTGCTAGATTATAGAGCTGGTACATTTCCGTTTTAGTAAGCCTCATCAATCTTATTTGCAAAGTGAATATTCCAAATTGTGCGTCCATGAAAAGTATGTGAAACCTCGTTTCACACATCCTTACCAATATAGGCAGGTTAGTTTAACTATGGACATTCTGATAAGTCCATAATGCCATCTCACTTTGGTTTTAATTATTCTTCCCCTGAACACCAACAGAATTTATAACCCTATGATATCTATTGGAAGTTTTTATTTGTCACTTGCTTGTATATTCTTGCCTATATGTCTTTTCTTAAACTCTGTCTTTTCTTTAAGTTGATTTATAGGAGCTTTTTGCTTATTCTGGATATAAGTCTTTGCTGATTATTCAAAAACACCTTTTTCCACTGTGAGCCTTGCCTTTTCCCATTTTCTTTGTGGAGGTGGCACACCCAGCAGTGCTCAGGGCTTGGCTCTGACTCTGGGCTTATGAATCACTACTGGTGATTTCCAGGGCACCATATATAGTACCAGGGATCAAACCTGGCTCAACTGCATTGACCAAATTCCCTGCATGCTGTATTATATCTCTGGCCCTCCTTTTTACTCTTACTAGTCTTCCAATTATTAGAGTTTTGTTTTGGTTTGGGGGGCATAACCAGTGATGCTCAGGGGTTACTCCTGGCTCTGCACTTAGGAATCACTCCTAGTGGTGCTCAGGAGATAGATACCAGGGATTGAACCCAGGTCAGCTGCATGCAAAACAAAATTCCCTACCCACTACACTATCACTTCAGCCCCAGAATGTATTTTTTAAGACTTATTATTTACTATATAAATATGCACAATGTTTTTGGTTTGATACATTGATGTGTATCTATTTATACTCTATAGATCCATATTATAGAGCATTTATTATATTACATAATTATGATATAAACCTTGAACTATAGCTGCACACCTCTATATGTGTACAAACCTCAACAGACCTACCTCCCTAGTTTGAGGGCCAAAACTAGTAAATTTTTGACAATAAAAAATAAAAAACAAGTACTGAAATTTTTCATTTTGACTTTAAACTCTCTGACAAACACAACTGTATGTGAGTGTGTGTGTGTGTGTGTGTGTGTGTGTGTGTGTGTGTGTGTGAAACTCCCTTCATTTCTTTAACTGCCTCATTGTATCCATTTCAGGTTAAATAGCTCCCTCACATATGTCTAGACTCTGGCAATTTTCAGAGAAGCCAGGAAATGACCTTGCATAATTTTCACATGACACAACACACAGACAAGAGAGTCAAACCTGTTAAACCCTTCTTCCTTCGGCAGTGGCGTGTGTCCCAGCAAAGGCACCACCCTTTTGCATTTCCTCTTCACATTGCTCTGAGTCAGGGTCCCTCCTAAATCTCACCCACTCTGAGCCCTGCTTCTGTAGACTGACCTCACTTGCCTTCCCCTGTGCTTTGTTGGTGTTGCAGGAAATTTTGATAGCCAATGCTGAGCATCTTCGGGTTTTTCTCCCTTACGATCCTCTCTGGAATTTCCCCCAGGGAGGAAAGATCTATTTTAACAAAACTGTCTACTGGTTCCAAAATTAGTCATAGTCTGTGTTTAATGGCTTTAGTCCTTGACTCAATCCTTGAGGGCTCAGAGTAGTTGATCTGTCAGTTTTCTGTTGCAGCTATCACCAATGACAAACTTAGACCATATTCGGCTTATCCATTCAGCCATTGATGGATGCTTGGGTTGTTTCTGCTTTAAGGATATTAGGAATAATGCTGGCATGCTTAAAAAACACAATTTTTTCCTCTTCAACTCTGGGGGTCAGAAGTCCACAATCACTGGACTGTAGTTAAAATGTCAGCAGAATTACTTTCTTCTGGAGCTCTGGGAGAGAATATTTCCTGGCCACTGACCATATTGTTTAGCTTTTGCACACTCTCCTCTACTTCAAACCACGTTATCCCACATCATGCCATAACTTTCTCCCCCCGCCATGACTCTCTCTTTGCCTGCTTCCATTGAGCCACCTGGATAATGTAGGATAATCTTATTATTTCAAAATATTTCCTTTTAGGGCTGGAAATGTAGGGTACATGCCTTGCATGTGGCACTGTATATGGTCCCCAATCCCTGCCAGGGGGATCCCTGTGCTCAGAGCTAGAGCTAGAAGAAAGCACTTAGCAGTACTATATGTAAATCCCAAACAAACAACAACAAAAATATATCAAAACCTTTCCATTTTGATCATATCCCTTACTTCTGGAAGTAAGGTAATACTTCCAGATTCCAAGAGAGAGAACACAGATGCCTCAGGTACTCTTGGGGCTATTATCTTGCTATTTCAACCAAAGAAGATATTCTACAGTGATCAAATTCCAAGTCTGCCATGATCTATTCAGTTTTTCCCAGTGTGAGTGAGCAATACCACGCATTGCTCCAATGTGACAGGGGAAAAGATTTACCCAGGAGTGGTAATGAGGATGGTAGTAGCTCTAGAACAGTTGAGGATTCTTTCTTATGCTAAAAGAAGATAGATTTCTAAGGCTTGCAAGAGAGTAACAAGCTTGCTTGCAGGAGGCTGAATAAAGTCCCGGAGCAGCACCAGGAGGGATTCCTGAGCACAGAGCCGGAAGTAAGCCCTGAGCACAGTTGATAGTGACCCAGAAACCAGAACGAAACAAGAAGATAGGTTTCAATAGAAACACTGAGGATTTTTTTTTTCTGAAAAGGGATCTATAGGCCAAATAACTTTGGAAATTAGACTCTGAACAATAGTGCCCCCTTCCTGAAAACTCAAATGTTGGAATTCTATTTCTCAAGGGAAATTGTATTAGGTGAAACCATTTGTAGTAATGAGCTAGGAAGGTACGGCTCTTGGGTTAGGAATCAGTATCCTCATAAAAGAGATCCTCTCGGACTGGTTTGCCTGACCTGGGCAATGTGTGGACCCAATGAGAAGGTGCTGCTTATAATTAAACCTTGATCTTAGACTTTTTTTGTCCTCTAGAATCCTAATAGATAAGTTTCTGTTATTTATAAACTGTAAAGTCTGGGGTACTTAGTTTTAGCAGCCTGAATGGTCCAAGAAAATATTCTTTTCCCTTTAACATGGGCCTATATGTCAACAATCTGCTTTGCTTCTTTAGACTTTCTTTGAGATTTCCACCTGCTCAAAAATATAAGGCCCTCATCATTCACATCCACCCTTTGCCTCAGCACTTTTCTCAGTGATTTTCCTTATGCATGCCTCTTTGCAGAGCTAGTTCTATGTGCATAAATATCCTGATTAGTTCTTTTTCTCAAAATGCTGAATGCATTTTAAGTAACAGGTGCAAGTTTATTGACAAAATATCTTTCAGGAGGAATAAAAACAAATAAGAACAGTAAAAGTGGTGAAGTTTGTAATTTAAGAAAATTCAGTATGAGGTGGGAAGCGAGAGAAGGGGGGATTCATATAAGTGGGGAGAGCAGCATTAGTGCCAGAATCTGAAGCCATTCAGAGGAGAATGGATCGTTATGTGTGCATTGCCCAGAACTGCAGCAACTTCACAAGTGTATATTATTCACTAAGGTGGAAGCCATGTGACCATTTCACTTATTTGACCATCTTCACCTAAATGTATTTTGAAAATGCTCTCTTTGTTATCTTGATTTATTAAAAGCAAATATTAAAAATATGTTTATACCTAGACCTCATGTTGTAGACTATATGCACATATAATCCCTAAAAGTTATAAGCCTGCTGCAATTCTTAAATACTAAATATCTATTCTTTAACTTCCCTGCTTTCGAGATCATATTATGATTTCTCTGATAGGATTTTCCTTTTATAAAGTGACTAAAAAACATGCCACGAATTTATTTTTAAACAGCGATGGATATGCATATGTATACTGAGCTTGACTACAGCAGAGCTACTCTACATCTATTTTTGCAATCCCCATATTAAGTTATAAGCTGTAAGGATCAAGGGGCCTCAAATACGTCTAAAAATTTTTCCTAGCTCTGTGCCATTTATGAATAGACATAACTTCTATTTGAAATCATAGCGGCCTTAAGTCAAATTTATTTATTTTCAGGTCTCACTGTGTGTGAGTGTGTCTCATGCTCAATTTTTTTATCCAAATTTTATTGAGGCATTATGTTTTATGATACCGTTAATGATAAAGTTTCATGTGTTTGATATTTTAGCATAGTTCATTTGTTTTTCTATCAAAAATTCTAAATAAAATAGTGTTTAAATAGTTTCCAAGTTAGATGCTATGAAATCATAGTCAATTATGAAATCAACAAAAACTTCTCAAATAGTGAATTAAAAATAAAACTATATTGAGGTATCATAGTTTATAATCATATTGAAGTCATTATTTAATAGTTATGGAGCTACTGTGTCAGTTAATTGATATTTTATCAGTCATCTAGAAACTGTAGACTGGTCACCTTATATTAACCTTTCTAAGCTAGTTAGGTCCTTCTAAGATTGTTAGTAATCTAAGCCTAAAGATAACAATTTTAGAATTTCTTGTGTTTAAAAAACAAGGAAAAATACAAAGCAGCTGCACAATTAGAGACTCGGTCCTCCTAAATTTCTGAACACTAAAGAAAAAAACTTTTGAAAAGTTAAGTATGTGCAATTAATTTTATTTAATTGAAATCATTGAGCTATAGCATTGTATATTTCAGGTGCGTATGATTGAAAATTGCAAATATATACTAAATTGAGTTCAACAGTAAATGTTCATTTTTATCCCTTACTGTACACTCTCCCAATTGACTCAACTCTCTTCCCCTTATGTCATTCCTTTTTTGATTTTTCATATGACTAACTAGCCATTTGTATTTCTTCTTGAAAGAAATGTCTTTTTAGATTATTTACTCATTTTTAATCAACATTTTTAAATTGTTTTCTATTTGTTTTATTTAGTTTATTTGTAAGTGTTCTCTGTGTGCCACATTTGAGTGAAATCAGAGGCTTTGTCTTTCTCTGTCTTACTTCAGCAAGCAAAAGTACGTCCATCCATGTTGTTGCAAATGGCAGGATTTCATCTTTTTTATTGCTCAGTAGTACTCGATTGTATATTTATACTATATATTCTTTGTGACAGTAGACTGTTTCCAGATCTTGAATAATATGAAAGAATACTGCAATAGATATAAGTATGTGTTTGTATCTTTTTGAATTAATGTTTTTGTGTTTTGGAGGTAAATGCCGAGCAGCAAAATGACTACTGGGAAAATTCTGTTTTCAACCTTTTGAGGTATCCCCATACTGCTTTCCATAATAGCTGCACAAATTTACATTCCTACCAACAGTGTAGAAGAATTCTTTGTGTCCTCTACGATATTTTCTGTTGGCTCTTTTAAATAACAGTCATTTTCACAGTGTGTGATGATATCTCATTCTTGTGATTTTTCATAAGCCTATTAGTCTTCTGTATGTTCTCTTGAGACAAGTGTCTTTTCAGATCATTTGACCATTTTATAAACAGATTGATTTTTGGAGGGGTAGAGTGCCTTCCTATGCAGAGGTTGGGAGCTCCTGAAGGCCTTTGCTGGTAATTCACCATCAGCTGGGTAGACAGTTCAATATGAAGGTCCAAGTGGTGCTCAGGCCCTGAAGTGCCATAAATTACCCAGGTCACCCCAGGAGTGCTCAGGCGTCTCCAGAGTTGCCCCCTAATAATGCTTACAAGACCATGTGGTGGTGGGTTAGACTCTGGGTGAGAAGCATTCATAGCATGAAACTTAATCGCTATACTATCTCTGGATTCTATCATGTTGTTATATTTTCAGTTGTTTCATGAGTTTTTCATATACTTTAGGCATCATCCCCCTTGTCTGATACATTGTGAGTAAATGTCTTTCCTCATTTAGTTAAAGCCAACATTAGAAACACAACTAGCAACTTTGGTTCATTTTATGTGGTTTGCTTGGGACAATTTTCTTTTTATACCAATACTATAATTTTGTGTTTCTCTTTACCAGGTCCCTTGTTTGTTGTGAAACAGTTTTCCCCAACGTGCCTCAACACGTTGCGCACTGGGTCCAGGGGTAAAGGATGAAGGGGGTGCAGAGAAATACCCTCTGGGAGCAGCTGATGGCTATTCACCTTATTGCCATTTTATAGAGTGTCTCAGCTTACAAGAAAGTCCAATTACATGAAGTTCAGCATTATTGGCTTATTACCTCTCCAACTCTGCTTTGCCCCTATCCAACCCCAATCAAGGCTAGATGCTGCAGTTAGGATGACTTGCTAATCATATGTGACAGTTTCTGTGTCTAGAGCTTTTGTGACTAAGAGGCCAAGTGAGGCCCAAGGACAGACACCTGGTGCTGACACCCTGTTCTTGCCAACTTTGCCCAGATACTCCCTCTTGTGAGGCTTCGCTTCTGGACCACTTTGCAAGGTCAGGTCTTATCTGCTCCAGTGCCCGTCACTATGCTCTACACTTGTTAACTTATGTTATCCCTCTCCTCTTTACTTCTGTCAAAATATTTTTGTCCTTTTTTCCCATTTTTATTATAAGTTTCTGTATGACCTGTGTATTCTGATGTGGTATTCAAAAACCAATCAATCCTATAATTATGCTAGGCTAGGAGATTCACCCTCCAGGCTAAAGATTCCCTAAGGGAAGACTATTTGTAAGATATGGCAGATTCTAGCTACTCTATAGACAGTGAAATTCTGATCCATTTGCTTAGTGAGATTCCATGATTCTAAACATGGAAACCATCATACAAAGAGTCATCTCCAAGTGTTTTGCTCAAAATCAAATAGCAGTATAAGCAAACACTTAGACCAATTTCATACTCAATACTTTATATTTTGTACCCTATGTGGAAGACCTAATATAAAATCTTCTTCTAGGATATGTGACTAAAGCCAGCATAAGTATCATATGTGTTGGGGGGTAAATATTGACTTCACAAAAGTCCATATTCACATTGCCTCACCAATAATTTATGGAATTAAAATCTGAGCATTTTACATATTCCAATAAATGTGTTTTGTCTTGTAATTTTCTACAAGTGATATTTTTACTTTGCATTCATTTATCAAATGGGACCTATTTTTTAAGGCCTAACAGGGAACACAGACACATTATACATATACTAGCAATGGTCCTTAACATACCAAATGACTCCCTCCTGTTGCAGATGATCAGTTTAGATTTCATTTGATGCTTACTTGTGGCCTAAGAACTCCTTTGACTCTATTATTTCTTTTAAATGATTCTCTCTTCTGGGACCAGGGAAATAAGTATAGTGGGTAGGGTGCTTGCCTTGTGCTTGCCTTGCACAAGACAAACCTGGGTTCCATCCCTCTTTGCCCATCTGGTCCCCTGGGCCCCTCCAGGTGTGGCCCATTCCCTCCACCCATTAAAAATAAATGACTATTCCATTTCTTTTATTTTAAAATTAAATAAAAAGGAATAAAAAATAATCTATCTTTAGTCAAATTTGTTACTTACAGTGACCTCCCTTTGGTTGAAGTTGAACATAATTTTATCAGTAATATTTATGATGAAGACAGCAGATGTAAGGATGGCTGAAAAACTACGAGGCATGCAGAACTGACTTCTTTACAGTCAAGTTTCTTTTCTATCATGAAGAGTAGTAAAAGCAACTGACAGTATATGTGCTGAGTTTGGCATTTTTTGCTGAAAACAGGTATTTTGCTGAATGCATTTGAGAAATTTAAGTGACATTACCCAGAACCAATGCCTTAAATAAGTAGAGAGATTTAAGCTAAAATACACTGGGGAAGAGGGAATATGCATGTAGCATCTGTTGAACTCAAAATTTCCTCACAATAAATTCTAAATCAGCTGAGAAATACAGGAGAGTTTTTCTGTGCTCCACCACAAGACATTTTAAAAATCAATCTTTTGTTCACTTCTGCCTGTTTTTTTAGGTCAGTCACATCAGCCATGGTGCCATTAAATTGCAGCAGGAGAAAATGAATACAGTGTTTCCAAAAATCTTATCCATGTTTTGCTTGGATTACACTTGAAGGCACTGGAGTATAAAGTTAACACTTCTCAACATGTTAAATTGTTTCACTCCTTTGTATCAAGCCAGACTATAATAATCTTTCCTCCAATTTGGAGTTTTACAGAAAGAACCTATATAGCCATCAGGGCATTAAATGACATTTCTAATTTGCCAATATGCCTGTAAATGCAAAGTAAAATCAAGTCAAATCCCACCTTTATTCATGAAGAGGGCATCTAACACAGCCCCATAGTATGACCATATCTCACTATTGTTTTTTCAATTTTAGATTGGAGCCATTTATATACCATGTATGGTTAGACATTGATTAGCTTAGACACTGATTTAATCAATTAATTAATTCATTAAGTCTTCTTTCCTTAAAGTAGTCTTTCATTCCCTGCTCATAGGAGACAATTTAAAGCTGAAAAGATGATGGAATCAACCAGAGTAGGTTTTCTAAATTTTCTGTTCACAGATTACTTTAATTGAATGATTTCCTAGTGTAATTGTGCAACATGAACTTTTCCCTATTACCTCCCAAGTTTCACTAAAATGACAAGGGATATAAAAATGCATAAAGCATTTAAGTTAACAAGAATATGAGAGATACTAATGACAGACAAGACATGGCAACAACATTTCTTTAAAAATGTAAGTATTGAGCAGTAATGAGTGAATTAATAAAGTGCAGAAAGCAGATTGTTAAGTGCTTAAGTTACAAAGGAGATGCAAGCTGTAAGATTTAGACAGTCACAGAGAGTAGAGACATTGGATATTCTGAAAGGCAGAAGTGATTGGGAAGGAAATATTGGTTGATATTCTAAACAAGGGCAATTCTAACTCTATTAATGGTATTAGCAATTAATTACCTCACCACTACATTCTAGTTGAATACTATAACCCAGGGCTGGAGCGATAGCACAGTGGTAGGGCGTTTGCCTTGCACGGGGCCGCCCGGCCAAGCAGGGATTGATTCCTCTGCCCCTCTCAGAGAGCCTGGCAAGCTCCCGAGACGCCCGCAGGGCAAAGCCTGGCAAGCTCCCCATGATGTATTCAATATGCCAAACACAGTAACAACAAGTCTCAAAATGGAAATGTTACTGGGACCGCTCAAGCAAATCGATGAACAACGGGATGACAGTGCTACAGACAGTGCTACTATAACCCAACAACAATCCCAAACTCATTCCTCCATTCAACTACTATAGACTGTTTACTAAGCCTTTTTGCTTTCTCCCCCATCCTTGAAAACTTTTAAATAATTTATCAGTGAAGTTATCAAAGAGTCCTTAGGAGAAGAAAAGCAATCTTCCTCCACCATTCTCTGTTACTGACTAGACCCATGAACAAGAGAAAAACAGCAAAAACCTTAGGAGCATGTATACCTCTTCTATATGGGAAATAGCCAGAAAAAAGTGAGTAACTTTTTAAGGTTGCTTAGAATTGGAATTAAATGCCATCTGGATAGAAACAAAGAGGAGGGGAGAGGGAGTATATAATCTTTTAGTGGAGAACAAACAGTTTTGAAGAAAATTGAATCAGCCCATAGAATAGACAAGTAGGTATCATAGTTTGTGAGAAACTAGTTTGCCTTGATATATCATTGACTTCTAGTTTCCACTACTGTGATCAGAATTAATGTTATCTGGTTCATAAAACTTACAGTAAGATGACTTGTGACCTTTGTATTCCTTTTGGAGAAACTTCTGGCAAGGGTAAGGAAGAGTATATTATATTATATATAATCATATATCACTGTCACTGTCACTGTTGTTCATCGATTTGCTCGAGCGGGCCCAGTAACATTGTGATACTTGTTACTGTGTTTGGCATATTGAATACATCAGGGGTAGCTTTCCAGGCTTTGCCATGTGGGCGAGATACTCTCGGCAGCTTGCAGGGCTCTCTGAGAGAGGTGGAAGAATCGAACTCGGGTAGGCCATGTTGGCTTCGTGCAAGGCAAATGCCCTACCCACTGTGCTATCGCTCCAGCCCATAATCATATATAATATATATAATTTTATTCATATGTGTATAGAAAGATATACACATTAACATATGTTTTTGTGCCACATCTGACAGTGCTCAAGGATTACTCAACTGGTGCTTGGGAGTTACTTCTGATATTACCCAGGGTTCCAAGTAGTCATGAGGATAGAATCCAGTACTCCTGCGTGAAAAGTATGTTTTCCAGCTCTTTGAACAATCTTCTGTCCCCAAGTGTAATTTTTTTTACAAAACAACAAAATATTACACAAGAAGAAAATAACATTCTGAAAATGTTTATCACAAAGCTAAATGAATTAACATCAGTTTATACAGCTAAAGGTAAAAGATACTAGCAGTCTGTTTATTAGTACCATACTCTGTCTTTATAATTCATCCGCATAGAAACTTGCTGAAATTCTCAGTGATCTGTTAAAATGAATTATTCTAGATGGACTTGTGTTGCTCTTTCAAAACTAATCACTACATTAATCACTATTAATAATTGCTAATTAATTAAAATAATTAATCACATTAACCTATTTTGTAATAGTTTGCTAGTAAATATCACCAAAAATTTGTGGAAAATATTAATTATTTACAGATCTCATGCCACATAGCTCAGATTTTCTCAAATATTTTTACTTTTCATAGGTTCTGCTGTACTTAATAGTAATAGGCTACATATGGTGACAGAATAATGGTTCAAAGGGCTGGAGCACATGCATTGCATGTGAGAGCCTTAGATTCATTCCTGTACCCCACGAGCAACACTAAGAAAAATCACCAAGTATAGAGTCAAATCGTAGCCCCAAAAACAGCGTGACCATAAATGACAACATAAACAAAGCATGCATTGAACTGAGATTTGAAAATGTATTTCCTGGAGGACTAGTTCATGGTAGGAAGCACGCCACCAAGGGGAAGGGGGAGTACAGTGAGGGCAGAGAAGGGACCACTACAACAGTAATAGTTGTGCATGATCACTCTGGACACAAACTAAGTGCTGAATGGAGGTCAAGTGATTTGCAAGATACCCTTTCATTGACAGCATTGTAAACCATAGTGTCTAAAAGGAAGATGAGAGGAGAAGAAGGAGAAGGAGAAGGAGAAGGAGAAGGAGAAGGAGAAGGAGAAGGAGAAGGAGAAGGAGAAGGAGAAGGAGAAGGAGGAGAAGGAGAAGGAGAAGGAGAAGGAGAAGGAGAAGGAGAAGGAGGAGAAGGAGAAGGAGAAGGAAAAGGAGAAGGAGAAGGAGAAGGAGAAGGAGGAGAAGGAGAAGGAAAAGGAGAAGGAGAAGGAGAAGGAGGAGAAGGAGGAGAAGGAGGAGAAGGAGAAGGAGAGAAGAGGAGGAGCAGGAGGAGGAGGAGGAGAAGAAGAAGGAGAAGAAGAAGAGAAAGAAGGAAGGAAGGAAGGAAGGAAGGAAGGAAGGAAGGAAGGAAGGAAGGAAGGAAGGAAGGAAGGAAGGAAGGGTGTCTGAAGGGAAGGGTAGAGGGAGGCAGGCAGAAGGGAAACTGGGGACATTTGTGGTGGGAAAGGTACAGTAGTGAAGGGATGGGTGTTGGAGCATTGTGTAACTGAGACTTGAACATGGACAATTTTGTAACTGTATGTCTCATGGTGATTCGATATAAATAAATTAAAAATAAAATATTTTTTAAAAAGAAAATCTATTTTCTGTTTTTAGTTTTTGTTTTATGCCACAGCAAGAGGTTCTAGAGAGCCAACTCCCAGTGATTAAAACTGGAACTTTTAAGTCCCTATCTAGCCCTATCTTTCTGATCTTTTAAAAGTCTGATCTTTTAAAAAGTTCATATTCCTAGTTGGAAGAGCTGTCTATATGCATATCAGGAATGTTCAGACAAAGCCTCTTCTTTCACTGTATTTTTAAGTGCTTACAATTCATCATAATTAATACAACAAAGAAGCATATTTTAGGGTAGTGCATTTCACTACCTTTGAAGCCCAAGTATAAAGCCTATAAATCTAATATTTAGAGACTCCCACAATGAAAAGACCCCTTTTTTGGTTAAAAAAAAAGCAAGAAAACACTTAACAAGATTTACATATTAGAATAACTTGCAATAAGATTTTCCTTTTAGGCATAGATAGGGCTAGAAAAAAAAAAGCGAACCAACTGATAAAACCAAGAAAGAAGACATAAAAGCAAGATTACCAAGTGGTAATTCCTAGTCTGCCATATCTGCATTAGGTCTGGAAAGCTACTAATCAGCCCCAGAGTATGAGGGGCTGTCTGTCTCCAATTTGAAATTCCTGTATCATATGAAATCTCTGACAAAATTGTATTTCAAATATCTGGGAAAAAAATTAGATGTAAAGAAAAGTGTCAGATTACATTACAAATTTATATTAAGGCAAAGGTAAATTTTATAATATAAACTATAAACATAGTACCACATGTAACACAGCTGGAACAATATTTAGACATAATAATATAATGTAAATTTTATCTTTAAAATCATAATGTTACTATACTATAAGGGAGAAGAAAGTGTTTTGATATGTGGGCAATAATCAAAGAGAACTGGACTATATTTATAATAAAAATAAATTGACTAGAAATATATCTTGGTGATAGAATATAGTCTTACGTGTGAGGTCCTGTGTTTAATCCCTGGCACCATGCCAAGTCCACATCTATAATAGAAACCAACAGATAAAACAGAAAATGTTGTGAAACTATGTAAAAAACAACAGGTATGTCACCTTCAATTGTAAGCAGCAAGAGGGAAATCCCAGCTAAACTTGTTTTAAGTGGTGGCTTATAGGCAGGAGTTCAAGGTTAGGAAGTGAACTGCCTTTTTTTATTTATGTTATGTTAAAAATGCAGTATTTTTTAACAAGTGGCTAAGATGATCAATGTCTTGAATATCCTAAACATGTTCTCTACCACATGCTCCATCTCTTAGGTCCCTGTTTTTCTTTTTCAATCTAAAGTGGTGGTCAAGAAGCTATAGCCCATAGATCAAGTTTAGCAAGTAGCCCTTTTTCATAAATATTGTTGAAAGGGAGCTATGCCTACTCATTCGTGGAATATCTGTGGATGCACTATACCCTGAAGAAGTTGGTACTAAAGCAGAATTGAGAAGCTATGACAGAGGCTACATGTCCTACAATCTAAAGTATGTACTCCCTGGTTCTTTACAAAAGAAGTTTAATACTTTGGGATCTAGAGCAGTGGTTTGCTGATGATAGCTGCCTTGACATCACCTGACAGTCTTGCTGGGCCTATTCTTGTGTTTCTGATTAAGGGAGGGCAAGGAGAATCTGCATTTTTAATGATTTTCTAGGTGATGCCTCAAACTTCTAGTTTGAGGATTTTGACCTGAGACTTACTGATCTAAGACTTTGGTTGCATTTGAAAAAAAAAACTCATGCATATGCTTCTAAAATAAATATGTAATGTTTGCTCTAAGCCTGAAATTCATGTGCAGAAAAAAAAAAAACAGGGGCTGAGTGATAGCACAGCGGATAGGCATGCGGCCAACCTGGGTTTGATTCCCAGCATCCCATATGGTCCCCTGAGTACCACCAGGAGTAATTCCTGAGTGCATGAGCCAGGAGTGACCCCTGTGCATTGCTGGGTGTGACCTAAACTCCCCTGCCCCCCCAAAAAACACCAGAGCAACACAATTTAACCATGATAAGAAATAATTAAAGTGTAAATTTTTGAGCCTTTAATGGAACAAAAACATGAGCAAATTTTATTGGAGAAGGTATGCTGTCTTTGATCTATACTGGGATGTCACAGAGGCAGGCTTAGATGTCTACAGAACACGGCTGTCCCTCACTGTGTAGTGCATAGATCCAAGGTAGATGTATGGTGCTACTCCTGGCTTCCCACTGCTCAGCAAAGGCAGTTGTTTCTAAACTCTTATGCTTCCTCTTCTAAAATATGCTCTTGGCTTTTTATTGCTGTTTGTTTGTTGTAGAACACTTGTTGTCTGGCAACTGTTTGAGGGAATATTAAACCTGCTCTTACCATTTGCACAGGCACCAGAACTCATCCCCGGAACTCTCCTGATTCTAGCCATCCTGATCCAGTCCCCATTCCTATCCCCCCCTCCCCGCCCACACTCCATTTGCTTGCCTGCTATGGAGAGAGAAAGACCCTCAATGAGCCCAAACTCAAACCAGGCATGGAGGCAAAAAAAGGCACTACTACTCCCAATGACCATCATTTTTTTTTTCTAAAAGCCTGAAACAAAGGAAATTCTCTGCTTCCAGGAATGGCCTTAATCAGTCACATATGTGAACACAGGCCCAGTTTTCCATCAGCGTAACAGGATTTTCTCAACGCATTGATTTTCTTTCTTTCTTTTTTTTTTTTTTTTTTTTGCTTATTATCAGCAAAAGGTTGTCGGTGTGGTTTTTGGTTGTTGTTTTTAAAGATCCTAGGAATGATAGCAGACCTTTCAACCAGAGAGGCAAGTTGCCAAGTATCTGCAGTATTTGGAAGTGAAGAGCAATGAAGGATTATTGTGGGTAGAAAGAGCCCTCATTGGTAGAAACAAACAAACAGCTTTTAAAAATCTAAGAATTGTGCCCTGCGGGGGTAGGTTTGCTGAACTGTCTGCTCTACCAGTTAATGAGGTAGTTTGTCTAATGGAGATAGAAAAGACCATTTATAACAATGTTGGTCTTTGTGTGTGGTTTAAAAATCAAATTGAGTGGAAATGCAGCAAATACGAAATGGCACTGTTTATTTTCTAATTAATTTGCTACAAACTACAGCATAAAAGTGTTAAATATATTAGATGCTATGTGATTTTTAGGAGAGAGCACTGAAAATGTTCACTTCTCATTGTCTTTCTTTTCATCAAAGACCTAAGTTGTGATTGGAAAGTTTGCAAAGGATGTTGATATTTTATTTGGGCTGGGGGGAGGTGACAGTTTTGGAGTTTCATAAGTCAACTGGGAATATTGTCTCCTTTGTAAGGTTCACACTGAGGTTCCAGGAGCTTAGGACCATATGGTCTCACTGATGACAGTGTTTATTTTTAATATTAATAGGCCAAGGATGCAAGGTCCTGGGGAGAATGTCATCTGAAGGAGGAAAACTACTGACATTGTGATTGCTTATGGACTTTTTCCTTTGTAGGGTACACAAGGCAGGCACTCAGTATATAAAACCACACATAGACAGGAAAGAGCAAGGTAATAGAACTTGCAAGATCTAGGTTCAAATTCTGGCATAGCCACAATCTCTGACGTTGTGAGTAAGTCATTTAAACTCACTGAGATTTACTTTGCTTCCTGGAAAATAAAGTAGCATCGCCTGATAGCTCTATCCTAAATGTTAGACTATCATTCATAAATGAATGTCGTACACAAATTAACAGATGTTATTATCGATTAGAATATTTGGGGGGCTGTAATAACCAATCTATATTCAGAAACAGATCAGTAAACCTTAATAGGTCTTTGTTCTCAACTTTGCCCAGATACACCTTTGATTCTTTCATGACAAAATTTTCAGTCCTAGTATTCTCTTCCTAGGACAGTTGTGATGTATTCTCTTTTATATCCTTAGCCCCAAAGATTCTCATCCATTTTAGCAATTTTTTTGCCAAGAACATATTATTTGATGATAATGTTAATGTTAAATTTTAGCTGCCATTTACAATTTGTTTACTCTCTACCAATGACTTGTCTTCTCTTGATTTTATTTTGTTCATGATCACTATCACGACCACCCTGTTGTTCGTCGATTGCCTCGAGCAGGTGCCAGTAACGTCTTCTTCGTCCTAGCCCTGAGATTTTTTTTTTTAAAGTGCCATATTCAAGGCTTTTTCAGGGTTAGGAGAATGAGACCCATCATTGTTACTGGTATTTGGCATATTGGGTATACCACGGGGAGTTTGCCAGACTCTGCCGTGTGGGCATGTTACATTTGGTAGCCTGCCAGTTTGACCAAATTAGGAATGAGATGATAAGATGTCATTATCATTATCAAAGCATTCGCGGCCGCGCGCTTTCGGGAGCTGAGTGTGATGATCTCTGGATCCTGGCCGTTGTTGGAGTTACACGGCAGTTGGTGGGTGTAACTGCCAGTAACTCTGGCAGGTCCAGTCCCAAACTGTGCAGGCTTGGAGATCTCAGCCCCGGGTCCCACACACCTGGGTTCCTCTGTCAGTTCTTTTGTGCGTGAGGCTCATCCAAGTGTGTGGAGAGTGCTCCCAGCATGGCCTTGGCTGGGCCTCGATGGTCTTCAGCTGTTGGGCCCTGGTGGAGACAGTCAGGCATAGGGTAGGAGACTCTGTCTTGTTCTCTCCCAGGAGCTGAGTATGATGATCTCTGGATCCTGGCCGTTGTTGGAGTTACACGGCAGTTGGTGGGTGTAACTGCCAGTAACTCTGGCAGGTCCAGTCCCAAACTGTGCAGGCTTGGAGATCTCAGCCCCGGGTCCCACACACCTGGGTTCCTCTGTCAGTTCTTTTATGCGTGAGGCTCATCCAAGTGTGTGGAGAGTGCTCCCGGCATTTTTTTTGTTACTTTGCTTAATTCTCCCATCATCCCTCATGAAATAAATTTGATTTTTATCTCTGTATTTTAAAAATTACATAAGAGAGGTAAGATAATTAATAGTCCAGGGTGCAAGGGTATGATATTGTAGCTCTGAAATAGTGCTCTTAACAACTATTATAATGCTGATCTTGGGCTGTTGGCCTTGTTCTATGCCACATGGATTTACAATGAGAGTTTGACCTTTAATGGACTACTGAAGATTGATCATCAGAACCAAAGTGAATTTGTGAGGCATATTATCAGTTCATCTTGGAATTTATTTCAGGTTTTTATTTCTAGTAGTGAAGAACTCTAGATGCTGATCAGTGCTTGAATATGCTTTATGAGAGACAGGGTAGTTTATCTATCCTTCATAATATAAACTCAATCAAGAGTTAAACTGAAAATTCCCTGATGATAGGAGAATTACATTACATTGTTCCATGCATATATCTCTAGTGTCTACATTAGCACCTAACTTACAAAATAGTAAGGCAAGGTTTGATTGATACTTGGATCATTGAGCAAATTAAAAAATAGATGGTTGTATGCATCATTGATAGAAACAAATGGTGTTCTTATATACTATTGATAACAGGAGCTAGAATAAAATATTTCACTGATCATTGATTGCTATCTCTTATTTATCTTTCATTAAACTTTCTTTGCAATTATATTTAACTTATTGACTAATTGACTACATTCAAATCCAAAGTTATTCACATCAAATATGTAAAATGTAAAAGCAGGTAAGTTAGAACAACAAGCAATATACTATCAAGTTCTCTAAGAGAAAGAGATTTCATTCACACATTTAATAAATACTTATTGGCTCTGTTTCTTGACAGGTATCTTTATAGTAACTTGAGACACTGCTGCTAACAAAACAAAGGAAAAACCCTTCCTAGTGACTGTATTCTAATGAGGAAGTAAATAGAACAAAGGGGGGGGAGAGAGAGAGAGAGAGAGAGAGAGAGAGAGAGAGAGAGAGAGAGCAGAGACACAGACACAGACACAGACACAGAGTGGCAGGAGGCTGGGGGACAGGGGATGTCAGGAGGGAAACTGAAGTAGGGTAGGTGGCAGGAGAGAAACTTGGGTCTTTGGTGGTGGGAAAAGGACACTAGTAGAGGGATGAGTTTTGGATCATTGTATGACTGAAACATGATCATGAACAGCTTTGCTTGAAAGTAAAGGTAAAGGTCCTCCCGTTGATCGTCGATTTGCTCGAGCGGGCCCAGTAACGTCTCCATTGGAGACTTTGTTGTTACTGTGTTTGGCATATCGAATACTCTTGGTAGCTTGCCGGGCTCTCCGAGAGGGGCGGAGGAATCGAACTCAGGTCAGCCATGTTGGCCGCTTGTAAGGCGAATGCCTTACCGCTGTGCTATCGCTCCAGCCCTTTATATCTGTGTATCTCATGATTGATGTATTATGTATCTCATTTAATTGATGTAACTCAATTAAAACAAATAGAAGACCATGTATGAGATCAAATTTTGTGAGTATCATGGAAAAGAGTTGAGCAGAATGAAGAATATGGGAATAGTGGGGGAGAAGGGTATTCTTTAACATCAGATACAATTATCCTGATATTGTGTAAAAGTTTTACATTCTATGTGAAAATTTAAGAAAATGAAGGAAAAGAATGTTAGAGAAAAATTGGGTCTCAGAAACTCAAATTAATGTTAGATATTTATCTTACAGGATTAGCTGCTTTGGACTTTTAAAACAATAACATTCCCCAGCCTTAAAGTGAGAAGCTGAATTTTCAAAAATCACCCTGTAATCAGCATGACAAAATGAGTGGTGGAAAACCCAAACTGAGAAGAAGCCAGGTCATCTGTTGAACCAGAACACACCTCAGACTCAACTCTTGCCCTGAATTTACCAGTGCCCTACTTTGGTTCATGACCCAGAGTGATGTGTTCCCACACCAGAGGACCTTTCAATCTGTGAGGCCTGAATCATGACCACCAGTAGCCACGCATGTCCTGTCCCAACAGTGAATGGACACATGACTCACTATCCAGCTGCTCCTTACCCATTACTGTTTCCACCTGTCATTGGAGGACTTTCCCTGCCTCCTCTGCACGGTCTACATGGCCATCCTCCTCCAAGTGGATGCAGCACCCCATCACCTGCAAGTAAGTGCCGCTGATATTTTCTCTATTTTCTCTTAATTGATTGGAAGACTTTGAGAAAATAGGAAGATTCCTTTCCAGGATGAATTCTTATTTCATTTGATAGTGGCTTTTCTTGGTTTACAGGATTGTCCCTTCAGTTCTGTTAATAGAAGTGTAATTTGAAACCAGATAAACAATGATTTACAGATTTTGTCTATGGAAAAATGTCCTTGTCATTTTGTCCAATTTTATAAAATATAAATATAAGGCCCTCCCGTTGTTCGTTGATTTGCTCGAGCGGGCCCAGTAACGTCTCCATTGGAGACTTTGTTGTTACTGTGTTTGGCATATCGAATACATCACGGGGAGCTTGCCAGGCTCTGCCGTGTGGGCGAGATACTCTCGGTAGCTTGTCGGGCTCCGAGAGGGGCGGAGGAATCGAACTCGGGTCGGCCATGTTGGCTGTGTGCAAGGCAAACGCCCTACCGTGGGTCCAAGACACTGGACAAAATTAATCACTTGTGACAAAATGTGAACAGTGAATTAGGGGTGATACCATAAAAGTCATTTGTGATAATCCTGGATTTAACACTGACTTTGATTGTGGGGTCTTCTTTTAATCTCCATTCCATTTCCAGTACAGGAAATATCCATAATGAATGACAACTATCCAGGGACCTTTAATACCATTTTATATTACATCAAGCTTTTTTTAATGTTCTCAAATTACTACCGGTTCTGTGTTAAACTCCTTACTAAAATCTTGCTTTTCTTTAAAATATTTTATGTAAATTAATATAAAAAGAAAAGTGATGAGTCAGAATTTTAAAGTCTGAGTTGACTTGCTTATTAAAAGCATCCCTATTAGATCATTTCTTTTTCAATTTCTTCATGTTTGAGGACAAACTGTAGAAGCCTGTGAGGGTTTTAAATTTTTGAAACAGGTATGATACAAGATGTTTTCTTTTTGAAACTTGGTTTGATACAAGCTTTTCTATTTCATCACTTCCTTGACTCTTTTATATTGTACTCTGTGTTTCTTAACTTTTTTCCCCTCCTATATACTGAGCTTTCTGGAAGCTGAAAACTTATTCTACCTAATAAGATCCCTCAGCTCTTGGTATTTTGTGTTCAAAAATTGTGTCTAGATGTTTGAATGTCAAGATATTTGGATGATAGGTGGTGGGATAAACAGATAAACTTGTATTGCATGAATGTTAACTGCAATAATGCTTGATAAACACAAATGTGTTTTCCTTCTCAGGATCATATAATTATATATTATTTCCTTTTTGTGTCCAATTTTTCCTTTTTGTGTATTTCTGTCCAGATCATGTAATCCATAAAGTCTTTAAATTGCTTACCTTAGGCAACTTAATCTTATGTTAAACGTGAAATACATACTTAGTAACTTCTTAGCTGTGAGTAGATATAGAAAAAGTACTTGAATTCAAAGTTTCTTGATGATCTAGGTGTCAATACCTTGTTCACCTAACATGCAAATAATGCCATTGAACTGCATTTAGCTAACACATGAAGAAATATGACTAAATGATCTTTTAGAGACCTTTAAAATTTGACCAAAAAGAGCTTCTGAATCTCATCCCATACTCAGTCAGCAAAATGCACAGCATGTTTTAGCCTATTTCTTTTCTGAGATGAGAAGTAAACATTGTAGATGTAGGCAATGATTTAAGATATAAGTTTTATTACCACCCTGGGTGATATAATCCTGTATATTGTAAACTCTTACTCAGGTAGAGCCCAGAGGTTCACCAGAAAACTTGAGATTTTCTGGCTACTGATTTTAAGGAAAATGAAGCACATAGTAAATGATAGTTGAGTTATTCATGCTGGGTTAACATTCTTAAACACTTGGACAGACTCTCAATCTACAACACCTTGTCTATCCATTTGCAGATATTTTTAGGTTGGATAATTCTAATAATGCATTGCTAGCAAAGTAGAGTCTATTGACCAAATCTAGCTTGCCTTCTGTTATTGAAAATAAAGTTTTATTGGAACACTGCCACATTTATTTGCTCACATCACATCTGTGGTTTCTTAATGCTACAAGTTAGAGATCAGATAGCCTACAAATCCTAAGATATTTACTCTCTTTCCCTTTACAGAAAAAAAGTGTGCTGACCCCTGTCATAGAGATTACAGAATTGAGACGGGAGTCAAATTATCCCATATGTAACCCATATTCTGATGTTAGCTCTTCCAATTCCCTTCCTTAATCTAAGTCTATGAATGTCTCATAGTCCTCTGAATGAGCAGGGTTACATCTTAGCTAGGGCCTCTTTTACCTAAGTACAAGGCTGTTCTGTTTATTTCACAATTACCAATGAAGCACAATACAATCACTTTTAAAAATAACCTTAATTCAGTTTTCATTTTCTAAATCATAATTGGATAAATATTGGCAATTTGATGTGATTAAATTTTTAGAAAGTGAGAATTGGTAGTTTCAAAGTGGCAACATGTGGCAGGTTATATTTTGTTGTTTATTCCCCTGTGGGTTTTGGGGAGAGAGTACCATATAACTGACATTTCAAGGTGGCTGGAGAAGAGGCTGAGAATGAATTAAATGGAAATTTCAGGCCAGAAGCTAAAAAAATTGGCTTGCTTCAGACCCTGGTCACTTGTTTTATTATTTGTTGCTGTAGTTAAAACATGTAAAAGTCACTCTGATAAAAAAAAAACATTTAAAGAGACCATTGTTAATATGTAGTCTGTTAGTTGACCCTTGATTATGAAGTTGTGTTTGTCAAAGCCATGGTTAAGAAAGACCAGGAAACAAGGGTAAGATCAAAAAACACAGACTTAGCCAAAAATAAAAATTTTATTCATATACTGAGATTAGTTAGGGAGGTAACTGAATCCTATAAAGTCTTAATAAGTAGCAAAACACATGGTTGCATGGAAAAAAATCACTGGAGTAAAGAGAGAACTAATGTGTTGGGTGATTCTATGAAAGAACCATGCCACTGAACTGTGGGATTTGCTGATATTTCTTTTACAATCTGTATATTCCTAAATTTTGCAGCTTGTCTAAAATTGATATACTCCCTTGCTCCTGTAAAAAGATTCTTTATGGTCCATGAAATGATCAAGACTCAAGATCCTTCCTCATATGAATGTGGACCATAGTACGTATTTCTCCATTCCCATCTTGGGTAAAGATGTCCTTGACCCAACATCTCTTTTGATCATTTAACCTCTGAATTTCTCCTCTCCTAGCTGTAAAATATTGCTGTTTATAGAATAAATTGTTTTGTTTGTTTTGTTTGGGGGCCAGATCTACAAATGCTCAGGGTTTAGTCCTGGCTCTGTGCTTAGGAATCACTTGTGGCAGCATATGGGATGCCAAAGATCAATCCTGGGTTGATTGCATGCAAGAAAAATGACCTACCCTACATAGCCCACTATCGCTCTGGCTCCAGGTTTTTATAATTATATTTATACCTCCTCAGGATGAAGTTAAGCTATAAATTAGAAATAAAACTTGTCCAACAATAGGGTGAAATTCTATCATTTCAAGCTCATTTAACTCTTAACAGATAATGATTCTAGATATTATAAACCAGGTTTTCTCCTTGCCATTTCCAGCAATTAGCTTGTGTCTTTTTAATTTGTGCCTATGGTGGGCCCTAATTTTCTGTGGTATAAAGTATTCAGCTATGGTCATGAGCATTTGTGACCACTCATAATTCAGAGAGATAGTTTTACAAACTATCATCCAAGACCTTCTCTCAAAAGAAGAAACTATCTGTGAGAGAGAAGTGAATTTCAGACATTTATTTTATATGTCATGGAGCAATGGCACAGCGGTAGGGCGTTTGCCTTGCACACAGCCAACATGGCCGACCCGAGTTCAATTCCTCTGCCCCTCTCGGAGAGCCTGGCAAGCTACCGAGAGAATCTCACCCGCACGGCAGAGCCTGGCAAGCTCCCCGTGATGTATTCGATATGCCAAACACAGTAACAACAAAGTCTCCAATGGAGACGTTACTGAGCCCGCTCGAACAAATCGATGAACAACAGGAGGACAGTGATAGTTATTTTATATGTCCAAATCCTTATCTTTATATTTGATTTCATTCTTTCAACCTGATGATGCTGTAAGTGTAGAAATCAGGAACCATATAAGAAAAGATGGTTAAAATAAGCATCAAAGAAAACTACCATGTGCCCTGGACAATTCACTAAGTAGTTAATGAATATTATTCTTTTTTTTTTTCCTTTTTAAATTTTGTGATGTCCAGGATCAAATCTGGGGCCTCACATTTGCAAAGCAATTGTATCTACCACTGAACTACTACATCCCTGACCCTGAGTTTCATTGTTAATCTTTTATAATAACCTCATATTCCTGCAAGACCATCAGCCAGTAATATGGTGGGTGGATGAAAAGAGCAAAGTATGAGAACAGTTAAGCACTACTTATTATTGTAGATACCAAATCCCTCCATCCAAGTCATGGGATCCCAAAGCACATGTCTTCTCTTTGTGAGAATAAAAAGGCCAATTAAACCTCTCAGGCAACCACATCTCCACTGAATCTCTCTTTCCCTTGAAGATTAAGGACAGTTTTAAAGGACCTCACAACCATTTTAAATTCACCAACTACTGTGGAAGCAACTATCACTTTTTCATCAAAATAGAGAGACTGGGGTAGAGCTGATCATCAGGAAATCACTACAGATGCCTCTGCTCAGCTTAATCCTGCAGGCAGGAGCTTGTCACCAACAGGCAGTCGAGACTTCCACTGGGAGGAAAATCTGATAGGCGGTGCCAGGGAACACTCAAAATTTTAATGTTCCAGAGCTCTCCATGAAAGTTGGACAACTGTCCGTTTGTCTCTCTTTATGCATTTTTCATAGCTGCTTGTTCTGTTTTATTGCCACACATGTGCTTTTTTATAGGTTGCTGTAAGCTGGAAAATATGGTTAAGAGTTTTGGCTTTGGAACCACTCACAAAATGATCTTAGTTTGACTCCAGCTTCTTAAATGAGATTTCTTTCCCCCTGTTTCTTTCACCATTTCAACAATCAGAATGTGCTGTCTTGTCAAAAATCACAAATCAGGATACTCTTAAAAAAAAACCCTAAGCTTCTGGGGAGACACACTGTGAGTCTCAGTTGCCAATGCCAGAATATAAAATGAGTCCTGTTTGTACTGCTTGCTAATCTATGAGGGGTCTTGTTTTCCTGTTAGCTTACAGCAGGTATGCAGACAAAATGGAATTTCTTATTGTACATTAAGGACATGCATCTAAAAATATTGATCATGTTTCAAATATATTTTGTGTGATGCTAAGATAACCTATTAATTCCTATTACCCATCACCCTTGTTCTGCAATCCTGTTTTCTTTCTACTATGTGTTGCATTGTCTTTAAGCAGATGAAACCACTTCACTGGTCAGGCATTATGTCTTTTTTTTTTAATTTTATGAATGAAATACCATGAGGTACAGTTGTAAACTTACAAATTTTTGTCCTTGGGTTTCAATTATACAATGAGTGAGTGCCCATCCCTCCACCAGTGCCCATTTTCCACCACCACTGATCCCAGTATCCCTCCCTCCTCCAACCCCTTATCCCACCCTGCCTCTGTGGCATGGCTTTCCCTTTTGTTCTCTCTCTCCTTTTGCATGGTGTGGTTTGCAAAAGAGGCATTGAGTGGCAATCATGTTCGGTCTACTTTCAGCAAGATATTATGTCTTAGAGATGTCAAAGGCTTATTAAATTACTGGCATTTATAAATATCAGACATAATAGAATTATTCACGTATATGAATATTTAATATTTCTAAGTCAAATAAAAATAAGGTAAAATAAAAGAAACTTGTTACGAGTTTGAGTAAACTTGGTAATCTCAACTTTTCCCATTTTATTTGCCTTAGATCCTTGGGTATCATTAAACTTCTTAACCTGGGGGAGGCTAAAAACTTTCTTGAAATACATTTACTACTTCCACCATGATTGAGCTGTCCTTGTGGTCTGGCATGGGTCCAGAGCTAACTGTACAGTTATGTAAGTGTCCAATCCTTAAAAACAAGTAGCTATTTTTCTTCAGAATCTATATTGCCCCCAAATAAAGGAATCACTGTGTCACCTTGATGTCTGCACAATTTCCCTAATCGCTAATAGAGTGCATCATGGAATGTCTTTAATAATTCCAGTGAGGAACTGGGCTCATTTTATTTGTTAAACTATACTCCAAAGAGATAAAGAATGTGTGAAAATGAATTTGAAATTAAAAAGATAATTGTTTAATTTTATTGAATTAGCTGCAATGCCCAAAGGAGAATTTCACTCTGGAGGTATATTCTTGAATAGAAAAAGAACTTCAGTTCATATTGGTGATCATAAAAACAGCGATGTAGTTCCCGTTAAGTTACTCTTAGCAATATTTATCTCTATAAGGTGCATCCTTAGGAGAGTGTATACCTCTGACATTTAACTAGTCCTTGGTAATTCAAAATGAGGCTGCATATGCTTGGGGGAGGAGGTTAGAAAGGAAGAGTGGTGATAAGCAAGGAGAAAGACAGAGAGATTCTAAACCTGTTATCCAAGCTACAGGTCACCTTTAAGTTCTTGAGACCACTGGACCCACCAATGACTGGGTAGTTTTAGCTGTTTCCTTTCTTACTTTACTGTGCAGCCAAATATTTAAGGCAGCTAACATATAATTAGTGTAGTATGTGCATGCATTACCTCTATATTCCAACAGGGAAGTTAAATAGAATTCAATGACCTAAGCAATCAAGTTTCCTGTGTTTGCTTAGACCAAAATAGTAAAAAGTGGACTTGAATTCTGAACAAAGCTATTAAGCTTTTACACCATGGTAGATATAGATATGGAAGTGATGCAAAAGTATCTGTAGCACTATATTCATTCAAGGATCTTATACTCTTAAGAATTTAAAATGACCTGAAAGCATTTCCATCTTAAAACCTTATTTTTCTTTGCTCTCTGTGGCCTTGATGATGTAAAGCTTAAGACGTACCCTCACACCCATGTCCCCACTGTACACACTTTGATTTACTGTACATGTCCTATGCTGCTCTATTTAATTTTTAGAGTGTTTCCACTTCTTTTCTCTTAACCTCATGTCTGGCATGTAGTACACAGTAATTTAAAGTTTTTGAAATGAATGAATCAATGGTTCCTGCTGTTGGAGGATTTTAGAAATGTATGGTTGTGTTTTGGGATGTCATGGTGCAGCACAATAGGCATTTAATGAGCAGAGACAAGAGGCTAAGTTGTCCAACAATGTATGCCATAGTTGCAAATAATAAAGAAATGCCTCACCTTGATAGAACTTCTCAATGTGCTTTAACCCACCCCCAAATAAACTATGATTAACTAAACCTGAACTGCAATTCCATTTTACAAATACAAAATATTGTTGTCTGCATTTATTCTACCTTGAAATTTTAGGAGTATAGTTGTGTAAATTGACAGTCGATTAGTGTTTGTTTAGTTTTGAATATTTCTAAGGCCCATTTACCCTTTCAGAAAAGTATGTCATCAAAACAGTGATCATCTTGGTATTTGAGTCACCAGAATTTTTTGTCAATGTGTATTTTTGGCTATAATGTTTACTGTAATCATATGGTGGTAAACTATTTAGCCTTTTTTAACAAACAAAAAAAGGCTAAATAGTTTACCACAATATGTTTGTTTTGGGGGTCATACCCAGTGGTGCTCTGGCTTTATTCCTAGTTCTCTGCTCAGGGATTACTCCTGGAAGTGCTCAGGGGATCATATACAGTGCCAGGGATCAAACTGAAGTTAACTGCATGCAAGGAAAGAACCCTTACTGTTGTGCATCTCTCTGCCCCATTTTAGCACCTTTTTTGACCCAAGAATCTATGTGATTAAATAACTATTATTTTATTATAATATAATTTTTTTTGGAATTCATCTTTGTGTTGTTGTCATTGCATTTACTTCTTTGAAATTTTATGTGTAGGTGGGTTGTATTATCTATCACTTTCACTTTGAAATATTAAGAGATGCTGTATAAAATATAAAACTAAAATAGACATTGCAACCAAATTTGAGTATTACTAAAAGTAGGTATGCATGGATGAATAAGGATGGAAAAATTCAATCCATATTTGTATCAGTGAAAATAATGTTATTGAATATTTTACCTCCTAAGCAGATGGTAGTTTATAAATGGAACAAAAAGAAAAAGCTTGGCAAAAATGAATTCAACAATTATACCAAGCCTGAAAGAGAGTGATTGTGGTGCTAGGAAAACCCTTACATAGTGGACCAGAGTCTCCTGCCCCCATGCCTGACTGTCCTCATCGGGGACCCTTGGAGGGGAGGCAGGTTGAGATTCCCTCCCCACCCCGAGCAGTGCTCCGGCAGCCAAAGACCCCCAGAACCAGTCACAGCCATGCTGAGACCACTCATCACATGTTTGGACAAGCCTCATGCATGAAGGAACCGACAGAGGAACCTTCTCCACCCAGATCTCCCATCTTCCAGTAGGTAGACGTCACACCCACCAGCTGCCGCTGGCGCCAGGTGGTCCCATCAACGGCCAAGACCCAGAGACTATAAAACTCAGCTCCAGGAAGAATGAGTGGTCATCTTATTTATCTCATTCTTACTTTGGAGAACCCAGCAGGCTACCAAAAGTATCCTGCCCACACAGCAAAATCTGGCAAACTTCCCATGTCATACTCAATATGCCAAATACCAGTAACAATGATGGGTCTCATTCTCTTAACCCTGAAAGAGCATTGAATATGGCTCTTTTAAAATCTCAGGGCTAGGAAGGAGACATCACTGGTACCTTCTCGAGGCAATTGATGAACAATAGGATGATCATGATCGTGATCATGAGTAGACCAAGGGGTATTGAAGTTTCCCATTTCTCAATGGCATGTGGAGTTAGCATGGGATAGATAGTTCCTTGACTAGCAATAGATGTTGTATGGCTTACAAGTCCATGCCTCCTTTCTTAATGTGTAACTGTTGTCGCTAAGGGTGAAAAAATGGAATCAATGTACTGTTGTTCTTGAATTCATTCTTTCAATCTTTATTCAACACAGGTATATTGTATATTACATTAGCCAGATTATCTCTTTGATAATATACTGGGTAAAGCAATTCTTTTTTGTCATGCCAGATTCTACCTTCAATGAGCAGCAGTTCTTTCAGGGGTTAGTAAGACATCACAGGAACTCTATGGGTTGTATTGTGATCCTCAGTATTACCACTAATAAATAATAATGCAAAAATGTTTCAGTCCTCCCCAAGAATCTAAGAAAGTCACTACTTAGAAATAGGGTTATCTTAGATGGCCAAGCTCATAGGGAATCACTAAGATGAACTTTAATACAATATGACTGTATCCTTATAAAAAAATAAAAGGAAAATTTGAACATGAGAGACACAGGGAGATAGCCATGTGTGAATTTAGAGATCTACCATCAGCTGTGGAACATCAAAGATTCCCAGCAAACCTCCAGAGGCCAGGAGAGAGAGAGATGAAACAGATCCTCTTCATAGCTCTTAAATGGAAAATTACTGCCACCTTGATTTTAGACTTCAAGTCTACAAAATTGTTGTAGTACTTTGCTGTGGCAGCTCTTAGAGACAAATTACCACTTTGAAAAAGGAAGCACTGTAGCACTGTCCTCCCATTGTTCATCGATTTGCTCGAGCAGGCACCAGTAACGTCTCACAACAAAATGTGAGATTTGTTGTTACTGTTTTGGTCATATTGAATACACCATGGAGAGATTGCCAGGCTCTGTCGTGTGGGCTGGATACTCTCAGTAGCCTGCCGGGCTCTCTGAGAAGGGCAGAGGAATCAAACCCTGGTCGGCCGCATGCAAGGCAAACACCCTACCCACTGTGCTATCGCTCCAGCTCCCCCCGACAAAAAAAGGAAAATATATATTTTTTATATCTCCCCCCCCGAAAACTTACTGATGCTTCTCTTTCTTATCCTTTAGATTATTTACTTTCTAAATATTTTATAGCTCCATTAGGTTGAAGTTATAAATAATATTTCCAGACCAAACTTACTTTTCTTTATAACTAGTCTCTTTAATTTGGAGTCTACAAGGCCCATGGTTATGAGTCACTAATCTCACTTATTTTTTTATTTTATTTATTTATTAATTTTTAGTTGCAGGAATTGAACCCACAGCTGCACGTTCATCACAAGTGCTCTGCAACTGAGCCCCATCCCTAGTTCACTTCTCCTAATTATTTTTAAATGAATTTGCTTCTCTAGCTTTCTTTTGGATCCTTTCATTTAATACTAAACTCCTATTTCTATCCATGACTTCCTTTAATGTTCATTTTGCTCTTAACTTGAAATGCTTTACTTTAAAGCTCTAAGGAGTCGCCCATCGGTGTCCGATTGGAGCCTGTGAAATTCTCCAGAAGAATCAACCAACTACAAGTTCATATTTCAGATTCCAGTCACTGAGGGATTATTGGTGGCAGTGATGTTATCATTGTATTATTGGTCCTTTCTTGTCCAGAGTATCACTTTATTGGCTCCTCTGGCAGTCTTTAAGATTTATGGGCTATAAATTCAGTTGACTTTGCTTTACTTTCTTGAATTCTTGGTGGCGTCTCCCTCTTTGATCAGAAAAACGTCAGTGACTTCTTTGTTCTGCCCCTGACATGCTTCTTTCTCCAGTAGAATCCTTCTTCTCACTGGAAATTATGTTTTATCACGTGAAAATATGCTGTGTGTGCTGCTTATTACATCAACCCCCTTTGGCTTTCCACATCTGGGACATTTTTAGTTCTCTGTGGTCAAACACCTTGAAAAAAATGTTTTGAGGTACCACCTGCAAATTTTACGGAAAGATCCTGGCCTCACTGAGCCTATTCTTGGTTAACATTTTCTCTAGGTAGTTACTGGATCACTGTCATTTTATATAATATGGTGAATCAGGGGCCAGAGAGATAGTATAGCAGATAGGGTGTTTGCCTTGCACGTGACCCACCTGAGTTTGATTCCTGGCACTCTACATTGAATCCCAAGTACCACTATGAGTGACCCATGGGTACAAAGTCAGAAGTAAGACCCGGGAACCCCTGGGTGTGTCCCTCCACAAACAACAACAAAATAAATAAATAAATAAATAAATAAATAAGATGACTCCGGTGGAGTGAAGTTTACACTGGCAATGATTTTGTGAATCACACGTGATACGTGATATTGCCATGTGAGCGGTCCTGTTCAAAAACTACCCCTCACCCCCAGACATTTAAAAAGCACACAATTTCTAATTTTATTGAACCAACCAAAAATGGTATTAAAGCTGACAGTAGTAGGTGTGGATGGGATATAAGAAATAAGCACAGAAGGCTAGGACATAAGAAATGAACAAGAAAAAAAAAAAAGAAATGAGCAAGAGAACTTGTCTCAGAAGCCCATGTTTCCTTGATCAAGGTTTTCAACTCTCTGATCGAGTTTTCTTGCCCATAAAATAAAAATAATAAAGGTATTACCAAAGAGTATGATATGTCAGTGTCACTGTCCTCCCGTTGTTCATCGATTTGATCGAGCAAATCGGGCCCAGTAATGTCTCCATTGTGAGACTTCTTGTTACTGTGTTTGGCATATCGAGTATGTCACAGAGAGCTTGCCAGGCTTTGCCGTGTGGGTGAGATATTCTCAATAGCTTGCCGGGCTCTCCAAGAGGGGCGGAGGAATCGAACCTGGCCTGACTGGGTTGGCTGCATGTAAGGCAAACACCCTGCCACTGTGCTATTGCTCCAGCCCATGATATGATGTTCATCAATCAATACATACGAAATACTAGAGCAGGAAGTTCTCAGTAAGTAATCATGGTCCTCCCGTTGTTCATCGATTTGCTCGAATGGGCCCAGTAACGTCTCCATCATGAAACTTGTTACTGTGTTTGGCATATCAAATACATCACGGGGAGCTTGCCAGGCTCTGCTGTGCAGGCAAGATACTCTCGGTAGCTTGCCGGGCTCTCTAAGAGGGGCGGAGGAATCGAACTCGGATTGGCCATGTTGGCCGCTTGTAAGGCAAACACCCTACCGCTGTGCTATCGCTCCAGCCCCAATAAGTAATAATGTTTATTTTTCTTACCTGTGCTCTGTGGTAATCTGCCACTCACGAGCAAAGACATTTCTTGTCGCAGGACTGTCACTTTATCAACTTCCATTCTATCTACTGTTCATGCTAACAATTGCTCCCAAACTGGAAAGTTGTTTCTATATGCCCTTATATTTCCGCCTCTGTTAAATAAGTCTATAGTTGGTACATGGAAATTTTCACATCACGGACCTTATTTTTTTTTAATTTTTTATTAGTGAATCACCATGAGGTACAGTTACAGACTTACAAACTTTCACGCTTGTGTTTCAGTAAGACAATGATCAAGTATCCATCCCTCCACCAGTGTCTATTCTCTACCACCAATGATTCCAGTATCTCTCCCACCACCCCCACCCCATGCCCCACCACCCAACCCCGCCTCTGTGGCAGGGCATTCCCTTTTGTTCTCTCTCTCCTTCTGGGTGTTGTAGTTTGCAATAGAAGTATTGAGTGACCATCATGTTCAGTCTACTTTCGGCACGCATCTCCCATCCTGAGCGGGCCCTCCATGCACCCTTTACTTGGTGGTCCCTACTCTATCTGAGCTGCCTTTTCCCCCAACATGTGAGGCTGGCTTCCAAGCTGACATCACAGAGCTTTTATCTGCAAAGCACTGTAGCACTGTCCTCCCGTTGTTCATCGATTTGCTCAAGCAAGATTCTCCTTTAAATTTTAACATTCTCCAGGAGAAAACTTTGAGTTTCGTGTTAAAGATAACTTTTTTGAAGAACCATAGTCAGATTTAAGATTTTGCCCATCTAGAAAAAGTACATATTCAAAAATAAAAACACGCACACATGTATCTTGAGGTTCTCATTCACAAATAAGCTCTTCATTCAGAGTCTGGGAATTTGGGAAAAGGCTTGACCTCTCTTTCATTCTCAAGCCTGCAGGCTCAGCAGGTTATTTAGTCTCTATAAACAGTCTCTAATAATGCTTAATTTAATTTCTTTGGTGTTCATAATAGTGTGTATTTCTCAAACATTGTTTTTCTTTGATTAACTTAATATTATTCTTTTAATATTAATGAGTGCTATGCTTAACATTAGCTGCTCTAATAATAGCAATTGCTTAGCAGTTATGAAGTTGGCCAAGACAAATAAAAGATACCTAAAGAAAAAAATTAATATTGACATTTCATACAAGTTAGTAGCATTTCAATGATGATTAGATTGTTTCAAAGAAAATCTACCTTTGGGCATGGTGAGTCAAACTCTTCTTGGAATGATCTGATGGGAAATTCAAGAAAATATGGTTATCTTTTAATTCTGATGGGAATATCTGAGCTATAAAGTGATCTTCATACAATCGTTGACCTGATTTTTTATAGGAAAGTTAAGAATTTGTCTCTTGCTTCTCCTTCCACAATAAAGATTTTTGCAGAATCAAAGCCCAAATTGTATATCATTGGACACTGTTTTTCTCTCCAACCAAATAAAATGGGTAGAAGGCAGAATTGCTGATAAAAAAGGTAATTATTGTAAATGCAAATTTTATTATTTTATTTAAATAAAATTGTCTTGATTGACAATGCTGTAAAGGTACATACCCCTCTATGTGTATTATTTTCACTGCCAAGTTTGTAGTACCGTCATGCTATCAAAATACCCCCCAACCCTTTCCTCTGATCCCATTGCCCCTTCCCTCTGAAAGTCACCATTTTATTCACAGATCTAAAAGTTATTTTGTGTGTGTGACTTGCCAGTTCACTTGCTTTGGCTATTTATATTCCACATGTAAATGAAGATGCCCAACAGTGGTCTTTCACTTTGCAACTTATTTTGCTTAGCATAATCACCTCAAAACTCATTCATGTTGCTACAAAATCATGTTGCATGATTCATCTGTTGAAATTGATGCTTGGTTTCCCATGAAAATATATACACCACAACTTTTTCATTTAGTCATCAACTGATAGATATTTAGATTGATTCCATGTTTGGGCTATTTAAAATGATGCTGCTCAGAGTTACTGGGACTATGCTCAGTGCACAGAGCAACATGGGAGATCAAACTCGTGACCTCATACTGGTAAGGGGGTAGGGATGTGCATTAAGCCACTGAGTCATTCAATAGGTGCTTTTTCTCATTTCTTGATGATGTCTGAAGGCACCAAGGGATTTCATTTTTGTAACATCCAAGTCATCTACTTTTTTCTTTGACTGTGCTTTTGATATAACTAAGAACCATTGAACAATCCACAGGCCTATGGAATTGTTTTCTCATAAGAAATTTGCAGTTTTAGCTCTTTAATTTGAGTTAATTTTTGCTTGGTTTGAATTTTGGTTTGGGGGAACAGTTTGAGGGGCTCAGGGTTTAATCCTGGCTCTGTGGTCCGGGATCACTCCTGGCAGGGCTATGGGATCACATGCCGTAGCTATTGAGCACTGGTCAGTGGTATGCAAGGATAGTGCCTTACCTGCTGTACTATATTCTGCCCTCATTTTATGTTTTGTTTTGAAGTTTTGAGTTAATTTTTGTATAAGGTATGAGATAATGATCTAACTTCATTCTTTTGATGTGTATGTGCACTTGTTCCATTATCATTTATTTGAAAGGTTGCTCTTTTGTCTAATTGTGTGGTCAAAAATAAAGTGACTAACAATAAATTTTTTAAAATAATGCTGCTTTGAACAAAGAAGTGCAATTTTTTAATAGAATTTTTATATCTCTTAGTGTGGGGCCCATATCCAGCAGTATTCAGGGCTCAATCCTCACTCTGTGCTCAAGGATCATTTCAGACAGTTCTCAGGTATCATATGTATTATCAGGGATCAAACCCCAATAGCCTACGTGCAAGGCAAGCACCCTACTGGCTGTATTATATTACCAGCCCTGAATTTTCATAACCTCTGTGTAAATGCTTAGGAATGGTACCACTGGAGCATTCCTAAGTGTTTCTATTTTTATGTTTTTTAAAGAACTTCTCTATTTTCTATACCAACTTATTTTCCACAGAGGCTGCACAAACGTGCGTTCTCACCAGCAGTGTATCAGAGGTTCCTTTCTCTCTATGCTCTCACCAACATTTATTGTTTCCCTCAGCTTGGTATAGGTCATTCTCACTGGTGAGAGGAGATGAAGTGGTATTTCACTGTGGTTTTGAATAAATGCAAAGTTTAAGAAAGAAATGCAAATGAAGATGTCATTTCTTGTTTATGAGAAGTCAGAGATTTAAAGAAATGCTCCGATTGTTATTAAGACTGTGGAAAAATGAACACTTATTTCTAACGTTGATGGTGAGAATGAAAATTAATATATCCCTTCTTTAGAATAATTTTTCCATAACTGACATGGGCCTTAAAATATTCATACTGATGGCATTTTATTTTTGCTACTATGAATTTATTTGTCAGAAATAAATGTTTTAGTGTGCTTGGAAAAACACAGATATTAGTACAGTCTTGTTTATAATTAATATAACTAGAGACAGACTTCTTTAGTCACAACTGAAAAATAATTGAATAGAGAAGGGACAAAAATAATCTGTCCCTTAAAATATTGGAGAAAATGTCACAATGAATATGTTCAATGGGTAATTCAAGCTACTGGAATTTAGAATTAAGTATATAGAACACATAATATTTTGTTGACGTTAGATAGAATAGATGATAGGTAGGTAGGTAGATAGATAGATAGATAGATAGATAGATAGATAGATAGATAGATAGATAAAATATGTTTAGTGGTATCTATGGATTTAAACCAAAGTCTAAGGAGCATAAGGTAAAGGTAAGGTAAAGGCCCTCCCGTTGATCGTCGATTTGCTCGAGCGGGCCCAGTAACGTCTCCATTGGAGACTTTGTTGTTACTGTGTCTGGCATATCGAATACTCTCGGTAGCTTGCCGGGCTCTCCGAGAGGGACGGAGGAATCGAACTCGGGTCGGCCATGTTGGCTGCGTGCAAGGCAGACGCCCTACCCGCTGTGCTAACAGTATTTATTTCTGGGCCATGAGATTAAGTATGATTATTTTAATGTTTATTCAGAGATCATGATTATTGTTTACCATGGTATTCTCACTGTGGAGTGCTTGGCATAGGTGCTCATTAAATATTTGCTGTATGAATCGGTGTATCAAATAAAAAATTGCAGATAAAAGGAACATATTTATTGAGATGATGCAATAGTTTTCAACAAAAATATTTTGCCTAAATCAGGATCCCTCTCTTCTAAGAACTGTTGCATATATACTAAGGTATTCAGATCTGATTCCACTTCCAAAGAACTAATCTTTCATAAGAGCATTTGCATTTTTATATAGTAAATAATTAAAATAGTAACTTTTAAGTTTCACAGTTCTTAACTCTGTAGTGGTAGAATAGCTATGAAACTATTTTACTAAAGAAAATTATCCTACTAGTTTCTTCAAAAATTGTACGTAGGACTTCCATGAACTGCATCAATGCTTAAGGCTTCTTCTATTTTAATATCCTCCAGAGAGATTATAAGCATTTCCCATCACATCTAGAATAGTCACAATTGCCACCTATATGGGAAACTCTATTTTAATTTTTCCAAAATACATATAAAGTTTAAAATTAATTTATTTACAAATAACTGAGTTTAGTTGGCACAAAAAAAACCCGATTTTCTAGACAATTTACAAGGAAAAAAACTTTGAAAAAATTGTTAGGGTCTCTGGGGGAAAATGTTGCACAATTAAACACCACTTAGCAAGATTAAAAGTGGGCATATGTGGGATGAACAGGAGCTTATATTTTATAATTTTGTCATATTAAGGATATAATACATTTTCAACAATTACTTAAGTACCTTGGACTAGGTGGGGAAATGTAATTGAGGCATTGAATAAAAAATAAGCATTGTAAAGGAGTAATGGCAAAACTTGAGTTGCTACCATTTGAGGCTGGAGCATTAAAAAGCATCCTATGAGGTCAATAACAAATCTTCTCAGATGACCTTAAATTCTGTCCACATAGCCGTATGGTCAGTAGGGCTGATCTCCCACTCATTAGCATTGCATCCTGAAGCACCTACCATGGCTCTAGCAAGCTGAACTCTGTGGATGTGTGTTTGTGTTCCTAATAACGTCCCTCAGTGTCAGCCAAATTAATCACTCTGAGGCTCAGTCCATGAAAGCACATCTCTGTGGGGAGCCCCAACAATGTCTCCAGGTATATAGCTCTCTTGCAATCTGAACTTAATCCAAAAATAAATATTAGGGTGTCAAGATAAATAAATGATCTTCATAGCCTTCAGGCAATTCTCCATAAAAACTATTTTCCTCAGCCAAGGATTTTTTGCAAGCATGGATAAGCCATGAATTTAAGGTTTTGCTCCCTTGACAAGGAGCTGAGGAGTCACAGGCCCACCCCCACCCCTAGGAACGGATTTTCCCTCACAGAACAATTCTGAACTTGCTCCAGCACTCCCCAGGTCATAGAAAAAGTAGAGCTGCATTTTTAAAAGCATCGACCCTGAAATTGGAGAAACCCTTGACCCAGGTTTGGGATCCTTGGATCAAAGACATCAATGTCCTATTTACTTCTCTCTTTCCCATTTTATCGTATCTTCTCACTGTGGGACCAACGTCAAGAAGAATGAAAGCAGGAGACAAACTGACACAAAACCTCAGTTATGCTTTATTCCTTAGTGTGGATCCATTTATTGATTCCAAGAGAAGGAACTAGGAGATGATATGAAGGTTTAAGAAGAACTTGAAGAAAAGGTTGGAATGGGAAAGAATTCTATCTAAACAAAGACTCATTCTCCTAGAAGGAAAGCTAGCATTTTAGTAGAGCAGATGAATTCAGGAGTGTGTTTTTGCCGTTGAATTAATTTTTCTTGGGCTCTGGAAGGAATAGTCAACAAATACATACATTATATATATGCATATATATATATATATGTATATATTCCCATTCCTCTTTGCCCTCCCCTCCCAAACCATCTCCAGGGCACGATGTTCAGCAAGGAAAACATGGTTTATGATTCCAAATGATAATGTCTTTCTTGAGTGTGGTTATTAAGGTGTTGATATGTGCAACAATCTTTTGTTTTTATTTGGGAGGGTGGTATAAGAAATCTCCCCTAATCTTATTGTGGTCCTTGCATTACAGAGCACAGCAGGAGATGTTTAACTGGCAAGTTCTCTCTGAGGTCACAATGTGCCACATTTTTTTATGGAAAGCTTCAACTGCTCAACTAAAGAATGCATTTCTTTAACAGGCAAATGAAAGAGACTGCTGGGTGATTCCTTGAGGTATGCTTAATTAATTCCAATCTATTAATGACGGCAATTTTCTAGTTTCAAATGATAAATGGCAGCATTTTCTAAAAGGCATCTCAAAGAGAAAGGATCTTCTCCCCACCCCCAGGTCTTTTTTTTTCTCTCTTTGTCCTTGGCCACTTCTGTTGCTGGCTGCTCCGAATGAGCTCACATCAGTAATAGTCATAAATGATTTACAAAAGTAATTCCTGTCTAATCACTTGGGACTTGGAGTTTTTATGATGTTGCCAGATGTGCCATCAAAAAAAATCATCCGGTTCAGAAACTTGTGATAAATTGAGTCAGAGTCAATGAATTCCCTGAAGGTAACCGATTCTCGTTTGCATGGATTTGTGTTGGGAGCTTTGCCCATCTTATTTCTATTTATCCCCATGGATCCAGTGTGCAGGGAAAAAATAAAAAAGGAATTCTGTAAATGCAGAGTTACTGGGAGGTTATCAGCAAGTATTAGAAAGCATAGCACAGTCTTATGGTTCTCTGGTGTGTTAAAGTATATTTTAGTCCAATCAAGGGGCAAGAGGGAAAAATTTGAAAAGTCCCAATTGTATTTCTCATATAGACTGTCTGACATTCACAATACCGTCTCCATTACTCCATAAATATTTGGAAGATGTTTCTGGAATAATATTTTCCCTTTTGAATGAAAGTTACTACTCAGAATCCTTCTTTAAAATCCGTAGTACTTGAGTTTTTTATCTCTAACACAGAATTTTGGCTATTCCACCCTATAAAGTGTCAGTGGTTTAAACATTTATCTATCCTATAAAATTGTCAACTTGTTGATAGGAAGTAGTACATTACTTCTAACTTCATTTAGGATGATAACTTTTACCCTGGAGAACATCACTAATTTTCTGAATTAAGAAAAGAATTTGGGGGTCAGAGCAATACTACAGAGGTTAGGGTGCTTGCCTTGAATGCAAGTTTTGATCCCTTGGCACCCCCATATGGTCTCTCGAGCACCACCAAAATTCATACTGGAAGAGCCAGGAGTAAGTTATGAACACCTTTGAATGTGGCCCAAAACGAGCCAACCAAACAAAGGAATAATAACTTATAAATTAATAACTACAAATTTCCGTTCCAGGACACATGTGAGAATAAATTTAAAGATCCATATTGAATTTATAAGCCACTTAGCTGAATTGCATTAGAAAAACTAAGGTGGGCACTTTTTAGGTAACTTGTGTTAGGAGAAAATTTTAACTAGGTTTATGGCATGACATATCTAAGACTTAAAATATTACCTCTCAAACCAGGAATGCTGTGTTCCTAAATTATAGTCCCTGCAAGGAGATTAAAATATCTATAATCTAGTGTAACTAAGCTCAGTAGTGTGCTTTGATGACAAATTAAATTTTGGAGGGAAAAAAAAGTTCCCCATGTTGTCTCTGATTACACAGTTAAGGAATCCTGTGAATTTGCTGATGTATAGGTTTCTTTTAATGTGAAGCAGGCAGGAGGGGTTGGGGGTGAAGTGGAGCCTCTTAAAGGAAGAGACCAAGTGTTGACATGATACAGAATCAGTCCTTGGAAACACTGACTACAACAGCTTTGCAGAAGTGCAACGAGATCTTTAAATGTTCTGAGTATTGAACTTGCATTATTTTCACGTTTGTAATTTATGAACATAAAGGTATTACTTTGCCCAGTGACTTCATCAGTTATCAGATTGGAAATCAGAAAACATTGGATATTATTCTTTAGCTACAATTTAATAACCTCTCATAGTTAAATAATTTATAGATCAGAATAAAGCACTATTGTCCCTTGGGACCCTTCATCAGCTAATTAATTTCCAGAGTTCTTACCCTTTTGAAAATTTTTCATTGGCAGAAGAAGTCATTGTAATTGCTTGAAAACTATTAGTCATTTTATGGAGTTAGCTTGTTTTCATAGCCACAACAAAGATATTTAGATATCAGCAACTACAACTTGGATGATTTTCTCATATTTATTTTGGAATATGAAAACCTACAATTTATTTTAATGTGTGTATTTATTAAAAGAATAATAATTCACAAATATCCCTATAAGTGAGATAGAAGGATATATTTGAGGAAAACTCTTCTAAAATAGAATCCTAGAAAATTAAACTCTATTCTCCTTACCTTTGGCCTTCTATCCATATGCGTAGATAATTATGCATTTTATGTCATTGGAATCATAAAGCAAAAACAATTTTTAATTGTGGTTTCTGTTTTTCTTCCTATTGCCAATGTTGCTTAGTACTCAGTTGGATGTTGTTGAGGATATTGCTTGCTCTATTCCACAGTGTTCTCTTTATGAACCATTACAGAGGAAATGGCTTTTCTGATTTCTGTATCACAAATAACCATGCTTCTAGTGAGCAAAAACAAATTTTTCCATCTGAGGGCCACAGGGGTTCATTCGATGTTCAGAACTCCCTTTTTTGTATTGTTTCTTAAGTCTTAGTGAATTCTTTGTAGTCCACTTTAAATGCAGGATTTATAGTGAACATTTTCCAGATGTACCTCACTTTATGCTCACATTTCTTTCCTCATATAATTCTAAATGCCTTTAGTTAATTTTGGTTTTTTTTAGTTTATTTATGAATGACATATAGGGCACTTAAAATCATTTTAAGAAGATTATTATTTTGCTCTTACCATTATGTTTTTCATAATTACCATTTAATTTGTATGCCCTATGGAGTACATGTAATTCCACATATGCATCTATATGGAATATACGTGTATATGGTTTGCATATTTTTATGGTTGCTGAATACAGTAACTCTAATATTCAGGTTTGTCCTCTATTCTTAAAGATTTTTTACTTGGATAAGTTCTCAGAAATGAAATGACTTGTTCAAAGGTTTTACACAGAAAACTAACTTGAAAGAGAAATGATTGAAAATGAAAAACATCTATTCAAGTAAAATGTTATGTAGATACTGAGGGTAAATTTTTAATACATTTACAATAAGAATGAAAATCTTTTTAAAAAAATAACCTATCATGCTTTTTCATATTTCAGCATTTAGTAGCTCTTAACAGTTTTCCAGGTAGTGGTCAACCCTTGGGAAGTAATACTGTCACTGTAAAGTAATTTGAAATAGGTAGACATTTATTTATTTGCATGTCACTCCAAGTGGGGGCATGTCACTCCAAATGGGGTACCAGTTTGTATCAGACAATCTTGCACTAGAGAGGGGGGAAAAACCCAAATTATAACAACCACCAAAAACATTCTGAAGAGTAAGAAACACGAGTATCTGTAGGATGAGTTTTACTGATCTTTGGAAGCAGATAATTGACAAAAAGCCTGGTCCCTTGTAGAGGATCACTTACCATACCAAGACTCATCTAGCGAAGCACTTAGAATATCTGTGAATGAAACCAAAAGTCAGGCCCCATGAACTTTATGTTCTAGAAAGAAAATGAATAGATGTTATTTCAGGCTATGTAAGTAGGAAAAGCATTATGAAAACTTTTATTCAGCATATAGCGAAGTAAATATGCCAAAGGAAACTGAATTGTAGGAGTAGGGGCATAAAGGTTGATGACATTCCAAACCATTAGAAAACATTACATCGTTGGTTCTTTAAACCCTTTTTTGATCTTGACCCTTTGGTTTCATTGTCTGTTTCCTTTTCCCACTGATTCCAACTTCTTCTACCTCCTTGATTTTACATTTTTCCTAATTCAAAGAAAATTAATTTCTCATGGATTGCAAGTCAGCCTCCCTTTGGCATCTTGCAACCTCAGAAATTATATCAAAGGAGAAATATGTCTTTAAAATTTTAATTTTACAGAAAAAAATGAATCTGTTTTCACTGGAGATAAAAGCTAAGAACATTAAAACATTGAAACCCTAAAACGTTCAGAAATCATTTCTCTGTTCCATTGAGCCCACAATCTGATTATACTTTTTACTGTTTTATATGTTTCAATTAACACAATTATAATTGCTTGTCTGTATTTCATTCTGAGCAATAAATTTGTTATAAAAAAGAGGAGAAATAATCAAATTTCATTGTTCATAATTTTAGTGTATGTTCCCCATATTTGCATCTTTGGAATGTATTCTTTTGCTAACAGCTGTTGTAATCTGTTTTATAGGGAGCTATTTTAACAGTCCCCTTGCTAAGCTTCAGTTATGTATGTAGATTATTGAGTTTTGGTGTAAGAAGAAAATGATCAGATTGAAAAACGAGAAGAAAAATAAAAGACACCATATAAATATCACTTAATCACTTAATGACTTAACTTCCCGTTAGTCGTCGATTTGCTCGAGCGGGCGCCAGTAACGTCTCCATTTGTCCCTGTCGCGTGCTAGTGTAGCCCAATGGCATCTGTTCGCTCCGGGAACATGAAGGGCCTCAAACCGATCGTTCATGATCTTGACGAAGAAGTCTGACCATCTGGTAGGTGGGTGGCCACGCGGACTTTTGACATCCCGTGGAATCCAGTCGGTAACAGCTCTAGTCCAGCGGTCATCTTTAAATCTCATTACGTGACCAGCCCATCTGATTTTCGACACCTTGGCAAATGAGACAGCGTCCCTGATCCTTGATCGTCGACGGATGTCAGAACTCCAGATTCTTTCTCTCATTTGAGTGAAACATGATATTCCAAGCATAGCTCTTTCTATTCTTCTTAGGGAGACCTGAATAGCGTTCTCATCTTGTTTGCGTAGGGCCCAGGTCTCTGAGGCATATGTTAATGCAGGAAAAACAGTGGAATCAAAGAGATGTGCCCGGAGCCGGAGGTTCTTCGTCCTCTTAGCTATTTCTTCGACGTTCTTGAAGGCATTCCAAGCCACTCTCTTCCTCCTGCGCAGCTTGGGTGCCAGGTCATTTGTCATGTTGACCTCTTGACCTACGTACACATAGCTGTTGCATTCGGAGATGGTCCTTCCATTGAGAGCGAATGGGGCGTCAGGAACAAGGCTGTTTCTCATAAACATTGTCTTCGTAAGATTCAGCTGTAGTCCTACCTTTCCACACTCACGGTCAAAGTCGGCCAGCATTTGTGCCGCTTGGCTGATGTTTGGTGTTATTAAAACAATGTCATCAGCAAAGCGGAGGTGGTGTAGTTGCCGACCATCTATCTTCACTCCCATTCCTTCCCATTCCAGTCGTCACATGATGTTCTCGAGGGTGGCACTGAAGAGTTTCGGTGAAATGGTATCACCCTGCCGCACCCCTCTCTTGACATCAACGATCACTTCTTTGTAGAATGGTGAGATCCTGGTAGTGAATCCGCAATACAGCTCACGGAGGATCCTGATGTATTGGGCTTGAATGCCCTGATTGGCTAGGGCTTCAATGACCGCTTCCGTCTCAACAGAATCAAAGGCCTTCTTTAAATCAATGAATGTTAAACAGAGCGGCATCTTGAACTCCCGAGAAACCTCAATGAGCTTGGTTATTGTGTGGATATGGTCGATGGTGCTGAATCCTTTGCGGAACCCTGCTTGCTCGCATGGTTGTCCTTCATCTAGTGTTCTGCCAATCCTATTTAGGATGACTCGAGTGAACAACTTGTAGATGACAGACAATAGGCAGATCGGGCGATAGTTGCCAATGTCATGGATGTCTCCCTTCTTGAACAGTAGTACGGTCCTGCTGGTTTTCCATTGGGACGGAACCTTGCATTCAGACAGGTAGCGAGTGAAGAGCCGAGCCAGTGTATTGATGAGTACTGACGGCAGGTTCTTCAGGTGTTCAGGTCTGAACTTGTCTGGGCCGGGTGCTGTTTGTTTCTATACCGACGAAATGGCGTGTAGGATTTCGGAAGGGAGAACATTGGGAACGACATATCCATCCTGTGGAATTTGGTATGTCGGCAAGTGGACATGGCTATCGAAGAGATTTGAGTAGAAGTCATGGATAATCTTCTCCATTGCCGTTCTGGAGGATGTGATGGATCCATCAGGACGTCGGAGGGCAGTCATCTTGTTCTTATAGTTGGCGAAGGACAGGCGGGCGTTACGAATACTTTTCCCGGCTTCTGCCGCATCTACCAGTACTTCTGCTCTTCTCTCTTTGAGGTCTTCCTTGATCGCATCTCTGCACTGCTTTGCGAGCTCGGACGTTCGCTTGCGGTTGCCTGAGGCATGCGCCAAACCATGCTGGCGAATTAGCTCAAGAGTTTTCGAAGATAGGCGATTTTTTGTGGCTATCTCTCTCTTGGCGTTCCTCGCACATTCATGGAGGTGCTGAACCAGTCAACACTACTTCCACTACCCAGCCGTCGCCACACTCCAGGATGCTTTCCGGATGCTTATCATAAGACACTAAATACCCATCTTCCGGAATTGTAGTACCATATTTGATAGGGTTCAAATATGGTAACACCTACAAGGGTGATTAGAGGTCGCACCGAAAGCCTCTCTCCCTCTTGGAAAGACTGGCAAGCTACCGAGAGTATTCTGCCCGCACGGAAGAGCCTGGCAAGGTATCCGCTGTATATTCGATATGCCAAAACCAGTAACTACAACTGGTCTCATTCATCTGACCCTGAAGGCTTTGCCGACATGGCAGCACTGAGAAGGATGAGAAAGAAGAGGCCGACAAAATCTCAAGGCCGACCTAGGCATATAAATAAGCTATGTGAATATTCTATGTATCTATCTGACATGTTTACTCACCATAAACTTTGTAATCAGTTTTGAATTATTTGCCTGTTCATTTAAAATAATAATGAACAAAGTTTTTATACTTGCTATTGACCAATTAAGTTATTATTTAAATATAGAATTTGTATGTATTAAGATAAGACTGTAAGTTCTTGCTGCTTTCTAGGAATCTTGGTAGAATCAAATTGTGATGATTGATCTGGTCTGTGCTTTTCTGAATATTCAGTAATAACTCTTTCCTGATTCTCCTTAATTCTTCTCATTAAGAATGAGAGGCATGCTAGAAGTATGATGGAAAGGGACATTAATTTATACAAAGAGCAAAAGACTACTGTGGCATATTATCTTATAGCTCCTTACACCTTATCATAGCTGAGGTTTTAAAAAAGAAGATTAAAATGTGACTAAAAGTGTGTTTGACATCTGGTCAGTATTTAGGAAGCAAGAGACATTCCTTGGTGCAAAACCAATAATCCTTCTGATACTATTAAAATCATATTGCACAAACTATTACCTGTTTTTTTCCTGTAGATCTTGATATGTGAATTTCTTTTCCAAATAATTTTGCTTTCATATATTTATTTCTTAGGATTATTCTAATTTCTCATGAACACAAGTTTTATATTTGAAATCAGATCACTTAAATATATGCACTGTCTTATGTGTTCAATTTCTGACAGTGTAATTGGTAAAAAACTTACAGCTAAGGGGCTAAGGAAATTGGATTTTAATATCATTAGATTTGGTTGGTTGGTAGACTTTGGTAGTTATATGTTAAGGTAGCATTTCTTAATATGATTCAAATATTCCAAAAGAAAGAAGCTCTTGATATCATTTTCAGTTTTCTGAAAGCGTTCCAGGTAAATTCATCATATTGCATGAGTATTACTGCTTTCTCCTTCTTTACTGAGTTTCCAACCATTTTCTTAGCACCTTACAAAGTTCAGTGAGTTATAAATTCTCTTTATGAAACAAAGGTGCATTGAAAATTTAATTTGATAGTGAATTTCAGTTCAGTGGATTTCATTTTATCATCAACTTGTTATGAAATTACAGCTTTTTTTCACAGGTTGGAAAAGGTGTGAAAAATTAAATTATATGTTGAAATTTGTTGAGTCTAATCACACATTTAGAGGGAAAACATGTTATAGAAAAACTGATAGTTATCAAGATAGAAACAACTTCCTTAAAGTATCCAAAGCTGTATATATATATATATACATATATATATATTTGAAATTTATATAATTTGTTAATTTCTTAGACTCTGTGTTGTGACTTTGTTATATCAAGTGTTTGGTTATTAAATAATGCCAACCAGATGTTCGGCATGCAGAGTTAATTTGCATTATTCTCCCATTTACTTCTTTTTAAACCTCCTCCTCACTTAAAACTATAGCTGTCAGCACCCACCTTTAGTAGGTTATCAGGTATATCACTAATTTTTTAAAATTTTCTATCCGTAAATAAAACTTTCTTCTATAATACTGCCTTTTAAATGGAATATTCTTGGGGCCAGAGCAATAGTACAGTGGGTAGAGCATTTGCCTTGCATACGGCTAATCCAGGTTCAATTCCCGGCACTCCATATGATTTCCAGAGCAAGCCAGGATTGAGCCCTGAGCACAGAGCCAGGAGTAATCTCTGAGCTCACGGGTGGGTGTGGTCCAAAAATAAAAGTAAAAGTTATATGCAACTTTTGTTATATTTCTCATAAGAAACTATTGCAGACCAAGGAGCAAGAAGCAATCTAGATGCATCTGTTAAGTTACTTCATTTGGGTTCCCTCAGAAGTGGAATCTGAGAAAAATATTTGAGCAAAAATAGTTCATATTTGGGGTGCAGGGAATTAGGGGAGAAGATAGTGAAGCATGGAGAGGGAAGCTAAGGAAATGTCCATTTTTTTATTAGTGAATCACCATGAGGTACAGTTATAGACTTAACAAATTTGAGTGCTTGTGTTTCAGTCATACAGTGCTCGAGTGCCCATCCCTCCACCAGTGCCCATTCTCCACCACCGATGTTCCAGTATCCCTCCCACCTCTCCCACCCCGTTTCCCCCACCCCACCCAGACTGTGGCAGGGCATTCTAAGTAAAGTGTGGTTGGAGGACACGCTTGGGATGGTAGATGCGTGCTGAAAGTAGACTATAGATCAAACTCATTGGCCACTGTATACCTTTATCACAAACCGCAACACCCAAAAGGAGAGAGAGAGAGACAGACAGAGAGAGAGAGAGAGAGAGAGAAGAAATGTCTGTTCTCATGCAGATTAGCCCTGGGCAACTGGCTTTCAATCTCACAGCAGGTCTGTGGGAGACAGTTGCAGAGCATGCATTTTTGAGTTCCCAGATTCCTAGGGGATGAAACGCTTGGGTATTTATTCACCAACCCACTGGTTAACATCCTGTGGGAAGGATACTACTTTCAATATTTCCTGGTACCACACCCATGTGAAAGTGAACTTAGGTGACCAAAGAAAGCCCTTTTGCAAAGAAAGAGATAGCAGATCTAAGTATTGACAATTGGGATATCTTCAAAGGATTAGGTACCTAGGACCTCAGGTTGTTCCTAATTATAGCATCTGCTAAGTAATTGCTTAGTTAGTGGCCTCCTAGACTTGTGATCGGTCAAGTAATGCATACTGGTATTTACATGTTAGATAAGCAGTGGACTCAAGCATTTTTAAAACAGGAAAACTACTACCAACCTTCTAGTGCCTTTCATAGTATGTCTAATACCCACACATTTAGACACTATAGAAACAAGCATCCTATAACTACATTTAGTTTTTCCAAAACTAATTTCTCTGCACTGAAAATGTTTCATCTTGAATAATCCCTCTCTATTTCTCTTTGCTGACTCTTGCTAGAATTTAGATATTTTTGGTCTTTTTGTCTTTTTGATATTTTAAGGTTCTTCCAAGTAAAATTTTTAACACAAAAGAGAAAATCTCTATTGCACACTTGAGATCCTACTCTAAAATTATTTGGGTTATATATTCAGGTAAAAACACAGGAAACACAATTCTTTTCTTGAAAAGTTTGCTGATTGGCCAGAGAATACTTAGGAGTTGACTGGAAATGTATTTTCAGTGCAGGTCCTCTAAGTTTGAATGAAATACAATAACACATAAAAATTTGTGTTGGGATTTATTATAGATGGAGGCACCCTACATCTAACTTAGATATTCCTTCAGGTAGAAAATATTTTAGAGACCGCCACTGTGCTAGAGCATGTGCCAAGTCATGCCTGATAGCTTCCAGGACATTCCCCAAACCCTAGATTGACTTTTCCTCACCCACATTTACTATTTATTTAGACTGATGACTGCCTTGAGTGCTAGAATCAATTGTCAGTGACTCCATTAGTCAGCCCCAGGCCCATGGTATGGGACAGTTTTTATACCCATAACTCCTCAATCTTGTGAAAGTGGGTCTCAATGCATTTGATGGAAGGAAGGGATTTTGCCTACAGCACTTTTTTTTAAATTAAGAAAACATTAATGTTGCTGCATGTGTTTTAGGGGTAAATTTTCACACCTTTTTCAAAATATGTGTTACCACACTGCCACCAATGATCTAATATTTCTCTACCACAGTCCATTAAATTCCCTCCTCCCATTGATTTCCCCTGCCCACCTACCTCTCCTCTGGTAACCACATCTCTATGGCCGAAGTCCTTGGGTTTATTTTTACTTGATTTTGTATATTTTCTTGCTTTGCTTCTTTATATCCCATACATGAGTGAGAACATCTGGTATTTGTCTTTCTCTTTTTGACTTATTTCCCTTCGTAAGACCCTCCTCCAGTTTTATCCAGGCTGTTGCAAAAGGAAAGATTTCATATTTTGTTATGGCAAAGCAATTTTCCTATACATATATATATATTATACATGCTGCATGAGCATTTTGAATGTTTTCATATCTAGCTATAATTAATAGTGCTGGAATGAACATACATGTCCAAGTTTACATGAATATTTTCTATTAGTGTTCTTTGAATAGACATAAGAGTAATTGCTGGATCATAAATAGGTCTATTACTATTTTGAGAAATCTCCGTGCTGTTTTTTTTTCTATTGCATGCATCAGGACCAACATTTCAACCAATGGTGTGTGTTTCTTTTTCTTCTTGCCAATAATTGGAAATGAACTTTTTGATGTAGGCTGTTCTCGAGGTGTGAGGTGGTATCTGATTGCCATTATCACTTGCATTTCCATGGTAATAAGTGATAATGATAATTTTTCACAAGCCTCTTATCTCTATATCTTCTTTAGTGAAACACAATATGTTTACTTATTTCTTTCCAATATTTCACTTAAACTAATCTTTTATTTACAATCACGAAATTATGAGGTTAAGACCAAAAAAAAAATCTTCAAGATGAATTTTCATTCCTTATTCCAAATGGGAATAAGAACCCAGGTATGTGGGACCCGGTGCTGAGATCTCCAAATCTGCTTGGATCGAGACTGGCCCCCTCCACCCAGATCCCCCATCTTCCAGTAGCTAGGCATTACACCCACCAACTCCCCCTTGTGCCGTGTAATCCCACCAACGGCCAAGACCCAGAGACTGTAAAACCAAGCTCCTAGAAGCATTTATTGTCTATTTCTCACTCTTGGAGAACCCAGCAGGCTATCAAGAGTATCCTGCCTGCACAGCAGAGTCTGGAAAGCTCCCTGTCACATATTCAATATGCCAAAACCCAGTAACAATGATGGGTCTCATTCACCTGACCCTGAAAGAGCCTCCAATGTGACACTTTCTAAAATCCCAGGGCTGGGGAAAATGGAGACGTTACTGGTGCCTGCTCAAGGAAATCGATGAACAAAGGGATGACAGTGACAGTGACAGTGATCCCTAATATAAGGGACTTTGGATAGAATGATATCATATGCTTTTCACAACGAAACAGCATATCTTGGAAAAGTACTCACATTTCTCTCCTACTTCAGTGTTCTTACATATTCTGAATACAAGGCACCCCAGCAAAGTACACATCAAACAGACATAGAATATTCAGCTGTTAATTTTTAACAAATGTTAATGACTAGTAAAATTAAAAATTAAATTATAAAAATAAATGTCAATATTTCTGTTTCCTCCAGCTTAAATTTTATATTAAACTCTTCAAATATTCCAAACCATTTACTCATTTTCTCTCTTTTCTTTGCTAAAATAAAAACTCAAAAATAGCAATTATTTTTGTCTTTTTTAGTACCTTATTTATGCTAAACACTTTGAATAGCATCAAGATGTTCAATAAATATTTGTTGAATGAGAAAATGAATACACATGGAAATTGGACATTTTATAGTTTGAATTAGACCTGAATGATCCAACAATGCTTGTTTCTATCAGAGGAAGCTAATTTTCTCATATTCAAGCATTCTCAAGTTTTGAATCATCAATATCTTATAATTTATCTAGAAATCATGACTCAACACAAGATTCAGTCACATACTGGTTCCTATCCTTCATTTTGATGATTCAGTTGAATTTCACCTATTAACTTTTTGGTCAAGTCATTTGTCTCATTTTTCATTTTCTGTATTTGAAAATTTTACCAAAAGGCCCACCTTGTGAGCCCAATACTAAATCAAGGATATAGTCATAACCAAAATATTAGTGCCAGCCAGACTTTGTTATCTATGGTAGCCTCATTGTACTTACAACCCTAGGTCTTATATTTTATACAGATAAGTTTTCCCTTAGACTACTCTTGTCTACATCATCCAACCTCATCTTCCATCTCTGGGAAATACCAATCTACTCTCCCCTTCATGAGTCCAGTTTGGTTGTTTGGTTGTTTTAATTTTTTTTTCAGATATCACATGTAAGTAAAATTATACAGAACATGTCTTCCAACTTGGCATAAATGCTTCTAGGACAATCTTTATAAATATTAATGGCCTATCCTTTTATTGACTGATATTAGTGTATGAATGCATAAGTGAGTAGGATGTGCTTGTATGTATGTTTCATGTTTCCTTTATTTGTTCATCCATTGATGAACACTTAGATTGTTTCCATGTCTTAAACTATTTCAATTTATATTCCAATGATCATAGGGGTGCAGATATCTTTTCAAGAAAGTGATTGTATCTCCTTCAGATTAATGACCAAAGGTGGAATTACTGAGTCATATGATAGTCTATTTTTAGCACAGTGGTAGGGCGTTTGCCTTGCACGCAGCCAGCCCGGCCGAGCCGGGTTCGATTCCTCCGCCCCTCTCGGAGAGCCTGGCAAGCTACCAAGAGTATTCAATATGCCAAACACAGTAACAAGAAGTCTCACAATGGAGACGTTACTGGGCCTGCTCGAGCAAAATCGATGAACAACAGGAGGACAGTGACAGTGGAGAGTAAACTCTATATTGTTTTCCATTGACTGTGCACCAATTTTAATTCCATCACTAGTGCACAGGCAGGAAAGATATCCCTTTCTCTTCATCTACTTGTTGTTCCTTTTCATTTTTGTAATAATTATTCTAGCAGGTATGAGTTCATATCTCATATCTCATTGTAGTTCCCATTTTAATATCCCAGGTAATCAGAGAATTAATTAAGCATCTTGTCGTGTACCTGTTGGCCATCTACACAACTTCTTTGGGAAAGTGTTCACTTGATCCTCAGTCCATTTTGAGTAGAATAGTTTACAATTCAATTTTGTTAATGAATTGAATGATTCCTTATGATTTTAGATATTAACTCTATCGGTTATATGATTTGAAAATAATTTCTCACATTTGATAGGTTTCCTTTACATCTTGTTGATTGTTTCTCTCGCTGTCAGTGCAACATCATTCTCTACTGAAAAACATTATTCCTCCATTTTCTCTACTCTACATTTTTTTTCCAGAAAAAGAGACAACTTGTATTTGATCCAGCATTTTGACCAAACATTTTTATCTTCTCATTTGTTTTATGGAAGAGGTATATTTTCTTTCTTAAATGAAAAAATGGGATCAAATCCCCATGGATTTGACTGCCATTTCCTCAAGCTACTGGACATGTACCTTGTGTTAACAAGCAAGGAAAAGTGACTTAGACACAAGGCCAGTCACCCTCCTGTGAAGCCCCTAAGGGTATAAACTCTTTGAGGGCAGCCAGGGGAAGGTCCCAAGGGCTCTTTCCCTAGCCGCCCAAGTTTGGGGTGGGCCCCAGGCCACTTGCCCTGCGGGGACAGCCCTGAACATGAGGCAGACAGTGGACAAAACGAGGGCCAAGCTGGTTGATTGATCAAGTGCTGTTTATTCCATTCTCCCCATGCGCCTGCCCCAGTCTCTCTGAGCCTCCCATTCTATCTAGACACTCTGCTCCACATTCCCATCTCCTTCTGTCTCTCCTGCTCATCTCTCCATACTCCATCTCACAGCATGGGCGGGCTCTCTCTCTCTCTCTCTCTCTCTCTCTCTCTCTCTCTCTCTCTCTCTCTCTCTGCCTGCTCCTGTATTCTTCTACATTCTTCTCTCTCTGTCCCCCTTGCTAGCCTCTCCAAGGTCCATCAAGTCCATCATGCTGTCTTGTTCTCTCTCCAGCTCTCTTGTCTCTCCAACTCCCCAGCACTCTGGGCTGACACTGCACCCAGTCAGGTAGCAAAATCAACATAAGAAAGCCCTTCCTGAGAGCCCACAAGGTTCAAAGGGAATACCACCTAAGAGGTATTCCAAAGCCCTTCCTGACTGCCCAAGAGTAAAATACCTCCTAAGGTGTTTTTCTCCTTTCTTTCCTCAGTTCAATAACTCTATCAGCATCTCAATACTAGTTATTTTTGTAGGGATACAGTAAGAGATAACATACTCTCTTGGGAACATCCTGCCACAGAATCAGACTACAGTGCTCAAGCCAAATTAATCATTCCTAATCCTAACAGGGTCCAAATCTAGTTATTACTTTTTGGATCATGATTGCATTAGTCCATGACCAAGCTCTTAACTTATAGTTAAGCATTATGGCACTTTGACCATGCCCATCTCTATGCCAGGGTAGCACATAGCTTACCACTTGCCCTGGTTCCATCCAGTCCCTCGTTGGGACCCTCCTATTGGGGGTGCTAGGAAATAAGGGCAGCTGAGGCTTAGGTGACAGAACAGATGCCCAGGAGGAAAATATCACTGAGTCACATTACAAAAGCATATACTGTCTTCTTGTATCCATACAAAAAGGACATTGCTCTGAATAAACCATACAAAGGACTTAGGGAGAAAAGAAACACAATACTTGCAAGTCAACAGAGCACAAAGAAAGAAGTTAAAAATAAACACAGAGGAATGGGAGCACTGTGATGGGAACAACCCAATAAACCTAAATTACCTGAGGCTATGCAGGAAGGACAAAACAGTGTTATCCTACACCTAAGTACTACTTTTCTTTGGAGTTCATGAAAAGGTCTTTTCTCTTATCAAGGAACCCTTCACTAACAGAGTGTGCCAAGCAGCATCCATAAGAAATGAAGTACCCTGGGTAAAGTCTAATGTTTGAAAACAGAATGAATCATGGCTCCCTGTGTTGAGATCAGGATATTCAATTAAAAGGAAAACAGAAGTCTGAGAATGTGTCACCTATTCTCACTGCCATTGTGACAAGTGGCCATAAATATATGGACATCCACAGGCCAGTTTAGTTCAGCTGAGCATTTCCGTGTGTCCCTACCACTTGACCCCTTCATCAGTCAGCTGGCAAGCTCAGGTTATTTATGCCAAATTGCTAGAGACCTAAGAAAGTTACAGACTCCTGTTTTATTTTCAGTCTCATGCAGACATGAGACTGAAAATTAATCCAAAGATTTCCTGCTTAGTGTTTTACAGGACTATGGCTAAATTATAGGGTACTTTTGTGATGCTTGATCAAGGAATCACCCTAGAAGTGAAGATTTTCAGCCCCTCCATGCTGTCTTAGCCAGACCTATTCCACTTCAGCTGGGAGCAGCTTGCAATATTGGGCAGAGTTGATCCTGGTTTTTAATTCTCATCTACCCCTGGGCTGGAGCGATAGCACAGCGGTAGGGTGTTCATCTTACAAGCAGCCAACATGGCCAACCGAGTTCGATTCCTCCGCCCCTCTCGGAGAGCCCGGCAAGCTACCAAGAGTATCCGATATGCCAAACACAGTAACAACAAAGTCTCCAATGGAGACGTTACTGGGCCCGCTCGAGCAAATCGACGATCAACGGGAGGGCCTTTACCTTTTTACCCCTAGCTCTCCTATTATTTCCATAAAACTGAAAAAATAAAATGACTGAGGCTAAGAGTGTGAGCCTATGAAAGTGGATTTCAGAATTAATTTTGTACCGTATGCACCCATCTGCCCTATGTGACAAGAACTACTTCCAAAAAGGTAGATTTAGATTCAACTTAGATTCAAGTTGTTGGGATCGGGAGTTCCCTAGCCCTGGGAGGCGCGGAGAGACCATATAGACACAATTCCTGTAGGAGTAAAAACGGGGTTTATTTAGACCAGCATGCTGGGGCTCCGCAGCGTACCCCAAAATGGGCAGTGGCTGAGAGCCCCGAACTTCTTCAAAGGGGATCTTATATAGGCCTTCACTGGCCGTTACAGCAAAGCCCGCGCATTTAATAGCCAATAGATTTGTAAAAACATATACTTTCTTAACCAATCCATTTAAAAGTACCTCACTCCTTAGCCTATAGATTCAAAGATCAGCATTTACGTACATCGATTGTCAGCACAAGCAAGGTTATAGCTGGAATCATTAAGCCTTAGGTAATCTCCCTTGACCATCCTCCTTTTGAGTTACCCAAGTCTGCAGGGTGCTTTAGTGAGACAATACACTCCAGGAAAGGGCAATTTCCACCAACCACCAGCATCCTGAGTTATCCTTTACCCAAATCTGCAGGGTGCTTTACTGAGACAATACATTTCAGGAACAGTAACTACACCTAAATCCTGTCACACTTGGTTTAGAAAGAAGTTATGCCCTGTTCACTTTCCAAGTCCCCTCTCCCCCAGGTGCAAAGCATCCAAGCAGTTTTACAGAAAGCAATGTTGCAAGTTAGCTGAAGTACACAAAAATTTGATGCCCTATGGATTCTTTCAAAGTCACATATAAAACAACCTATGGCTGCCCCAGTGGATTTCCATGATTCCCCGGGAACACTACCAGGAGTGATCTGAAATAATGCAGGAAAAAGACCCCAGGATACCAGGATGCCAATAATCTTTTTTCTTTTTTCCCCGGGTATTGTTGGGTATTGTTAATTTGTTGAACAGTATATTTAATTTTCATATTTTATAATCATTATTCCTTAACAAAATAGTGAGAGCCAAACAAATAAAAAGACCATGGAGAATGGGAGAGTTGGGTAGACAGAGTAGGGAGTCACATGTAAGGCAAGTGCCTTACCTAATTCCATATATCACAACAGTTTTAAACCAATAATTAGAAGTTGGAACTGGTGAAGGCAGCTTGTGGATGATAACAACAATGAGAACAAGAATATCATTTAGCAGTGCTCAGACTAGAGACTGCCTAGCATAGGAACATCATATCAATAATAATTTACTTCAAGTATGTTGTCCTTGTCTCACTAAGAATGGAAAACCATAGAAAGTTACCTCTATTTTATTTTTTTTTGTTTTTGTTTTTTTTTTTTTAATTTTTTTATTTTTTTATTTATTTATTGAATCACTGTGGGAAAGGTTACAAAGCTTTCAGGTTTATGTCTCAGTCATGCAAATATCAAACACATTTCCCTTTACCAATACTTATTTTTACCATGAAGAACCCCAATAAAACCCCACCCCCCACCCCTCCCCGTCCCTGTGAGGCAGATGCATTCTAGTTAACACTCTATCTGCTTTGCTTAGATTCATTGTTTCAATAAAAGATTCACCACTATTATTTAGAGTTTACCCCCCCCCCCCCAAATCAGACATGCTGAAAAAGCATTGTGAAGTGATTTGCTTTCTACGGCTGGGTTCAAGAATTAAATGTTGGTTTTGGATTTCTGCTCTTTTACCTATTGACCCTGGAAGTATTTCTACTGAAAGTCAGATAGTTAAGAAATTGGTTTCTGTGTTCTGGAGTCCTGGCCGTGCTGGAGAGCCGCTCGCGGGGGGCAACTGGTGACCTCGGTAGGGCGTGAAGGACGGACCAGAACGCCCCCCTTCCCATGAGGTTTTAGTCGCCCCCACACCCCCGGCTCATACCTGCTGTCCACAAGGCTCCCATGTGGCCGCCATCTTTCTTTCCAGAGGGAGGAGGGCGGAAGGGAGCAACACCCTTTCCCCTCTGGGCAGAAATGATTGCCTGGATTAACGCATAGTCCTTTCACTTTTCTGCTCCAAGCTGCTGGGTTCTGCATTAGGTCATTGTGCTTCTGGGGCTGTGGCCGTGCTGGAGAGCCGCTCGTGGGGGCAACTGGTGGCCTCGGTAGGGCATGAAGGGCGGACCGAAACGCCCCCCTTCCCATGAGGTTTTAGTCGCCCCCACACTCCCGGCTCATACCTGCTGTACACAAGGCTCCCATGTGGCCGCCATCTTTCTTTCCAGAGAGGAGAGGGCGAATGGGGCAACACCCTTTCCCCTCCGGCAGACTTGATGGCCTGGATCAATGCATAGTCCGTTCACTTTTCTGCTCCAAGCTGCTGGGTTCTGCATTAAGCCCTTGTGCTTCTGGGGCTGTGGCCGTGCTGGAGAGCCACTCGTGGGGGGCAACTGGTGACCTCGGTAGGGCGTGAAGGACGGACCGGAACGCCCCCCTTCCCATGAGGTTTTAGTCGCCCCCACATTCCCGGCTCATACCTGCTGTCCACAAGGCTCCCATGTGGCTGCCATCTTTCTTTCCAGAGAGGAGAGGGCAAATGGGGCAACACCCTTTCCCCTCCGGCAGACTTGATGGGCTGGATCAACGCATAGTCCGTTCACTTTTCTGCTCCAAGCTGCTGGGTTCTGCATTAAGTCCTTGTGCTTCTGGGGCCGTAGCCGTGCTGGAGAGCCGCTCGTGAGGGGCGACTGGTGACCTCGGTAGGGCGTGAAGGACGGACTGGAACGCCCCCCTTCCCATGAGGTTTTAGTCGCCCCCACACCCCCGGCTCATACCTGCTGTCCACAAGGCTCCCATGTGGCCGCCATCTTTCTTTCCAGAGGGAGGAGGGCGGAAGGGAGCAACACCCTTTCCCCTCTGGGCAGAAATGATTGCCTGGATTAATGCATAGTCCTTTCACTTTTCTGCTCCAAGCTGCTGGGTTCTGCATTAAGCCCTTGTGCTTCTGGGGCTGTGGCCGTGCTGGAGAGCCGCTCGTGGGGGGCAACTGGTGACCTCGGTAGGGCGTGAAGGACGGACCGGAACGCCCCCCTTCCCATGAGGTTTTAGTCGCCCCCACACCCCCGGCTCATACCTGCTGTCCACAAGGCTCCCATGCGGCCGCCATCCTTCTTTCCAGAGAAGAGAGGGCGAATGGGGCAACACCCTTTCCCCTCCGGCAGACTTGATGGCCTGGATTAACGCATAGTCCGTTCACTTTTCTGCTCCAAGCTGCTGGGTTCTGCATTAAGTCCTTGTGCTTCTGGGGCCGTGGCTGTGCTGGGGAGCCGCTCGTGGGGGGCAACTGGTGACCTCGGTAGGGCGTGAAGGACGGACCAGAATGCCCCTCTTCCCATGAGGTTTTAGTCGCCCCCACACCCCCGGCTCATACCTGCTGTCCACAAGGCTCCCATGTGGCCGCCATCTTTCTTTCCAGAGGGAGGAGGGCGGAAGGGAGCAACACCCTTTCCCCTCTGGGCAGAAATGATTGCCTGGATTAACGCATAATCCTTTCACTTTTCTGCTCCAAGCTGCTGGGTTCTGCATTAAGTCCTTGTGCTTCTGGGACTGTGGCCGTGCTGGGGAGCCGCTCGTGGGGGGCAACTGTTGACCTCGGTAGGGCGTGAAGGACGGACCGGAATGCCCCCCTTCTCGTGAAGATTTAGTCGCCCCCCACACCCCGGCTCATACCTGCTGTCCACAAGGCTCCCATGCGGCCACCATCCTTCTTTCCAGAGAAGAGAGGGCGAATGGGGCAACACCCTTTCCCCTCTGGGCAGAAATGATGGCCTGGGTTAACTCATCGTCCGTTCACTTTTCTGCTCTAAGCTGCTGGTTTCTGCATTAAGTCCTTGTGTTTCTGGGGCTGTGGCCATGCTCCAAACTTAACTCTGATTTTCAGGGAGAAAGATTGGGTGATTTACTTCTCATTGATCACTTTGTACATAGAGGGATGTCGCGCGGCCGCATAAGCGGCCGCGCGGTTTTGAGAAAAAGTCCTCGTTCCCGCATACTCGAGCTGTGTTTGTAGAGGCTTCTGGTCACCAGGGTTCCATCTGGGGGAGGCGGGATGCGGCGCCTACTCCATCTGGAACTTGCCGGTGCTCTCGGTTCTTTTTGGAACCTGTTTTTTCTTTTTTCTTTTCCTCCGGGATCCCGCACCCTCCATGTGTTCCTTATTCTGAAGGCTTCCAAGTTACCTCTATTTTAAACATAAGGGAGTGGTGGACTCCTTCAACAAAGTAACCATCAATTTGAACGTTTCAACCTTTCCACTGATACACTTCTCTGTAGAAGGCATTTTGAAATTGCTCTTTGACCAATATAACCTGCTCTCTCTTTGGTGAATAATACATTTCATCCTGATATATGTTCTATCTATAACATTTGGTTATCTACCCTATAGAAATAATGGTAAATACTCTATAGTAAACTGGTTAAGAATCTAGAGGAGGGACCAGCAATATAGTACAACTGGTAAGGCACTTGTCTTATATGCAGCTGACCTGGATTCAATCCCCAGCATCCCATGTGGCTCCCCAAATATCACTAGGAGTGATCTCTGAACACAGAGCCAGGAGTCATTGGGTGTGCACCATTGGGTGTGACCCAAGGCCCTCCCCTCAAAAATCCAGTGAAGTATTCTTGTCAATATGATATATATATATATACACACATATATATATATATATATTCCATATAGAGCATTTGATAAATTTCTGTGAAGTTGCAATATTTTGATTCTACTTTTACTGTCAGGACATAAAATCATATAGACAGACTGACTGCACTGATAGAAGAAAGGGTCAGATCAAATGTAAAGTTTGAGTTTTCCCAGTTTAACTGAAGTTCAAACTTTTGGAACTCTGGCCTCAAGGCACACACAATGACTCATAAGAGGAAGCTCTTTAATGGGGTACTGTCCTTGGCTGCTCCGATTCTCTCTCTTTGTACTGGCACAGCTCTTGTTGACTTCAAAAGGAGAGGTTCTGGCTAGGTTTATTTTTTAAAAAAAAAGTGTTTCTGGAGGGATTAATGTGAGATGAGCAAATGGACTATTCTGGAGCATTTCCTATCTGTAGGAGCTTGTGTTCACAGGATGCCTGGCTCACTCTGAAGAGAGCCAGTGCCACACATAGGGAAACTGTCTGAGGCAACAGTGTTCAGAGGATTCCTCCCCCTTTTTAAATAAAATATTATTCCACTTGAAAAGAGGAACAACACAAGACTTTGGTGAGGGTTAGTGAGACTGAACATATGTGATGACACTTGTACTCCCCAAATGTAAAGGGATTTAAACCAATGATAACTCCATCAAATTTGAATTAAAAATAAGAGCTAAAATTGTCTACGTGTTAAAAGTCAAAACATCGAAGTATGATTTAAATATAAATTTAGTATATAAATATTTGTGAAAGTTCTGGAATTTTCACACTGAGTTCATGGGACTGCAGAAGAATTTTTCCCTACCCTAAAATCCCTGAGCATTCTGACAGGCTGTCAGATATTGTGCCAAAGAGCATTTCAGAGCTTGAGAGGGTCTGCACAAGTTTCCCTGGTTCCCAGAGGATTAGAGGATCCAACATTCCCAGGTTTTATGCTCTGATGTTGGGTCAGGTTCTTTCTGAATATTGGTTCCCATCTTCACAGGAATTTGAAAGGATAGCATAGTTATTCCCATTTCGTGTGCACAAAACCAGAGGGAAAGAAGCTTAGCCACTTTCCCAGTGCCATGTCCTTAGCAAGTAGGAGAGCTCTGAACAACCTCAGGCTGCCCCCATTCTCTTTCCATGATCTCACACTTCACTCAATGAGACTTTGCAGAGTTATTTTTGAGGGTGCAAGTAAACCACACACAATTAGAACAAGAATGATTGGATAAGGAAAGAATGGTGGTTGGAACATATGTACAGTGATTACCAAATGAGAAATCTGAAAAAGAAAAAAAAACTATCAAGGGGGGCTGACTGATATCACCAGATACTAGATCCCTGCCAGTGGCTTAGCCCAGCTGCACACAGAACCACCAGGGGCCCAGGGGCTCCAGTCCCAAGTTTCAGTTTCATTGGGTTTAGGATGAAGTCCCAGCAGCAGTGTATTTTTGAAATGTTTCCCAGGTGATTCTCTGCAGCCAGAGCTGAGAGCCACAGATTGAGATTAAATGCCTTTGTAGAGTAAGCAATTAAATCGAAATCATGAATGCAATTTTTAAAAGAAAGCATAAAATGAAAGCATATATGTGAAAGGGCTTGACAAACTGCAAACTGTTCTACATATGGCGCTTTAATGAAGAGATAAATGGAGAAGAACATAATTTATGAAGGTAATTAGACACCCAGTCCATGGAGGGGGGGCGGGGATAGATAGGGCACGCTGAAGGCTACTTAAGAGAGCCTGTTTTATGCGATGATTTGAAGTCAGCCTTTTCTGGTGACTGGCCCATTAACAGTCTCTGTGGCCCACAAACTCCAGGAAATTTGTTGTGAGGAGAGGCCAATGGTATAACAGATAGGAGTTGCAGCAGTGGGACTGGGTGGAGAGAGGGCCCTGGCTCAGAGTCAGCAGAGCCAGCACTAGTCCCTGAACTGCCTTGCCAGGAGAGCAGCATGGTAGAAGAAAGATGTTCCTGACCTATTTTGGTGTGAGAATCTAGAGACTAGAACTGAAAATCATGAAGAGGACGACACCTTAGAATTTTATTTTTACTTCAAATAAAATATATACTTATTTTTGAAGGGGAGTTGTTTTTCTAAAATTTTGAGTCACACTCAACAGTGTTCAGGGGCTCTTCTTTTTTTTTTTTTAAATGTTATTGAATCACTATGAGATAGTTACAGCTTTCATGTTTGGATTACAAGCACACAATGATCAAACACCTATCCCTCCACCAGTGCACATTCCCCACCACCAATATCCCTGGTATACCCCCCTTTCCCCACCCTCCCCCTGACTCCATGGAAGACATGATTCCCCATAATCTCTCTCTACTTTTGGGCATTATGGTTTGCAATACAGACCCTGAGAGGTTATCATGTTTGGTCCTTTATCTTCTTTCTGCACATATCTCCCATCCCGACCGATTCCTCCAGCCATCTTTTTCTTAGTGATCCCTTCTCTATTCCAGCTGCCTTCTCCCCTTTGCTCATGAGGCAGGCTTCCAGCTATGGAGCAATCTATCTATCCTGTGTATCTACTATCCTTAGATGTCAGCCTCATGCTATGTTGGTTTATACTCCACAAATGAGTGCAGTCCTTCTATGTCTGTTCCTCTCTTTCTGACTCATTTCACTTAGCATGATACTCTACATGTCTATGCATTTATAAGCAAAGTTCATGACTTCATCTCTCCTGACAGCTGCATAGTATTCCATTGTGTAAATGTACCAAAGTTTCTTTAACCAGTCATTTATTCTAGGACACTTGGGTTGTTTCCAGCTTTTGGCTATTGTGAACAGTGCTGCAATGAACATATAGGTACAGATGTCATTTCTGTTGTGCTTTTTTGCATCCTCGGGATATATTCCCAGAAGTGGTACTGCAACGTCATATGGAAGCTCAATTTCTAGTTTTTGAAGAACTGTCCATATTGTTTTCCAGAAGGGCTGAACTAATGGGCATTCCCACCAACAGTGAAAGAGTGTCCCTTTTTCCGGGGGCTATTCTTGGCTCTGCTTAGGAATGGCTCTTGGTGGTGTTCACATGATCATATGTGGGGCCGGGGTTTTGAACTGGGATTGGCCACATGCAAGACAAGGACTTTAACCTCTGTACTATGTCTCTGACCCCTAAATAAGCTAAGTTTTAAAAGAATCCTCCCCAGAAGTGCATTTCACACTTGAGGAGTGACCATATTCAGAGCTCAAGATACTGCTACTTAAAAATCTATACTGGAACAAATCAGAGAAGAGAAATATATACATAAGTGTCATATGTACACATGATGATAGATCATGTAGTAGTATATATTGTAATTATAAATGTAATCAGTATTATTGTTATATATTGTGGCATTAAGTTTATATGTACACATGCATTGAGATGCATGTATGCTGTTACATGTAAACTTTTGTTACTAGAACACAAATGCATGACTTCGTTCTCCAAAGTAAACACCCTTATCACCACTCCCTATGGAAGGCTCTAGACTTTTCTAACTGTCCCAAGAGCCCTCCATTCACCTCCTCCCTTGACCTATCCTTTTGTCCCTGTCCAAAGGGAACAGCTCTCCTGACTTTTATGGTTATCATCTTTTTACTTTTCGTTGTCATCCAGATGTACATTCCTAAAGTTAGCATTAGTTGACTTTAACTTTTTAAATATCATTTAGATATCACTTCATCTAGACTTCTGCCATTCACTTCTTTTATTATTTACTCCATTGCAATTTATTTGTTAAAGAAAATAGATCATCTTTGGGGGGAATAAAGAGTTCGGACCACATCCAGCAGTGCTGAGGGGATGCCCCTGGCTCTGTGCTCAGGGTCACTCTTGGAGGTCCTTAGAGATCCATATACAATGTTAGCAGTTGAAGTGATTGCACGGAAAGCAAAGCTTTACGCCCCTGTACTCCCTGTAGTGTCTCTTTGGTTCCAGAAAACTTTCTTGTGTACCCCTTGGAACCCTCCTTAAGCCTCCCAAAATGCCCTTTCTTCCACTGAAAAAAGTGGTCATCATAACACTAGTCTGAGTCCTTTGTATGTTGCGGCGGAGTTATCCTAGTTCTGTACTTAGGGATGGTGATTTCGGGTCTGTTATGCAGTCCTGGGGAGTGAATCAAGGCTGGCTGCATGCAGGGCAAGCATTTGATTCCCAGATCTGTTTCTCTATGTTTTTATTGCCAATGTACACAAAGCAGCCAGTCCAATCTGATACACAGTGGGGATTTTATAGAATTTCCTTCCCTTTTCTGACCTACCAAGCAAACTCTGAGGCTACAAAATGAGTTCACAAAGCAGTGAATTCAAAATAAAATCTAAGGGTAAGTTAATTAGAATCAGGGATGAAAAGATAGTTCAGGAATAAGGTGCTTGCTTTGCTTGTGACCCATCCTGGTTAAATCCTCAGAACCACATATGGTACCAAGAACACCACCAGGAGTGATCCCTGAACACAGAACCATAAGCTTTGAGTATAGCCTGGTGTGGCCCCACAACAAAATGGAATTAAACAATAAAAACATAGTCACCTTACGAAAAGCTGCTATTTAAAGATGTAAGCCCAGTAGTGCATATAGTCCTGTTAACCCTTTCCCTGTCCTCAATTTTGTTTTCATCCAGAGTTTTTGTTGTCATCATGCATTTTTTAAATTCTCTTAAATTTTGAAGAAAAGTAAACTGGTAGTTCCTTCAAGTCTCTTACTATAATACAAACCAGCTTCTCCAACTTTTGAAAAGGCTGGACTTAGTGTCAGCTCCCGTGCCTCCCAGTCAGAAGAGAGACACCCTGACTTTTATCTAGTTGGAAGGACTCCAGTTTCTCAGGAGGACAGTTTTCTCTGGCTTCTTTTCAGACCTTCTGTGATAGCAGTCACTCTTGCCACCCCTCTCTAGTACATGTACCCCCCGCCTTTTGCAAATGCTTCTTCCTTACCATCAAGATCCTTTCAAAATTCCCATTGCGCTGCTGTACGTTTTTCCAAGTTGTTCCTTTCAATTGTGAGAGCAAATCATCATCAGAAAGAAACATGCTTTGAAGTTGCCATTTATTTCTAAAAGGGGGTGGAAATTCTCTGGGAAAGCTGATGCTGAAACCAGATGTAGCAAGACAGACCTCACCCCATGATTTACTCAACTAGACAAACTCTGTGTTACCAACTGAGGAGGATTTCAGGGTATTCTTCCCAGTTGTGTAAAACTTTACTCATACTTAGATGTTATTTCATGAGGAGCAGGAAGTCATCTGCTAAGGCCTCGGGTTACTTTGAAGTTTTCTGTTTCTCTACAAAGACTTTCAATATAGAGACTTTAAAAAAAAATACTTTTGCTTATGGTACTGCAAGAATAAAAAAAAAAGGTAAAAAGTGCTTGGGGAAGCTGAGGCTCAGATGCGTGTCTTGGACTTATTAAGCAACTGTACTCAAGAACAACTGTCTATCTTTCCTCTCATACTATGGTCTTTCTTCTAGAAGACCTAGAACTAGAAGTCTAGGTCTCCCTGGGCTGAGTTTTACCTTCACACAGATCTGGCTCCTCTGCCAAGCAGGATCCTTACCTCTCCACTTGAACTGTCAGGTGATGTAAGTACTTGTGTCTTCTGATTTTTCCTTTTAACCAAATCATAAAGATGTCCATTCATTCAATTCTATCACTTATTCACTGCCTAGTATGTGTCAAGCATGGTGGCTCTGGTGGTAGGGAATTAAACATACTGAGGGTGCTTATAGTCAAGTAGAAGAGTGATATTTGTATGCATAGATATATGTGCATCTGAATTTTACTATAAGTGTCAATTTTAATTAGTTCTTTTGAAAAGAAATTGGTGAAGAAAATAAAGGGTGTTTGGAGAATCCTCCCAGGATGGGAGAGGGAGAAGCATGCTGAAAGTAAACTATAGACCAAACATGATTGCCACTAATTCCTCTTTTGCAAACCACACCACCCAAAAGGAGAGAGAGAACAAAATGGAATGCCCTGCCACAGAGGCAGGGTGGGATGGGGGGGGGGGGGGGGATAGAGGGTGGTATGGATACTGGGACCCATGGTGGTGGAAAATGGGCATGGTGGAGGGATGGGTACTTAATCATTGTATAATTGAAACCCAAGCACAAAAATTTGTAAGTCTACAACTGTACCTCTTGGTTTGTCACTAATAAAAATTAAAAAAACGAAATTGGTGAAGTACTTGCCTTAGGTTAAATGAACTATTGTGCATCAATGCTTCATCTTATAGTAGAGTAAGGAAATCTCAAGCTGGAGATGTGACTCAGTAGTAATGTTGCATGCGTGAGATCTGGGTTCAGTCCCTGACACTGCACATACAAAATAAAAGAAGGAGAAGAGAAAAAGAAAATTTGGGCCAGAGCAATAGAACAGCAGGTGAGGTGCTTGCCTTGCACATAGCCAACCCAGGTTGTTCCCCTGCATCCCATATGGTCTCCCACAACCACTGGAGATAATTCCTGAGTACGGAGCCAAGAGTAAGCCCCAGGTCTGCTAGGTGTGGCTCAAAGAGAGGAAGGAAGGAAGGAAGGAAGAAAGGAAGGAAGGAAGGAAGGAAGGAAGGAAGGAAGGAAGGAAGGAAGGAAGGAGAAAAATCTTAAACTATCTTCTCATTTTCTGACTGCTATTATATGAAAGGAGAAGTATAAAAGGAGTCATTTGGAGAACATTTAAGAACTATAGGTGGTTCTAGGATCTGAGCCATTATATCCTTACAATTTGAAGTACTCTAATTTCTGTTTGCAGTCTAATATGAATCTAAAATCAACCATTTGCTTTAAACTCAGTACATTTCTTGGTGCCAGGATAAGAATCTACTAGGGTAGTCTGTCGCTTCATTGTTATTTCACACTAGTTAAAATGAATTCTAAGAAGCTCTTCCCCATCTTTATGCCCAAACTCAATTTTATCAGAATCTTCAAGTAATATATATTCACTATTTCCGTTTTCAAAAAATGCTACCTCCTAGACCATTGTGTTGTATCATGAACCAAAAATTCAAGAAGTCTTCCAGAAGTCTCTTAGGTGCAGTGAAGAAGTGTTCCCTTGAGTTCTTTAGAATGTAGGCATGTTCTATGCTAGCTCCATATAGACTTTTTAAAATTTTTATTATTAATATTTTAATCACTGTGAAGTACAGTTACAAAGCGTTCCTGCACTCAATCCTCTACCAATGCACATCTTCCACCACCAAGGTCCCCAGTATCCTCCCACATCCCCCCACCCCCCTGCCTCTGTGGCAGACATTCTCCCCCATACTCTCTTTTGCATTGCTTGTTATGAATAGATAAGATGTTGTATGGCCTCAAGAGCAGCTACGTGCTTCTGGAATTCTAAAATTTTAGATAATAAAGGTCTGAAGAAATCTCTGCAGCGAGCTGCTTGGTTTGGAGATTCTTTTGTGTGTCTCTGGATCATGGCCCTTGTTTCCATCTTTTCCAGAGAAATAAACTATTGGCATATGCCCTTTAGGGCGCACCCACTTACCCGCAGTGCATCACTCCAGCCCTAACTACAGCTTTTGATCTCTTTCAAGATTTATGGATCTCTGAAATAAGGCCAATAAATGAGCTTGTATAGCTGAAACAGAGGTGGTTTGTGGGTGTAGCTCCCACATACCTAATTTTTGGCTGTTTTATTTCTTGGTAAACTTGGGCCCCGGTTGTTGGGGTCTGACTAAAGGCACAACAGTAATTTGGGGGTATCAGGAAGTCTAAAGACACCATCAGGCTGCTGATGCACCTACTCCTCCAGTACAAGTTGACCTGCTGGCAGTACCATACCCCCATATAGGTTTTTAGCTTCATACAAAGAAAGCCAAATATGATCCTTAAAATGGAATAAAATATATCAACTGGGGTCAAAAATAGGAGTAAATCTTTATAGCATAGTTCATTTTTAAATTATATTACCACATTAAACTATATTACCACTTTTGATTAAAAATGTGTTTGTTAATTGTTAATTTATTTTTTCTATAAACAATTATTGAATATCTATTTGGGATAATCTTATAGAGTGTATCTGTGTCATTGTGCATAACAGGAAATTCACTACTTTTCATATTTTATACCCTTGTATGCAGCCATTTATTACATACTTAAGTTATACTGCCTCAAACTCCTTCAGAGTAACTCAAGGTCAGCCAGTTTGACAGCTGTATTTTCCTAACTGCAAGGTTCAGTGATCACACTGACTAATAGTTTTCTTTTGCATAGAAAACAGCACATATTAAGCATATGAGAATCCATTTTGTTGAGTTGTAATTTGTAACTATTTTAGCAGTTATCAGAAATCTCGACTAGTATTTTGATTCTTTTGGAAGAACTACTGTATACAAGAAAGAAAAAAAACAGATCTTGAGGTTATGAGATTCATATTCAAAAGCATACTCAACCACTTATTTCTTATGTAATATTAGACAAGTTGTCTCTTAAGCCAAGATAGTGATTCTTGATCTTGATTTTCTACGAGGGTCTCTGATGCAGTTTAGGTGAGAATAATAAATAATGCTTGTGAAAGTATAAAGCAATAAATAAAGTAACATTTTCTTTTTGAGTTTGTCTTAAAGCAATACATATACACAAATGGCAGTGCAGACACTTGACTTTTTTCTAATTTATCCCTTTTGAGTTGAAATTTATGTTCCACATTTCAAAGAAAAAACTTTTGAGCAATCTTACGGAACCAGACAAGATATAATAGATCAAATCAAATAAGGACATGTGAATAGCAACCAGATAACATTGGCAGGAAAAAGTAGCAGGAATTATTACTATTATGCTCAACTTTTCGAATATTTTTGACTTTTTGGATCACACCTGATGATGCTCAGGTGTGTTACTCCTGGCTCTGTACTCAGGATAACTCCTGGTAGTACTCAGGGTATATATGAGATGCTGGGGATTGAAACCAGGTCGGCTTATTTCAAAGCAAATGCCCTACCCACTGTACAGTGACTCTGACCCAAAGCTCAGAATTTCTTAAACTTCTTTTGTTTTCCCCAAGATTTTTTTATTAGTGAAACACCATGAGGTACAGTTATAGACTTAACAAATTTTTGTGCTTGGGTTTCAGTTATACAATGATCAAGTACCCATCCCTCCACCAGCACCCATCCTCTATCACCACGGGTCCCAGCATCCCTCCCACCCCCCATCCCCCCATCCCACCCTGCCTCTGTGGCAGAGCATTCCCTTTTGTTCTCTCTCTCTCCTTTTGGGTCCTGTGGTTTGCAAGAGAGGTATTGAGTGGCAATCATGTTTGGTCTATAGTCTATTTTCAGCATGCTTCTCCCATCTGGGAGGATCCTCCCAACACCCTTTATTTGGTTCTCTCTTCTCTATCTGAGCTTCCTTTTCCCCTAGCACATGTGGCTGGCCTCCAAGTCATGGATCAAAATTACTGGTACTAATCTCGGCCACTCCTGGGTGTTAATCTCCCATTTTGTTGCTTTATGTTCCCCAGATGAATGCAATCTTTCTGTGTCTATCCCGCTCTTTCTGACTCATTCTCCAAAATTTTTAATTGAATCACTGTCTCTGTCTCTCCCTCTCTCTCTTTCCTTTTGGACATTGTGGTTTGCAATACAGATACTGAAAGGCTGTCATGTACAATGCTTTACCTACTTTTAACACTCAGTTCTTGTCCAGAGTGATCATTTCCAACATATTATTGTCATACTGGTCCCTTCTTTAACCTACCTAGTATCTGTGCTTGTGGTAGATTCCTATCATACACACTTATAGATTCCAACCATTGACCAGTCCTCCAACCCCTGGCCTTGGATATTAGTGTTCTACTATATGTTTTTATATACCACAAATGAATGCAGTCATTCTATATCTGTACCTCTTCTTCTGACTTATTTCTTAAATTTCTTAGCAGTTGGGAGTGAAGGGAAAAGTTTCCCATATGCTTTTTCCAGTTTGATTAGTAAAAAGTGGTTTGTTTGTTTGTTTGTTTTTGCATGTTTTGTTGTTGTTTTTTGCACTGGATTTAAAATAGTCTTCATAGACCATTACCCTTATTTTTAGGAAACTGGAAACTTTGCTAGTGATGGGGGTTTTTAAGAATTATTGTGGATGCACTTAAAAGCTGATTTATGACTTGGTCAGATAAAACTATTCTGAATATTAAGAGTTACCTTTAGAGCACTGTGTCCACATTTTAAATAGATAAAGAATGTTCTTAGAATAATTTTATGTGTTTTAATGACATCTTGATTTTATGTGAAGAAAATATGTTCCTGCTATTTCTTTATATTTGTAAACTTCAGAAATGACACTAGCTGAAAGTTGTAGTAATTTCTCTTTAATTCTCTCCCTATTTTTTTCTAAATGATATCTAGATGTCAATAGTGATATTAGGGGATAAATATATTAGAAAATGACTCAATTCAAATGACAGGCTTAAGCTGAATTGAGAAAGTTCACCCTAAGAGTGCACGACGTCTTATAGTGTGCAATCCTTTTTGGCCAAGAATGGTTTTACAGCCACATGAAAAGTTTACTGCTAAAATGACATATATTGGACAGGCATAGAAAGGTCACTTTATTTCTTTAGTTTCTCTGTTTATGAGCAACTAAGGAAAACAGTTGCTCTGGTAGATACAGTATCTGCCATAAAATCTCAATGTGTACACAGGAGTTAATACATTTCCAATATTTTTAAATTATTTTAAATTCTAAATTTTACTGCAAACTTCCAACATCCAAGATTTTTACAACTAAATTTCACAATAAAATTTGATCTAATAATTAATCATAACCTGGCCAGAACCAAAGTGCAGTTACTTATAGTCTCTTGATTATAAAGTGAAATTTTAAAACAAAAGCAGATACAATGATGTGTTTTGGAGCACTCTTCTAAGTCCTATTGTTGAGGGGTCACACATATCATATGGCAAATGTATTCAATTAACTTTCTAAACTCTAAGAAATTCTGAATTTCTAGGCACATCTGGCTCAACAGTTTCTAATAAAAGAGATTGATGACCTATTTAGTACTAGGGTTGCAAATTTTATTAATTAGGTTGACTTGTCAGAACATGTATTGAAAATGGAAACCACTTCTACTTGCACCCCTGAATCACAGTTAGCTTTCTGGGCCCCGCCCTATTTATCCCAAGTTATTTTGACGTATGGGAGTTTGGCACTTTGGTAGCAAGCTAGTTTCCTCGGTTACAAATTTCTTCCTTATGCTGAATTGGAATCTGCCTCCCTATATATTTCACTTGTCTCTCTTCTGTGGAGCCCAGAAAACATTAATCGGTCACCTATTCCAAGTGACTTTCCTCTGAGTTTTGTTTTGTTTTTGTTTTTGTTTTTTTGGATGTAATGTTATTTTACATTACCATCTATGTTTTAGGGGTGTAATTTCATGTCTCTTGAAATATGTTACCACACCACAGCCACCTCCAAAATGTCAATAACTATCCACTACCATCATTTCACCCCCCCTCTAAATTTTCAGGCCAGTAACCTCAATTCTGGAGTGATAGCACAGTGGGTAGGGCATTTGCCTTGCACGCAGCCAACATGGCCGACCCAATTCGATTCCTCTGCCCCTCTCGGAGAACCGGGCAAGCTACCAAGAGTATCTCCCCCGCATGGCAAAGTCTTGCAAGCTCCCCGTGACATATTTGATATGCCAAACACAGTAACAACAAGTCTCACAATGGAGACATTACTGGGCCCGCTCGAGCAAACCTCAATTCTATTGTCAGAGTCCACAGGCTTGTTTTCAAGGGACATTGTACCCTTACTTTGCTCTTCTTCATCTACATGAGAGTGAGATCATCTGGTGTTTTTCTCACTCCTGATCTATTTCACTTAGCATGATTGCCTCCATACATATTGTTAGAACATTTCTGTACATGTTGTTGAAAAACCAATTTTTTGTTTCTTATGGTAGAGTGGCATCTTATTGTGTATATATGTCACATTTTCTTTATCACTCAAGTGTTTCTGGGAATTTCATTTTATCCTGTGTGTCTTTGCTATAAAAAATAGTACTACAATAAACTTAAGTGCAGACATTCCTCTTTGGTTGATGTTTTCATGTTCTTTGTGCAAATATCTAGTAGAGTAATTATGAGATTATATGGAAGCTTGATGTTTAATATTTTGATTAATCTATATCTCTTTTCTATAGAAGCTCTTTCTCTTTTCTATAGAAGCTCTTTCCTGTAGAAGTTTAATCTGTTTGTATTCTGACCAATGATATATGTGGTAGTCTGACCACACCAACACTTGTTGTTTATGGTCATTTTGATCAAAGGCCCTTCTCAAGGGTGTGAGATAGTATTTTGTTGTCCTTTTTATTCAATTTCCCTGATAATAACGAGAATGAGAAGGATATTTTTTCATGTGCATACTGGATATTTTTAAATCTTTCTTTTTTAATTTAGAAATCATGGTTTACACGGTTGTTTGCAATAGAATTTCAGGCATACAGTGTTGCCACTTTCAGTCCCACCATTCCATGTCTCCAACCACCAATGATCACAGGTTCCCTCCGATCTCACAGTCTGACTCCTTGACAGATACATTTTTAAGTTCAATTATTGTAGTTTGTGATCTTTGATCTGAGTTATGTTGAGTCTAATGATTTAGTGAAAAGTCTACTTAGCTTTTCTGGCCAGTTTTGATGGAGCTGTTTGGTTTTGTTGTTGAGTTTGGAGAGTTCTTTCTATATCTAGGATATTAGGTCTTTGGCAGATATATGGTGATTCTATTGTTATTCCATTCAGCAGAATGTATTTTTTTGTTTTAATTATACCTAATTTTGTTGTTCAGAAATCTTTTAGTTTGGTATAATACCACGTATTTATCTCTGCTTTTATTCCCTGCCCATGGAGTTAAATCTCAAACACAGCATTGTCTGTATCAGAGTGTGTTACATTTTCTTCTTTGTATTTTATGATTTGGGGAATATCTTAGTCTTTCATCCATTTTGAGTTAATTTCTGTGCAAGGCATGTGATAGTGAGCCAATTTATTCCATTTCCCTATATCATTTGTTGGGTACAATTTCTTTATCCACTTTATTATCTTATATCCTCTGTTATAAAATAAAAATCTATACATATGAGGGCTTGTTTCTGGGATCTTGATTCTAATCCATTAGTCTGAGTGTCTTATTTTTATAACATGCTATTTTGATTACTGTAACTCTATGCTATAATTTAGATCTGGAAATTTAGATCTTTCCAATCTCCTTTTTACTCAGGATTAGTTTGGCTATCTAAATAGTTATCTACCTTTCTAAGACTGAATTTTGAAGTGATAGATTTTCTAGACATACTTTGAATTCTGAATCATTCATTCAGTAACATGTTATATGGATAATCCCTGAGACCCTTGTCTTTTTTGTGGGGGTCACACCCAGGGGTCACTCTTGGCTTTGCACTCAGGAATTACACCTGGCAGTGCTCAGGGGACCATATGGGATACTGGGATTCGAACCTGAGTTGCCATGTGCAAGGTAAATGCCCTACCCTCTGTGCTATCGCTCCAGCCCCCGAGACCCTTGTCTTTTGTCTATGTTATGGTGACTTTAAGGTCAACTTCATGGTGTTGTTATAAGAATTAATGTAAGTACAGGAAAATTGTGTAGCACCCTGTATTATACAATCTACGTAATAAAAGCAGTGATATTTATTAGAAGTTTAATAAATAATTTTCTTCACCATCATGTTTTATGATTTTCTAGTTTATATTGGTATCAAAATTTTTCATAAGCCTAAGATAGTGATGAGTTTATTTTTAAGTCTAATCTATTTAAAAACAATCTGTCACTATGAAGATGCAATTTGTATAATAAACTGTCTGCCAGTATTAAGGGAAAGTCATTATTGCTCCACCCCACTTTCCCATCTCTTTTGAAGCAAATGCAACTTTCTACACTAGAAATTAAAACATCCAGTCTAGAAACCAAGTGGATTCCAGGTCCTTGTTTCCCTTCTTGAAACTATATTCCAAATGTATGCCTCCAAGTGTATAGAGCATGACCATAAATTATATTTTGATCAGTGCCAAAAGCTTGATGCCAAGGAACATCTTGACATTACTATTAGCACATGTTGTAGCCTATAATTAAGCAGAATTGGCTTGTAGATGAGTTCTTCTGGAGACAGAACCGTCCTTTCATGGGAGAGTAATCGGAATGAGCTATTGCTCTCATTAAGATCCTTGGCAATATATCACCAGTGTGACCTGTCATTCTAATGATGCATTAGAGCAATTCATCAATGGAGTGAATCCCACTAATAAGGTGTTACTCCAGAGGATGGCTAGCCAGTACAGAGAACATCCAGGGGCAGGTGTAGGATGACTAGTGTCAAAGGCTCTAGAGGGACTATTGGATGGATTTCCTTTCACCCTCCTTCTTACCCTGCAGTTTAACTATTTTTAATCTATTCAAATTTATGCCCATATGTCCCCAAACTCTTCTAATTTTCTTTTTCTGACTTACCTCTAATTTCTTTACTCATCCAGAACAGCCCACTTTTTCTCATTTTGTTGTGTGATTGAGATACTTGGTTCTTTCCTGAAAAGTTTTACCTCCATAAAAACTTAGTTGTATAGCTAACATTTTCAAGGTGTTTATGAATTTCCATCTGGTTGAGATACTATATTATTCTAAAGTGTATAATATTTTATCAGCTTTACAATAATACCACTGTAACAATAAAGTAAGTAAGGTACAATATAGCTAAAAATAAATGCCTATGTGGCTGTTGCAATTGATATTTTTCTCTGAGGCTCTGGGAAGCAAAATCTAAAAGCAATCATGAATTGAAGAAAGAAAACCCTTTTGTTCAGAAAATTATTTAATTTGGATCTATAGCTAAGAAACCTTAATGAACTTAATGGGCTCTACCTTGGATAGTAATATCAGTAAAACTGCAGTAATATTCTTTATATTGATTTTTTATCATCATCTTTTAATAAAGTCAAATATATATAGGACATATTTGTTTAAGGTATATTTTGCTAATGTGGTTTGAGTATAAATACTAATGAAATAGAAAACCCAAAGGAGTAAGTTTGCTCACCTCTTCCTACTTTTTTTCTCAAATATTACTTCAATTAATTTCTAAGAAATATATAGCAGCTTATTATTTTTATTTTATTGAAAGTATAATTTATGAACAATAAAAATTTACATTTTTGTAAATGTAAATATAAGTAAAAATTTACAGAACCTCTCTTGTGCTACCTTGTAAGATCACCTTCTCTAGCCCTAAACAACCACTGTCTCCCTTCTGTCAGTGTTGTCTTTTCTAGAATTCCATATCAATAGAAGCATATATATATATATATATATGACAGTCCTTTGTATTTGAATTTTTTCAGTTTGAATCTATGCTGATGTATGCATTAATATTTTTTCATTTTTACTGCTGAATATTATTGTATTAAATTTTACTTTCATAGGGAATAGAACCCTTACATAATACTAAGACTAGTTGCAACAAAGAATATCTATATGAAGTTAATAGCCAGCATAGAGGTGACAATACATTTTTCTGCTTTGATAAAGAACAAATACTTTCTCTTTTGATATATTATTTTAATATTTTACAATGGCAATCTTGAAAGCTAAATGATGGTAGAAACTATACTCTCAACCTTGTCATTATATCTGTAATACCTTGCCCAGTGACTGCTTTTACTAGGTACTTAATAAATCATTGTTAACTGAATGAAGACATTAACAGATGCTCATCATCTATATACAAGAGTCATGTAAAGAGAGCAGTCTCTCAAAATGAGGAACAGTAAAAGATAAAGAGAAAAGTTACGTTCAATTACCACTTACTGAACACTCATCACTAGAAGTGCATGTAAAGTGAGTCTACTATGAACATACTTCAGATTTCTTACAGACCTGTTTTTAGCTCTATAGCCAATGCATTTTTAAAACCTTTTTCATCAGTAAGTTTTAATCCTGAGCTCTCAGTTTTGGAGTAATCAACTCAGTATATTAACTATGTGTGTAGGCTCTGTCCTTTTATTTCTGAAAGTATTTCTAAATATTTACTACTTCTCTGAATTATGTGCTCTCTTCAATTCCAGGAATTTTTCTTAACATTGAAAGTAGAATTCAGGATAGTATACTTGGTAATAGACTGCCATAGAATGCCAACACTTAAAGATGATTTCATCAAATTTCCTCATCTTGCAGAAAAGAAAAATGAACCTCAAAATTGAGCTGCCACATCATATAACATCTAGTGACAAAATTTGTATAATTACAGGTATGTTTCTGGTAGCTGGCTAATCTAATACGCAAGCAGTTATTTCTCAGCATTGAATTCATAGTACAAGGAAATATTCTTAGCTTGCTTACTTATTTATATTTAATCTTGATTCAGTAAAATCAGGATGTGCAATTTGAGTGGTATTTTAGAAGATGTCATGGCTTTCCCCAGCAGCTGAATAACTAGAATTAGAATCCATGCTAAGATGAAAAAAAAAAAAACATATCTAGGATGGGGCTAGGGAAATAGTTTAAGTATCAGAAAAAATACCTAACATGTGGAATTCTGATTTTATCCTTGGCACCACATGCACAAACTCCCCATCCTCCACAGCACCACTAGTTCTTATTCCTATTTTTAGAAAACAAAACAAATATAAAACCAATTTTTATACTGACACACACTGAACTTCAACTCAATTAGACATCTCAGAAGATGGCAAAATCTATTAATTTATGCTTTAAACTAAATATTGTTTGCTTTTTAAGATATATTATCTCTCCCAAGTAAGTAAACATACCAGAAACTATTTTTTCTGGAGGAATAAAGTTCACCTTTCTTTAATCTTTTTTTTTCCTCTTGATGAGTATTAGTTGTCACTGTTTATTTTATTAAATGGTTCATTTCACTTGTGTTAGTGAGTAGTGAGGAGGAATTGAAAATGAAAGCATCCATACTGATTTCACCTGAAGTCTTAATAGATTAGGTTTGACTCTTGTCATGGAATATATGTATGTGACTTAACCTTCACAAGGATATTCATTCAAAATAAATGTCTTCAGATGTAGACCTCTGACATTCTTTTTGCTTGTTTATTTTGTTTGGGGGCCACACCCAGTGGTGCTGAGATTACACCCCCTTTTAGTTTAAGGGGATTTCTCCTGGCTGTGCTCAGGGGATCATGGAAATCAAATCCAAGCTTTCTGCATGCAAAGTGTGTGTCCCCTGGCCTTCATACATAGTTCTTTGAAATTTCTACATTTTATCTGGTAAACCATTAAGATACAACTAAACTTTACTTGATTCACAAATCCATCAAGATGATACCTGAACTGATACTTTGGGTGTCCTTGTCTTCTCCAATCTTTCATCCATCAAAACTATCCGGCAACTAGGAATGTCTATTATGAGTAGTTAGATGCTATAATAAATAATTAAATTAAATGTTCTGATAGTGCAAAGAGAAGCAAAGGCTCTCATTGTGGGAAGATAATTAGAAAAACTTAAATCAAAGTCAATGTGAATGCTAGGCCTTTTATGAGAAGCATTTCAATAGATTAACATGATAAAAGTGATTTTACTTGGAACTCTAAGGAAACAGCGGTATGGTGTCTTATAAATAAAGAAGTGCTTTGAAGAGGTATTGTACGTCACTAACACAAAATTACTTTAGTCTATTTTAGTGTATCAAAGAGATGGAATTCAACATTTTTAATACTCTGTACTTTCTGGAATCTTTGAATTTCTCTTAATATACTACAGCATATAGATGTAATACTGTACTATCACATCCCCCAAATGGAATATTGAGAGAATAGAACATCATGATTTGGCTTCAAAAAAAGAACTCCCAGAATTTTAATATATCATGTTCAATAGGAATAGGATAGAGAGAGAGAACAAGGGTCAAGGTACTTGGCTTTCATGCAACTGACCTTGTTTTGACCCTTGGCACAGCATATGGTCCCTTGAGCACCACCACCCTGAGCAATTCCTGAACACAGAGCCAGGAGTAATCCCTGAGTATTACCTACTATGGTCCAAACCCCTTCCTCCCAAAAAATAGAAATAGGAAAAAAATTTACAGTCACAATTTTGATTTGAACAACCTAGTATTCATTAGCAGACTTTTGTGTTGCGATTTTTTGTTCACTTTTTACATTTTTTTGTTCATTTTTTTTTAAGCTCTAAAATCCCAGACCAGGGGCTGGAGCAATAGCACAGTGGGTAGGGCATTTGCCTTGCACACGCCCGACTCGCATTTGATTCCCAACATTCCATATGATTGGTCCCCTGAACACCTTTAGGGATAATTCCTGAGTACAGAGCCAGGGGTAACCCCTGAGCATCGTTGGGTGTGACTCAAAAATCAAAAAAGTAAAATAAAATAAAAGAATAAAACCCCAGACCAGATATATTATAAGAAAAAATTATTTTTAAGTCTTACATGACTTAAAATGTTCAAGATAGTTATAGCATTTTTAGGTGAACTGTCTCATAAATATTCAATTTATTATTTTATTTAATGAGGGGACAGGATTTGGGCCATACTTGACTATACTTAAGGCTTATTTTTTGCTCTGTGCTCGGGAATCATTTCTGGTGAGACTCCAGGTGGTGCCTGAATTAAATCAGGTTGGCTATGTGCACGGCTAGCACTTTCATCTGTCCAACTATCTCTCTGGCCCACAAATATTCCATTTTAAAATGTGAGACATTAGAATGGGAGAAAAGGTGCACTTTTCTATGATCTGGCATCAGATTTTCTTTAAATATTAGGTTTTCATTCATTCACTTAGATAATTCATAGAGTTACAAGTATCTTTATTTAAACTTCATTTTTCTCTATGAAATTAGGTACTTCTATTGCATTGCTGGAGTTTATTTTAGACTAAAAACTAAAGTAGGAGTCTAAAAACTTTATTTTAAAACGGGGCTAATTTGCATTTACTTTAAACAGGAATAAAATTGCTTTGATTTAGATCACTTAGATTTTTGTTTTGTTTTGTTTTGTTTGCTTTTTACCCCAAACAGTCCCAGTCCTATATTTCTTTCAGGAAAAAAAAAAAGAAAAAGTTCTAGAGCCAATCTATTTTGGAAGGAATTTTAAACCAACTTTATGATGAATTTCTCAAGCTTTTTATGAAACTCTGCACAAGTTTTCTTGTTTTCTCAGAATGAAACCTGCAAGCCTGTCAATCCTTATGTCTTGATCTAGTCGATGGCACATTTATGACAGGTGAACAAGTACAGCATCTGCTGAGGGATATGATTTTGATTTTACATTCAACTTGTCTTCAAGCTATTGGCTGCTATCTGAATTGCTAAAATAGTCTCTCCCTTTGATTTTCTCTCTTCACCTTTGACAGGCTCTCCCATATGCAATATCTCTTCTTATCAGATTTCTCTAAATCAAACACAAGAAGATGCACTAGAAACTTATCTGGGTATACCAGGTTCTTACATCTATAGTTAGATATAACTGTAGAAAATTTGGAGGTATTTAAAGATAATCTTTCTCATGATTCATAACATGCCATAATGTAAGAGAGAAATTATATGATAGTCCACAACTTTTAGCCTTAGAATGAGTATTATTGATTGATTTGATTAGGTGTCTTGCCTTCTTTGATGATCTCTGTTAGCTTAATGTGTCAGACTTTAGGGGTTTTTTAATTCCAGATGGTGATTGACCATAGTAAAGGTATTGTTTAATGAGATTCACAGGACTGAGATGGCGTGCTTATAACTTGGATGGACTCCTGAGCTCACTAATCAGGTAAATATGTCTGCTGATACCATATGAAAATTAAAGACATAAGGTAAAGGTAAAGGTAAAGGTAAAGGCCCTCCCGTTGATCGTCGATTTGCTCGAGCGGGCCCAGTAACGTCTCCATTGGAGACTTTGTTGTTACTGTGTCTGGCATATCGAATACTCTCGGTAGCTTGCCGGGCTCTCCGAGAGGGGCGGAGGAATCGAACTTGGGTCGGCCATGTTGGCCGCTTGTAAGGTGAACGCCCTACCGCTGTGCTATCGCTCCAGCCCATAAGAAGAAAATCAAAATAAATTTCAGTATTTTATTTGAATTAAAACAAAAAAAATGTTTTTAAAGAGTAAGTCATGCAAGAAAATAACTCAATCATCAGTGTGACATTCTGGCTATGCTTGAAAGAGACATCCCTTCAAAAAGGAGATTCCTTTTGTGTTAATTGAACAGCTATGCAGAAATTTTATATTGTATGAATAAAAGTTTCCTTTAATATTGCCAAGCCTAAGTTTACAGTTAGGGTCATACAACATATATACTCTGTGACTATTGTTTTTCACTATATCTTCTGTGACTTTTGTTTTTCACTTCTCATAAGTGAAAAATACTCAGATGCCCACATTTGAGATTCATTTCAAATAATCTCTGTGTTAACACATAGAGATACCTTTAAAGAGTAATCTTTGGCATCACATTATAGAAAATAAAATTACTGTTACTTCCTCCCATTCCTGTTAGAATCATATTTTGTTTGCTATATTAGATTTTCATGTGAAGATTTAAATTTCTTTTATTATCAGAGAAATTAGAAAATTTTTATGGTGGATTATCATTAAGGTGTTTTTCAGTGTACATAAACTCAGGTATCATAACAGCCCTTAATTTTACACAGTTTTCTCTGCATGCATTGTCTGCCTCTTTATTTCCTAATGGGCTAGATAGCATTATCAATCAGTTTTTTCCAAGAATGAACTTTTTTCAGAATAACTTTGTCTTTATTATGCTGTGTCTATTAGTTTTCTATTTTTCTTGTAAAAATCAGGAGTCATTGTTTTGTGCCTCCTAGGAGTGAGTAGTTGCTATAGCATATTGGAGGCTAGCTTGATTTTTATATCTCATATCTGATTTAAAGCTATTAATCTCAGTATCATCAGATTTCTTTCTCTTTGCACTTCAAAAGCTTCACCAGAATATATCATATAACTGATTATCCTGTAACTGTTAAAAAAAAACTGCTATGCCACTCAGTTCTGCAGATATAGAACTTATTTTGTCATAAGAAATTTTTCTCTTATTATGCCTTTAATAATTCTTTTTTGGTTGCTCATTTGTCTAGTTTACAACTTTGAAAATACAGTCAGTCTTTGGTTCTTGGAACGACAACTAAGTAAAAGAATCTGCAAAGAAAGCAGGTCCTAGAATAATATCTGTCAATGCTTACAAGAATTTTCTTTGTCTCATTAATAGAAAAGATGCTCTTTGAAACATTATTATTATCAATTGTTTTTTAAGGCCCACACCCTGTGGTCCTCAGGGGCCCCTCTCAACTCTCCAAGCTTGGGATGTCGTCTCGTGATACTAGTAAGGCCCTGTGTCAGCCTAGAGTTCCAACAGCAAATAGACTCCAGTCCTTTGATCTCTTCCCAGTCCTAAACATTATGGACCTGTTATATATTTTTTGCTTGTCATACCTAATATAGCTTCTCTAGCTCTCTTTATGTCATTTTCTCATACTTGTCTTCCATGTCATTGCCTCTCTACCAGTATCCATTATAGTTCTAGCTGTTTCTGATATAAAAGTTTCCTTTTACTTAAGAAAAATAACCCAACTGTTCTCAGGGCTGATTCGTGGAAAAACTCAGGAGACTCTATGTGGTGCCAGGAACTAAACCCAGGCCAGCAAGGCAAATGTCTGACCCCTGTTCCCTCTACCCCTATTTTGAATTTTTTTTAAGTGTCTAGAGCAGTATTTCTCAACCAGGGTCTCTCTGTGAGCCCCCAGGATATATTTCAAGAAGCCACAGGTAAAAATCACATAAACAAGGGCCACAGAAAGAAAAGTCAAAAGGGGGCAATGCCAGAAAAATATGAGTAACACTGGTCTAGAATATTTATTTCTAGTCTTCATTTATGAACCATTTCATATGAATTTTAACCACTGTATCACTGTATCACTGTCATCTTGTTGTTCATCGATTTCTTCAAGCAGGCACCGGTAACGTCTCCATTTGTTCCAGCCCTGAGATTTTAGCAAGTGCCACATTGGAGGCTCCTTCAGGGTCAGGGAAATGAGACCCATCATTGTTACTGGGTTTTGGCATATCGAATATACCACGGGGAGCTTGCCAGACTCTGCCATGCAGGTAGGATACTCTTGGTAGCCTTCTGGGTTCTCCAAGAGTGAGAACTAGACAATAAGAGGTTGCATGGCTGCAAATGCAGCCACGCACTTCCGGGAGCTGGATTTTATAGTCCCTGGGTCTTCGCCGTTGAGGAGATAAATACTGTGCCGGGGAATGTTGGTGGGTGTAACATCTAGATACTGGAAGATGGGGGATCTGGGTGGAGAAGGCCCAGTACCGATCCGAGCAGGCTTGGAGATCTCAGCCCCGGGTCCTGTACACCTGGGTTTCTTTGCCGGTTCCTTCATGCGTGAGGCTCATCTGAACATGTGAAGAGTGGTCTTAAGCATGGATGTGGCTGGTTCCTGCCTCTGCACCTTGCTGTCCTCACTGGGGCCCCTTGGAGGGGGGTGAGTTGAGTTTCCCTCCCCGCCCTGAGCAGAGTCCTGGCAGCTGAAGACCTCTGGAACCAGCCACAGCCATGCTTAAGACCACTGAATGAATAAAAAAATATACTTCTTTAAAGAAACATTTTTGAGCAGAAATAAAAGAGTACAGTAATAACCATGTATAAGTGCTCTGTTGGATCCCGTTGTGCTCCATTTAGCTGGGTGTGGTTTTGTTTGCTCTTTGCTAAAAAAAGTCAAAGCAAGTATATGGAGAGTATACCGAGATCAACATGAATACTTGCAGTAAAATACCTTCTTCTCAGTAGAAACTTTATCTTCTAGGAGAGCAGATCACTGAGGCAGAGATTAGGAAGATTCACAGTGAAGTATCTTCACCAAATTACAGTTTGTCTCTTCCTTTTTCCTTATCTCTTCAATTTCTATAATAATCTCGGAAATATGTAGGCCAGATGATTTTGGCACTCACCAAATAAGATTCCCGTGCCCACCAGAAGTGATTCCTGAATGCAGAGCCATAAATAAGCTTGAGCACCACTGGGAGTGACAAAAAAAAATAAACAAACCAAAAATAAAAAAAACTTTGCAATGCAATGAGCTAGGACTCTGCCAGCCTATTTCTTTGCCCTTGATGACTAATTCTTTGCCCTTGATGACTAGTTAAAGCTCACGGAGGAAGTATTACCTAGTTCTCTTAGAATCAACTCACTCATCATTAGAAAAATACATAGGCTGCAACAGACCTGCTAAAGCTTGGAAAGATGCATTGGTTTTTAGGTAACTATATTCATAACCTAAGTTATGTAGTTGTATTTCTAATTTAATTCTGAATTTTATTTTTGAGTCACACCTGGTAGTGTTCTAGGTTTACTCCTCGTTGAGCTCAGGGGACCATATACAGTGCTGGATATTGAACCCAGATTGACTGGGTGCAAGACAAGCACCTTGCCTATTGTACTCTCTCCAGACTCATGAATTTTATTTTCTAAGCTATTTTCTCCTTTTATTTATTCCCATGAATCTCAGGAAAGGACATATACATGCATATATTTTATCATCTTTCCTTAATGTACTTCATATGAATTCTTTAAAATACACAGAATAGGGTGGAGTGATAGGGTAATTGCCTTTCATGGAACCAGACTGTGTTGGATCCCTTGGTCTAACTGGTATCCCATATGGTCTCCTGATCACTTCCTGGAGTAATTCCTGAACGCAGAGTCTGGAGTAAGCCCTGAGCCTTGCTGGGTGTGGTCCCAATAAAATACATATTCAAAATGCAATACAAAATTTGATATTTGCAAAATAAGTTTTAAAGTCTGGTAGATATTGCCAAATTCCTAGTTGACAAAACATGATTCTTTATAAATTGCCATCATTTGAAACGATCATTTACAAAGAGGTCTATTTTATTCATATTCACCTATATTAATATGTATGTAAGAATTCCATCCCAGCTAGCACCTATCACAGTGTGTAGTGTTAAAGAGACATGTGGAAATTTTGCTACCATTTTTCTATCAAAGAGAAAATGATAAAATTATCTGTCAGAGAAATTAAGTTCTGTGTTTTAAATGGGTCGTTTTTTTATTTTTTTTTTATGCAATTGACTTTTTTTTCCTCCAACAGTCATTGTTAGAAAGCATTAAATTGAGAATTCAAGATTAATTCCCTGGCAGGTCAAGAGGAGAACAGCATGTAGCCAATCCTACCTTCGTGTTTCTTCTTAATGGCTCCAGCATAGTGTGAAAAAGTAAACAGTTGTGACAAGAGATGTAATGGATGAGCTGGGTGTAACAGGTCACCCCAACTGAAGCTCATCCTCTCTTTAAGTATACTCTATAATGAAGTGTACTACAGTTTTTTAGATCATCAAAGACTTGTATTGTAAACCATATTTCTGGAGTAGGGAAGGATCTTGAATAAATATATTGTGAGTGATGATCCCTAGTGACACCAGAAGAATAAAAACAAAGAATGGATAAAGTATGCCTTATCCTAAAATTTTAGCCTAGAACTCCCTGATATTATCAAAGTTCCCTTTATGTCTTTTAGAGTTCTCCTGCCATTCTCTCTATGGACAGATACTTTTGACTCCAAATAGTTTCATTTGTTAATAATTATTTGGAAAAGAATTACTTTATAATTATTAGGAACAGTAAATTAATAGCGTTTTTGTCCCAAATTCCAACATATATCCTGCCTTTTATACCCTCCACATTGAAAATATAGAGATATATAGAAAATAAAGTATTACAGTGATCAACATGCTTTCTCTTATCAAATAGAATTATAAGTTAACATATAAAATTTTTTTCACATCTGTCACTAACTCTCAAATCTTATGGTGATAGATTTGCAGGAAAAATCAAATTAATGTTCTAGTTACATAACAATAAAAGTTCTATAACAATAAATTGTTACTCAGTAATGAAATAGTCAAATTTTTAAGTGAATTCTTCATTATATTTACCTCATGGTTATTTTCCAGTAATAATTATCATTTAAATTTCTTTAGTACTCATTGAGTATTAGGTACACTGATAGACATTTTTTGCACATCAAGTGGTTTAATTGTCAAACATGGGAAGTATTCTTTCTTTGTTTTACAGAGAGTTAAGGGTTGGGTTGCCCAAGATTATAAAATGGAAACCACATTTCTGACACCATACTGTTAAAGTATTTTTCAGTCTAGTGACTACTGGCCACATGTAACTATTGAGCTCTTAAAATGTGTCTAATGTGATGAGCACAAAACCAGAAATAAGCCCTGAGTACTACCAGGTGTGGCCAAAACAAGCAAACAAAAATAGAAACCAAAAATGGGACTAATGGATGAGAAACTAAATTTTACTTAAAGTTAAATTCAAATAAGCACATAGGGCTATGACACTGAACAACATAGATCTTGTTTGTCTGTTATTGGAGTCATTTGTTTTTGTTTTCTGTTATACAAGAACTATGAAACTTCTGGAGTCTTTTTAAATCTTGTGTAAATAAGACATTTTATCAAAATATAGAAATTGCCTTACAAGTTTATTTTATGCTGTTCAACTACGGAATAACACCTTTTTAAAAAAACAAATAGGGACAGAGAGATAGTACAACAGGTAAGGAGCTTACCTTGCATGCAGCCAACATGGATTCAGCCAACCCAGGTTATATCCCTAGTGTTCCATATAGTTCCCTGAGCACTACAGGAGTGATCCGTGAGTGCAGAGCCAGGAGTGATGCCCTAGCACTACAGGTATGGTGTCCTACAAAAGAAAAAAAACAAATAAGTAAATATTTAATACCCAGTATCCATGGATAAATTTTAACTCTACTGTTAACATTGTAAGAACTATTCATAGAGATAACTATTCCAAGAGATAAATTAAATAAATATTTAATACTCAGTATCCAAGGATAAATTTTAACTCTAATATTGTAAGAGCTGTAACACTACTGTAATATTGCAAGAGCTATTTGGATGTAAGAACAAAATGTTTATAAAAAGTTTAACTAAATAACTTATTTTTTCAGGACACAGGGCACCTGCATTTTTCAGGAAATAGAGGTTGTACCTTCTTTAAATTTTGTTTATTTGGCTTATAACCTTTATCAGAATCACCGAAAATGTCCTTTAGATTACTGTCATCTCAGCTTATTTGAATGGAGGTTCAAAGCCAAATATTCTGTAGATTTGTATTTTCACTTCCTCTCAAGCAGCCCTGTTGTTAAAGTAATCAAATGGAATGACCTGGGATACTATTCCTTTGAGAAATTAGAGTTTATCAATATCTAGTAATGTGTGGGAATTTCAATTGATCCGCATCTTGTCAATATGGTAATAATATCTTTTATTTTTAAAATTAGCCACTGTAGAATATAGTAGCAACTGGTTGTACTATAAATTTTTATTTCCTGAATGACTAGTGAAGCTGAATATTTGTGTGTTTACTTATCATTCTGTTTCTTCTTTGACTTATGTGTTCAAATATTTTTTGCATTGTAAAATTGTTTTCTTCCTTTCCTATTGTTGAAATATGAGTTCTTTATATATTCGACCAATAAGTCTCTTGTTAGAGATATGATTGGCAAATATATTTTATTCCAGCTGATTGTTTGTCTTTCTTTCTCATCTAATACTGCCTTTTACAGAGCAAAAATTCTTAAGCTTGATGATGTTAATTTTATTTATGTAATTTTTATTTCATAAATGTAAAGGTTATCAGTTAATCATTAAACTGCCTCTGACTCTTTGTAAAAATGTTAATTTACTACATTTTGTCTGTTTTAGGTCCCTCTTCTTTTCCATTAATCTGTATAAGTTTCTCTTTACAAATATCATATCATCTTTATTTCTGTATCTTTATCATAAATCTTAAAACTGAATAGTGCTCTAATTTTGCTTTTCTTTTTCAAAGTTACTTGTTCTGCAAATTCTACTTTTTTCTTAAAATTCTTTTGAAGTGTTAGAATATGATTGTCAATGTCTTCAAGTTGATTTTCAATATAATCCCTCTCCATGTATCAATCTCTTTGAAAAGAATTATTTCACTAATATCAAAACTTCTAATCCTTGAACATTGTATACCTCTAAACTTATTTAGAAGTTTTTTTGATATTTTAACCAGTATCTACTTAGTAGTTTCCAACATATGCAACATACTCATATGTGTTTAGGTTTATGTCTAAATATTTCTTATGTACTATGGTAAATGGTACTCTAAACTCCTTTATTACCAATCATATGCATAATTGGTGACACATGAAATTATAATTGTTTTTCTTTTTTGAAAATTCACCTTTATTCTGTGATTGCTAGTATTACATTCTGTGACAGAAGTTAAAAAAATAGGGACTGGAGTGATAGCACAGTGGGTAGGGTGTTTGCCTTGCATGCATCTGACCTGGGTTCAATTTCCAGCATCCCATATGGTCCCCCAGCACCGCCAGAAGTAATTCCTGAGTGCAGAGCCAGGAGTAACCCCTGTGCATCACCTGGTGTGTTGCAAAAAAAAAAAAAAGTTGTGTATATGTGTATTTATAAGTACCTAGGGAGTTTCCTTTTTCCCCCCACTTTAGTCAAGCATGATGGTTTACAAAATTGTTAATGACGCATCCATTATAGGCATTCAGTATTGCAACACCAATCTCACCACCAGTGTGACCTTCCCTTCACCAGTACCCCCGCTTTCCCAACCACCCCCCAAGTCTGCTCCTTTAGCAGTCCCAATGTAATTTATTTTATATTTCTTATTAAAACTAAATGGCTGCAGCTGCAACTAAATGGCAATGCCAGCTCATAGCTGGCTTTTCAATAAGTTCTGAGTTGGTGGCCACCTTGCTGCTGGGCAGAAAAAAGGCAGAAGGGAGCAACACCCTTCCCCTCCCGAGGAGGAATGGAGCCATAGTTTAATGGATGGTCCATTCACTTTTCTGCTGCAAGCTGCCGGGCTCTGGATTAAGTCCTTTTGTCTCTGGAGCCATGGCCATGCCGGAGAGTCACTCCTGGGGGGCAACTCATGAGCCCAGTAGGGATTGAAGGACGTGCCAGTACTGCCCCCCTTCCCATGAGACTGCAGTTGCCCCGTCAACAATAATGGTGCATGGCCTTTCTGGTTCCTGATCGAACTACTTAACGGCCATGATCCCAGAGACTCAGAAACAAATCTTGAAACCAAAAGCATTTCTGCTTTTGGCAGAAATGCGTCCAATCCCTGCAGTAGATTACCGGTGCTGGGCCAACCCAGGTGGGAATAGGTTTCGTGCCATGGCCTGTTCCCCTTGGCGGCCCGGTGGCCGTAATCCTTCAGAGGCCACTGGACAGTCAGGTTTGGGCCCGCAGTGACAAGACAGGCGGGGCCTTATGGGATAGGGATGGAGCCGGCCCTTTCCTCCCCACCCCAATGAGACCCCAAGTCATCTCCCACGAATGGCCTCTCTGGCTCATGATCAAGCTACTTAATGGCCATGATCCCAGAGACTCAGAAACAAATCTCAAAACCCAGCAGCTTTGGCAGAAATGCGTCCAGACCCCACAGTAGGTAACTGTCGCCGGGCCACCCCAGGGGGTAAAGGGTGCTGTCCCACCGCCTGCTTCCCCTTGGTGGCTCAGTGGCCGTCATCTGTCAGAGGCCATTGGACAGTCAGGTTTGGGCCCACAGTGACAAGAAACGTGGGGCCTCATGGGATGGGGGTGGGGCCAGCCCTTTCTTCCCCACCCCAACAAGACCCCGAGTCGCCACCAATGAATGGCCTTTCTGGCTCCTGATCAAGTTGCTTAATGGCCATGATCCCAGAGACTCAGGAACAAATCTCGAAACCCAAAGGCTTTTGACAAAATGTGTCAGGTCCCCAGCAGTAGGTTACCGGTGCTGGGCCAACCCAAGTGGGAATAGGTTTCATGCTTTGGCCTGCTCCCCACCCCCCACGGCAGCCCAGTGGCCACCATCCTCCAGAGGCCACTGGACAGTCAGGTTTGGGCTTTCAGTGACGAGTCATGTGGGGTCTCATGGGATGGGGGTGGAGCCGGCCCTTTTCTCCCCACCCCAACGAGACCCCAAGTCATCACCCACAAATGGCCTCTCTGGCTTCTGATCAAGCTGCTTAACGGCCATGATCTAAGAGACTAAGAAATAAATCTCGGAACCCAGTGGTTTTTGGCAGAAATGTGTCCGGACCCTGCAGTAGGTTACTGTTCCCGAGCCATCTCAGGGGGTAAAAGGTGTTGTCCCTCTGCCTGGTCCCCTTAGGCGGTTTGGTGGCTGTCATCATCCAGAGGCCACTGGCCAGTCAGGTTTGGCCCTCAGTGACGAGACACATGGGGTCTCACGGGATTGGGTGGAGCCGGCCCTTTCCTCCCCATCCCAATGAGACCCCTAGTCACTGCCCATGAACGGCCTTTCTGGATCCTGATCAAGCTGCTGAACGACCATGATCCCAGAGACTCAAAAGCAAATCTCAGAACCCAGCAGGTTTTGGCAGAAATCCTTCCAGATTTAAGTGTTAAAATTTCAGAATTTCAAAATTGCATAGCCACGCAATATCATATGTTATTCTTAACCAGCAATAGAAAACAAATTGTCTACTGTTGCCTTTTCAGCAGATCTGAGTGTTGGGGTAAAATCCCAAATAATAATAGTGGGTCTGGTGTTAAAAAATTGAATGTGATCGAAGTAGAGAGAGAGTAATGTGGAAATCATCTGCCCCACAGGTAGGGGGAGGATGTGGGATGGGGATATACTGGGGATTTGGGTGGTGAATAATGGGCACTGGTGAAGGGACAGGTATTTCATTGTATGAGCGAGACTTAAACCTGAAAGCTTTGTAACTGCTCTCACGGTGATTCAATAAATAAAATTATAAAAAAAAAAATACAAAAGAGCTTATATAGCTCCCCCTGTGGATGCAGGGCTGAAAGTATGGGGTAGGGAGTGGGAGAAGGCTGCCCGCCCACACTTCAAAAAGAACCTCCCATTTTCTTTGTAGCCAATCATCTTCCGTGTGAATAAAACAGTTTTAAACTCTGGCCTTCTTATTTAAGTGATTCTTTATTTCTCTTACTTGTTTTTTCACACTGAAAAAGACTTTCAGACTGAGTGTAAATATGAGTAATGAGAAGAGAATAGACATCCTTGTTTTTTCCCAGTATCAGGGAAAATTAGCACTCCATCTCCATTTTTCACCTGAAAATATGATTTAAGCTATAAATTTTTATTTGCCTTTATTAAGTTAGAATTTTTTAACATCTTATTTATTTATTTATTTATTTATTGGTTACATCTGGCACTGCTCAGGGTTATCCCTGGCTCTGTACTCAGTAATCAATCCTGGCAGGCTTGGGTACCATATAGGGGTGCCAGGGTTTGAACCAGGCTACATGCAAAGCAAATGCCCTCCCTGCTGTACTCTCTCCAGTTCATAAGTTAAGATATTTAGTTTTACTACAGAATTGCTGAGGCTTGGTGAATTTTAAGTATTATGAATGACTTAAATTTTGTCGAATATTTTATTTTAGTTTGTATTAAGAAGGCCGCATGGTTCTTTTTCAATTTATTAATATTGTGATTAAATTGATTTGTGTTTAGTGTTAAACTTGACCTGTTTTTCCAGGATAAAAGCCAGTTTGTTGTAATGCATTTTTAACACTTTTTAATGTATATTGCTAATATTTTATTAAGGATTTTGAGGTCTGTTTATGAGCGATATTATTTCTCTATAGTTTTTCTGGTAATGTCTTCACTGGCTTGACTGTCAGGATAATGCTGACTTCATGAACTGAGTTGAGAAATATTGCTTCCTCTTCTATTTTCTGCAAGATACTGTGTACACTTGTTATTCCTTCTTTCTTAAATATTCATGGAATTCAGAAGAGAACTTGTCCTGATTTTGAATTTTCAGTTATATGGTTTTCAGCTATGAATTAAATTTCTTTAATATTTGTGGGTTTGGGGCCAGAAGGATAGTGCAGTAGATAAGGTACTTGCCTTGCACACAGTTGACCCAGTTTGGTCCCCAGCACCCCAGGAGCCTCACCTGGTGTGATCACAGAGCAGAGAGCCAGAAGTAAGGCCAGAGCACAGCCAGGTATGGACAAAAAAATAAATAGCTAAACCCTTAAAACTAAAAAAAATATTAATGGGCTATCCATCTTAGATATTTCTTCTTGAATAAGTTTTGATAATTTGTATCATTAAAGAGTCCATTTCTTCTCAGTTATGAAATGTTCTATCTGCCGTGAAACCTCCCCTTACACTGATAACTGTGATTTGTATTTCTTCACTTTTTGTTATCATTCTTGCTAGGTGCTTATCAGTTGTATCCTCTTTTTCCCTGAAGAAGTGACTTTTAAATTTTTCTATGTATTTTTAGTTTATTCTTGTGTGTACATTATTATTTTTTTAAAGTCTGAGGATTTTTTATTTTAATTTTATTTTTTTTTTGCTTTTTTGGTGATGCACAGGGGTTACTCCTCGCTCTGCACTCAGGAATTACTCCTGGAGGTGCTCGGCGGGTCATGTGGGATTCTGGAGATTGAATTCTGGTTGACCACCTACAAGGCAAACGCCCTACCTGCTGTACTATCACTCCAGCTGTGTACATTATTTCTTCGTAGTAGTAAATAACAAAATATAAGAAAAAAATTTTTTTAATTATAAAAATAATTGCTTGCTATCATCATAGATTTTCCAACATGAGCATAATAAATTAGACTGATAAAAGACTAACAAGAGTATATACAAAATAATTTAGTATATGTTTTTACTAAATTGTGATATTAAGCCTTCATAAGTAAATAAATATCTGAAGAAATGACTAAATCTAAACTTTTTATGCTAAATTTGATGACTAATGGGAAGTCAAAAAACATGATAGGACAAAAGTGCATGAGCAAGTAAATTAAACTAAAAGAAATTAAACAAATAAGGATTTGTTTGGATTCCTCTCTACTCCACTCCACTTTCAACTATAAGGAGGAACCTCCTTCCTCCTTTTCTTTTTTTTTTTCAACTTTTGGCTTTGTTGTTGTTTATTTGGGAGCTACACCTGGCTGTGCTTAGAGCTTACTCCTGGCTCTGTGCTCAGGAATCACTCCTTGCAGGGCTCAGGGTACTATATGAAATGCAGGAATCAAACCCGGGTTGGCTGTTGTGTGCAGGACAAGTGCCTTGCTCCTAGGGTTCCATCTCTCCAGGCCCCTTTTAAGAATGAGGTCACCTCTCCTAACAGGATCTGATGAACTGCTTTAAGGAAGCTTCTCTTTCTATATATTAGAGGTCTGTGACTTGTTTTAGGAAAAAAAGGACAGATTAGAGATTCTTCTCTCTATCTGCTATTTCCCAAATACCCTCAGTTTAAAATATTTAATATGCGAAGGTGGCATATTTTGTGATATTGTGTTCTGACTGCTATCATCTGTTTCATGCCTGCATGTTTTAAGAATGAGTCTATCAATATAATATTATATTTGAGGATCTCTTCCCCGGTCCTTTTCTCCTTGGAACTTTCCTATAATCCGGAGGGACCCCTTTTCATGATTCTGCAGAAAAATGAGTTTCTTCCCCTAAACTTTTGTATATTCTTGGTGACCGCATGCATCACTGAGGTGAAGCAACAAGAGAAAACAGATGAAAGAATCTATGGTGATTTTTCACACACACACACACACACACACACACACACACACACACACACTTCAAAGACCTCTTTTTTCTGGTTCTTCTGGTCAGAAATGCCAGTTTTTGCTCTCAGAATTTTGTCTGCACCATTTTTGCCACACTGCTGTCCTCACCACGTCTTTGGGACTGTCATCAGAGCAGGTAAGGGAGAAAAACAACTGCAGGTGATCCTTAAAGTAGCCAGCTCACAGGATCTTGTTTTCTGTTCTTCTGATCTTAGCTTTTGCTCCTCCTCACCACAGCAACGTGGGCCATCAGGTTACCTGGCCTCCATAAACCAGAAAATCCAGTGGTACTTGTCATTCTTCAGCTTTTGACTTTCTCCTTATCTGCTTCATTTGAGTGCTTACTTCTCCAAGTCTTGAGATAGTTAATTGCCTTCTGTTTGAACTCTTTGGTTGTGATGTGGGGGCGGGGGCGAGTTGGTAATGGACTTCCTCCATCTTGGCAAATACTGCACATTCTCACCATCAAGTGCGTTAAGCAAAATATTATTCAGATACTGAGAAGTTTCTGGAAGTTGAACTTATAATACAAAAGCTTTGGAAATTTTGAGATATTTGATGTGGACTGGGATTCTAAATTATAAAAGAAGCATCGTCCTCCTCATGGTAAAGCGATAGAATGTATTCTCGGCCTTTCAGCAAAGGTGACTGAAGTTCATGCTACAGTACAGTGGAAGTTCAACTGCTTTTTTTTCTCTGTGTCTGTAAAAGTCATCAAGCTTTTTGCTCACTCAAATCACAGACAAAACATTCCATAGATGTAATAAGCAAGTCTGCTGTTTCATGTGGTTAACCACTTTTCTGCTTCTTGCAGCTCTGAGTAGTTACAAGATAATAGGCCAGAGTGAAGAAATACACACAGATACACACAGGGGGTGGAAATGTTTTGGTCTTATGAAAACCCCTTTTGACCATTATTCACTCTTTTTATTTATGCAAATTTTCCTTAAAGTTTGTATATGAATGAACAGAATCAAAAGACATTCTGATACTTATTGTTATTAGAGACTTTCATCATCCTGTTTTTTTTCATTAAAGTAAACTCTGGGATCATATAAATCAAACATCTCAAGACACCTTATAAGATCAGCAACGTTATGTCCAGTAACCTGATTAAAGGGTATGTGAGAATTGTTTCAAGAAATCTGTTTTGACTATTTGGTCTTGCTCTATATTCTCTTTGTGTACTCCTCAGAAATATTAATATGTATGATTTATTTGTGCTGAGTTTATCCCCATGTATAAATAACTTTATAAATAATATGCTCTCAAACACCACAGCCAAGTACGTGACCACTAACCATTGCAATAATGACAAAAAAGAGAAGACAGGGGAAATTTTTTAAAGAAAGAAAATAGAACACTCACAGACATTCCTGGTATAATATTTTTCCAAATATCTAGGCACCCTGTGATATAATCAACTTGATACATAAATTAACCATCACAATATGCCATGATTGTAATAAATGCTTTACCTCATTTAATTCTTCCAATAATATATAATTATAGAACACATAATTTCTTCATTACTTAGGATGATACAAGTTTCCAATATGCTCTTCTCTGCTCAAATAAAAGCATTGTGCTAGAACAGTGCTAATTTTTAGAATTAAAAAGTAAATCAAGGAGATGCAGAGATGGTACAGCATATCCTGCATGTGCCTTGCATGCAGCTGAACCAGGTTCAAACTCTGGCACCATATATGGTCCCCTTGACTAAATGCCAAAGTGGTCCCTGAGCACACAGCCAGAAATAAGTCCTGTGGATTACCGGGCATGGCCCAAACATTTTTTAACCACAGAGTCAACAACACTGAAATCACAAGACCCAAACTTTGATTTTAAAAAAAAAGAAACTAAAAAAACTTAAAAGGTACCTGTCAAGATGGCAGGCTAGGATCCAGGCAGGGGTAGGAGAAGGAACCTACAAACACTGGCGGAGAGAAGTTGACACCAGTAGCAGTAGTAGGTGAGTGATGGGACGTTGTATGTCAAAAATCCAACTATGAATAACTTTATAACTCCTGGTGTTTTAATAAAATAAAATTTATTTAAAAATTAAACTGCAAATCAAAATAATAGGTATAGTAATAATTTTCTTCTAAATTTTGATTCATCTGGGGAACATAAAGTAACAAAATAGGAGACTAACACCCAAGAATGGCCGAAATTAGTGCCAGGAATTTTGCTCCACGGCTTAGAGGCCAGCCACACATGCTAGGGGAAAAGGGAGCTCAGATAGAGAAGGGAGCACCAAATAAAGGGTGATGGGAGGATCCTCCCAGGATGGGAGATGCATGCTGAAAGTAGACTATAGACTGAACATGATTACCACTCATTTCCTCTTTTGCAAACCACACCACCCAAAAGGAGAGAGAGAACAAAAAGGAATGCCCTGCCACAGAGACAGGGTGGGGTAGGGGGTTGGGGGGTGGGAGGGATACTGGGATCAGTGGTGGTGGAGAATGCGCACTGGTGTAGGGATGGGTACTCGTTCATTGTATAACTGAAATCCAAGCACAAAAATTTGTAAGTCTACAACTTTACCTCATGGTGTTTCACTAAAAATAAATTTTATTGATTCATTTTATTCAGCACTTAAGCGGCAGGTAATTTTTGAAAATATCATAACCTTTTTATTATGGCCTCAGAACAATGAATTTTTAATTTCTTGATTTCTATTTCTATGGCCAAATATTCATTGTACTGGTTTTCTGAAGATTAAACCAACCTCTTAAACAGACAAGTTTGAACCCTTGAATCAAAGTACATGAATATGTATGTGATGATTAGGTTGCTTATAAAAGAGAAATTGGAGGAAAGGGATACAGTGACTTGTGAAGGGAGATGGGAGGAAAAGTAAAGAGGAAAAGAAGAACTAAAGTATTCTCATTGCACTTTAATATGGTAGAGTTGGCCCCTCAAATTCTTAATACTAACACATACAAATGTAAAGTATAATGCCAACTTTTTAAAATCAACAACCTATTTTTTTATCATTGATATAGCATTTTTATTTAATTTTTTATTTAGTAGATTAGAATCCTTCTTCATGTGATACTTTCTATAAAGAGTGTTAAGGCTCTTGAATTTAGATGTTATTGTCTATCTATAATTTCATCAATACTTACGTTTTTACCCATTTTGACATAAATTTCATTTAAAATCTAGAATTTATTAGAATAAGTTATAGTTATTATCTCATCAAGAGCCCCACCCTACCCTGCCCTGTCTGCTTCCATCAACCACCCAGGGATCGAATTGCGCACAGGAGACCCACCCTACCCAGATAAATACCCCACTGGCAGACTTCCACTATCGACACTACTTCCACTACCCAGCCATCGCCACACTCCAGGATGCTTTCCGAACCAGCGCGGCCACTTTGCGGCCAGGCGACACATCATAAGACACTAAATACCCATCTTCCAGAATTGTCGTACCATATTTGATAGGGTTCAAATATGGTAACACCTACAAGGGTGATTAGAGGTCGCCCAAAAAGCCTCTATCCCTCTTGGAAAGACAGGCAAGCTACCGAGAGTATTCCGCCCGCACGGAAGAGCCTGGCAAGCTATCTGTTGTGTATTCGATATGCCAAACCCAGTAACTACAACTGGTCTCATTCACCTGACCCTGAAGGCTTCAGCAACATGGCAGCACTGAGAAGGATGAGAAAGGAGAGGTCGACAAAATCTCAAGGCCGACCTAGGCTGCCACAACTAAGGAAGACAAAAATGATCATCTGTACTTTCAATGCACGTACGCTAGCATCAGATGCATCCATCGAGGACCTGATGGTACAAGCGCGAATGATCAAGTACAACATCATTGGTCTGACCGAGACAAGAAGGCACGAATCTCACCATGCCGTTTTCGACACTGGAGAAGAATTGTTCCTCAGAACATGCGATAAAAGAGGTGTTGGAGTCGTCGGTGTCCTTGTCAACACAAACTTGGCCAAGAGCATTGATTCATTCGAATGCCTAACAACCCGAATCGGACGTTTACATTTGAATAGATGTGGCTCACTGCCTGCAGTTTCTACGCACCAACATCTCATTATGATGAAAGAGAAATCAAGAAGTTCTACATGGAGCTAGAGAAGTTCTATAAAGAAGACCACACCTTCTACAAGATCATTGTGGGTGATTTTAATGCCAAGATAGGACCAAGAAGATCAGCTGAAGAACTTCACATCGGGACCCATGTCCTAGAATGGAATGAACAGGGTGAGAGACTGTCTTGAGTTCATCATGTCGACCAAGACCATTCATGGTAACTCACAGTTCCAGAAGGCAGAATCTAAACGATGGACATGGGAGTCTCCCGGTGGACGATCCCACAACGAAATAGACCACATCATATTCAATCGACGGTTTTGCCTGACCGATGTCACTGTTGTTCCAAAATTTCGAACGGGATCGGACCACCGTCTCCTTCGTGCAAAATTCTACTTCACAGAGCGGGAAGAAAGGGCTGCAAAGTTCAAAAAGAGAACTCCCAGAATGACCACCAACTGGGAACTCTTTGGTACTATTGCGGTAACATGGGAAGATGCCATTGTTGACAACATTGACGAGGAATATGATCGACTGGTTCAGCACCTCCATGAATGTGCGAAGAACGCCAAGAGAGAGATAGCACAAAAAATCGCCTATCTTCAAAAACTCTTGAGCTAATTCTCCAGCGTGGCTTGGCGCATGCCTCAGGCAACCGCAAGCTAATGTCTGAGCTCGCAAAGCAGTGCACAGATGCAATCAAGGAAGACCTCAAAGAGAGAAGAGTAGAAGTACTGGTAGATGCGGCAGAAGCCGGGAAAAGTATTCGTAACGCCGGCCTGTCCTTCGCCAACTACAAGACCAAGATGACTGCCCTCCGACGTCCTGATGGATCCATCACATCCTCCAGAATGGCAATGGAGAAGATTATCCATGACTTCTACTCAAATCTCTTCAATAGCCATGTCCACTTGCCGACATACCAAATTCCACAGGATGGATATGTCGTTCCCAATGTTCTCCCTTCTGAAATCCGACATGCCATTTCGTCGGTAAAGAAACAAACAGCACCCGGCACAGACAAGGTCAGACCTGAACACCTGAAGAACCTGCCGTCAGTACTCATCAATACACTGGCTCAGCTCTTCACTCGCTACCTGTCTGAATGCAAGGTTCCGTCCCAATGGAAAACCAGCAGGACCGTACTACTGTTCAAGAAGGGAGACATCCATGACATTGGCAACTATCACCCGATCTGCCAATTGTCTGTCATCTACAAGTTGTTCACTCGAGTCATCCTAAATAGGATTGGCAGAACACTAGATGAAGGACAACCATGCGAGCAAGCTGGGTTCCGCAAAGGATTCAGCACCATTGACCATATCCACACGATAACCAAGCTCATTGAGGTTTCTCGGGAGTTCAAGATGCCGCTCTGTTTAACGTTCATTGATTTAAAGAAGGCCTTTGATTCTGTTGAGACGGAAGCGGTCATTGAAGCCCTAGCCAATCAGGGCATTCAAGCCCAATACATCAGGATCCTCCGTGAGCTGTATTGCGGATTCACTACCAGGATCTCACCATTCTACAAAGAAGTGATCGTTGATGTCAAGAGAGGGGTGCGGCAGGGTGATACCATTTCACCGAAACTCTTCAGTGCCACCCTCGAGAACATCATGCGACGACTGGAATGGGAAGGAATGGGAGTGAAGATAGATGGTGGGCAACTACACCACCTCCGCTTAGCTGATGACATTGTTTTAATAACACCAAACATCAGCCAAGCCGCACAAATGCTGGCCGACTTTGACCATGAGTGTGGAAAGGTAGGACTACAGCTGAATCTTACGAAGACAATGTTTATGAGAAACAGCCTCGTTCCTGACGCCCCGTTCGCTCTCAATGGAACGACCATCTCCGAATGCAACAGCTATGTGTACCTAGGTCGAGAGGTCAACATGACAAATGACCTGGCACCCGAGCTGCGCAGGAGGAAGAGAGCGGCTTGGAATGCCTTCAAGAATGTTGAAGAAATAGCTAAGAGAACGAAGAACCTCCGGCTCCGGGCACATCTCTTTGATTCCACTGTTCTTTCTGCATTAACATATGCCTCAGAGACCTGGGCCCTACGCAAACAAGATGAGAACAGTATTCAGGTCTCCCAAAGAAGAATAGAAAGAGCTAGGCTTGGGATATCACGTTTCACTCAAATGAGAGAAAGAATCCGGAGTTCTGACATCCGTCGACAATCAAGAATCAGGGATGCTGTCTCATTTGCCAAGGTGTCAAAAATCAGATGGGCTGGTCATGTAATGAGATTTAAAGACGGACCGCTGGACTAGAGCTGTTACCGACTGGATTCCATGGGATGTCAAAAGACCGCGTGGCCACCCACCTACCAGATGGTCAGACTTCTTCGTCAAGATCATGAACGATCGGTTTGAAGCCCTTCATGTTCCCGGAGCGAACAGATGCCATTGGGCTACACTAGCACGCGACAGGGACAAATGGAGACATTACTGGCGCCCGCTCGAGCAAATCGACGACTAACGGGAAGTTAAGTGATAAGTGATAGTTATTATCTCAACACATATTTTTCTACCTAACTCTAAACACAGGTTAAAAGTCTTCCAGTATTGAGCTAATCAGTGTGCACTTTCCACATTTGATATTTTTCTGTAATTCAGGTATTACTTGAAAGAGAATATCTTGTGCTATTATCATAATTGCCATTTTTCCATTTAATAAAATTCTCTTTATCTGCAAAGAGTCTCTTTAACAGTTAAAAGCTTTCCTGAATTAACACCTCTCAACAGAAGAGTTCTATATAGTACAATATTCAGTATACTTTAAGCAATGCATTTAGAGAATTTAGTTGCTTAAAAGCTGAAGTAATCTTATACTAATTCAGAGCCATTTATTAGACAACCCCACCCTGTGACTTCCCAAAATAGCATTTTTTATAAAATAACCGTGAAGTAACCAGAATGCTATGCTAATAAATATTCTGTCTTTTCTTTTCTGTCACTTTTTTTTCTCTCTTTCTGCTTTAAGATGCCAAACACGATATGACACTTCACTTTATATCACAGAGGGAGAAAATGTATACTTTAAACAGTTCTTTGTTTTCTTTGTTTTATGTTGAATAGGAATTTATGTTGAAAACTTAAACTTGGGGGTGGGGGTGGGTGGGAGAGGTTGGATGAATAGCTCAATGGTGTACAGTGCCTGCTCTGAAAACATGAGGTTACATGTTCAATCCCCAGCACCATTACATGCCTAGAACGTGATCCTGACAGTTTAGTTGTTCACGTTGACCAGCTCTGTTGTCTGTAATCCCTGGCACTGTAGACTGCACTCCAGCAGGATATGATCAAATGTGAGTGCAAGCGCCTCCACTGAGGACTGCACTTGTGGCAAGCACCACAACTGAAATCTGTACTTACAGCACGGCCAGGAAGTGACACTCCTGGTGACCACGTATATAAAGAATTGAAGCAGCCTCCAGCAAGCTGTGCAATCGAAATGTATATGAGCACCACACCAAGCAGTGTGACACCCCCCTCCACCCCCCGGGAGTGTGTAAGAACCATCACTAAAGGAGTGCAGTCTCCACCAAGCACCATGGCTCTATGTGCAAACAGCACAAACTGAATTGTGGCTCTAGTAAGCACAATGGAAATGGGCAAGAGCTGCAAAAAGAAGTTTGTGAGTTCCACACATTGATATCAAAATCAACAGCAAAGGGCAAATAATCAAGGGTGGAGGGAGAGTAGGGGAAAAATATATGCAGATACATAAATATTTGATTAGTTACTCATATACTATTTTAAACTTATATATAAAGTTTATCTTTTAAACTATGTACTACAGTGGGTTAATTAAAGCATAACTCATAGCATAAATTTAGTCTGCACTTTTAAGTATAGGTCTTATTAGAATAGTACAGTGGGTCTTAGCATATTCAAAGTTGTGTTCCTTCCCACTCCCTAATTCCAGATCATGTTCATCATCCCCCAAGGAACCCTCATTAACAGTCACTCTCCTTTATTTTCCTTCAGCTGTTGGTAATGACAATTCCACTTTCTGTTCCTATGGATTTACCTATTTTTTATTTAAATGCACTCATATACATGGTCTTTTGTAACTGACTTCTACATACAATAATAAATGTAAAGTTCACTCCATGTTTTATGTATCAGTCTTTTCTTTTAAGTGGATAAATAATATCACATTGTATAGATATATAATGTTTATCCATTCTGCAGTTGGTGCATATTTGGTTGCTTTATACTTATTGGAGTCTATAAATAATGCCCCTATAAATATTCTTCAAACTTTGTCTAGACATATATTTTCAGTTCTCTTGGTTATATACCAAGAAGTGGAATTGTCAGGTCATAAACTTCTATGTTTAACGTTTTGAAAAAACTTTCCAGTGCAAATATACAGTTATACATTTCCACTAGCAATATCTGTGCATCTTTATGATGATAATTATCTTAGTAGATATGAATAAATTTCTCATTGTTCTGATTTGTATTTCGCTCATGACACTGAGCATCTTTTTGTTTGCTATGGGTCATTTGTGTCTAGTCTTTGAAGTGTAGGCAGATACATTTTAGTTAACTTTAATTTTTTATAAGAGTTCTGAGGTCTTTCAGGTGGTGTGCAAGTCGCTTTGGGGTGGTTAGAGTTCTGAGGTCTTTATATGTACTATAGGTGCAGAAGCTTCTTAGTTTAATAGAGTCCCATTTGTTTATCTCTGTTTCCACTTAGTTGGTCAGTGGCATGTCATTTTTGAAGAAACCGTTAGCCTCAATATTGTGGAGTGTTTTGCCAACCTTGTCGTCAATGTACCTTATGGATTCTGATCTGATGTTGAGGTCTTTAATCCATTTTGATCTGACTTTTGTGCATGGTGTTAAGTCGAGTTCTAAGCCCATGTTATTGCATGTGGTTGTCCAGTTATGCCAGCACCATTTGCTAAAGAAGCTTTCCTTGCTTCATTTCACATTTATTGCTCCCTTATCAAGAACTAAATGTTCATACATTTGGGGTTGTGTGTAGGGATATTCCACCCTGTTCCATTGGTCTGTGGCTCTGCCTTTGTTCCAGTACCATGCTGTTTTAATTGTTACCCCTTTGTAGTAGAGTTTGTGTTGGGGAGGGTGATGCCTCCAGTGGTTTTTTCCCAAGAATTGCTTTAACTATTCTTGAGCGTTTGTTGTTCCAAATGAATTTTAGGAGTGCTTGATCCATTTCTTTGAAGAATTTCATGGGTATCCTTATAGGGATTGCCTTGAATCTGTACAGTGCCTTAGGGAGTCACCCAATACCCATCCGATAAGGGGTTGATATCAAGGATATACAAAGAACTGGTTGAACTCCCCAAGAAGAAAACATCCAACCCCATCAAAAATGGGGTGATGAAAAAACAAAAACTTTCTCAAAGAAGAAATCTAAATGGCTAAAAGGCATATGAGAAAATGCTCTACATCACTAACCATCAGGGAGATGCAGATCAAAACAAAAATGAGATATCATCTCACACCACAGAGACTGGCCCACATCCAAAATAACAAAAGCAACCGGTGCTGGCACGGATGTGGGAAGGGACCCTCCTTCACTGCTGGTGGGAATGCCGACTGGTTCAGCCCTTTAGGAAAACAGTGTGGATGATTCTCAAAAAATTAGAAATTGAGCTCCCATTTGACCCAGCAATACCACTCCTGGAAATATATCCCAGAGAGGTAAAAAAAAAAAAGTACAGTTGAAATGACATCTGCACTTGTATGTTCATTGCTGCACTGTTCACAATAGCCAAAATCTGGAAAAAAAAACCCTAGTGCCTGAGAACAGATGACTGATTAAAGAAACTTTGGTACATCTGCATAAAGGAATACTATGCAGTAGTTAGAAAGGATGAAGTCATGAAATTTGCAAACAAGTGGTTCTACATGAAAAGAATCATGCTAAGTGAAATAAGCCAGAAAGAGAGGGACAGACATAGAAAGACTGCACTCATCTGGGGAATATAAAGTAACAGAATGGAAGAAAAACACCCAAAAATAGTTGAGATAAGTACCAGGAGGTCTGCTCCATGAAAGCTTGGAAGCTGATAGCACATGCTGGGGGAAAAGGCAGCTCAGATAGAGAAGGGAACACTAAGAAAAGGGTGTTTGGAGGACTTGCTCATGATGCAAGACACATGCTGAAAGTAGACTATAGACCGAACACGATGGCCACTCAATACCTCTATTGCAAACCACAACATCCTAACGGAAAGAGAGAGCAAAAGGGAATGCCCTTCCATAGAGATGGGGTGGCGTGGGGGGGGGGGGGTGGGAGGGCTACTGGGTTCATTGATGGTGGAGAATGGGCACTGGTGGAGGGGTGGGTACTTGATTATTGTATAACTGAAACCCAAACATAAAAATATGTAAGTCTACAACTGTACCTCATGGTGTTTCACTAATAAATAAATAAATAATAAAAAAAATCACTGTAGCACTGTCATCCTGTTGGTCAGCGATTGCCTCGAGCAGGCCCTAGTAATGTTTCCTTCGTCCTAGCCCTGAGATTTTAGAAAGTGCCACATTTGAGGCTCTTTCAGGGTCAGGAGAATGAGACCCATCATTGTTACTGGTTTTTGGCATATTGAATACACCACGGGGAGTTTGCCAGACTCCGCCATGTGGGCAGGATACTTTTGGTAGCCTGCCAGGTTCTCCAGAGTAAGACCTAGATAATTAGATATCTTCCGGGAGCAGGGTTTTATAGTATCTGGGTCTTGGCCGTTGATGGAATTACACGGCACCGGGGGCAGTTGGTGGGTGTAACACCTGGAAGATGGGGGATCTGAGTTGAAGAGACCCCAGTCCCAATCCAAGCAGGCTTAGAGATTTATGCTCCGTGTCCCGCACACCTGGGTTCCTCTGCCAGTTCCTTTATGCATGAGGCTCGTCCAAATGTGTGGAGACTACTCTTAAGCATGGCTGTGGCTGGAACCAGGGTCTTTAGCTGCTGGGGCTCTGCTCGGGGTGGGGAGGGAAACTCAACCCACCCTCCTCCAAGTGGCCCTGGTGAAGACAGTCAGGCATGAAGGCAGGAGACTCTGTGCTGTTCTCTTCTGAAAGCAGGGTTTTATAGTCTCTGGATCTTGGCCGTTGATGGGATTACACGGTGCCGGGGGCAGTTGGAGTGATAGCACAGCGGGTAGGGCGTTTGCCTTGCATGCAGCCAACCCGGGTTCAATTCCCAGCATCCCATATGGTCCCCTGAGCACTGCCAGGAGTAATTCCTGAGCTCAAAGCCAGGAGTAACCCCTGAGCATCGCCAGGTGTGACCCAAAAAGCAAAAAATAAAAAATAATAAATAAAAATAAAAATAAAACCCAGGTCCCAGAAGAGAACAGCGCAGTCTCCTGCCCCCATGCCTGTTTGTCCTCGCCAGGGCCCCTTGGAGGGGGGTGGGTTGAGTTTCCCTCCCCGCCCCAAGCAGAGCTCCAGCAGAGCCCTGAAGATCTCTGGAACCAGCCACAACCATGCTGAGACCACTCTCCACATGCATGAAGGTACCGGCAGAGGAACAAAGACATGCGGGTCCCGGGGGCTGAGATCTCCAAGCCTACTCGGATTGGGGCTGAGCATCCTCCACCCAGATCCTCCATCTTCCAATAAGCAGGGATCACACCCACCAACTGCCCCCCAGTGCCATGTAATCCGATCAACAGCCAAGACCCAGAGACTATAAAACCCAGCTCCTGGAAGCGTGCAGCTGCATTTGCAGCCGCGTGACATCTTGTTATCTTATTCTTGCTTTGACAACCTGGCAGGGTACTGAGTGTAAGCTGCCCACACGGCAGAGTCTGGCAAACTTCCCATGGTATGCCCAATATGCCAAATACCAGTAACAATGATGGGTCTCATTCTCCTAACCCTGAAAGAGCCTTGAATGTGGCAATTTTTATAATCTCGGGCTAGGACGAAGGAGACATTAATGGTGCCTGCTCGAGGCAATAGACGAACAACAGGATGATCGTGATCGTGAAATAAAAATAATTTTTAAAAATAAATAAAAATAAAATTCACTTGTGAAATATATAATTTACAATTTTTCCCTCCTCTTCTGAAGTGTTATTTCCAGTTATTTTACCCTTCTCTTTCTTTCTGTGTTGTTCCAATAAGAAGGGCTCACACACATGTTTACTTGTGGTGCTTATACTCTGAGCCATCGAATTTACCATGCTTGGCACTTAGTTGTGATGCTCACCATATCTGTCAGCAGTTATCTGGAGACTGTACACTATTTTGGTACCAGGGGCCCAAAGTTGAAGTGATTCCAGAGTCATATTTGGTACATGCAGATGATACCAAGGATAGAACTCTCAGCCTCAAGCATGTGAGTTAGGCACATTTTGCTACCATGGGATTTCCCCAACTTCCACTTTCCAGTTTTTTAATGTTATTTGAAGAATATCTGTAATTTTTATTTAAGCCCAAGTTATGTTTATTCCTTTGTGTTTGTGATTTTGATGTATCTTTAAGATTGTTGTCTGATTGAAGCTTGTATAGTTTACATGTATATTTTTCTGAAGATTTTCTTGTTTTAACTCTTATGCTGAAACACTGATCTATTCTGAGTTCATTTTTGTGTATAAAGTGAGGCAGGAGTCCAACTTCATTCCTTTGCATGTGAATATTTAGGTGTTCCAACATCTACTTTACATAATGGATGATCTTGGCCAATTCAGACTAAATGCCAATAAGAAGAGTTTGCAACCAGCAAACTGCAACTGCGCTGGGGGGCAGTTGGTGGGTGTGATCCCCGCCTATTGGAAGATGGAGGATCTGGGTGGAGGATGCTCAGCCCCAATCTGAGTAGGCTTGGAGATCTCAGCCCCAGGACCCGCATGCCTTTGTTCCTCTGCTGGTACCTTCATGCGTGTGGAGAGTGGTCTCAGCATGGTTGTGGCTGGTTCCAGAGGTTCCAAAGTGTATCTTATAAATTATAAGGTGAAAGTATTTAAAATAAAATGTCAGGGGGCTGAAGCGATAGTATAGTGGGTAGGGCATTTGCCTTGCACGCTGCCGACCCGGGTTTGATTACCAACATATGGTTCCCTGAGCACCACCAGGAGTAACCCCTGAGCATTTCCAGGTGTGACCCAAAAAGCAAAAATAAATAAATAAATAAAAAATAAAATGTCAAATCATCTAGTTGGGTGGTATATTTGTCAGTGTTCTTCAGAATGTCAAAAAAAGATAAAGGAGGATTGTTATAAACAGTCATCAAAGATCTGTGTTTAAATTGTAAAATAGAGATAATTTATTAGGTCTTTCTGCAGGCAGGGTGATATATTTCAGGTGTATTTCCTCTCCTTGATATCTCTGTTGTCCTATACTAAGTGTTTCTGTGGAGAATATGTTTTACATGTCTGTATATAGACAGCAGCTTCTGCACTTAATTTTGTAAATAGGCAACAATATGTGAAATCTGTTTGATTGCAAGCTTGCTTAAAGTTAGTCACCTAAAACCTGATCATTTCTGAATGAACAAATGGTATCTAGCTTCTGCTTTTGCAAAGCACATAAATAACTGCAGGTAATAGAGATTACACCCAAACAATGCCCACAGTGAAGACCTATTTTAGCAGCTAACTGCCTTTACATTCTCTGACAGCTTTCCTTAAATGTCTTTTAAGAATGGGCTTTTAAGCCAAGAATGTAGATCACTTGCTTTGCATGGGTTGCATCTCCTGATCTACTAGAGGAAAAAAATCAAACAAACAAAAAGCTTTCCAAAATGTAGATGTTGAAAGCAAATTTAAAACCTTTATTATCAGGGCTGAGAGATAGTACAGTAGTTAGAGTCCATGCTTAGGATGCATCAGACCCAGGTTAGATTCCTAGCACCAAAGCGTCCCTGAGCATCATCCTGAGCCTTGGGGACCCCAGTACCACCTAGGTGACCCAGGTATCCCCAACACCACAAATTCTGAGCACCTTTGTATCTTCAAGCCCTTTGCATTGAATTGTAGGCCTAGTTGGCCAAAAATTCCAATCAAATCCTTAGGCTGTGTGTGTGGAGGGAACTGGGAGTTGTATGACAATATGACATGAGCTGGGTATCAAGGGAACTGTATCATAAAATTAATTTATTCCTATTCTAGGTGAAAAGATGAAGAATTCAACAAAAAGATAAAGTAGAAGACTGTTATGGTTTTTGGAGAGGTCAGGACTCTGTCCAAAACTAATTTTACAAGCCAGGTTCCATCCCAAGCACCCCATATGATTCCCTGAACCATATGATCCCTAAGCAGGAGTAAACTATGAGCACAGTTGAGTGTGGCCCAACACACACACACACACACACACACACACACACCCCAAAAAAGGTTTATCATTTCTTTAATTGCGTTAAAGAAATTTCTGTGAAACATCCAGCACCACATATGATGTCTAGCATGTTCTCACAAATATTAACATCTTTCTAATTCTCTCTCACTGGTGCCTAGGGACTGCTCTCAGGATTAACCAAGAGGTCAAGTTTGCTGATTGATTTCAGTTTGGATTTTGCTTTGGGATAATATACACCAATTTCTGTCTTTAAGCATGAGTTCCAAGTACTGCTCTTTCTCAAACCACTTTATCCCCCTTCTTTAGAGCCACAATGGATAAAACAAGTAGGAATTTTCTTTAATGACCGGGACTAGTCATTTTATCTATCATCCAATGCAATTGTGAGTCCTTAGGTCATTTTAATAGTGTCTACCAGTGGGTGATCAGAAATCATTCTTAGTGATGAAAAGTTTTCCCCTTCACACCTTGAGCATCATTATGAATTCTCCTTGGAACTCTGTTATTATCTGCTTTGTGTCACTTTTTTGTGAATTTCCTCCTCTGCCTTTCCCATCCCTCAGAAAGGGTACAATTACAAATTCACAAAACAATTGAACTTTGAGTTCGAAGCAGTATTTCACCCTTGGCAACCAGAATCCCTAATCATTATGCTCCTTGTAAGTGAAAAAATAAAAGCTAATATTTTATCTTGATGAACAGAATCAGTACTTGCCATATAGGCCTTTCACAGAGCTAAAAATATGAATTTAAAAAACCATAATTTTAGATTCTTATCGCAGAGACTTTATACATCAAATTACGTAGACTTGCATAGTACAGTTTTATTTATATATTACTTGAGGCACTCAAGTTCTAAGACAGAAAATGGTCTTTTAAAAGTATAACTTTGGGGAAAATAGTTTTTAAATAATTGCTTTATACAATTGTCTTGGACTAGTAATGGTCACTGTGCTTACTTGTATGTTTTAAAATTGTTTATAAATTGCTTATAAATTCATTTTAATTGTTTATTTCTTACATATTTACCTAGTTTCGGTAAGATTTCTTACAGGTAATTTTTTCCTTTTAAGCTTTAATTCTTGGCTATTGTTTGAGCTATCATGCAAGTATCCGAGTATTTCTGAATATTTTTATGAGGAATTTTGTATACCATTGCTTATTTCAAATAGTGGCTGAAGTGTTGTGTGCATCTAAACAGTGTACAATGTGTTTTAGTTATTATAGATTATTCTAAAACGTTCACAGAGCCCTCAGTGTGTATATGCCACTTCATTTCAATGGTAGGAAAAGAATCAAAAGAATTGAAAAAACACACTCCCTTCCTCACATCAGGAAAATGCAGATCCACTCAGGAGATGTGACATAGACAATACATGAGGAATCTGAAAGGTGTTCTCACTTTACTTATCTGTCCTTTTTTCCATCTAAAATAACCATTTACCCTTTTTGTTGTCCTTTAATGCATTATCTCTTAGATTACAGGAACAATAAGGTAAATGTCATTACTCCCTAGAAAGCAATTAATTAAAGACATTAATAAGGATTGATTAAAGAGGTGAGCTCTTCAAGGTCATCATCTGTGTCTTTGTAGCAATAGAAAAAAATACAAAATATTGCATATTATATTATAATTAAACATTGAACTATGACTTCAATTTATTTAAATATTTGAGCAAACAAAAAATTATAGATAATGACTCAAAGGGTAGTCTTTTATTCAAAAATAGGAGGATGTTAGAAATTAAAATTTGTCTTTGTTATTAATGGAACAGGAAAGATAAAGGAAACAATTCAACTGCCTGTGAATTCTTTGATGATCCTATATATGAAAATGAAAGATGTTATAATATGGGAACAGATAAAAATATCCAAGGATGAAAATAAAGAACGGAATAAACAGCCTGATCTTGAGAAGTTTTGCTTGGCAAAATATAGGGAGTTCGTGCTTAACTTTGTCTCAGCATGCTTACGTGCATTATTTCCAAAAACTGAGAAGATGATCTTGGCTTTATGCTTATCATGTTTGCCCAAGACTTCATAAAATTATAGTAACTAGTCCAGGAGCTTTTGACAGCCAGAAGAATGAACCAAATCTTAACAGAGGAAGCAAAACTTGATTTATCTAAAATTAAGCATTTCCATTCAAAAAAATAATATATCCCTAAATGGAATCGGGAATAAGCTTACCAGCAGCCCTTGTGTTAGCTGACAGGAAGCTCAGCAGGACTGAGTAATGTGCTATGTCTGTTTGGTAACGTCATTTGATGGTCAAATGTAGATCAAAGCTTGTGCTGCTGAACAACACTTGGAATTGTGTTCCGTCTGGGTACCACATTTTTAGGGAAATGCTGACCAACTGGAATATGTCCAGCACAAAAGACTATGATAAGAAAAAAAGAGAAGATTAAAAACATCCTCACAGAAAACACACCAGAAGGGGGTATTTAGGCAGCAGAGGAGCTTGGAGGCATAACAACTTTCTTTAGGCTCCAGGTGGCTGATGTGTGGCCCTGATTATGTTCTATTTACATGCCTACGAGAGTAAAAGGGTAAGAACTAAAGTGGGCATGTTTGGAAAGATTAGTATGAAGATCTTGAGAATAACCAAATTTATCTAGACATGACTTGAGATTCTCCAGGAGATCTGCCCACTTAAACTTACTGTTTTATCTCCAAGCAGTCCACATTTCATAGTGGATTTACTGCCTCCACCACTCTTAGATGCTTTATGCCTTCTATTTCAATTCTCAAAATGGAAACGTTACTGGGCCCACAAATCGATGAACAATGGGAGGACAGTGACAGTGACATGCCTTCTATTTCATTCTGTTTCTTAGAGCTCCCACACCTTTTTGTTCATTTGTCCCAGTATCCTTCTCTCTCTCCAGGTTCCTTTTTCCCAAAGGACTAAGGAGGTTTCCAAACCTCCTAAGCCTTCTCCACTTTCCAGTCCCTTGTAGTAAGGGTATCTCACCCAGTCCATGCCTAATGATACCCTCACTACCAACCTAAACTCTCAAACTGGAAAACTCAACCTTTTCCATCCAAGCACAAAGCTGATGTCTACTCCTAAAGCTGAGTGCCTTCTTCATTTGTAGTTTATCTGCAACATGCCCTTCTTGCCATGGCATTTTCTTTCTTGTATAGAAACCATGTATGGAACTTCTTGTATGGAACGATGATATTTCTTCCTGTATGGAAAAGATATAGCCACATACCAGTTATCTCATATTCAATTATAAGGCCAGTAACTGTGGCCATTACCTCCTATCTTCAGAATCAAGATAGTGCATCAGGACACATACTGTCAAATGCATAACGTTTGAGTAGTGCATCAGGACACATACTGTCAACTGCATAAAGTTTGAGAAAACCATTGGCACTCATGATACTAATGATTGAAGCAATAGAAAAAAAATGTTATAACTTTTTCCTTTCAGTTTTTTTTTCAGTGCTAGGGATCAAACCCAGGACTTCATGCATGAAAAACAACAACAACAACAACAAAAATTAAGAATTCTGCTGGCTGAATTATACACCAAAATTTAGAACATTAGACTAAGGAATCTTTTAGAGTCACCTCAAACTCAGTGATTCCATTCCTGTACAGTATTGTTTCTAAAAATTATTTCAAAACATGGCTCCAAGCTATTTAAATAAATTGTGAACTTATTACACTAAGTGACTTGTCACCCCTGGATGATTGGTTTGAATGGGTAGATCCTTTCGTGATGTTGGCAGTGGAGTAATGCTTAGTGTTTTATGGTCACACTTGATATGGTAGGCAGGATATATGATCTCTTAGGTTATGGGAATGTTAATCAAGTTTGAAGTCATTGGAAAGTTTCCTGGTTAAGATGAGTATCTAATTCAACAGCCATTAACAATGAGCCAATGCAGTCTTGAACTTTTCAGTGAATTAGAGGCGAAGTAACTATGTTCATCAAATCATGAAAGTCAGCACTGTTGTAAACATGTGACCAAAATATAAGTAAATTAAAACAAACCAAAATCAAAACAAAGCAAAAAATAGTTAGCCAATGCAGGGTCAGGAATGTAGCTCAATGGTAGAACACATACTTCACATACATAATGCTGTATATTTGATAGAGAGAGGGAGATGGAGAGAGGAAGGGGTGGGGGATAAAATGAAAGGGAGGAAGTGAGAAGGAATTAAAGGAAAAAGGAAGTAGATAGAAAGAATGTATCTCAGTGGTAGAGCACATGCTTTGTATATATGATGCTGTAGATTTGAAAGAAAGAGGGAGTTGGAGAGGGGAAGGTGTGGGGGAGAAAAAGAAAGGGAGGAAGTGGGAAGGAATGAAAGGAAAAAGGAAGAAGAGAGAGAGAATGGATGGGGGAGAGGGAAAAAATACAAAAACTTTTCAAGGCATTGATTAATTCTTCTTGGAATTATTGATTGATCAAACCCAGGGCCTTATACATGCAAGGCATGTACACTACCATTGAGAAATATTTCTGCAAACATAACTGATTTTCAGTCAAGGTAATACAGCCCCAAGGAAAGCATTTAGAAATGCATGACATTCTTGGTATCACGGTCTCTAGGACTACTTAGCATAAATGAGCAAGTATCAAAGATGAAAACATCCTACATATATATGAAAAGCAATTCAGCAAGGAAAGAACAATGCCACCCCAAAGCTAGATAGTTCTTCTCTTGAACATTAAACAGAAGATTTGGTGAGTTTTTTTATCCTTCTCTTGCTCTCTTTTTAATTAGTGAAACACCATGAGGTACAGTTGTAGACTTACAAACTTTCCTGCTTGGGTTTCAGTTATACAATGATCAAGTACCCATCCCTCCACCAGTGCACATTCTTCACCACCAATGATCCCAGTAGCCCTCCCACCCTCCCACCCCGTCCCACCTTTGTGGCTGTGCATTCCCTTTTGCTCCCTCTTTCCTTTAGGGTGTTGTAGTTTGCAATAGAGGTATTCAGTGGCTATTGTGTTTGGTCTATAGCCTGCTTTCAGCACGTATCTTGCATCCTGAGCGAATCCTCCAAACATCCTTTACTTGGTGTTCCCTTTTCTATCTGAGCTGCCTCTTCCCCAAGCATGTGCTGCTGGCTTCCAAGCCGTGGAGCAGACCTCCTGATACTTATCTTAACTATTCTTGGGTGTTCATCTCCCATTCTGTTACTTTATATTCCCCAGATAAGTGCAGTCTTTCTATGTCTGTCCCTCTCTTTCTCACTCGTTTAACTTAGCATGATTCTTTCTACGTAGAATGACTTGTATGTAAATTTCATGACTCCATCTTTTCTAACAGCTGAATATTATTCCATACCAAAAGGAAACAAAGACACAAGAAAAGATAACTACGGGCCCATATCCCTGATGAACACGGATGCGAAGATTCTCAACAAAATACTAGGAAATAGAATGCAACAACTCATCAAAAAGATTATATACAATGGCCAAGTGGGATTCATCCCGGGGATGCAAGGATGGTTTAACATTAGGAAATAAATCAACATATTCCATCATATCAACAAAAGAAAAGATAAAAACCATATGATCATATCAATGATGCAGAGAAAACATTTGACAAGATCTATCACCCATTTATGATGAAAACCCTCGCCAAAATGGATATAGAAGGGACTTCCCTCAATATAGTTAAACCCATAGACTTGTGGAAACAAGTCTATGGCAAGCATCATCCTTAATGGGGAAAAACTAAGAGCCTTCCCTCTAAGATCAGGGACGAAATAAGGATGCCCACTCTCCTCACTGCTGTTCAATATAGTACTGGAAGTACTTGCAAAAGCAGTTAGGCAAGAAAAATATATTAAGGGCATTCAGGTAGGACAGGAAGAAATCAAGCTCTCACGATTTGCAGGCGATATGATACTATACTTAGAGAACCCTAAAACCTCTACCAAGAAACTCCTAGAGACAAGGGACTTGTAGAGTAAAGTTGCAGGCATAAAATCAATACCCAAAAGTCCATGGCTTTCCTATATGCAGATAATGAGAGAGAAGAAAGTGACATGAAAAAAACAATCCCGTTCTCTATTTTTTTATAATAAAATTTTTAAAGTATTGGCAAAAAAATTGTTACCTTGGAGAGGGAGCTTTTGCTTACACCAATCAATGCTTAGTGTTCCTTTTCCAAAAGAAAAGAAATATTTTGCTAGCAAGAGATTGCCAGTTTACTTCTTCCAACTTACATTTATGTGCGACCATGTGACTGAGCATTGTCTGGTAGGCAAATATGACTGATAGGCAAAAGTATCAAATATCCCTTGTGGACCTGAGGAATAAAAATCTATCTTCCACTCTTTCCTCCTTTCTGCTAACCAGATGTCCATATCAAGTACCTCTTAGAATTTAAGTTGCTGAAATGGCTTTCTGGAGCCAAGACTAAACAACATCTTCATTTCGCTAAAATTTACATGAACCAAAAATAAGCTCCTATTCTGTTATTTCTTGGAGGTTTCAGGATTATCTGTTAAAGCAGTTATTATTATCTTAACTTACCCATGCATTTTCAGCTAAAAGCTTCGGTTTGGATGATTTCTACCTAAAAATGTTGATGTTAAAGCATTTCTGGTTTTCTGTTGTTGTTTTTTAAAACTTATTTTATGTTTGGACCAGTGCCTTCCACTTTTTCTGTAGAGTTCCAGTTCTTTTTTATCAATGTTTTTCAAATCAGTCCAGAGACCCGAGCCTCCTCCCTGGGAAAATCCAGGGAAGCTTTCTTTCTAAGACTTTAACTCTCATATACTAGGATTTGGGGGTAGGGGAAAGGAGGTAGTGTATTAGACAGCTTCTCTGCTTGCCTTTTTCTCTCTCCTCACTTTGTTTTGGAACTGTTTTCTTCTTTCTCCTTCCCCCATGGTGTGAGTTCATGTGTGGCTGATTTGCTTGGGCACAGGACCCAACTGAGTCTCAGCTTTGTTTGTTGTTTGTTCTGACTGTTCTGAGATCAGACTCTGATACCAGTGGTCATAGTTCCCTGGGATAGGAGACTTCAGTTGCATTCCTTTAAGCTTAGTTGGAAGAGAGTAAATACAAGAACATCAGAGCTTGGCAAGACTTTGTTTCCTGCAAAGAAAGTTGCACTTTTATGTATAGAAAAAGAATGTATAGAGAAGTGACTTTGAGATTCTGTGTTCTGTTTTATGTTTAAATAAAGACTCTTATTCTCAAGGTGTCTTGAGAATAAGTCCCAGATGTCGGTCTGCCATTTTGTACAAAAAAAAATTACCAAAATGTTCATTTATACAGGAACCAAATGACCAAAAAGTGCACTTCAAGCCTCTATTACCTAATTCTGAAGAGGACATTCTGGCTATCCCAATCACATTAGGCCAATAGTCCACTAGCCTATTCCAATCAAAATACTCCTCCCAAACACCAAAATAACAGTGAACACAAAGAATTGAACAATCCCAATGAAAAAGAACACATCCTCTAAAGGTACTCTAGTGGCCCCACAGAAGGCACAGAGGAGTAGCAAAGGCAGGTATTCTTAAAGGAGAAAAAAGAACCACCATCGACCGAGCCCATTAGAATCCTCCCTTGCAGCAAGAGGTGGTCACTGATAGTGAACTGAAGGGACCCACCTCCATACTACCACACAACATGAAGAAACAGCGCAGATTTCCCCCATGAGGAGTGGATGAAGAAAAGAGCCCTGAAGCCCCTTCAGGAAATTCCCACAAATATAATCTCTCAGTCAAAGAAGTCAGAGATGAAATGTTTGAGGATGTTAATGAAGTCAAAGAAATGATGGGACAGACATCCAGTAAATTAAAGGAGAACACAAAAAGTACACTTCAATGCAGCAAAAGAAAAAGTTATCAAACCTCCCTCCAGATGATAACTGAAAGTATTCTTCTTCCAGTTATACCTGCAATGATTGGTTTCACTATGCAGGCTAGTTTATTTAGCCTAATCCTCTCAGGCTAGGCTTCCTACATGGCTAGCTTTATGCAAGTTGGTGAGCTTTAGTTAGAATGATAGTTGAACCTACTCATTGGCTTAGTTCTTAAAAAATTTCAATGAGATAAGAGATGAGATCAAAGAACTTTGTGGTTGCATATGTGACATCTTGGCAGTCTTAGCCTTCTCACTGAATAATTTTTTCGGATTCACTTAGCTCCTCTGTATTTCGATTTCTTTATTTAAAACTGGTTTCAATAATGATGTATTTCATAGCAATGTTATAGGAATCAAATGGGTTAACGCTTATAGCTGTTTCTGATTGGCAATGCATCCTATATATGTGGTTAATTTAATCATTGTAATTTTCTAATAATGAATGCTCAAAAATGGCTACTTTTTATTACCATTATTACCTTGGTTATATGATGATCACCTCCACCACCATCACTATCGTCATCCAGGTTTCTTTTGGAACTTTTTGCTATATATAACCGTTGTTTTTTGCCTTTCTTCTTGAAATTTTCTGTTCCTTTGGTGTTTGGAATACCAGGCTTGTTAGATCACCAGGCAATTTTCTTCTCATTTCTCCTCAATATTTTTCATGAGTATCTATTTTTTGTAATGTTATTACTAGCTATTATCACAGAACTTCTCATTCTGGACAGATTTCATTCAGTTTTCCTATAAAATTATACTGCATCTATCAATGACAACACTTCATTTCAGATGCCAAATATGCCTCATCAGTCTATATTCCCATAGGCTTCAGGTGCACCTATCAGTTAGTTGTTTGTCTCCATCTGGTTATTCCAGATTATTAGAAAGAAACTCATCATCTTTCGCCTAAATCAGCTCCTCTTCTACTCTAATTCTCATTTTAGAGCATCTTCATCTCCCCAGCCAACTAAATTAGAAATGCAGAAATAGATCATCTGAATTACATCTTTATCCTCATGCCACCCATCAATAATTCCTGCCAATTTTGTTTCCTAGTATTTTCCAGATTAATTACTTCTTTCTCTTTTCATGCTTTCATTTCAGATGCCATCAACTTTCACTTGGATATCTTAAATGATTTCTTTTCTCTTGGTCTCCCCACTTTGTACTGATCCTCCATTCTGCTCTCCTAGAACTTCAAAAAACATAATAATGACATTCACAGGAACAATAAATAATCCTTGGAGCCCCCAACCCACTTTTATAAACCAAAGGCTGAGCTCCGAATTATGGTAAAAATCTCCCTAAAATTTCACACCTGTATATTTATCCAGTCACTTCTGTTTCTCAAACTTTGCTCACTGAACCAATAAATCTGTGATTATCATGCTCTTTCTTTTTTCTTTTTCTTTTTTTTTGTCAGGGGGAATGAGTGTTAGACCACATGGCTCTTTGCTCAGGTGTTACTCCTGGCAGTTCTCAGGGGACTGTGTGATGCTCTGGATCAAACCAAGGCTGATCACAAGCAAGCAAAGGACCTTAGCCCATGTAATATCTCTCCAACTTTGCTGATCTAAAGTCTGTTCTAATTGGAACTTCTGCTGAGAGTATCCTCACTATATAGAACATGTTATCACCTAACCCTTAGCTCTTCTTCCTTTCTTCTTACAGATTGTGTTCTACATTCATAGCACCTTTTTGCTAGTACACAACCTGTTGTCACAAATTAACACAAATGTAATGTTTTAAAATAAAACACAAATTTATAGTGTTTAAATTATTAAACCTTATAGTTCTGCAAGTTCATAATATATCAGAGGTTTCACTAGACAAAAATTAAAGTTTATACAGGACTTTCCCTTTGTGAAAGCTTGACTCCACTTGCTTGCCTTTTTCGAATTCCTCTGACCACCTGACCACCGCATTCCTTCTTTGTCTAACATCAAATCCAACAATGACAGATTGAATCCTTCTCACATCACATCACTTTGACCCATTTTTCTTTTTCCCTCTCATCCTTTCTTTCTGATATGACCTTTCTCTGAATTTTAGTATGTGATCTCTAGCTTACATTTAGCTGTTTAGCAACCTTAGCTCTTTTTTTGCTCAAGCAGGCCCAGTAACGTCTCCATTGGAGACTTTGTTGTTACTGTGTCTGGCATATCGAATACTCTCGGTAGCTTGCCGGGCTCTCCAAGAGGGGCGGAGGAATCGAACTCGGGTCAGCCATGTTGGCCGCTTGTAAGGCGAACGCCCTACCGCTGTGCTTTTGAGGTATACATAACATATTCTTAAATTCTGGGATTTATGGTATGGATGTCTTTAGAGGAAAGGAATACCACAATGTTGCTCTCTATATTTTCATAAAGTTCTGTTTATCTCTTTCATTCTACATAATAAATATTGTCAAAGCATTTTCTTTTTAGAATTTGTTAGAATGTTTTTCATTTAGAATGTTTTTAATTTAATGTTTTAAGAATTTTATTTTAATGAAATAAATTTACTGCATTATGCTATATAAATTAGAGGTACACACTATATTAATTTTATACATTTATTTATTGCTTTAGCATTTGTATATTTCTTCATCTCCATGACTGACCTTTAAACTTCTTAAGGTCTCATTTATTCTTGGATCCCTACATTAAAAACAAATAGTAAACTCTCAGTAAAGATTTTGAAACAATTTAGGTAATGCAAATAATTAGCAATAAATTGTTTCTTCAAGAATCAGTATAGAAGAGGGAATTATCTGCATAGTAATTATAGTTATTCATGTTAATTATTCCATTTCTTGGATGTAGAACAGTAATACAGTAGGTAAGTTGCTTGCATTGCACGCAGCTGACTACATTCTCTCTGTACACAACATGTAGTCCTGAGCACCACCAGGAGTGATCCCTAAACACAGAGTCAGAGAAAGCCCTGAAATCTGGGTGTAAGCCAAATCCCTCACCCACAGATAGTGTTTCCATTTATATGAAAATTGATCAATTGATATTTGATGTTAATAAATTGTATTATTCTCAGAGCAGGAGATGTTGCTCAATGTAGAGCAACTGACCACAATTTGATCTTTGATACCACAAAACACAAACAAAACAGCAACAACAAAAACAGAAAAAAGCAAACAAACAAAAAAATCACCAACTTTCCACTCTTTCCAGTCCCAGGTAACAATAATAATAATAATAATAATAATAATAATAATAACAATTTCTTTATTATTAAGAAGTTGCATTACTAATTGCTATAATTAATATATTATCATATATGAGGCATTGTTCTTAGTGCTTTTATATGTTAATTCATTGAGTTTTCTAAAAAGAAATGCACCTTATTTTTTTGTTTGTATAATTACTATTGTCCATTGTATGATCATGGAAACTGAGGCATGAGAGATTAAGTAACTTGCCTGATGTCAGCCAGCCTCATATACAGTAAGTCTGAGTTAACCACTGTATTTTGCCAAGCCAAACAATCCTTTCTGTGTCCAGTCTTCATAAATGGGAGTTAATTTGAAATTTTGTTTAGTTCTCATGAAATTCAATAGCTTTTAGCCTTGTGGGTTGAAGGAAAAAACTAAGTGAATTAGCTGGCTCCATCTGAGATGTTTCAGCCAGAAACTTCTAAGGCACAGAGACTATGGGCCTCAAGTGTAAAAATGAGCTGTGTATTATCTTTCAAAGCCACCTTGGTCTTTGGGAAAATCCTTGGGCCTCCCTGTGAGTCCACACATGATCATTTTGTCAGTTTGATGAGAGTCAGTCCCAGGGGAAGGACAGTGTGCCAGGGAGGAAAGATGGAGGAAAGGGGGACATTAAATCTGTGGTTGCTTACAGCATCTGCCTTTGATGCTGTCTCTAGGGGACACACAGATCGCCTTCTCTCAGTCAACAAAATCTACGTCTTCTCAGCAGTTTGAAAGGGGGAGAGCCCTTGAAGGCATTTTGCACTGACAAGCTGATTTCTCTTAAAGCTCTCGAATGTAATAGAAGCCATCAAAGGCGAGGGATATTAGGAGGTTGTTTTGCTCGATGGCAACAAAATTCATAAATTTTCAGGCAACTCCTTTCCTTCTATCAGCGGTTCAATTAGTGGCAGAGTAAATGAATAATACACGTTTGTTAGTTTGTGTACTATTTTTCTAGAGGTCAATTCTGTTTTGTTGCAAACAAATTTGTTTAGAAAGCTGAGGGTATCTTTCGCTGCATTTGTAGCTTCTGCTAGACCATAGTGTGGTCCATTCATAATCTAAGGGAGGAAGTAAACTCGAGGAACTCTAAAGGATACCATCATCCCAGTCTGCCTTTAAAAACCCTGAGGTCAAAAGGGAAACTTCTTTCCTCTCTTGAAACACATGCAGGCAAGGACCACTATTTAATTTCCTTCTGTGGGAGAGAAAGCGAAGGCACGACTTCTTGCAAAGAGCTGGAACAAAGCTGTATGAATTCAGTCTTTAGTTTTTCTGTTGCTGACATCTTCAAAAAAGTCTAAGATAGCTAATTGAATAACTTACAATTAGCTTACTCTTAATTACTTTGGAGCCAAAATTACTTACTGCTTTATTTTAGTACAGTTCACTGTAAATGTCTTTTTTAAATAGAAAAAGTACAATGTTTCTTCATTTTTATAAAGTTTGAATGTAATTAAAGAAATAATTATGGTAGAAGCGGGTGTTGCCTGTAATTCCCACCTTAAGTTGAAAGATTGATTTAGCCTGTATTAAACACATGCATTTACTTTATTTAGAGTCACGATCACGATCACGACCACCCTGTTGTTCATCGATTGCCTCGAGCAGGTGCCAGTAACGTCTTCTTCATCCTAGCCCTGAGATTTTTTTTTTTAAAGTGCCATATTCAAGGCTTTTTCAGGGTTAGGAGAATGAGACCCATCGTTGTTACTGGTATTTGGCATATTGGGTATACCACGGGGAGTTTGCCAGACTCTGCCGTGTGGGCATGTTACATTTGGTAGCCTGCCAGTTTGACCAAATTAGGAATGAGATGATAAGAGGTCCTGCGACCGCGAATGCGGTCGTGCGCTTCCGGGAGCTGAGTATGATAATCTCTGGATCCTGGCCGTTGTTGGAGTTACACGGCAGTTGGTGGGTGTAACTGTCTAGTTACTGGCAGGTCCAGTCCCAAACTGTGCAGGCTTGGAGATCTCAGCCCCGGGTCCCACACACCTGGGTTCCTCTGTCAGTTCTTTTATGCGTGAGGCTCATCCAAGTGTGTGGAGAGTGGTCCCAGCATGGCCTTGGCTGGGCCTCGGTGGTCTTCAGCTGTTGGGCCCTGGTGGAGACAGTCAGGCATAGGGTAGGAGACTCTGCCTTGTTCTCTCCTAGGAGCTGAGTATGATGATCTCTGGATCCTGGCCGTTGTTGGAGTTACACGGCAGTTGGTGGGTGTAACTGTCTAGTTACTGGCAGGTCCAGTCCCAAACTGTGCAGGCTTGGAGATCTCAGCCCCGGGTCCCACACACCTGGGTTCCTCTGTCAGTTCTTTTATGCGTGAGGCTCATCCAAGTGTGTGGAGAGTGGTCCCAGCATGGTCTTGGCTGGGCCTCGGTGGTCTTCAGCTGTTGGGCCCTGGTGGAGACAGTCAGGCATAGGGTAGGAGACTCTGCCTTATTTTTAGAGTATATTTAGAGTATATCTATTAATTTTGAGCAGCTATATTGTATTGGGCAATTGTAGAGAAACACCTAATTAGGCTTTGCAGAGAAATGGGAGCATGCAGTATTTTAACTGATGGAGTCAGTGAAAACCTCTTTCCAGACACCAAACAGTGACCATACCTTCCACTCTGCCCTTTCCCAAATCTCTTCCCTCCTAAGACACCACCAATGATTCTCTCTACAGATGAATTCAATTTGTTTTAGTCTCTCTTGTTCCATTTTCATTGATTACCTGTTTCCTTCACCTCCTTGTTTGATTCTGCTACATTTTTAGTGTTTTTAGAATTTAGTTCAAATCCTCTTTAATAAGAATAAAGTCTCATACTTAACAGTCGTTTTGGGGACCTGGAATCTTCCAGAACTCTTCCTTTGTCCACATTTGATTTGAGATTCTTTTTGCTCTGTAGCAAATGTGGCAAGCTGGTTTGGGAAAGAGATTTTTAATATGTAGGTATTATTCTGAAATACAGTCATTTAAATTGTTTGAATTTGAAAGTAATCTGGGTGGAAGTTCATTCCATAATAGCTTAAAGGCTATAATTTGTGGTGACTCCAATACTTGGTTAAATATATACTACAAATCAGAACATTATATATAATAGTGGCATAGAATTAAGTACTTTTATTTTCCACTGTTTATAGGTTGATATATTCAGAATTAACTATAGTAAACTAAAAATATGGAAAGTTGGCAAATATATATATATGTGTATACATACATAACATTGGATTTAATATACTTAATTTGGGAGTAATATACTTCATTTTCTAAAAGGGTTCTATTTTTCTTAAATTATTTAATAGTACTTTGGGGAGAGTGTTGAATGGCACAATTTTCAAGTAGAATTTTTACAATAAAAAATTTGTAATTGAACTCACTGAGTAGCCCTCAAACAATCTTCCTCTTTTAATCTAACAACCTCAAAAATAGATTTCACTTTCTTTATTAAAAATGAGTGGATGAATATCATTTTAAGAGAAAATGAATCCATAAATGAAGGATTTTTTGATGTAAAAGAAGTTTTAACTTCCCTCTTGGATAGGAGTGTGTGAATGTGGGTATTTATAAGAAAATACACTTTCTCTTTAAAAATATCTCCGGGATAATTCTTTTTGTTTGTATTTATGATTTAGGATCACCTGAAAATAGAAAAATAATCCAAATGTATTTAATAAATATGCTTTACAAAAACAAATATGTTTTCTGTATTAATCCCCCAACTCACATTTCAGGTAAGAATTCGTTCAACCCTGACTCCCACGTGGGTCACTGCTGTTTAATAAATGCCTTTGTTATTATGGAGAATCCAAGGAAGGGAAGCATTAAGGAATTTTGGCTCCCATGTCCAACCCTTCATTCTGTTCCTCCCACCCAGCCTTCCTTGCAGAACAAACATCACAGATGGATTATTATCTTATGGTCTTTCCACCAGCGGTTCTTTTTGCATGAGATGTCCCTTTCCAGTTGTTTGCTTCCTCAACCATTCTGCTTTCTTGATCATAATCTCATTGGTCTTCCCTGACTGTCATGTTTAAGTTTTCACTTCTTCTCCATACTTTAGACTCTCTCCCTACTTGTTTCACTCATCTTCTTAGTCCTCTCATTACTTGATACATAAAATTTTATACAATTGCATGTACACTGCCAGTGGGACCCTTCCTATCACCCATTAGAGCAGAAATTTTTCTATTTGTATTACTGGACCCTACCACACAATTGGCACTGAATAAAAATTTGTGAAATAAATAAATGGAGGTGTAAGTATTATTTTCTAGTATAAAATAAGACTGAATATCAAAAGTAATTCTGGGGTCAGAGAAATAGTACACAGGCAGGGCATTTGACTTGCATGCGGATGACATGATTTTTGGCCCACCACCCCATATGATCCCCTGAGGAGTGATTCCTTGAGTGCAGAGCCAAGAGTATGCCCTGAACACAGCTGGGATTGATACCGCTCCCCCCCAAAAAGTTTATCTGATCTGATCTTTCCCCCACCTAATAAACTGTCAGGCCAAGACAACATGATGTTGTGAAATATAATTTTTTTGGTGTATTCATCATTGGGCTATTAAATAATAGTCAATAGTTGCCAGATTACTGGATCATGTAGAGAACATCATAGAAGTAAGTCGTTAATATATCTATCCTGAACCCAAATTTCTGTTGAAAACTCTTATAATGATCTGGCTTCTGAAGTAGCTCATTAAAGGACAAGAGTAATTTTTTGCAATTATCTATTCAGGTAAAATATTGATAGTTTAGTTGATTTCTGTTTTCTCGGGCACTGCCACTATAAATGTTTCTATGCTATTATTATTGGGAAGATCTGGGCTTTATGGACATGGAAAGGAAATATGCAAACCATTTTCAGATTGTATTGATTTGCAATATCATGGCACCCCAGTGTCACTCAGATTACTTCCCAGATTCCCTTTGATCAACTGTTTGAACATAAAATGCACAGTTATTAAAAGCTGAATGGAAGAAAAAATGGAGTATCAGGATACCCTTAAATGGCTGAAATGAAAGATTGTAAGCAATAACTTATTAATTATTGTTCAGATTACTACTCCATAAAATGAGTCAATAGATTATTGAGTAACATCTGTCATTAAGAAGCAGTTAAGTGCGATGTGTGTAAACAATGACTATGGAGACCCACTAGCAGAGTTCAAATCCCATTTTTTTCTACTTTTTAACTACATAAACCTTGAACAAGTTAGCTATCCTCATTAAACCTGGATATCCTCAATCTATTATAATATTTGCTTCATAGAGTGGATATGAAGACTTAGTCAATACATGAATACTACTTAGCAAAGTTCCTAGAACATGTGTAGTACTCAATTATTTTAGATAAAACAATAGTGGTCATGATAGTTCATTTTTAAAACAGTAATGATGAAAACAACACAACAGTTTGAATGACTTTATGACTTTGTGATTATATTCTAACACATTTGTTAACAAAATATGAGTACATCATTAAGAAAATCCTGCTTAAATGTACAACTTGAATTGAAATTTCTACCAAAGATTACAAATAGACAACAAGCATGAAAAGATGCTGAACATCATTAGTTCTTAGGGAAATGCAATCAAGATCTAAATGAGATACAACTTCACACTCATTAAGATGACTATTATCAGAAAGCAAACATATAACACACCAGAAGACAAATATTAAGAGGATGTAGAAATTTGGGACTTTTTGTATATGAATGGAGAGATGGCAAAAAGAGTACAGCAATGATTAAAAATGTTGCATCAGCTCCTCAAAAATATAAAAAGTGGAATTATCATCTGAGCCAGACTTTCACTTCTGAGCATATATGCAAAGAATTAAAATCAGGGACTCCAACTAGTACTTGCACTTATAGCAAAAAAGGTGAAAACTGAAAATATCCATCAACATATGAACAGATAAATAAATATGGTATATTCAAACATAAAATATTTAAAGGCCCTCCCGTTGATCGTCGATTTGCTCGAGCAGGCCCAGTAACGTCTCCATTGGAGACTTTGTTGTTACTGTGTCTGGCATATCGAATACTCTCGGTAGCTTGCCGGGCTCTCCGAGAGGGGCGGAGGAATCGAACTCGGGTCAGCCATGTTGGCCGCTTGTAAGACGAATGCCCTACCCGCTGTGCTATCACTCCAGCCCAAAATATTGATGAAAATATTTATTGCTCATATTTTAAATGAACGATATTCTGATATGTATTGCAGCATGTATTTTTATGAATGAACCTTAAAGACATTATACTAAGTCAACACCACCAAGTCTAATAAATCCGACACTAAAGAATAAATATTGGGTGAGTCTACTTATACCATGGTACCTTGGGATGGACTGGAATGAACAAAATAAAATACAATATGATACAATACATTAAAATAAAATAGTCAAATTCATAGAGAGAAAGCCAAATGGCAGTTGCCAGAGAATGGTGGGGGAAGGAGGTAGTGGTGAAGGAAGATCAGTGGGAATGGGGTATCATTGTTAAGTGAGTACAGAGTATGTTTGGATATGGATACTTGTAATGTTGCACAATAACATAACTTACCTCATATCTTTTAACAATATACATTTAAAAGTTAAAATATTATTTGTTGTATAAAATATTATATTTTATACAACAAAAATAACATTTTAAGGGAATGTCATGTTTCAGGTAATTGTGTACGCATTTGCACAAATTCACAGCAGAGTTGTCTTGAAGGATAATATGTATAGAACTCATTGAGAATGTAATTGGCCTTGTTATCACATGTTTATAAGCCACACCTGGCTTTCAGTTTCCCAGACACTGAAATATACATCAGCTTATGATGTTCTCACAGCACCCTTTGACATGATATTTTTCCTAATCCTATTGTACAGATAAGGAAACTGGATCATTGAAAAATTAAGTGATGTAGACATTCCATGTTGCATTACTGTTAAATTTGACATTTGGGCTTACAGCACAATCCCACAGCACACACTCCCATGCTCTCTCTCCTTAATCATCCCACCTGTTGGCCAGATATTCTTTTATTCCAAAAATGAATCACCTAGTCCACCTTTAGCATATTGAAAATAGTGCTCATATTCCAGCTGGCAAAGAATCCGGGTTCCCTCAGAGCCTTGAGTTTACAATAGTGATGGGAAGTTGGCCAAAGATAGTACAACCCCAACTACGATGGAATATGACTTCAATTTATGAGCTCTCAGTTTGTGTTAATATAAGCAAAAAACATTTTCAAGTATTTAAGTATGAGATCAAATATTTAGATAAATATACAGCAGATTTGCATTTTCATAAGCATGATATTTCATGTAAAAATAGAGCTAACCAAAAATAGCTAATTGTTGGAATACCATTTAGGATAAGCATACCAATATCCTAAGAATCTTATCTCAAATTCAATGCCAGAGAATGTCTGTTTCTTAAAGTAAAAGAAGTGATCAGAAATGTTTAGTCATATTTCTTGGCCAAGAGCCCCTGCATTAGGAGAATTTAGTGTTTTATAGGTTTCTGAGAGAATACATTGTTATTGGCATTAAAATAACTGCTTTGGGAAGAGTTTCCATGGAAAGGTTGTTGTCATTAGATGAAACAATAGTTCCATCATTTCTGTAACATTATTCTTTTAGGCTTTTGAAAGAAAGGCAATGAGATACTTGCAGTTCCTAAGACTAATTTTCATCATATACTTGAATATTCAAGGACAGGAATTTTCTCATTCACTTCATTAATGCTATTTATAAGAAATAATCAAGTAACCAAAAACACTTTAAAATTATTTTTCTGACTTGCCACAAACCAACGTCTGCTAAGATATTTAGTTTTTTTTTTCACTGCTCAGTCTTACTGAGCAGGCTGACATATCTAGAACAAATAAGCAGAGGACAGTTTTAAATATTTTTCATTGTCATCACAAATTCTTTGTTCCCCCTATCTTGCAACATATCTGAGATACTCTTTTCATCTTAGTGGTTAATGGTCTAGTATGACTTAAATTGAAATTTAAGTTTATAATAATTTAAATGAGATTTAAAGTTCATGTTTCTATGCTTGCATCATGTTAGAAGTACTTGGTAGCCAACTGGTGAGCTTATACTAGACTGTGTGGGTGGAGAACATTCTTACCATTTTTTAAAATATTTTATTTTTATCAAGTTGTCACAATAGTTTATTACAAATAATGTTCAAACACTAATCACCACATAAGAGGAAGGTGGGTGAAGATTATTGCATTTAGTCCTAGAGCCATTTAAGGCCGTATATAAGATATTAAGAACATGTATGTTAAAACCAAACATATGTGTCAACTTTTGATACATCAGTGTAAGAGTTCTCATGCTCCAGGACGTTCTATGTTGCTCTCTTCCGGGAGCTTTATTTCATAGTCTCTGGATCTCACCATTGATGAGATTATATGGCGCCAGGGGCAGTTTGTGGGTGTGACTGCCAAGCTACAGGAAAACTGGGGAGCTGCAGGGAGGAGGCTTAGTCCTGTTCCAAGCGAGTTTAGAGATCTCAGTCAACAGTCCCGCATACCTGGGACATTTTCACCATTGTAGAAAGCTCCAGGGACTTTGTTGCAAGCAGTTTAGAGTCAATGTGCTTGTTGGAAAAAATTGTTCATGTTTGTTTATGTGCCATCCTGATGACATTTGGATGAGATGTATCATGTGAGAACAAAGCCAGTCAGACCTGGCAGGTGTATCATGAGCTTCTTCTCTGGGCAACAATGAGGCAACATTGCAACTCACTAGGGTTTGTGTATGAAGCTAACAGAAGTCATATGCTTCTTCTGCTTCAAGATGATCTTGCTTGTTTACTCTCAATCTCCTCTGTAACAAGCTCTCTAGGTAACCCTAAAAACATGGCCATCATCTCAGGCAGGCGATGTCCTTCATTTGAAGAATAGTTCTTCTCCAAGATAACTCTTGTGTTCCCTTAGGCAGTCATTATCAATCACACATTAAAAGCCCACCAGGAAGGTCCAGAGGGTAAAGAATTTGCTCTGTACATGGCCAACCCGAGTACCATCCCCAGCATCCCATATGGTCCCCCAAGCACCACCAGGACTAATTCCTAAGGGCAGAGCCAGGAGTAACCCCTGAACATTGCCAGATGTAGTTCAAATACAAACAAAACAAAATCACCTAGAGGACTTTTGGCCCTATGCCCAGAAATTCTGAATTCTGTTTTTTGAACAGTATTTCTCAGAATATGAACAAAATATTCTGGTCTGTAGCCAGGGTTGAGAACCATTTCCCTAAGACCTATGCCAAGCATGTGAAGTTATCTTATTCCAACACATATCAGCCTCTGGGTCAGGAATATCATCTAGAAGACCCAGATAGGGACTGAGAAACTCAGGTTTGATGTATGGTCTTCCTACAGACTAGTTGTAGCATTGGGTAATTTTTCATCTGTCCTAGGCCTCAATATTTTTTCTATTTAATGAGAGAGTATTGATTCTCATTCATACCCAAATTCTATCAATTGATTGATACCAGTTCATACTTAATCTGAACAAATAGAACTCTTATATTGAATTATAAAAATAAAATCTCATATATTGACGTTCCAAAAAGTTCATATACATTTTTCATCCACTATAAGCAGATGCTATGCAGCCTCAATAGCTCTGATCTTACCCAAATAGTTCCAACTGTCTGGGCATACTAAAAGGGCTGGATACTGTGTTTAGAAACTTTTAATGGCATTATGTAGATCACATGTTGTATTAAGTGTAGAATCATCTCTGATATGTGTATATCTAACAAACTGGCCTCAGTTATTATACAGGATAAGATCATGTTTCTTTTCATATTTCAAGTCTTTCCACCTGTTCACTTTTGTAATGGTTTATTTTGTATATGAAGTATAAAACCATCCAAAAGGTTTTTGTACTTCACCTCCAAAATCACCACCTTATGGACATTAAAGTGAAAGTTACATTTATATGACATCCTAATCTGGCTAGACCTTGAGTTTCTTCCCTCTTGCTCTTTGCCAAAGAAGCCCAGCTTCCTTAAAGGCTGCCTAATATGTCTTCCAATTGGCCCATATCTCATGATGCTGTTAGAAGTGACATCTCCCTGCTCAGCCGTCAGAGATAGTGATGGGATAACACCTTTCAAGGTGACAGTGTGTGTGACAGCAGGCAGAGGGGAAAGTGTGCTCACTGGCAAAGATAAGGAATGTGATATCATTTGGTCTATATGTTTCATCACTGTAACTGCTTATGGTTTCAAATTGCCCATGAATCAACCTGTAAGTGCCTTAGAATAGGAAAGCAGTTGCTAGCCGGCACTTGACTTCACCATTACAGATATTTCACTTTCTCACTGTCTGCGAGTCTCCTCTATAACCCACCCCTGAATGTCTGTGCGATGCCTGGGCACCTTGCATTTAGAAAGATCCTTTCTGAGCATCTCCAAAGTATGGCTTCAGCCCTTGACGTAGTATTTAAGTCTCAGTGGACTGTCTTCTATGAACCACTTCCACTTGTCATCTCTAGTTCTGCTCACCCTGAGTGACACAATTTTTGTCTTCCTTTTCCCCACTCTGGAATGTTTCCCATACTGATCTTTGCTCATGTTGTTTTATTGGTCAGGAAAACCCATCCTTTGAGCCACCTGTATCATTTTATTGATTTGGTTTTTTGTTTTGTTTGTCTTGGTTTGAGGGACCAGCACACTCAACAATGATAAGGGGTTGCTCCTCAGTCTGCGCTCAGGAATCACTCCTGTGGTGCTCAGGGAACCCTATGCGATGTCAGGGATCAGACTCAGGTTGGCCGAATGCAAGGCAAGCTCCCTCCCCGCTATGCTATCACACCAGCCCCCCACCTGTGTAATTTTAAACTCTCTTGTTTCATTTTTTAAAAAAGTAAACACAGGGAAATTTGTCTCAAGTATTTATTTCAGCCAATTCAACATAATTGCAATATTATTTCAACATAACTAATATAAAACTCATTAACTACAGAAGTCTTTTTTCCACACCAAGTCTTCAAACTCCAGTCATTAGACATGTAGAACATGTTTCAGTTGAACTTGGCACATGTCTAGTGCAACCAATGTGATCAGTGTAGTGCTGCCTCTTCCTGCCCTCTTCATAGGCTTCTTCAGTATACCTTGTAAGACCCAGATCAGATATTTGCTCCAGAGAATCATCTCACATCCCTTTTCTACTGCCGCTTTCCCCTAATTACTCAGTGGTTCTCATCTTAGGCTGTGTATCAGAATCACCTGAAGAATTTCTTAAAGTTGAAAACCACACCTCACTTCAGATCCATTTGACAGACTCTTACTGGGAACCAGGTTTAGTTTGCTGGAGAGAAGGTGCTTTAATACCTCAAATACTTCTAGTGTACAGCTGTGATTGAGAAGCTCTCAAAACTGAATCACTCATTTACTTGCCCAACAAAGTATCTATTAGTTGAATGTATTCTGGTTAAAAAAAAAAAAGATTGAGAAGACTGGGGAAAATACATCCCGTGTAGAATAATTATTTCTTCCCTAAGAGAAAATAGAGCAGACAAAGGAGCAAAATGTCTGAGTCTGGTGGAAGAATGTCTGAGTTTGGTGGACTGATCTTTTGCAAAAGGTAATCATGATAGAGCTCTCTCTTTTCAGGGTTGCTGACATAGCAAGGAAAGTAGAATAAATTTTTTGAAGCTGTCTGTCTGGATATAGAGCTAGAAGCAGTTCCTGTGTGTATTTTCTGTAAGGACACAATGAAAAAATTCCCATGTCCCAGTGTTTCATAAGAGTTTTTTCTTTCTGCAGATGAGCTGGACTCTGTCAGGTCTTGCAGGGTTTAGTGGGAATAACTGGGCTTGATCCAAGGTGTGAGTATAGTTTGGTTTTGCTCCTATTGTCTCCTTGCTCTGAGATTTGCAGCTCTGTCTCTACATGGTCGTCCTGGGTGGTGGCAGGACATGGTTGGAGTGAGGAGAGAAGGTAAAATGTAAGGAATCTTAAAACCAGACTCAGGACTGTGGGCTTCTATTCATTGTTCATTGTCCGTTGACCAAAACAAATCAGTGACCAAGCTCATCCATAATGGGTCAGAGAAGTAGTCTTCACCCTCAGTGAGCATGCAGTATAAGGAGGGAAGATGTTAGTTATCAACCCTGTTTACCATATCAGGAAGATACACTGATAGAGCCAGTGAGAATAAGGAAGTGCGTGCAGTTCAAATCCTGGCACAGCCAGATGTGGCCCCTGAGCACAAGCCCAGTGTGGCCCCTGAAAGCTGCCACGTGTAGCCCACCCCCTTTTTACCTAAAATAATAATTTGCTGATGAAAGTTTACTTGGAGACTTTCAAAAGCTATTTTTTATTTTTTTACCACATTTTTTAAAAAAATTTTATTAGTGAAACACCATGGCATAAAGTTGTAGACTTACAAATTTTTGTGCTTGGGTTTCAGTTATACAACGATCAAGTACCCATCCCTCCACCAGTGTCCATTCTCCACCCCCACCAATCCCAGTATCCCTCCCACCCCCCATCTCCCCATTCCACCCTGCCTCTGTGGCAGGGCATTCCCTTTTGTTCTCTCTCTCCTTTTGGATGCTTGGTTTGCAGAAGAGGAATTGAGTGGCAATCATGTTCAGTCTATAGTCTACTTTCAGCATGCATCTCCCATCCTGGGCGGATTTTCCCAACACCCTTTATTTGGTGCTCCCTTCTCTATCTTAGTTGCCTTTACCCCTAGCATGTGCGGCTAGCCTCCAAGCCATGGAATAAATCTCCTGGTACTTATCTCGGCTATTCTTGGGTGTTAGTCTCCTATTTTGTTACTTTATATTCCCCGGATGAATGCAATCTTTTTATGTCGGTCCCTCTCTTTCTGACTCATTTCGCTTAGCATGATACTTTCCATGTAGTACCACTTGTATGTAAATTTCATGACTTCATCCTTTCCAACAGTTGCATAGTACTCCATTGCGTAGATGTACCAAAGTTTTCTTAATCAGTTATCTGTTCTCAGGCACTCAGGTTTTTTTCAGATTCTAGCTATTGTAAACAGTGCTGCAATGAACAAACAAGTGCAGATGTCACTTCGACTATACTTTTTTGCCTCTCTGGGATATATTCCCAGGAGTGGTATTGCTGGGTCATGGTCTGAAAAGATTGTTGATATTATTTCTATCTTCCTGAATCTATTAATGTATGTTTTGTGTCCTAGCACATGGTCTATTTTGGAAAATGTTCCATGTGCACTGAGAAGAATGTGTATTCTTTCTTTGGGGGGTATAAAGCCCTGTAGGTCTATAAGTCCTTTCTCTTCTATTTCTTCTTTCAAAGACAATATTTCCTTGCTGAGTTTTGTTCTTGTTGATCTATCCAGAGGTGATAAGGCAATGTTGAAGTCCCCAGCTACTATTGTGTTGCTAGCAATGTCCTCCTTAAAATCTGTTAGCAGCTCTTTTAAATATTTGGCTGTTCCCTCATTAGTTGCATATACATTTAAGAGTACGATTTCTTCCTGTTGTATGCATCCCTTGATGAAGAGAAAATAGCCTTCGCTGTCCCTTCTAATCTTTTTCAACCTGAAAATAATGTTGTCGGATACTAGTATGGCCACCACAGCTTTTTTGAGGGAGCTGTTTTCTTGCAGGATTGTTTTCCATCCTTTAACTTTGAGTCTGTGTTTGCTCTGACTGTTGAGATGAGTTTCTTGTAGGCAGCAGAATGTTGGGTACTGTCTCTGAATCCATTTTGCCACTCTGTGTCTATTAATTGGTGAATTTAGACCATTGATGTTGAGAGAGATTATTGTTATGGGGTTTTGTGTCATCTTTTTGTAGGGATCTGTTCTGCTTGTAGGGTTTGTCTTGCCTTATAGTAGCCCCTTTAACCCTTCTTTTAGGTTTGGTTTTGAGTCTATGAAGTTCCTGAACTGCTTTTTATCTAGAAAATAGTGTACTGTTCCTTCGAGTTTGAGTGAGAGTTTAGCCCGATAGAGTATTCTTGGTGAAGCATTCATTTCAGTGAGTTTTTTCACTATATCCTGCCATTGCCTTCGGGCTTGGAGGGTTTCCTCTGATAGGTCTGTTGTGAATCTAAGGGGTACTCCTTTGTATGTGATTTCCTTCTTTGTCCTTGCTGCTTGCAGTATTGTGTCTCTATCGGCAGCATCGATCATTCTAACTATGATATGTCTAGGAGTGTTTTTGTTAGGGTCTCTTTTAGCTGGCACCCTTCGGGCTCCTTGAAACTGAATGGCTGCATTGTCGAGCTCTGGAAATTTTTCAGCAATGATTTGTTTAACCATGGCTTTTTCATTGGGATTGTTTCCCTAAGCTTCTGGTACTCCAATGATTCTAATGTTGTTCCTCTTGCAATCATCTCCTAAGACTCTGATTCACTCTCAAGCTATTTTGAGGTCTCTTGCCATTGTTTGTTGTTGCCTGTAGACTTGGTGCTGCTGATCTTCCAGCTCACTGATTCTGTCTTCAGCTGTGGTCATTCTACTGTTGAGGGCACAGACTGAGTTTTTTATTTCACCTATGGAATCTCTAATTTGTGACATTTCTGTGTGTAGCTTTCCAATTTCTGCTCTCATTTACTCATGAATTTTTCTCAATTGTCCGATCCATTGTATCTTTCATGTTCTCCTTCAATTTACTGGATATCTATCTGACTATTTCATTGAGTTCATTGTACATCTTCATGACTTCATATCTGAATTCTTTTTCAGAGAAGTTCCTTAGGGGAGTAGCAACTACTGAGGCTTCTCGACTTTTTTCATTGTCCTCCCAACGTAGCGAGGATTTGTGTTGTTTCTTCATGTTGGTATATGGGTATGGAAACTGTGATGTTACACTAGATTTCTTGGTATGAGCAAACTACTGCCTGAAATTAGACCACGCCCACTTCTACGGAAGCCACGCTCACTTCTGAAGAGGCCACGCCCCATGGGAAACTGGTGTGTTGGCGGGGGAAGGGTGGGTGGGGAAGAAGACCTGCACAGTGTTGGGGACAAAGAGAAAGAGGCAGAGGCTCAGGGCTGCTTTTGTCCCGGGGTACGAGAGTGCCTTGCATGGAAAAAGCCAAGTCCCGGGTTTGAATACTGGCAGATAAACTGATCTGGGTGGGGAAGAAGACTGGCACAGCATTGGGGACAAAGAGCCAAATGCTGTTTTTTAAAATCAAGACTTAACAATCTCGAGCCCAGGATCACGTGCCTTCAGTCCCAGTTCATACACCTCTTTATACTCTCATGTTTTCCATGTAACACCATTAGGCATGCAAAGTACCAGTTTACTCAGTTTCGGGTTTCTTAGAACCCAGTTTACTGCCAGGTACCCAGAAGCTATTCCCTATACTGTCAGCTCCAGAAGGCCCCGATGCTCTGTCCCCTTGAATCAGCTTCAAAATTAGCACCATTTAATAACTATATTCTATATGGCCTGTAGCCTAGAAGCCCCATGAAGCTGGTAAGAAGCCATTTTCCTTCATGGCTGGACATCCAATGCTAAATTCAGTACTGGCACACTGGTTCTTACAAGTGTTTATTCAACTAAAAGAAATTAGCCTACAATGGGCAACAATGTTAGAGCCATCCACAGCATTTCTTAACAGAATGATGAGACTCAGAATATTTGAAGTAGAGATTTTTATATAAAAAGTAGTTCATTTTCTCTTCTGTCAGATTAAATTAATTTATAAGTGAATTTTGGATCATGGGGGTTATGTGAGGATTCAATGAGATAATTGATGTGAACATACACCTGCAAAAAAAAAAGTTAAAGCCTTAGAAATCATGTAGGTAATTTGTAGATATATCAAGATAGAGGAAACCAAACTAAAGTCAAACATCATAGAAAGAATGTAATTAGATTCATTCTCTTATCTCATTTGCTCTATCTTAGTAACCAGAGGACTAGCCAAGTACTTTCCAGACTTTTAGGTGCAACTTATTAGAGTTTCAGGAGAAAAAAGTTTATCAGAAAATATTGCTTTTCTATTTCAAAGAATAACTATAGATATGTTAGACTACATACAATATGGAAGGTCTGGGGGAAAACAAATCCAGTTCAAAATCTATTCACAGGTTCCTTCAGGAAAGCCAAACTCTTGGTAGGAAAATCCAATTGCTGTGACAAGACAAATTTTGTCAGATCAATCTTTTTTTGCCTATGGCTGGTTGAAGGGTCTTTGAACGAAGAGAATATGACTTAATACAGTTTATCTTCACTGTGGTTTGTATGATGAACAGTTCATAAATTGGAAACTAATGGAGATCCATCACTGGTCATCCTTTCTGGTTGAGAATAGAGGGAAAAAAGGAAAAAGAGAAGAAAGAGTGGCTAGATAAGTGAATATTGAATCTCTTAAGGAAATGCAAAGTAGAAAAAAACTGATCTCCTTTTAATTCCAATAATGCAATTACCAAAGAACTTTTCTGAAATTTGCTAACCACTTATCAAAGAACTTAAAACTGCCAGCATATCTGAAGGTGTTGCTGGTGATGAAGAATTCCAGGAAGTTATCAGATAATTGATAGGTTATGTGGGCAGGTTAGAGGCATTATGGCCATTTCATAGAACATCTTGGGGCATGAGATCCAGGATCTTCTCAGTCACCCATAAATCTTCCTAATCCACACACTCAGAGAGCCCAGTGGGGTCACTTGGAGGAGAAATGAAGAGAAAAGATATACATGAGATATATGGATCAAAAACAATAAAAGGAATTCACCTCCAGCTTTTCTCCAGGTCCCCAAAAGCAATGGTTCTCAAAGTATTGACGTGGGATGGGCCTCAGAATATTATAGTCTAGGGATCTACAGTAAAGTGAGCAAATAATGCTAATATGCGGAGGGTGAATTTTTTCATGAAATTGATTTATGCAGTGTAAAAGATTGTACCTTCCCTACTTCTTCATATTCTCTCCTGTCTTAAAATATTTATATTGAGATAATGGAGGGTAATTCATGGTTGGTTTGTTTTTATAATGCCATTAATTAAAAAAAATAGAAGTTTGTAATCCTCTGTGTGTTCTTTGCCTATTTGATTTAAGTTTTACAGAAATATGACACATAACTGCCCAGAATAATTAATTTTTGCAAAGTGAGCACACAGGTAATTAGAACCTAGATCAAAAAACATAATAAATATAGCAGCCTACACCAACGAGTACTCCAAGTTCCCCAAACAGTCATAGCCCTCCTCCAAACATTACCACTCTCTGTGACAAGCTGCTTTTACACCTTATATTTCATTTCATTTCATCCTGTTAATCGTCGATTGCCTCGAGCAGGCCCCAGTAACGTCTCTTTCATCCTAGCCCTGAGATTATATTCAGGGCTCTTTAGGAGAATGAGACCCATCATTGTTACTGGTATTTGGCATATTTGGTAGGCCACGGGGAGTTTGCCAGACTCTGCCCTGTGGGCAGGCTACATTCGACAGCCTGCAAGTTTGTCCAAAGTAGGAATGAGATAGTAAGATGTCGCGCGGCCGCGAATGCGGCCGCGCGGTTCCGGGATCTGGATTTTATAGTCTCTGAGTCTTGGCCGCTGATGGGATTACACGGCGCCAGGGGGCCAGGTGGTGGGTGTGACCCCCGCCTACTGGAATTTGGAGGATCTGGGTGGAAGATGCTCGACTCCAATTCGAGTAGGCTTGGAGGTCTCGGCCCCGGAACCCGCGTGGCTTTGTCCCTCTGCCAGTACCTTCAGGTGTGCGGAGAGTGGTCTCAGCATGGTGGTGGCTGGTCCTGGAGGTCTCCGGCTGCCGTAGCCCTGGCCGGGGCGGGGAGGAAAGCTCAACCCGCTCCCCTCCAAGGGACTCCGGGAAGGAACATCCGAGGCGCGGGGGCAGAGACTGCACTGCTCTCGTCCGGGATCTGGATTTTATAGTCTCTGAGTCTTGGCCGCTGATGGGATTACACGGCGCCAGGGGGCCAGGTGGTGGGTGTGACCCCCGCCTACTGGAATTTGGAGGATCTGGGTGGAAGATGCTCGACTCCAATTCGAGTAGGCTTGGAGGTCTCGGCCCCGGAACCCGCGTGGCTTTGTCCCTCTGCCAGTACCTTCAGGTGTGCGGAGAGTGGTCTCAGCATGGTGGTGGCTGGTCCTGGAGGTCTCCGGCTGCCGTAGCCCTGGCCGGGGCGGGGAGGAAAGCTCAACCCGCTCCCCTCCAAGGGACTCCGGGAAGGAACATCCGAGGCGCGGGGGCAGAGACTGCACTGCTCTCGTCCGGGATCTGGATTTTATAGTCTCTGAGTCTTGGCCGCTGATGGGATTACACGGCGCCAGGGGGCCAGGTGGTGGGTGTGACCCCCGCCTACTGGAATTTGGAGGATCTGGGTGGAAGATGCTCGACTCCAATTCGAGTAGGCTTGGAGGTCTCGGCCCCGGAACCCGCGTGGCTTTGTCCCTCTGCCAGTACCTTCAGGTGTGCGGAGAGTGGTCTCAGCATGGTGGTGGCTGGTCTCTGCCCCCGCGCCTCGGATGTTCCTTCCCGGAGTCCCTTGGAGGGGAGCGGGTTGAGCTTTCCTCCCCGCCCCGGCCAGGGCTACGGCAGCCGGAGACCTCCAGGACCAGCCACCACCATGCTGAGACCACTCTCCGCACACCTGAAGGTACTGGCAGAGGGACAAAGCCACGCGGGTTCCGGGGCCGAGACCTCCAAGCCTACTCGAATTGGAGTCGAGCATCTTCCACCCAGATCCTCCAAATTCCAGTAGGCGGGGGTCACACCCACCACCTGGCCCCCTGGCGCCGTGTAATCCCATCAGCGGCCAAGACTCAGAGACTATAAAATCCAGATCCCGGACGAGAGCAGTGCAGTCTCTGCCCCCGCGCCTCGGATGTTCCTTCCCGGAGTCCCTTGGAGGGGAGCGGGTTGAGCTTTCCTCCCCGCCCCGGCCAGGGCTACGGCAGCCGGAGACCTCCAGGACCAGCCACCACCATGCTGAGACCACTCTCCGCACACCTGAAGGTACTGGCAGAGGGACAAAGCCACGCGGGTTCCGGGGCCGAGACCTCCAAGCCTACTCGAATTGGAGTCGAGCATCTTCCACCCAGATCCTCCAAATTCCAGTAGGCGGGGGTCACACCCACCACCTGGCCCCCTGGCGCCGTGTAATCCCATCAGCGGCCAAGACTCAGAGACTATAAAATCCAGATCCCGGACGAGAGCAGTGCAGTCTCTGCCCCCGCGCCTCGGATGTTCCTTCCCGGAGTCCCTTGGAGGGGAGCGGGTTGAGCCTTCCTCCCCGCCCCGGCCAGGGCTACGGCAGCCGGAGACCTCCAGGACACCTTATATAAATGAGATCTTTTCATATTTCCTCTTTTGTGTCTGCTTCCTTTCACTCACATGATGTTTGAGAGACATTTCTTTTGCGTGCTAGTTATGTTTTCCTTTATAACGGTGCAAGCACATTTCTTTCCTCATCCTACATTTCTTCATGTACATTTTGGGATATTCCTGCTTTGGATCATCTGTGAATATTGTAGCTACTAGCTATCTTGGACATTCATGGGGGTGTGGTAATACACGTTTGAGCATTTCTGTCATATTCCCTAGAGCTTGGAAATGAAATTGATTTCAATTTCACAGGTTTCTTGGACAGGTGAAATGAAAGGACTTATGTGAAACTATAAATTTTAAGCATGACATAAATATAAGCATTGCCTCTACCATTTTTCTGTACTTATTCAAAAGTCCAATAGTTGTGCTGGGATATTCTCTTACCACTCATAGTTCTTCTAAACACACATATTACAAAAGGGTCTACAGCGGTAGCTTTCAACTATAGGCCAAAGTGCAGAGATGCACCAATGTCTGCACAATAGTACTGTCAAGTATCTGTTGATATATAGATTTTATTTCTACTGCAAGTGAAACTCTCTAAGTTATGACACTATTAAAGTAATGTTGAGTAAGTCATAAAATAGGTAGAAACAAAGTAGAGTTTACTGAAGGAAAAGGGATAAGTGTAGCAAAATATCAGCCTAACCACAAGAAAATTGCACATTCATCAGACTGTGTGAGAAACTGTCCTTGTAAACATTTAAGAAAGCATACTTGGGTGGGGGGGAAGCATACTTGGGATAGCAACTTACTAGCCAATCAGAAACATGATAAAAGAGAACACATTTTAGAGGTAAAATTTTTACAATGCTTTATGGTTTCCACACTAATCATATGATACCCTTTTCTCTTCAGTGTCACCCCTTGGAACGGTCTTTCTCCTCAGAGTCACCCTTTAGAATGGATTAGGTAACATACCTCTGTTATATAAACCTAAAGCTCAAAAAGCTAGTGTCTTGTCCATGAGCACATTATGAAGTAGGAAAAAACTAACACTAACCTGTATCCACTCTCTTCCAACTTCCCTCAGTTCACTACACAGAACCACTATCCCCTGAATGTACTGCAGATGCCCTTAAAGCAGAGAATTCCTTATCCTATTATCTGTTTCTCTTTTGCACTCTTTCTGCAAAGTGGTGCTTACTTAATGTGTTGGGATAACATGTGCTTCTTTACGAGCTGGTTGTGGTTTAGGTAAGTTGTTCTAGGAGTTCAGAACTACTTGAGTATGTCGAACAGGGGCAGGGAGATGGAGGGGAGGTATGAGGAGTGGTAAGTAAGTTGTTTAGAAGTTAAGAATTGCTGAGGGTACCCAAAAGAAGAGAGAGAGAACAAGGGGGAATACCCTGCCACAGAGGCAGGATGGGACGGGGGGTGGGGGATGAGGGGTGGGAGGGGATGCTGGGACCCGTGGTGATGGATGACGGGCACTGGTGGAGGGATGGGCACTTGATCATTGTATAACTGAAACCCAAGCACAAAATTTGTAAGCCTATAACTGTACCTCATGGTGTTTCACTAATAAAAAAAGAAAAAAAATAATTGCTGAGGGTAGAGGTGGGGGAGTAAGAGTTCGAGTGTAGAGAACAGTGTTCTGAGAAAAATCTTTAAGAATTGTGCAAAGATGAATCTGAGAGAAAATCTGGAAAAGACATATATTGCTGTGAATAGATTTTTAAAAATTGAGTCTTTTTCCTAACAACTTGAGAGGAAGGTTGGAAGCAAAAGGGAAGCAATGGCAAGAAGACTAGAGTGGCTCTGAGATCTATGGACAGTAACTGGATATGTCCCAGAGAAAGTGTGGCCGGTAATAAATTTTGTGGTGAGTACAACTGAGCACAAGTGATATATAATATTGTTAGGTATTTTCTGTTTTGCTCTATCTCATAATACCCTTTGCACAATTTTCTCCCAAACTCCACAAAACTGCAAAGCATCAGTGTATTGTGTGTGTGCGTGTGTGTGTATGTGTGTGTGATTGTTTACCTTCCCTGTTGTTAGTACTTTAGAAAATTCAGGAAAGGAGTGAAGTCAGGCTTCAGTTTAAAGAAGAGGGAGATCAAGTGTCCCCAGAGGCAAGACAGGAAGAGGTGGTTGAGAGATGGGTCAAATCAGAAGAGTTAGTGGAACTTACCTGGGTATAAGCTTCTGCAGGAATGTTTAGAAATATTAGAAAAGTCAGACTTCCTCTAGGACATGGACTCTTGAGGAGTCGTATCCCAGAAAGTGACTCTAGGAAACTGGAAAACTTGAAGAAGCATTACTTTGATATTTATCAATTTGTTCAAATGAGGCTCCAGATATCTCAATCTAAAAATTTTGTAGAGAATTTTTTGAAGAGTTTTGCTATTTTATTTTACTTCCACATTTATCCTTGCCATTATGCTTTATTTTTATTCTCTTGGAAAATGATTTGATTTAACTTCCCTTGCTTGTGTGCTTGTCTGTTTGCCTGCTTGCTCACATGATAAATCAAGGACATGTGCAAAGATCCTTGTGGTGCAGGATCTTTCTGTATGTTACCCATCCTGAATTTTCAAAAAATGGGGGGTGGGGATTGGGGGTTGGGGGGTGAGTGTATATGTATGAGGGTGGGAATAAGCAGAATCACAAAGAGAAGATCACTTACCAGTTTAAGGACAAACTTGTTTACTCTTAAATACATTTTTTTCAGAGTCAGCAAAAGCTAGAGCCATAGTGCCTATGAAACTGCATTTGCATTTATAGTACAAATAAGAAAAATGAATTCTAGCTGGAGCATGTCCTTAAAGAGATTATAAATCCACTCTCTTGACTGGTGTTCTGGACAGGACTTTGACTATATACGAGGATGTGTGTTGCAGTTGAAAGTTAAGGGAAGCAAGAAATTTGGGAAAGGAGCCAGTGAAACATTTTACCCTGGGAATAATTTAGTCCCAGAGAGCCCTTACATATATTGAAAAGTGCTTATACCTTACTAACTTTTGTAGACATTTATTTCTCAATGAAGTTTGGCTTATGGTGGGTTAATAATTAGATACTCTTTGTGTATAGTTCAAGTGAAGGCCACTAGCTATGACTTCACTTTGGCTGGGGTTTCCCTGTAATCCATTTAGCAAATTAAAGAGATTACTTTGATTGGTGCCATTATCTCCTATTCTCTTGCGGGTGAACCACTTAACCTGTGCTTAATTGAAAGAGATAGAGAGGGTACAGTAACAAATACAATCCGAAGGAAGGGGCAATAGGATCTGTAGGCCAAACAAATGATCGGCACTGGGCTAACAATAGCAGATTAGAGGTGAGATCAATTAATTAGAAGCTATTGTAGGCGTTGGGTGGTTGCCAAGGTTTCTAATAGCCTAAGTCATCATGCTGGCTCTGTTTAGGAGGATTTTAATGACTGGGAGTTGATGTGGTTATTTCAATAATTACTTACTTTTATAATTACTTCATTAGAATACTAAATGTATTACTTCAATGAGAAAGATCTTTATCTTTATCCCCCCCACACACACACATCCAGCCATTCTGAGGGCTACATCCTCCCACAGAGATGTCTCCTATTTGGGAAGAGACATTGATTTGGAAATAGCTTTGTTCGTTATTAATTATATAGCAAGTGCTTGTTCTGTAAGATCCTCCTGAGCTCCCTTGCCTCGAGGACATCATTCTAGTTGGTTCTAGAAGAAAAGGATTTAATACAGAGAAACTAGGTACCCCTTCTGCCCTTCTATTCCCTGTTCATCTCCTGCTACATGCTCCTACCTTTGATCTTCAGTCACGCCAGGCTACTTCCTGTTCTAAGGAAGAAAGAGAACTAGAAGACCTCATTCTCCACTGAGGGAATCTTTGCACCTATTCACTCTGTCTGGAATATTCTTCTATGCAGAACACATAGCCAACTGCCCCTTCCATTCAAATTTCCCTCAGAAGTTACCTATTCATCAAGGATTCCTTTAGTGGCTGGATTTTAATTTTCAGCTTATCCTCTCTTTGAACATTTCTTTCAATTTTTTCTTTTTCTTTTGCCTTTCACATAAATTCTTCCCCCACTCTTCACCCCATCATTTTATTTAGACACTGTATTTTTCAAAGTTGTTCATGATGATTTCTTACAGGCATTCGATATGCCAACACAAGTCTCCTCATCACTGTCACCTTTCCTCCACCATTGTCTCTATTTACCTAACCTATCCTTGAAGCAGGCCCACAATAATTTATTATGTATCCCTTGTTACCACTAAATGACTAATGGAATAATCAAAAAATATTTCAGTAAAAGAAAATTTGTGAAAATTTTTAGATCCTGCCATTAAGCACTTGTCTAAGGGTTTGCTAAGCTTCAGTTGCAAGTTAAGTCTTCTGTGTTAATGTTTTTGTTAATAGAGATAAATTACACCCAATCATGTGTATAGTAGAGTTTGGAGATGTCTGCAGCTATGAACTCCATAATATCCAGAATATTTAACTGAGCAATCTTGTCAGAGGCATGGTGGCTGCTGTTGGGGTATAAGTGTGGCTGCCAGGGTTTTGGTAGGGTGGATCACTGGCCCTTCCCTTCCCAAGAACACTAGAATTGGATCCCCAAGAAATTTTTGTGGCTAGTTGACCTGTTTTGGGATTTATTTTTAAGTCTCTGGAACAAGGCCAGTAAATGAGTTTATATGGTGCGGGTGGTAGACTATGGGTGTGGATGCCTGGGCTCCCTTCCGGAAGTACAGGTTGGTGGGGCAAGATCACCCATCCTGATTCTGAGAGGGCCCAGAGATTTCAACCAAGGAAACTGTGTACCTGAAACTTTTAGCAGGTCTTCCAACATTTCTGACTTCCCATATACTGGAATTTCTTCCTTTATAGCACAGTATTTTAAAAAAAAATTATTAGTGAAACACCATGAGGTACAGTTGTAGACTTATAAATTTTTGTGCTTGGGTTTCAGTTATATAATGATCGAGTACCCATCCCTCCACCAGTGCCCATTCTCCACCACCACTAATCCCAGAATCCCTCCCAACCCCCATCCCCCATCTCACCCTGCCTCTGTGGCAGGGCACTCCCTTTTGTTTTCTCTCTCCTTTTGGGTGCTGTAGCACAGTAATTTTTAACATGCAATACTCAATTACTATTTAGTCCTCTCTGCATAATAGAATATAAGTCTACCCAGGGGAGTCTCTATCTCCTGCTCACTGATGAGTTCCTAGATTTGTGTCTGAAATAAAGCTGGAACCTGTGTATTGACTGTATGAAGCAGGAGCCTATGGGAAGAAGTAGTAGAGAGGAAGTCAGGGTGCTGCCACTACTAAACTGGGTTCATGGTCACTCACACCACCCTTGCTTTGGGAATTCACTGTGAGGTTTCTTATGTATAGCCACCACCCATCATGTCTGGATGCCCTACCCACTGTGCTATTGCTCCAGCCCCCCGTCATGTCTGGGGGGCACTTCTTCACCAGTGTTCTCTGCCCCAGAAGAATGGCTTCCATTTTAGTTCTCTTGCCAGAAGACCCTCCTGAGACTGTCACTGTCACTGTCCTCCTGTTGTTCACCGCTTTGCTCAGCAGGCACCAATAATGTCTCACAACAAATTGTGAGGCTTGCTATTACTGTTTTTGGCATATTGAATACGTCACGGGTAGCTTGCCAGGCTTTGTTGTGCAGATGAGATACTCTCAGTAGCTTGTCAGGCTCTCTGAGAGGGGCAGAGAAATCAAACCCAGGTCAGCCCTGTGCAAGGCAGATGCTCTACCCGCTGTGCTATCGCTCCAGCCCTTTCGGAGCTCACTCAGGTTCTGGTCCACACTATGTCAAAGAATTTCAGAGCAGAGTTACCACCAACAGCAACACAAGCTTATTAGATAAATCTAAAGTGAAAACGGAAATTCAAATAAAAGTAAAAGCAGAAGCTAGAGAGCAGTGAGGCCCCTGGAGAAATTAGCCTTCTGAAATTCAAGAGCTGGGCAATTATTAGGTTCTCATAACCAAGGGGTAGAATGTTCTGTTTGGGGTCAGAGGTTTTAGGAATTATCCCTCTTCTTGGGTACACAAGTTTCAGAATTGGGTATCTGCCTCCTACCTCTGGTCTGATAGCTGTATCATTTTACGTCATAATGAGATTAGAGTGAAAGGCAGTCTAGGGGCTTCTTGTGGATGAAGCTGGCTTCAGCAGATTGTGTCCCTTTCCCCCTTGCCTTTCAACAGAAGGATCCAGGATGTGCCGGGGGGACAGTAGGAGGATGGATGGTCACTTCCTTGTTCTGACTCACTTCTACCTTCCAAACCTCAAGGAAGACAATCTGGCAAAGGTGCAATTTGTGTTTCCAACTTCTCCAAATAGTGGAAGGGGAATGAAGATTGGGGAAACACGGGGCTTTCTGGGCACGTGGATGACCACGGTACCCCTTCAGGTAGGAAAACTGAGACTGAGGATTGTACTTTGGCTTTAGGTGTCCCAGAATATCCCTAAACTGACCTGATTCCACAAGGATTTTTCATCCTGAAACCTGATGTTCATCCTGAACACCACTTCTGTTGACTGCTAATAAATAGCATAGGATTGGACAAAATCAAGAATTTAAGAAAGGCTTTGCCCTCTGCTAAAATCAAGGCAGTAACCACTGTCTTGATGGTGTTGACCAGACCAGAAAACAGAGCTGGCCTTGTGAAAATCAGTCAGAACCCTGAGACTAGCAACTCAAAGCCTGGGTCTTTTCCACATTATGTTTTTTGCTATTGTAACCAGTCCAGTCCGCTCTGCTTTGGTTGGAGAACATTAAATGACTTCCCTTTCTATTTGGGGCCTGACCCCAAATGGAAATTCCTTGGTTCTTTTGAATCTCAACAGTGGTGTCACATCAATCTGACAGGAGGCCACATAATTGCTGAAATTAAAGTGTAATACCTGACACCTTGGAGGTGGCTTGCCGGAGTCCGTGAATATTTATTTAATGGAAATGGAGTAAGTATGACCTTGCTGGGTCAGATGGACATTTTCTCTCTCTGACACACCTTGTGAAAAAATGCAGAAAGTTTAAGCTTTAGATCAATAAGGTCATCTACTGTGTGACTGCTGTACCAACCAGAATTGCTCCATTATTAACAACAACCACAGGACTTTCTAAGGGACCAATTTGTGAGTGGTGCTGGGTTCGGGCCCAGACACACAGGATGAGCGAGTAGTTACAATGTCTACCTTTGAACATTTGTGTGAGTATGGAAACCAATCTTATCAAATGATTACTATTTGAGATTCATATTCAGATTCACATTCCTTGGTATAATGCCCTCTCTTGTAGGGAATATACCTAGTGATTGTCTTCTAATAACATATGACAAAAGTGTTGGAATTTTACTTCGAAAATTAGCTTTTGCAGGACTATCACTTTGGTCTTACTGGCAATCTCTCTCTCTTCCTCTTTGATCATCGTGTTTCATTTGACAAAAGTGGCTGCTCTTTTGGAAAGCCTAGGTGGTCATACTGAAGGGAGCCTTCAGCCAGTATCAATGGAGCACCGAAGGCACTCAATCTAAGATTGATTGCATAGGGATATAAGTCCCACGATGATGTACATTAACTTGAAATGAAAACCCTTCCTTCATCGAGCTTAAGATGACTCTAGCTCAGTCAACCCTCTGATTATAGCTAGTAAAAGACCCTAAAGTAAAGCAAGTCGCATTCGGATTCCTGACAAAAGAAACTGAAGTTATAAATTTGTTTTAAACCACTAAACTTTCAGTAACTTGGGGGCTTGGGTGGTTTTTGGCTATGCTCAGGTCTTATTCTTTACTCTATGATAAAAGATCACTCTTGGAATGCTTAGGGGACTCTATAGGGGACCCAGGTATTAGATCCTGGGCAGCTGCATACAAGGCAAGAACCCTACCCATTGTACAATCACAATGGTATCACTTCTAGTAAATTTTTTAGGCAGACATAAACAATATCATCAGAGAGGCAATAATTCTAAAGTAAGAGTACTCAGAGCTCAAAGGAAATTGACCCATCTCAGAATAAGGTCAGGGAAAGCTTAGGATCACAATAGATGTGGTAAGTACTGAGGAATGAGTTAGTTATAGTGAAGAATGAGTTAAAACAGATGAATTGGTGAAAAAGGAGCATTCCAATTCAAAGAGAATCTCAGTTACAAAGGACAAGAAAAGTCCTGCTTTTCATTGTTAATTTGTTTTGATGCACTCAAGGGAGAGTAAGAGAAATAGGTAGCTGTGCTACAGCTATTTCTACAGATGTTCTACAGCTAAAGTTTTTATATGAAATATGAGGAAGACAGAGAGACAGAGAGACAGAGAGAGAGGTCACATAAAGAGAACACCAAGTGGTGACATTGTCACATTTGTTTTTTGGAAATGTCATCCTGGCTATAGTATTGAAAACCAATTGAAAGGGAATATGGGTTGATTCAGGATACTAATTAATAGATGCTCTTACAATAATCTAATTGAGAGAATGATGTGTTGTATTGGAGTGGTGGGTAAAGGCTAAAGACAGGTGAAAATTTTAGGATATTTGTCAAGTCAGGTGGCCAGACTGCATGATGAATTGGAGGTGATGCGGAGGAGATAAAATTACTATCTCCATTTTACAGAAGCTTCATCAAAGTTTAGAGTTGCTCACAACTTTCCCAAAGAATAAAGAACCACTATTGTAGTTGCATTTTAGTGCTATTTTAGATAGTTAAACATTGGATTAGTTATTCCCTTTCTTCTTTCTTCATCCTTATAATCACCAGTACACTCAAAGATAGCCACACATGTTCATACATATGTGCTCAGTGACATGGGTGTGTGCTCTTACACATGCATATAGATAGGAGCACCCATAAACAGACTCAGACACTTGTACACAAAACTAAAAAATACTTTTAAATCCACTTTTCTTCCCTCCATACTTTGACTCCTCTGTCTCAATCAGTAGTCTTTAACTACCCAGCTCCATTTAGTCAACTGCTAATTCTTGGTCCTTCTCTTACAACCTCTCTTAAATATATTTCTTTCTCTCTCTATTGCTGTTCTGCTAGTTCTAAGATGCAACCTTTTCACATTCTCTTTCTCTCCTGTCTCTTTCTTATCCAGTATGTCCTATATGACTTTGCTGGGTTGATTTTCTTTACCTCTTTCATCATCTCACATGTTCAAGTCTTCAGTTGCCTTAGCTTACCTTAACTTAAAGTTCCACTTGCTAACTCAGTATCTTAGATCAGCATTTCTCAACCAGGAGACAAAGGTACCCTGGGGAGTCCTAGGATATTTAAGGGAACCACAGATAAAAATCACACAGTGGGGACCCCTGCTTAATACTGGGAGATAATAAGAGAAGGCTATAAGGGAGCCATAGATGGGAAAAGTTGATAGAAAGTGCTCTAGAATCAGGTCCCTTATTAGTTTTCTCTGTTTCTTAGTTGCCCCAAATTGGCTGAATCTTAACCCACAGATGACTGACCATTTGCATATTTTAATCATTCCTCAAAATTAGAAATGTTCTTACATTTACATCCTGCAGTCAGTACTTTTTCACATTTCACTGAGGAGTAAATCAAAACTCAAAAAGTCCAGAGCAGTGAATGCAACTGTACTATTTCTCTTTCAGTACTTCGATTTAAATAAACCTTTGCTTTTGCTTATATAGATACATTTTAAAAGAAACTATGTATGCCCGTGTGTATGTGGATATATATATATATGTATATATATATATATCAACATACAGGGATTTTTTTATATATATATTAGTCACAAACGAAAAAAATCCCTGTCACCTATGATATTCTTATGCAGGGGAGGTTAGAAATTTAGTAAAGACACTGTAACTTCCAAGACTGCTAGTTCTGATTAGAAGCAAGAAAAGGGGTTGTTTCAAAAGGAGAGAGAGAACACAGGGGATTGCCCTGCCACAGAGACGGGGGGGATGGGGGGATGGGGGTGGGAGGGATATTATCCATGGTGGTGGAAAATGGGCACTGGTGGAGGGATGGGTATCTGATCATTGTATAATTGAAACCAAAGCACAAAAAATTGTAAATCTACAACTGTAAAAAAAATAAATTAAATAAAGGGAAAAAAATAAAAAATAAAAAAAAAAATTCTAATTTAAAAAAAAAAAGAAAAAAAAAGAAAAGGGGTTGTTTGTTTCTCCCTGTGTAGCTGAGTGTTATCATTCATTTTTGTCCTTTATGTATACAAATTCACATCCTATCAGTGAAGCAGATCTCACATCTTAGGGAAAATTGCTCTGTGGAAATGCACACCATCTTGATCAAAGTCATAACCCAGTGTTCCCTTGTACAAATTCTGGCATTCTTTTTCCAGCAGACATTCAATGTTTCTTCTTTCTCCACCCAAATGTCATTTCTGACATGGTTTTATTTTTCCCAAATACTCTGTATTCCAAACCACATTTCTTCCCATGTTTCACTTATCTAAAAGAGAGAGAGAGGAGAAAGAGGAGGAAGAGGAGGAGGAGGAGGGAAGAGAAGAAGGAGGAGGAGGGACGAGGAAGAGGAGGAGGAGGAGGGGGAAGAAGAGGATGAGAAGGAGGGGGAAGAAGAGGAGGAGAAGGAGGAGGAGGAGAAGAAGAAGAAGGAGGAGGAGGAGAAAAAGAAGAAGAAGAAGAAGAAGAAGAAGAAGAAGAAGAAGAAGAAGAAGAAGAAGAAGAAGAACAACAACAACAACAACAACAACAACAACAACAACAACAACAACAACAACAACAAAAACTTTTGGAATAAGCAATTTCTCTACAGGGAGTCCCAAGACAACACTAGTATCAAAGCTAAATAACCTTTCATTCCAAGACATGTTGGTCAGATAGGCCAGAGTTGAGGTCATTAGCAGGGCAGAATGGGGAAGCATAGATGGTAAATGTTTTCATCCATTCTGATCCACACAGACACACTCTTCCTTGTTTGATTTCCAGCCAGTAGTCTGCCTCAGCATCAGGAATCCCCTTGAAAATCCTAGCTCCTTTTGTATATACTCAAGAATTTTGAAGAATCTTCCCCTTTTTAAAATGAAGAGAATCTACAAAAGGGAAACCTTTTGTATATTGTACTTTTTTGTATAATTATAATATACATGTATTTTCTATTTTTCACCAGCTGGTTTCTTTTGAAAATTAAATACAGAAAAATGCAAATAGAACTCTTGAGGAATGATTTTGCTTTGAAACAGAAATACTTTCTTCCATTTGTTCTTAGATATATTCATTCTGACCTTGCTGAAAGCAGATATGCTCGGTGATCCTAACTGTTCAGGCCATGTGCACAGGCTCACAACCACTCATTTAGTGTGTGTGAAAAGAAAGGTAGGGGAAAGTAATTTTTCAATATTGCTCTTTCTGTAAAGCTGGTGTTTTATGAAACAGCATCCATATTTAATAAAATTAAATATCTAGTGTGTCCATATAACAAAAACATTGAGTTCAGTATTCAAGCAAATGGCAAATAGAACAAAATATTTTCCAAAAAATCAAGTTGCAAACACTGTAAAACAGATACGGGAAAATTAGTTACGACAAGGAGTTAGTTCAGTTCTATAATACAAGTTTAAGAGTGGACGGGGGAGACAGAAATGGCTAAGATTTTCTGGATTTAAAATATACACATACATACAGAATACAGAATATTAAGTCATCTGTAGAGACTTTGGAACTGAGATAAAAGCCAACTATAAGATGGTTGATCATTTCCCCATCTAATCATGTCAGGCAGGGTGAGAGCTGCTGTCAGATTTACCAAATTAAATGAAATGGAGAGTACACAGCCATTTGGTGCAGAACACTCTGTATTTTTTCCGCATTTGAAATCAAATACCAGCTATGTTCATTCAGATATCCCAAGAGTCCAAAACCTGACTCAGGCCAATTTACAAATGGAGAGAAATTCTTCCCTCTGGTATCCAACTGGTAAATGATTGGCTGACAATAGAATGTCTTTCACTACTAAGATGCTTCCATACTGATTATCAGCAAAAGTCCCTACAACAGAAACAATGAAAGAGTAAAGTCTAGTAAAATCACCTCAGAGCTGCCATTTCCAATGAAAACTCATCAGCTTTTCTCTTCCTGTATTATTGTGTTCCTTAACTCCTTAACTTCTAAGGATTCAAAATTCAAATTGTCACAAATAAAACTTAAGACACTGATGTTTATCTCACCTGCTCCCTTCTCTATAAATCCCTCTTTTATGATATTTCCAACAAGAAGAATATTAGAACCCTCTGATAGTTCTCATCTCTTACTTGCCCCCAGTATTTAGAGACCTAGAGCTCTGTAATAGTTGTTCCATGAGCCAAAGTTAGTTAATTCAGTCATACTGTTCCACCATTGAGACCGAATTATGATGTCAAATGGCATGCATCTTTTGAACGAGCACAGTAGACTTTACAGTGTGCCATGTAGAAAAATAGAGCCCAGGTTTAGAGACAAATATGTTAGAGCAGGTGTCAGTTCTATATCCCATATACTCAGGTAACTTGGGCAGGTCCTTAATATGTCTCATCTAATTTCTTCCTTTTTCAAAGACTTAAAAAAAGCTTCTCTCATAGGAATGCTGTGGGAATGAACGAGGTATGTATATAAAGACCTAGGCACAATGGTGGATAGTGCTTTATATACATATGGCAAATGTTGGCGAATGTTCAATGAAGATAGCTTTATGAACTAGGGGATTTCAAAGAGATGAGACTCTACAGGCCTTATCACTAACAAACACCCCTTAACCACAAGTAATTACCTTTCCAAAAGGCCAGGGTCATCCGCAAATGTCTTTATTGTGCATTTATGTAAGTTGTCTGACAAAACTGAGCTGAAAGGAGGCTTAGATCAACAGAATGGCATGTCATCATTTATTAAACTGGTAAAAAAAAGATGGGGGGATTCTGTTTTCCATAACTCACATCCACTTGAAACAATTTCACTTGACTTCATTAAGCTTGAAGAATTGCACTTTTCCTTCACCCCTTTCTTCCTCTTACTTACTTAGCCTTTATAACTCAAAAGATAATTGCTCTATTAACAAATGTTTATAGCATAATAAAGGAGTGGGAGGGAGGAAAAGATTTTTTTTTGGTCAGTCTCGGCCATTCCCTTCAGTTTCTTGGAAGTACTAGAGAGCACTGGAACAAGCCATAAATTATTTTTGGATTTAAACCAAAGAATTAATTTTTTTCAGCCACTAGCAAACAGTTCTTGGTCTTAAAACTCTTAAGACCTTGTGGGGAATGAGGCTACCAGGAATTCCTAGTGGCTGAGAGACTATCACCACAATTCTGAGCTATGAAGAAATCCTGACCTTACTGGAAATTGGGAAAAGACTCTGGCAGGTACTGACAGGGCTTTATGGAAATCCCCTCTGATTTGGGAGATTGGAAAAAAGCTTCTGGAAAATGTTTCCCCCTTCTTTAGACTGACAAAGTATTGTGATAATCAAATAGAAATCTCTACATCCTGGATTGAATGTGTTTCCCCAAACTATGTTGAAGTCTACACCAATGCCTAAAAATCTGACTTTAATTGAATAAAAAACCTGGAAAGAGTTAAATAAAGTTCAAGATGGTCATGAGGTTGGGCCCTAAATCAAACAAATTGTAGTAGATTAGGATACAGACACATTCAGGGAGACCATGAAAACTCCCCCGCTTGCTCTTTAAGCCCATGTTCTCCAGACTCGTATCTTGCTTGTTTCTCTCTATGTTTCTTTGATTGCCCATGTTCAATCTGGAGAAGCCCATGTTCTCTCCTAAACATGTACTTCTCCCCCTGTACATCTTTCTAAATAAGTTTCAATAAAACCTATCTTTATTGAACTATCTTTATTTATAGGGCCTGAGTACAGCAGGTAGGAGAGACCTGCCTTACACAGAGCCAACATGGGTTCAATCTCTGGCATCCCATATGGTTCCGCAAACATCACCAGGAGTAATTCCTGAGTGCAGAGCCAGGAGTGACCCCTGATCATTGCCAGGTGTGGTACAAAATCAAAAACAAGTGAACAAAAGCTATCTTGAGAAAGAAGAAAGAAAGAAAGAAAGAAAGAAAGAAAGAAAGAAAGAAAGAAAGAAAGAAAGAAAGAAAGAAAGAACCTCCCAAGAAGATTGCACTCTCAAGCAGAGAGGACCACAAGACCTTGACCTTTGACTTCTAACCTCTATGCTGCTGTTAAAGATACCCACACTGTGATCCTGGTCATAGTGGCAAAAGTCAATTAAAACACTATATTAAAGAAAATCCAGAACATGCCTTCATCAGGGGGGAAGGAGTTTTCCTTTAGGGTCTCCCCCAGACCATTCAGAAGTACCTTTGATACCAGGAAATTTCTCTTGGATGTTTGATTCAAAAGTCAGAAATGACCCTACACATGCAGGCCATTTCCTTGAAGAGACTTTGCTCTAAGGATTGCTCTAAGACTTTGCTCTTCATGCTGAAAGTAGACTATAGAACAAACATGATTGTCACCCATTACCTCTTTTGTAAACCACAACATCCAATAAGAGAGAGAGAACAGAAGGGAATGCCCTGCCACAGAGGCAGTGTGGGATGGGGGGTGGGAAGGGGGGAGGGATACTGGGATCCGTGGTGGTGGGAAATGGGCACTGGTGGAGGAATGGGCATTTGATCATTGCATAATTGAAACCCAAGCACAAAAATTTGTAAGTCTACAACTGTACTTCATGATGTCTCCCTAATAAAAATTTTTTTAAAAAAAGACTTTGCTCTTGGGCTGTCTTGACCTCTAGCTATGACAATACTCCCTTCATAATGCCCATTGACAGTGAAAAGTGTACTTTTGTAGCTTTCTGCACACTTATCTGCTTCTTTCTTTCTCTTTCCCCATTCACCTGTTCTCCCCCAAAATATAAACTTTTCTTTCCCTTTGACCCAGTGATATATTTTTCTTGATAATTATATGGTAAATTATTCCCTGAACCGTAATCCAATCCAACCTCTGAATTTGAAACTCTTTACAACTTAATGATGGGGATGATAGCTGGATAAAAATAAGAACTGTAAAAAAGGCAGTTTCTGCTCTTTCTACCGGTCATCTATGTTTCACTGGACATATTCCTACTGTTTTAAAATACCTCAGTTTCCCCTTCTCGAAAATAGAATGTCAAACAAAAGTTATCATAAAGACTCCTTCAGAATTAATATGCACTGATTTAATCCATCTTCTAAATTATACTATATACAAGCACAGATATAAGTTTACACATATGTCTCTTCCCTTGGATTATAAATACCCATTCCATTCTTGAAGATCGGTTTGAGTTCAAACATTTAGTGGCATGCATTCTATAAAATAAGCAAATAAGCTGCACTCACAGAAACAACTCATCAATAGCCCCCAAAAGAACAATGAACTTGCCTTTGAAAATGTTTTTAGGACTGTAAAATATACTTTTCTTTAGTCTTGCATACACTAAGTCATCATAGAGAAGATACGCTCAAGTCCGAGGCTGAATTTTTCTAAGCACACACAGCTTGTTTGCACACTGTCTTTTTACCCAGCGCTGCAGCTTGGCCTCTGAGGATAACTGAGAAAAACCTCTGAGATTGTTAGAGGGGAGCTTCACCTGCCAGTCTGGGCTGCAGGATCTCTATAGCAACCAAACATAAATCAAGGAAATGGCCCCTTTTGTAAGTTGGTTAATAGGCACAACATGCTTCTTTAGAAAATCCAACCATTCTTTCAATAGACTTTGATTGAAAGTCAGCCTTTTCTTCAGACACATTCACATTCACATCTAGTAGCAGCTTGTATGGCTGTCCACGGGCTAATTTATTACCCTTTAAAGATCTGGCAAAGAAAAAAATGGCTCTCAGAACAATGTTTACATTCAGAGGCATAAGCACAGAGCCACAAAAGAGCATCCTTTTGTTCTGAACTTGGAATATTAATCTTTAACCTAGGACTTTAACTCTCCACCCCACTCCCCACCTTGCACCTCTCCTCTCAGTAAAATTGTACCAATTTAATACTACTTTGCTTCTGTTATAAGAGAAGGGGGGATAGTTGTCCTTCCTCCCATTGTTTTTTGCCAAATCTTGATAGAGATGAATTGTTTTGCAAACTCCCCACCATTTGTTTAGGGAATATACTGCTTTGGGATTGCTGATGAGGGAAACTGGATCTCTTGTTCCCCCAATAAGAGCACTGAAGTAATTAGCAAAACGTCCAGGGATGTTCCCTCTTTCTTCAGGAAGGTGAAGAGTCAACAGACTCCGAGATACACCCTGGCCCTGGACCCCTCTAACACACCAAAATGTCCTTTGGAAACATATCCAAGTGTCCTGCATGGAACCAGTCCTCCATGGGGTCATAAAGAACGAAGGCAAGGTCGGGGACACACAGAGTGCTTCCTTTCATGTGGGCTGGGTCTTCCAGCCAAATGGCCTGGCTGCCTTTGAGGTAGAGGATGAGGGGGCTGAGGAGAACCTATAGAAACAAACCTTTGAAGTTTTTTTTTCTCCAAGTTAGATTATGAGATTAAAAAACACTTGTAAAAGAAGAGGGAGCTTGCGTGTCCTACATATCACAGACAGGCTTCTTATCACAGATAGGCTCAGGCAAAAAACAAATATATATATATATATATATATATATATATATATATATATATATGTCTCCCCCTTACCTTTCTTAGATCATCAGAAATCAGAGATGACAGACACCAGACCCTTTAGGAGCTCCCTTTCTTTTGATATGGTCAGCTGTCCCCACTGGCAAGAAGGGAAGAAAGAGCTGGTTTCAAAATGTGCTTGTTTCAAAGAGCCCTTGATTTCAGATAGGTATGAGATGAGGTTTCCTTGTACTATGCAAGTCTAACTTGTTTTGAAACAAGTTAGAAATACCTTTTGCCTTAGCATTTGTCTGCAAATATCTTTGGGGGTCTGTGTAACTGAAAGACTCACACCTCCTTCCCTAAAAATATATAAACAAATAAATAAATAATAATTGTAATGCAAAGAAGCACAACCCTCAAGGACTGAAAAGGATCAGATATTCAGGAAATGGGAGTTGATCTCTCTTTTCTGTGGCTAGGATCAGCTGAAGCTAAAAGATGAGCTGTATTTGATACTCACCAGATCAGACCCCTCATGCATGGTTTTCCACCACAGGCCTAGTGCCTTGTCTCATTGTGAGGTGAAAGTGCTGTTTGGTAGGGAAAATAATGCACCCCTGAATACTGAGTTGTCGGTATTCATATCCCAGCTCTCTGCTTACTGCCCCTGCTACCTCCTTGTTCTCTTTTCTCATCTGTAAGATAAATTTAGAGTAGAACCTAGTCCATAAGGTTGTTAAGAGTATTCAGTGTGTTATAATAAACAAGTGAGAATAGTTTTTCACCAACCGTAAGCCCTCATATGTTGGTTGATATTAATGTTTTTTTAGGCTCTGTAATAGTTGATATTGTATCACTGCTATTGCTGATGACAGTAAAAAATGAATATTGCCCAACCTACAGCATGATATTGTTCCCATTCAGGTTACATTTGTCAGAAGCTTGGCCAAAGAGAAAATAGTTTCCCAAGGATAGAGATACTCTACTGAGAAAGTGCAGAGATAGAATAAGTTTGTGCCGATGGCAAATATCTCCCCTCATCTGCACAATACTAACAATACCTGGTGCATCTATCCTTGCCTATGATCCAAGATGATGAAAATGTTTCAGGCTCAGGAGTTCTGATTCTGTGTGTGTGCGTGTGAGTGTGTATGTGTGTGTGTGTGTGTGTGTGTGTGTCCATGTGCTTCCCTTCTTCTCTCTGTCACCAATATGAAAAACTGCTTCTCCCACCTTCTTGCCAAGCTTCCAGAGTTATAACTTAGCTTCAGTTGTTGCAACTCAAGTAGAGAATCCTGGGGCCCAACCTCACATGTGCTGTCATCAGGACTAGCTAATCATTGCTCATTCGGTCTCACCCTGTCCATTTGTTTGAAGGCCTTTGTTCCTTTCAGTAAGTCTCCTCAACTTCAGCACAAGTGTCAAGGAAACGATAACTTTGGAGGAGGCAAAGAAGGGAGCTTACCCAGAGGTTCACCAAGGAAATAGAAATTTGGTGACCAAATCAAGCCTTGCCAAATAAATCACTGGGTTTGAAAAACAAGAGACTGAGATGTTTTTCAAATTCAAAAACCAACATACATTAGTTAAGGACTAACTTAGTTAACCTCTAACTGCAGTAGTTATAAATTAAGTTTTAACCATTCGTAATTCACCAAGGAACAACCTGTCCCATCAGAGAGGTCCAAGTTTTTGATAGAGTCGAAGCCAAAAACTTCAGTACTTACTCTGTGACTATAAACAAATCCTGATTTTAAATTCATTCTACTGTCCCTCGGTCAATTTCTAGTAAGGAAAACTAAACATCATTTCAGCTCTTTCTAACAGAAAAAATTGGGAGTTAATACAGGAAATTGGTGCTGTGTTGGATGGAAGAGCTAAAATAGGAACCTCAGGATTTGAAGCATACCAGACATTCACTTAACAGGAAGCTGCTTTCACCCCCAAAGATTAGCAATGGGTAGAGAGGGTGCTTCCTGACCCGGTGAACTGAAGTAGACATGGAAGGTAGAATCTCAGAAGAGATTTACACCCCAAGGGCTGAGAGCAGGTATGATATGTAAGCTTCTTACCTTTTCTCCCCCTTTGGTGGAAACTTCCTACAGTCATACTTTCCCCCTATTCCTCTTCTTCCTATAAAAATAAAAGGGAAAGTATCACCATTTTTTTGTACTTGGGGCTTGGAGAGATTATACATTGGGCCTGGTACTTATCTTGAACAGAGTGGTCCCTGAGCATCACTGATTATAGCCTCAAAGCAAAAAACAAGAATAAAACAATTTTTTTTATATTTGAGCCCAGATTTATGCCCTGTCCTTCCCCTTCTTGACTCTTTATGTAGGGTTCCCTGACACAGATATTGGTAATATTGTCACAGTTTACCCTATGTTCTACGATGGGTCCTTCTACTCCAACCTCATCAATACAGGGAAGTATTTCTTCATGTTTTCCTCTAAAGACAGTAAATCCATTTATCTTTCTCAAAAAGCTAATCTATAGCCCTAATCATTAGGCTCAAATGATCTTCAGTACCATGGAATTCTTTTGTTATTTTTGTTTTGTTTTGAGGGGATCTCACTCAATAGTGTGCATGGGCTATTACTGGCTCTGTTGCGGTGCTCAGGGGACTATATTTGGTGCCAGGGATCCAAACCTGTCTCTACAGGATACACAAGTGATTTAAAACCCTATACTATTTCTCTGGTCCCATTATAAAACTCTTTTTTAAGGTAGAGGTGCTATGGTGGAGGTGTAAGAACGACACTCTGAGGTATAATATGAACTCAAATATCGATTATGTCTACTGTAGGATGCTGAACCATTTAACATCTCTTCCCCTCTTTCATCATCTGCAAGTAAAGAATCAAAAATAGCCCCAAGAGGCAGAGAGATATCTCAAAGGGTTGAAGTGCATACTTTCATGTGTGAGGTCCTGAGTATGATCCCTGGAACTGCAAGATTCCTGAAGTGTTGGTGAAACTCAAACACCATAGGGTTTACTCCTGGTGGCCTACAGTACAGCCAGGCCCAAGCAACATTGAATTGTTGGTCCCACACATTTTGCTGTCTGACTCAGTTGCTGAGTATTTCTGAGAGTGGACCCAGGTCTTTGAATATTTGGGGGGCGACCATAAAATTATGAATAATAATAGCCATAACCTCATACCATTTTTTTCATTGCCTAATGGTACAGGGCTCTATTCTCCTGAATTGGAACTGAAAATTTTGTCAGACCCTGCCTAAATTCTGGCACATCAGTTGCCTTGCTTTTATTATTCATTTGTTGGATGTCAAAGTGTCTCTCTGTTTTGACTAAGGTGCCAGTGGTGGTACTGATACGAGATGCCAAGCTGACTTTGAACAGATCCTCCAAAGCAGAAAAATGTATGTTGATATCAAGTCCTATAACTCTTCAGCCTCACAACCAACATGAGAAAAAGAAAAATGAAGACCTAACCAAAACAGAGGACGAGGATATGTGGTAAATGTGGAGGAAGGGGAGTTCAGTCTCCCAAAATTTCCCCTTAGATTAATGGAGCTTATTAAGAGGCTCTCTTGTCCACTAATTCAGTAAACATTCTTGAGTTTCTATATTGGGAACTTAGGATCTTGTTGAATTTGTTGTTCAACAAAAGTATATTCAAAGATGCCTAATCCAAAAGTTATTTATCTTACAGTAAACTGTGGGGATAGCAGATCCCCAAAGAGTCTTGAAAGAACAAATTTAGAAAAGAATCAGGAAATGAATACATCATGATATTTCTCGGAAACTAAGAAAAATATTCTTACCTACAGTAGAATATCTGAAGGTAGGCTGGAAAGAGACCTTTCGTTCCCCCAAAAAAATAAGAAGTAGAATTTTGCTGAAGGCTACTGGTTCTAGGATCATTAAGAGAGTCTTATCTGTAAAAAAAGATAGAAGGAATTTCACCACTTTCTGTCTTAAAGCTCACAAATTATGTACCTGCACCTCTGTGTGATCATCTATAAAATTGTGACTTTATGTATTCCTATCTCTTAAAATTGATGAGATTATAATCAATTTTCATAGTGTCTGATATGTCATAAATCTCCAGAATTCTTTTGTTGCTCTTGTTGTTGTTTCTTTTTGGGTCACACCCGGCGAAACACAGGGGTTATTCCTGGCTCATGCACTCAGAAATTACCACTGGCATTGTTCAGGGGTCTATATGGGATGCTGGAAATCAAACCCGGGTTGGCCGTATGCAAGGCAAATGTCTTACCCACTGTGCTATTGATCCAGCCCCAAACGTCCATGATTCTTAGCTAAAGTCTTTTAATTATTGGGTGATAAAGTTCAAGGAACAGAAAGATGAGAATAACCTGAAAGAGTAAAACTTATTTGGCTTTAGAGGGTCAAGTTATTCCTTGTCCAGATTGTTTTCCTATTTAATTCACTGGTTCTTAGGGTAGATCTCCGACCTTACCCCTAGTTATCCACGTCATTATTACTGGTTGTTAATTTAGAAGTCTTACTGCTTTTATTTTCTTGCCTAAATTCCATAATATACTTAAGTGAGCCAGCTGTCTCAGACTGCCACCCAGGACAGTGCATTACTTCCCATGTCTTCTAGAAAGGATGTTCTTCTAGAACCAGGAGAGGGAAAATCTATTTATCATTATCAGGGGAAGTTCCTGAAGTTCATGCATCAATCTGATTCCTGAAGTCCTTAAGATTTGTATATTGAGAAAGGATTAAATGGACTCTTAAAAGACTAAAGATCCAGGCCCTTCATCTGGTCTCTATGGGTTTAAGAGTTCTAATTATGGGCCTGAATGCAAGTAGTAGAGTACATGCTTTGCATGTATGAGATCCTGTGTAGAATCCCCTGTGCCACATGTTTTCCTTAGCACTAGCTAGTATAGAGTATGGCCCTGTGGTCCCCAAGTGACTGTAATGAACCCTATAACAATTAAGAAAAAATAAAAGTCCTCTGTGAATATAAAATTTAAACTATTTATGGTTTATAGATGAGATGCAAATGGTAGGTGCCTAAGTAAGTGTATGCTTTCCCTTAGAAGAGAATTCAAGAATTCATTGCATTCTATTCTCTAAAGGCTAAAATAATAATATGACTGGCTTAATATAAAGCAAGGGAATTACGGTCCAGATCCCCCACCAGCAAAAATATTATACCATTAACTTAAAAATAGTATATTAGAGAAATAAAGAGGCCGAATCATCTTATTCACTGCTACAGCCTCCCCTCCCCTGTCCTATTGTTGTTGAAAATCTGAAAACCCAGAAGCCACTTTCCTTTTCCCCCAGCTTACAGTTTAATTTTAATTTGATTTTGAATTTAGACTGACCTGTACTTTTCCTGTCTTCTCTACAGAGATGTAATATAATACAAACTCATATGAACCGTGGCTTGTTTGTTTTCTTGTAATCTGAAACAGCTTTTATCAAAAACCTAATTCATGAGAAGATAATCGTGTTCAGGAAAAAGCAGATTGTCATAGTTTTATTTCCTTTCCTTTAAGATATCAGGAGTATAAAGTATTATTTTTTGCTTTTGTTTTCTCCCCTATTAAAAGCAAAAACTGATCCATTTTTTTTTCCGTGCATCACCCCCCTCCCCCCGTCTGGTCTCACGCATGGGATTAATTAGACAAGACAAATCACTGAAAGAACATCTATCTTTATCCAAGCGATTGTTTTCAGAATTTTTTGATGTTGTTCTAACATTTTCACTTTTTTAAGTATTTCTTTTTAAAGACGGATGGCCTGGCGGCTTTTAATGCCTGGTGAGACAAGTATTCATATATGAGTATATGTATGGACATATGAAAAACATTAATTTTTAATTTACTCTGTTTACCTTGAGAAACTGCCAGTGGATGATTCAGATATTCCACAGAAAGGGGCTTTCTTTTGTAATATAGGACAAAGGACAGCTAAGCATGTGTGGCTCTTCAAAGCTGAGCTTCCAAAGTGGGGAGGGGATGAGGGTGGGGGGGCAGGAGGTCTGTATAGTATTTATTTATGCAGCTTACAAAAGGACCTTTTTGACTATGTAAACATTCATATAATTTTATTAAGAGTTGCTACCAAATCTTTTCATCTTGTATATGCTTAAAAACTTGCCTTCAAGGCAGTGGGGAAGAGCCAGGATGGGCTGTTCCCACACTCCTTTAATTCAACATCACATTGTGCCTCCTCTGTGTTGAAGAATCAAATCGCAGGACCCACTTTGAGCCCATTAGTATCTCCCAGTCACAGATGTGAAGCCCACACTGTGAATGTCACCTGTCCTCCTCATCTCCTAGTTTGACCTTGGTAAGGAGGGATTGGGCAGGAGAGGGTGCGTGTATAGGCAGAATGCATGGAGTCTGCTGCTACCAAGGAGGAAAACTTCTTAGCTTTCCTGGGAGGGCTTGAGGATGAAAACTCATGAATTCCAAAGAACTCTCCAAGAACATCTGTATACAATCTGATGCTGAACATTGGCGTCTCTTCCATTCACTAAACTGTCCGAGAGCTCTTGGGACTTGAAGATAAAAAGCATCATTCCTGGCTCCCAAGACTAGGGAAGGAGCACTGAAGATTCAGAATGAGTTCCTGCTATAGCAGCCATGTACTACTTCATGTCTAGGTGCATGAATGTGTGTTGCACAGAGTGGTCCATGTTAAGGGAGCACTGTTCATAGTATGGGGATCATTGTCTGTGCAATCATTATACACGCAGTTATTGAGTTACTCCTCCATGCCAATAAACTGATTGGCAATAACCTGAAGATGGATGCTTACCATATCAGTGTATGTGCTCCATTTAAGGTCACATGAAAATGATTTTAGTGCAGTTTTTGTTTGTAGAACAAATCTTAGTGAATATATACTGAACAGTTGCAATTAATTATTTATAACCTCTCCCCTCAGGACAGGTTTTCTTGATATAATTCTGAGAATCAGTTTAGTTAATTGGAACAAAATAACTTATCTTTATTATCACTCAGTCCTAATTAAAAATTAGGATTTTGAATGGAGGCAGCCAACTACTACATTCTTAGCAGTGCCTATGATTTTTTTTCTCCTATTGCACTTAAATTATTGTAATATCTCGTAATAATATTTATGCTCATCCCTATTTCAAAGTTAAGCTAATTGATGAGGCCTACCACTAATATGTTATTTAACTTTCTTTTCATAAAACTGATTTTCCTTACAATCATATATATTTTCTCTTAACAACATGTTTCTGAGAAATTCACAAGCCTCGCCAGAAAACTAAAAGTCTATGGTACCATTCCCCAAAAAAGTTAAAGAACTTAACTGTATGAGTTTAAAAGTTAGGAAATATTAATTCCTATTATTTCTCCTCAAGACTTTTTGCTCTCCTCCACAAACGATGGTGGAAAAGTCATAATAATTGTATGAATTTACCTGAATAGTTTGCCTTTTGAGTCTAATAATTGCCAGACAGTATAATTACAACTATGCATGGCATTAAGAATATGTCAAATTGATTTTCAGTTCCTTGATTCGATTTCCACACCAAACTCCTCATTGAAGCCATTTCAGATTTTCATAGCTAATGCTAAATGAGATAGAGTTGAAGAAAGCAGAAGCACGAGAGATCAGTTCGAGTTCTCTGTCCTCATTATGTGTCTAACAAACACTATGACAAAATTGCACCCTGTTTTCTATAAAAACAGCCATGCATCTTAATCTCTGCATGCCAAACACATGCTTTTCCATGAAGAAAAATAATTGAGATGCTGGGAAATGTGGCACAACTTCTGTTTTTGGAAGACAGAAGTCAAATACGCTGAACGAGGTTCTGATGTTTCATGTGCAAGAAATTCTCTCATGGCTATAACACAATCTGTTCACAGTTCTTCAGCCCACCATGAACTCTTGGTTTGGCCATTGAAAATGATGATCATTAGCATCTAAAACATTTGTTCCAATTTCTAGAAGGAATAAGAGACTTGAGTAGGCTGTCCTACTGTTCCATTCAGGAAGCCAACAATTTGCAGGGGGCTGGAGCGATAGCACAGTGGTAGGGCGTTTTCCTTGCAAGCAGCCAACATGGCCGACCCGAGTTCTATTCCTCCGCCCCTCTCGGAGAGCCCAGTAAGCTACCGAGAGTATCTCGCCCTCATGGCAAAGCCTGGCAAGCTACCCGTAATGTATTCAATATGCCAAACACAGTAACAACAAATCTCATGATGGAGATGTTACTGGGTCCGCTCAAGAAAATCGATGAACAATGGGAGGACCGTGACCGTTAGGTGGAGGGCAGTTCTAAAGGGATCAAAGTTTTCTGTTATAGGGTCCTAAAGGCTCATAAAGAAAAGCTCTAGGGTTTACCAAAGAGCCAGGATAGGATTTATCCCTGACTGTGGGAGTCCACAGCAACTTCCCTGTAGAGATCCTGAGTGGTACCAAGCCCCAAGCAAGATGGCATGTCTCCCAGTTCTTTATCAATCAGGGAAAACAGAGATACTTCATGTGAGTGCCTTTCTACTAGACTCTTTATCCCATTGCCTTATTTAACCTACAGATTTCCTCAGTTCATATCTGCCAATATTTCTGTGCCATTAGATTCTTTCTCTTGGAGTTTCTTCTCAAAATTTTAGTCTTTGCCTTCAATGTTTAGAAATTTTTAGGGATCCCCAGTCTCGCCTACTTCAGTTTCCTGGCATCTCCCATAGGCATCTCACATGCATGTGGCAATTTAACTATTGTGAATCATTTTCCTTCTTCCTTGTTTTGGCTCCCTTGAGTGCCCATGGTGGCTCAGATTTCTGCTTATTCTGGGGCTGTCCAGAGAATGATGACTCAGCCATCCTGACCCCAGGACTGCTGCTCATGCTTTCCCTAATCAGACACTGGTGCTGCCTTTGAATGTGGTGGAAGTCATGGTGCTCTGGACTGCCACAGCAAGAGCCTAGAAGCTGGGAGAAGGACCTTTATCATGCTTAAGACATGGACTCCGAGCCCCGTGCATGATCTGAAATCCTGAACATTCAAGAAGGCTGATGGAGCACAGGCAAACATCAACTTCTGACACATTCCAACATAAAACACAAATTTAAGAAACAATGGCAAATGCATAATATACTCCACAACAAAATATGTAGAAGAAATGTATTCTACCTGATAGAAATGGAGGAAGCAGACAAGACCTCAGGGGTAAAAGCAGATGTTAGCCTTGCTTAGACTGGTTAAGGACTGAAACCAACCATGCCTCAAGACTACCTCACTGACAGAGTATAATTGAGCAGAATAGACAAGGGAGAGCCCTCCTACGGCATATGGAAAGTCCCTGAGTAACAAAAAGAAACTGACCTTGGAGAAAGGAAAACTCAGCAAAGGGAAGAGTGAATAACAGATGAGATTGGAACGTTGAAATAATTTTTAAAGGTCTTTAAAATGTTTTGAAAGACTTTTAAAATATAGAACCACAAAAGGGATTCTGTCACACACACAAAAATCATAATAGGAACAGATAAGCTGAAGAGGATGCCTGGGTTCAAGTGAAAACTGGCTGCCTGAAAGATAAACGATGAGCAAGAACTATCAAAAGAGTGCATGGGAAAGAATAATGATTGTTTAAACAATGATACTGAATTCCCCACATGAAAGACTAAATTTTAAGTTATTTGGCATATATCTCAATTAAACTATTAAATGGAAAAGTGTTTACCATGAAGGTTGCACAGGGTTCTAAGAGAATAATTCCTCTTCTACACTTCGGCAGTTTGGGTATTGAAGTACCATATCTATTTGTCAAAAAATGTATTTGGATGTGTGCAAAAGGCAAAAATGCTTTTCAGTATTTTCCTTTGCATCCACATTTCTCAATTTCTAAGGAGGCTGAACTGGAAGATAATCAGAATGGCAGGCCTGATGGTCTCCTTGGAATGGCTATAACCCTGATGGGCCATCAGAGCCTGGATTTATTCCCTGGAGTTTTTTCCCGGGAGGCTCCTTGGTCCTTGCCACAAAACAGCCTCCTAACTGCACAGTAATTCCAGCCCCAAAGCCTATTACACTCAGAACTTTGGGAGGTATTATTATCTCCATTTGCAGATGGGAAAACTCGAGCTCATTGAGATTGTGACCCGAGAAGCAAAGAAAACTGACACTGATTTTTATCCCCGCAAGGTTGCTGAGCCCCTTTAATCTGATTCCTCAAGTGCTGTTAACAATGAACCCCTGTTGACTAAATTTGTTACAGGCCTTTCTGTTCTGTAATAACTACAATTAAGCTTGAACATAATATTTGACAACAATAGCAAAGCTGAGCTTCAACTATTTTTTTTTTTGCTTCAACTAATTTTTTGAGCTATCCCAAAGAGTACATAAGACAAAGGACCACGGGAGAGTGAATGCCAAATGAAGACCTTCTCCCCACCCTGAGCAGTTTGCCATTAGCTTCTCTCTGTAACCCCACCATGATCCTTAGATGGGAAACATCCGTTGGCACCCACCACACAGATGAAGCCTCATCAAATTAAAGTGATTTCTGTGCAGTGGTGTTCATCATCTTTCTTCCTTGATAAATGAATTGTTTAGATACTCTGGTTTCCTACTTTAGGAAACTCAGAATGCAATAACAACTTACCACAGAATTTCAATAGAGCTGCCTTTGAGTTCCATAGAGCCAGCCTGGCAGAATGTTTGTATTTTATTTTGTTTGGTCTTGGTTTGTTTCTTAATTGCAAACTGCAGAGTCCAGGGGTTCAAGGATAGTGTGGCTGTGGGTGGTCCACTAGTTAAAAACATGAGCAGAGACTGCCAGGTCATAGCAAGTACAATTTTGAGGTTTGATAGTACCTGGTATAAAATTAAAAAAAAAAAACAGCTCCAAAGTTCCAGAAATACTAGATATTGTGGTTCCATCTAAGTTCACTGCACCTCTACCACAGGCACCTGGAGTTTTCAGCAGAGCAACATTGAAGTCCTTTTACCTCCAAAATAAACTACCCACATACCTGGTCTTGATTCGCCTAGAAAATAAAATAACCCTACAGCAAGCAAAGTAAACCTAAAAGCATTAGTTCTTAAATTCTGCTGCACATTGAAATTAATCAGAGTTAATCTCCAAGAAATGTTTAAGGAGTCTGAAGTCCAGGCCTCAGGCCTAAGTTCAAACAACTAAATCAGAACTCCTGGGGGCAGGACCCAAGCATCCCAGGGTGGGGTAAGCTATCCAGATCATTCCAATATGCTGGACAAAATTTGAGCCAGTGTTTGAAGCAAATTTACGTTTTGTTCAAAGGAAATAATTAAGAAGAGAAAACTATCCCCATGAAGTAGAATATGAGAGGTCTTGCATCTGTAGGCCTGTGTGGTTTCTGTATCAATACTTAATGCATCCAGGCATGGAATTTTATATAGCAAAAGGAATATATAAAAAATATAAATTTCCTATGGTGTGCATATAACCAAAATCTTTCATTGAACTGATTTTGGAATTTTGAATTGTGTAGATTGTGCTCTCATATGTCAAAAAAAATAGGAGTCAAAATAATAAAAATCAATTTAGATAATTAAACTTTTGGTAGATCCTATGACAATGTAGCACTGTAGCACTGTTCACTGTCCTCCCCTTGTTCATGGATTTGCTGTAGTGGGCACCAGTAACATCTCCATTGTGAGACTTGTTGTTACTATTTTTGGCATATCGAATATGTCACAGGGAGCTTGCCAGTTTCTGCCATAAAGACCTAAAAGTTTTTATTCCCAATGTCTGGTAGGTGTTTTTTCTTTTTTTTTTTTTTAGGGGGCCAGCAAGGGGGTTGTTTGTTTTAATTTAATCACAATTTCAAATTTTTTTGTAACTGTGTTTCAATCATACAATGTTCCAATATCCATCCTCATGTCTGGTAGCTTATTGACAGCTTTTCTGACTATATCAAATAAAATGGCCTACCCTGTGACACATAATGATGGCTGAATCTCAGAGCCAAGTATCCAGGTGCCAGGCCCATGGTTGAGCTGGATGGAGACTACCTAAAACCTAGCAACAGACTCTTGATGGTTTTGTCTGATGGTTTTCAGAAAAACTGATCTTTTCAGTTCTACTCGCCTTTTCCCTTGACATTAACAATTTCTTTCATTCCTATGCCTTTGTTCAAGCTCTTTCTTCCTTTAGATCCCCTCTGCTTGCCCAAGGTTCCAAACTTATCTACATCTATGCTCTATTCTTAGTGACTCTAGTGGTCTGGCATTGCCTCCTTAACCCACCTATGTCCACCTGTTTCTCTAGAATTCATTAGTTTTGTATCTCATCTTCACTGTCCTGGATTTTATCATCAGATTGATCAATCTCAGTATTAGCCCACCTTTGGAATTTACTATAAATCCTTCTTTCCTTTTTCCAGTTATGTAATCCTCCTTAAAAAAAATCAGTGGGCCCTATTTTGAAAGGTAGGCAACATTTATCTATGCTGAAAAGTTCCACTAGTCCAAGTTACCTCTGATCTCACCTGAATAATTGTCATAATCATTCACTAGGTCTTCCAACTTCCATATTTGACCCGTAAAGCAGCGAGAGTAATCTTTAAGATTGCAAGTCTGTTCCTCTCTGTCTCCTGTTCAGAACTGGCCAGTGGGCTCCAGCCCCATTAAGATCAAATCCACTATGTTGTGCTTAGATGATTTAAACTCTTCCCACAGGATTTATTATTTCTATGAATATAACTAGCTAGTACTTAATGTATGTTTCCTCAATGGAGAACTATGATAAGCCTTTTCTATGTTTTATGTATTTGAAAACTGAGGCACAGAGGTTTTAACACTGCCACAAAGTACAGAGTGAGTGAGCTGGTAAGCTAGACTTTGAATCTGGCTCATACTCTGGGTCTAGAGAGAAAGTACATTGGTCCTAGTGCATGGCTTTGTAGGCAGGAGACCTGGGTTTGGCACCTACCATCTGAACCACAGTAGAGTCAAACATTGTCCCTTAGCACTGTGGCATGTGGCTCAAAACAGGGAAAAGAGGGCGGGGGGGGGGGGGGGCAGGAGAAGGAAGGAGGGGAGAGGGGTGGAGAGCAAAGGGGAGGGGGAAGAGAGGAAAGGAGAGGAAGGGAGGGGAGGGGAGATAGGGGAGAGGAGGTGAGGAGAGAAAAAGGGAAAGGGAAAGAGAGGGGAGGGGAGAGGAAAAGGGAGAGGAGGGGAGAAGAGAGGAAGTGACATAAGAAAAGGAATTGTAGTCACCCGTCTTGAACTCCTGAGGCCCTGAACCTAACGAGGACCTCTCACCCCAGATATCACATCAAGTCAGGATTCAGTGTTCCCAATCTCTGCACCTGAGCCAGTATCTCCCATGTTGCACTTTGGCTGGAGTCTTAATGGTGGAGGAACAGGAACGTGACCCTTAACTAGAAATCCTGCAGAAAGAGTCACATGTCTCTCTTGGTATGGAAAATACTGGGAGGGCAATGCTTTTGGTTATGCTGGTTGTGGTAGAATTTGAGAGTGAGAAATTAAAGCAAGTGATTGGTTGTTGGAAATATTCAAAGACTTAGTGGGAGTCATCCCATCTATAACCCATCTTTCCCTGAGGGCCCAAGGCTCTTATGCTACTAAAGTGACGGCCTGAGGCCTGACTAGGGCCTTCTGAGGAAAGAGTGTGGATGGCACTGTGTGGTGTTCCTGGGCTGTATTATAAAGTTGTTATCAGAAATAATTGAGAACATGGGAGGAACAGGCCAAGTACACATGAGGAAGTGCAGCACCCATATTTTTTGGCAAAAGGGAGTGAAAGGGCATTGGGTTTCACGGATTGGGTCTCCGTGGCAGGCTGGCTGCCCCCCAGGAAGGCCTGGCATTCCTGTCCTCTCCGTGAACCTGCCTGAAAGGGATACAGGAGTTATTGGGTAATCAGGACTTGTCAGCACCTCGGTTATGCAGGATGGTTCAATCCGATAATGTGAATGGAACCTGTAATAGTGCTGATGAAAAGCACTCCAGTTTCAAAAGGGCCTTGAATGATTTTTTGTTCATTTTCTGTTTACATGTAATGTGTTATTGATGTCATTACCTTATAATACAGCAGCTTGTTTCATAGAAAAACCAGGAATTATTCATTCTTAAAACAAAACAAAAAAAAAAGGAAGAAGAAGAAGAGGAAGAAAAGAGGAAAGAAAGAAACCCTGTTACGTGGGGAAAATTGCATCGAATGCTGCAACTGAAACATATTGATTTTCTGGCACCAGACTTTTTAGATTAAAAATGCCAATACTAAATCCTTTCATGACCTATGGTTCATATGAAGTTCGCATGTCATTTACTATTATTCTGGTGGTGGGGGGGGGGGGGAAGCTGCATCTTTAATGAAAACATAGTTGGAAAGAATGTCTGCGTTTGTATAATTTGCATGCCATTACAATAATGCCTGATGATGAGCTAAACATGCTTCTAGAGGGTGGGAGGAACATTTTCCTTAATTTAAATCAAAAGACATGTGTCTGTTTTAGTTGTCTGCTTGTGTGGGCCTTGTCTGTGGAGAGAACCTTGGATGTACACACTTGCACTACCAAGCTTATATGGTTAGACACCGAAGCCAGCACTCATTTCTTTACATTCTGCTCCAGTTAGAGACCTCCATCTGGCCATACCAGAGCCCAGAAAGCATTGATGGAGCCTATCAAATTAGAGTTAGTAAATATCTAATATATAGCCACTTGAGCTCCTGGTATAGATCTGGGTTTATCGCACAATTACGTCTAGTCTCAAAAATCCCATTGCCAACCCCTATAGGCCTCCGTGGCAACTCTGGTTACTCTTTGATATCTTATGATGTGCCCTGAGCCATGTTTGAAAGTCAAGCAAGGGGCTGGAGCGATACACATCAGGTTGGGAGTTTGCCTTGCACGTGGCCAACCCGGGTTTGATTCCCAACATCTCATATGGTCCCGTGAGCACTGCCAGGAGTAATTCCTGCATGCAGAGTCAGAAGTAACTCCTGTGCATTGCTGGGTGTGACCCAAAAACCCGCGGGTAGGGCGTTCGCCTTACAAGCAGCCAACATGGCCGACCCGAGTTCGATTCCTCCGCCCCTCTCGGAGAGCCCAGCAAGCTACCGAGAGTATTCGATATGCCAGACACAGTAACAACAAAGTCTCCAATGGAGACGTTACTGGGCCCGCTCGAGCAAATCGACGATCAACGGGAGGGCCTTTACCTTTACCCTTTACCTTTTTAAAAAGTGATACAAAAACATCTTTTCCGAAAGTCCATTTCTTTTTATTCTAATCCTTTGTATTTTTAAGTTATTATCCCAAATTTTGGTACTTTCTGTGAAGCTCTCTTGGTCTCCTGCTAAGCCAGGAACTATTTGGTTTCTTTGTCTTTGGACAAAGATGAGTGAATTCTACAACCTTTCAGCTTCAGCGTCTTTATTAGTTGAGAGAGGCTGAGGCCCTCAGAGAATGTCGATTTCTTGGCTCTGTAGTTTCTCTAGCTAGAATCCTCCTCAATCTCCACAGCAGGGTTTGGCAAACTAGGATTCACAGACCAAATCCCACCTGACACCTGCTTTTGTAAATAAAGTTTGGGTGGAACACAGACATAGACATTTGTTGACATGGTGTATGTGACTGTTTTTGCAACACAACAGCAGAATTGAGTAGTTGCAATTGAGACCATATGGTCAGCACAGCCTGAAATATTTACTATCTGGCCCTTCACAGAAACGTTTGCCAATTGCTGGCCTAGAGTATTGAGTTCTGCTAAATTCTCCTCCATTACAGTGTCCAAGAGTGACTACAGCTGCTTTGTTAAAGTTGCATCACAAGCACAAAGAGTAAGAAGAGGTTAAGTTATGAATTTTAAATCATGGGTTTTTGAGTCATGTCGAATCTTAGAAATCACTTCATCACGCTTTCCAAGTGACTGATGCTTGATTACCCTCAATCATTTCCAGTACTAGAAAAATTGCTAAATCCCTCAACATGCCATTCTGTGTTTTGATACTTCTGTTAGGAATTCGCCCATGCATTTAGTAAAAAAAAAAAAAAGTCTGTTTCCTTGTAAGTTCTTTTTATTGCTTATATTTCTCTTTTCTGTAGCCATGCAGAGAAGTATGAACCCTCTTCAATGCAATAATCATTCAGGTATTGGGGACGATTGTTATTTTTCTCCTGAGTGTTTAATATTTCAAGCTAGATATTCCAGTTTATGGTCCCTAATTCGTCTTATGGTTAAGTATTGAATCCTTTACCAATCCGCTGTGTTCCTCTGGGTGTATCAATTTATCACCAGGTATTAATGCATTGTTCCACATGTGGTTCTCCCAGTGTGAAGTTAGGCAGAACCATCATCTACATTGCTTTCAAGGTTATATTACTATTGCTGTAAATTAAAATGTGTTTTGACTTTGGGCCAATCACAGGTCACTGTAGAATCTGATTGTAGATGAAATCAGTTGTCCTAGTCAGCTCAGACTGCTAAAACAGAGTACTGTAGACTACTTGATTTATGTAAATGGATATTTGTCATGATTCCAGAAGCTGGGGATTTCAAGATTAAGGTGCTCTGGTATGTTCAGTTCCTTCTGAGCACCCACTTCTTGGTTTGTAGGCAGCTGTAGCCTTGCTTGGTTTTTTGCACATGAAGATAGAGATCTCTTCCTATCTTCCTCTTCCTTTTTATCAGGGTTGGGGAGTACCTGGGAGAACTCCTGACTCTGCTCAAGAAACAGGGACCAAGCCTATTCTATTCGACCACTCCATGTCAGGGATTGAAGCTTGAGTACTGTGGGCGAAGAATGTGTCCCAGTCCTTTGAGCATCTCACCTACCCATCTTCCTCTTCTATGGACACTGATATCAGTAGGAGACTGCCACCATCATGCTCTCATATAAACATGATTACCTCCCAAATAGCCCATTTCCAAATGCCATCACCTTGAGTTAGGGTGATAGCCTATAAATTGGAGAAAGACACGAACTTTCCATCCATTTTATCAACTAAAACTGACTTGCTAGTATATATAAAATCATCTCACTGATTTGGATACTTTTGTCTTTTTTTCCATCTATCCAGTTATAATTGATCAACTATGTCTCTATTTTTACTGAGTCCCTTAAATAGGAAGTACTAGAACAAATGTTTCAAATTCTTTCCTCATCCATCAAAATCAAAATTGGCTTCTACACTGTTTACTCTTCTTCTACCTACTTGACTTACTTAAGATGAAAGTAGAGGGGCTAAAGCAAAGAGATTCTTGATGGGCATCATCAATGGGCAAGCCTTGTGAGAAATGTGGCCACTGACTTGTGACTGGAAATGATGTGTGTCATTTCCAGGTCAAGCATTTAATTGCTAGTTCAAAACCTTTCATTGCTTCCTCTATCTCTGACACAGTGACCAGTGGTAATCAAAATGGTGACTGTTTTATCATTCTGCATTGTGCAATCAGGAGGCTGGGAGCAGAGTGTCCTGATAAATGAAGACCTACATGGAACCTGAGTGAGAAATAATCCTCTGTTTTTTTAAGTGACTGAGATTTGGCGTTGTTTGTTTTTGCAACACAGCCTACCTGCTGGCAGGTTAGTTCCTGGTGAGAACCTGCTTCCTGGCTGATGGTTAACAGTGGCTAATGGCTGATACATTATCTCCGCATTTATTCATTCAGCCATTAGACAACTCTTTGTGTAAGACCCACTAAGTGAAAAGCCCTGAAGCTAGCATACAAAGGAAATATCTCTATCCTGTTGAGAATAGAGGGTTTGGGCATTTTCTGTAATGGTCACTTCAGACCTGCATTCCTGCAAATGCAGGGTGGGAGGAAAAATGCAAGATGCAGTTTGAGGGTCTTCAGATGTGTATGTCTCTGTGCAATCATCAGAGCGAGCGAGGCCAAACAAGTGGCACAGGTGTTGGGGATAAGTGCTAATTTTGCACCCATGGCCTGAATTAAGACTAACCACTTTGCATTTCTGGGCCACTGTTTCCTTTACCGGTTTCCGTTCATGCTGAAATCCACTTGCTATCCTGTAGGCGATGTGATCATCCTGTATTCACTTGACTGCTTTCAGAAACAGGATGCTCACCTCCTTCCAGTGTCTACTAGAGTATCTGTGTTTGTTTGGGTGTTTTTCCTCTGAATCTCTTAATCCCACAAAGTCAAGTTACACTTTGTTATTGGTAAATTTCAGGTCAAATTTTGAACAAAACAAACAAACAAAACCTGTTTTTAATGGAACTCTTAACCTGTGCTGAGCATTGTGTTAGACAAGCCACTCTGGAATACAGAGAAGTGTACACGTATTCCTAAACTCCACAGACAGGCACAAACTGAGCTACCAGGGTAGGAGAAAGGGACCTCATTATAGCATGAGGGGAAAGTGAAGTGTTATGGAATGAGCGATCAAGAGAGGTTTCATAGAGAATTTGGATTTGTCGAACTTCAGAAGGATTGCAGTTTCTGGATGAAGAGAGAGATATCAGACAGACCAAAGGAAGGCCAAGAGGGGAAATGTTATGAGAGGAAATGCAGTCCCACCTGCCAAGAACAGAGAATGGGAATAAGGGTCTTTTTCTGACGAGTCCTGTGTAGACAATTATTAGAAAAGTCAAACTAGGAATTTTGAAAGAATACAGCTATCCATACTCTTTAGGCACATAGTAAAATATATCTTCATTTCCTGTTTTATAAATAAAGGCGACCCATAGCAAGAGAGATAGTGTGTGTGTGTGTGTGTGTGTGTGAGAGAGAGAGAGAGAGAGAGAGAGAGAAGGAGAAAAAGAGAGAGAGAAAGAGAACAAACAGAAGATAATGCTTTACTAGTTAAGTCTTCATTTGTTTACAATGTATGTTGAATTAGTGATAGCTGCATATCAAATAAACAGATGGGACCTCCCTGCCACTCTAATTGTTGCTGGCAGATATAGCCAAATCACTCTAAGCAGGGCAGCTATGTATTTCCATGGAGAAGCAGGGTGAGCCCATGTCTACCTTAAACTCTCCTGAAAGAAACATCAGAGAAAAGGTATTATAGAAAGGAACACCCTTGCCACATGGTTTCCATTCTCCCTGCAAGTGAAGGACTTGTGCCTTTGAATGAAAATTTCTTTCCCCAGGGCACATACAGTGCATAGACTGTTGAGACTCATGACACAAGCTCTCCAACAATGCAGGGAGTAATGATGGGGGATGTGGGTGCACGTACTCCAGCTGCCCTTGCTCTGCCTCTCCGTTGACCTCAGTTAACTCCCTCTCATTCAAGTTAGTTTTAGGTCTCCCAAGACAAATATAAGTGAAAACCAAACTCATTAATGTGATATTTGGTTAAGAATGATAATAAAGGTAAGAAGATATGTGAAAAAATAAATGTGGAGTTCAAAATGTAAGTTAGTTGGGGTAGATGAGCTGTTTCCTGAAGAGTAAAGGGAAGTGGTTAATGAACTTACTGAATCCAAAGCAATCATTTTTAAAATGCCAAGGAAGACAGGGTAGAATCAGAGACGGAAGAAAAATTAAGGTTACTTTTCTATAAGCGGAAAGGGGGAATTTTGCCTAATTACTCTTCAGAAAATTAAGGTTATTATTGAAAGCAATATACTGACTAGTCTGTAGATTGTGATAATTTTTAAAACACGTTCATATCCATTGTTTTTTTTTATTCTCACTATACTAGGTAGGCAAAGTATGCTATATTTTTTAAATCTTTGTTTGACAGAACAAAAACTAAAATGATGGGAAATTAAAGGACTCACCCAAGATTACACAATTAATAAACAATAACATCAGGACTAGGAATTTAGTTTTTCTAACTCCATTTGGTCAAGAACGTAGGAGAAAGCAAAGACTAGGGTTTATCTGTGGTTTATGAACTCTAGTCCATTTTAGAGGTATGACCACATGGTTCGGTGGGCAGCTTACCAGCTCCAGTCATTTAGCTCTGGAGTAGAAATTGCCTCAATTTATAGTCTAGTAACAAAAGGGCTTGTACATTTATGGTTCAAAGTGTGCTGATAATTAGTTTTCAATTATTAAATTTAAAAATAAAGATATTTTGAACCAGAGAGGCAATATTTAGGTGACAGTATTTGCTTCTCATGTGGCCAACCCCAGTTCAACACCAAGAACCCTACAGTACCCCAAGCACCACTGGGAGTGACCCTTGAGCACAGAACCTGAAGTAGTCTCAAATAATTACTTGGTATGGCCCCTCTGTGCCCCCAAATAATAATAAAATCATTAATAGTCATCATGAGGACATTTTCACAGTGTGAAATATAGATTTCTAACATTTTAAAGTCAGCATACCTAGCCCTACTGACTACTATTCACATGGCTAGACCACATGGGATCGGCAGGAGCTTAGAGTCAACTCTCTCAGATAGATATAAGTTCTTCAGTTTGTTGCAGCTCCCACCTGGCCCTGTAAGTCCCCAATTTCACAAATCCTCAGCTCATACTTCCCATCAATCCCGTGCTGTTATTTTTCTCCTAACCATCCACATCTCTCACTGCAAGCATTTGAATTTAAGTTCCCAAGAACCTCCCGGCACTCTGGATTTTGAGTTTCATTTCTTTCTCTTTTTTTTTTCCCCCTTTTTGGGTCACACCCGGAGATGCTCAGGGGTTACTCCTGACTTTGCACCCAGGAAGTATTCCTGGAGATGCTCAGGGGACCATATGAGATGCTGGAGATAGAACCCTGGTCGGCCATGTGCCCTGGTAGGCAAATACCCTACCCACTGTGCTATCACTCCACCCTTGAGCTTCATTTCTATTTCCATTCTGTAAAATAGCAAGGATAAATGGTGACACAAGAGTTAACGTTTAGGATTTGTTTTGGTGTTTTATTTTCTTCTAATATCATACTGTTCTTGGAAAGTTCTATTTTCTAAGATGTTTTTCCTCACATTATGGGCCCAAATGAATGACCCCTCCAACCAGATGAAGATAAACACAACTTGGATTGACTAATGACTCCCAAAGTACACATGCATATATGATTTTTCTTGCAAGACCAACATCACAGTGCTGGGTATAGGCATGGTAAATATGTTAGTGGCGCCATTCAAAATCCATCATCAGTCTATCAACAGTGCAGCTCAGGTGTGTATCTAATATAGCTAGCATGTGGGCTTCCCACATTCACTGGTATTTCAGCCACATTCTCTTCTTTGGTATCATCTAAGTCTGGTTCTCTGGGCCACAAAAGAAACTGAAAAGCTCTTCAAGATCCTATAGTGCATGACTTTCCTTTGATTCTCAGATTCATCACCCCATTCTACTCTATGTCACATTATAAACATTATAAAGCATACTTCTCAACCTTCCTTTCAGCCTGAAGTGTATGCAGTTTGGGTTCTTTAAAATGACTTTACATATAATTCAAAATTATATGTAAAAGGGAACATACTTTTAATAAACAAAAACAATAAATTTTAATTCTTAAAATTTTTACTTTGACAAAAAATAAAAGCAAATAAAAGTGGAAAATGACATCACATTTTTACTAATTCACTGTCAAGATTACTAGTAATTTTTCCCTATAATTTTTTGCTTTTTACTCCTTATCTCTTCCTTTAAAAACTTGTTTCTTTAGAAAATCACAGAAATAAATTTAGTCACAATCCAGAATTCTAAGGAGTATTCTGATTGAAATTCACTTTTTTATTATTAACCATCAAGGAAAGTTTCAATTCTCAATTCAGTGCCGCTTGTGTCAGCTTTAAGTTCATTGCAAAAGGTATGTCCTTGGGGTTACTTTCATGGGAGAGCTATAAGATATCAAATCAGTTCATATGTGCAACTGATTTGTCATCATTATCAGTGTCCTGTGTTAGGGGATGTCTGCTAAATATGGCAGCATGCCTGGTCATAATTTACTATCACCTATTCTGACCACAGGAAAACCCGTTTTCACCTCCCTGAAGAATCTACTGGAGCATTGAAAATCCCAGTAAGATATGAAGACATTCTTAAGATATGGGCCAATTTTCTGTCTATGGATATTTAACTTCTTAAACCTCTGCACACCAAATAGCCTTCAGTGGCTCCTAACCATGTACACTTAAATTTCACCTAACCTGACCAAAGGGGCAACAGAGGTGATTTCAGAGGACAAATATTTGGAATATTTCAATTAAAATAAATAAATTATATTATATTCATAAATTTGTATTTATAAACATATGCATAATAATAAATTAATAAATAATAAATACATAAATTAAAATAAAGCCTTCAAGACCAGGATTGTGGCTAAGTGGTAAAGTCCCTGACTTTGAGGTCCTAATTTCTCTCCCGAGAACAGAAAAATAAAATAAAATCTCTGAGTTTTCAAATTGGATGGGTATGACCATGTACACAAGTTGCTCTCCCAGGTTTTGTGAGATCCTTAATGTGAACTTTCCGGACCTGAGTGATAGGCCAGCAGGGAGGGTGTTTGCCTTGCAACATGGCCAACCATGTTCGATTCCTGGTATTCTATATGATCTCCTGAGTACCTACAGGAGTAATTCCTGAGTACAAAGCCAGGAGTAACCCCTGAGCATCACTGCATGTGAGCCGATAAAAAAAGTAGTGCATTTTGCTAATTTCACTTTATATCCATATCTTCTCTTAAATGTGCACCTTGCGAATTTCACTCTCTACCCACATCGTTTCATAAATGTTGTCCTTGCTAATTTTGCTGTATGTCCACCTTTCTGATGTCACAGCGGGTAGGGCGTTTGCCTTGCACGTGGCCGACTCAGGTCCAATTCCTCTGACCCTCTCAGAGAGCCTGACAAACTACCAAGAGTATCCCGCATGCATGGCAGAGCCTGGCAAGCTACCCGTGGCGTATTCAATATGCCAAAAACAGTAACAACAACTCTCACAATGGAGACATTATTGGTGACCACTAGAGCAAATCGATGAACAATGGGAGGACAGGGCTACAGTACTACAGTCCACCTCTCTCAGCCTGGTTTGATCAAAATAAAGCACAAGCTGTGGGTGAGAGATCTCCTGGCCTTCAATAGTACCATATCTTTATTTTATTTATTTCATTTCATTCTTGTTTGTTTCCCTCTTTTCTTCCTTTGTTGTTGTTTATGTTTTTGTTGCAATAGCAAAGGGTCACATATGCTCCTACTCATGGTGTTTGCACATTTTCACTTTGGTGCACTTCATTAGTTTCGGTGCCATTACATATGCTCACTGGGACTTACACTCTAGTTGTGGTACTCACACACATTCTGGTTGTAGTGTTTGCTGAAGTTCAATGCAACACTCACAAGGAGATTGCATGAGTTGCACTTTTTTTGGCCATGCTAATACATCTTTTGTAGTTGTGGACTTGCCAGGTGACCCCAGAGAGTGTGGCAGCCAGGCTCAAACAACAGAACTACCAGGATCATGCTAGGTGCCTTTGGCAATACCTGGGATTGAACCTGAGACTTCATACATTCAAGGCAGGGTTCTCAAGTCACCAAGTTCTTCTTCCAAGTTCTATTCCCTTTATCCCTTTATCTCTGGGATATGTATGTTTTCCTTTCTAAATGAATCTGAATTGCCAGTCTACCAGGTTTTTACTCTTCCAAAATATAACTTTTTTTTACTAAATTAATTTTAATGAGTCCCCTGGAATAATATTGTTCTCCTTGTTCTTTGGTTCATACCATTTTTAGGCTCAGAAATTTTGGTATAACTCTGAATTTGGCCTAGAAATTTTGCACAAAAATACTAGAAATGTGTTTAGTAAAAGAATTTTTCTGGGGGAGTAGGTGTCTTCAGACGAGACCCAACAATGCTTGGGGGTTACTTGCAAGATACGTGCCTTAACCCTCTATTTTCTTTTTAGCTCCAAGTATATATGGCACCTGGTTGAGCTCACAGATTTATTTGAGGGTCATTATCTACATGCATTTAATTTCTTATTCTATTTATTGAGAAATAGGGAATATTATTTTTCACGATAATGACAAATACATCAATGATAACATGGTATTAAAGTCTCAATTGTGGGCCATATAGTCCAGAACCCCTAAAAGCACAGAATATGATCTATGCAGTAAGGTCAAATTATTATTTTAAATAGTACAAAGTGACATTTTTAAATATTCTAGGCTAAAAGACTTTATGGGATTAGAACTAGGAACAGGAAATCAAATTTTATTTCATTTGGAAAAGCATGCCCAGGGGAAATAATATATAATTAAGATATATCAATAAAAAGAAAACAAGAATAGTAATAATGCTGCAAAGAGATTATATGGTAATAGTGACAGGAATTTTGGTATTAGAACAGTAATCAGATGCTAGTCATTTTTAAAAGCATAAATTGGATTGCAAATTGATGAGCAAAGAGCCAATCCAGTGTTAATAAAAGGCAATGAAAAGAAAAGGCAATGTGGCATGAATTGCAGAAGACTAACAAGAATGACAATGATGAGATTTGCACTTCACTGTCTTTTTTTTTATTTAGAATATTTCATCAATAGGACAGATTGTTGTAAACAATAAGAAAACTACCCATGTCCTAGAATTTAAGAAAGGGTCCTTCCTCTCAGTATCTATATTGCAAACCATAATGCCCAAAAGTACAGAGAGAAATGGGGTAAATTGTCTGCCATAGAGACAGGGGGAGAGTTGAAAAGCAGGGGGGTGGTCGAAAATACTAGGGACTCTGGAAAACAGTATGGATGATTCTCAAAAAATTAGAAATTGAGCTCCCATTTGACCCAGCAATACCACTCCTGGGAATATATCCCAGAGAGGCAAAAATGTATAGTCGAAGTGACATCTGCACTTGTTTGTTCATTGCAGCACTCTTTACAATAGCCAGAAACTGGAAGAAACCTGAATGCCCAAGAACAGATGACTGGTTAAAGAAACTTTGGTACAGCTACACAATGGAGTACTATGTAGCTGTTAGAAAAGATGAAGTCATGAAATTTACATACAAGTGGTACAACATGGAAAGTATCATGCTAAGCGAAATGAGTCAGAAAGAGAGGGATAGACATAGAAAGATTGCAATCATCTGGGGGATATAAAGTAACAAAATATGAAATTAATACCCAAGAATAGCTGAGATCAGCACCAGGAGCATTACTCCATAACTTAGAGGCCAGCCGGGTATCCTAGAGGAAAGGGCAGTTCAGATAGAAAAGGGAGCACCAAATAAAGGGTGTTTGGAGGATCCTCCCAGGAGGGGAGATACATGTCGAAAGTAGACTATGGACTGAATATGTTTGCCACTCAATGCCTCTTTTGCAGACCACAACACCCAAAAGGAGAGAGAGAACACAGGGGATTGTCCTGCCACAGAGGCAGGGGGATGGGGGGATGGGGGTGGGGGGGATATTATCCATGGTGGTGGAAAATGGGCACTGGTGGAGGGATGGGTATCTGATCATTGTATAATCAAACCCAAGCACAAACAATTGTAAATCTACAACTGTACCTCATGGTGTTTCACTAATAAAAAAAGAAAAATTAAAAAAAAAGAAAATACTAGGGACATTGGTGATAGAGAATGTATACACTGGTGGAGGGATGGATGTTCGATTATTGTATGACTGAAATTCAAACGTGAAAGTTTTGTAACTGTATCTTATGGCGATTCAATTAGAAAAGAAATAAAAAAGAAAGAATCCTTGAAACTCCCTGATGAATCCTCCTATTGCAGATGAAAAAATAAAAATTCAAGAAAATTAGTTATTCACATAAGGTTATTTAGCCAAACAAAGTCCTCTCTAATGTAGTACTGTAGCACTATCCTCCCATTGTTCATAGATTCGCTCGAGGATGCACCAGTAACAATAGAATTTTATTTCTGTATAAACTTACAGTTATACAAATGTTGACAAGAGAAAAGTAATAACTAGTTGTATTGGACAGCTGTCAATGGTGTAAAGGAGCACCTGTTTGTATAGAAAAATGTAGCACTGTCACTGTAACACTGTCCTCTAATTGTTCATCATTTGCTCGAGCGGAGACTAGTAATGTCTCCATTGTGAGACTTGTTGTTACTGTTTTTGGCATATCGAATACGCCACAGGGAGTTTGCCAGGTTCTGCCATGCGAGCGGGAAACTCTTGGTAGCTTGCCAGGCTCTTCAAGAGGGACAGAAGAATCGAACCTGGGCTGGCTGCGTGCAAGGCAAACACCCTACCCACTGTACTATCGCTCTAGCCCATAGAAAAATGTAGTTACTAAAAAAACTTTGTGGAAAGTATTGTTACCATGACTTCAATATTAATTTTAGCCTTACATAAATGGCACAAAAAGGCATTAGACAGGTATTGGATATTTTTTAGTTGGACCATTGATTAGTGACTGGACTCAATGGTTTGCTGAACAGAAGGAAATGTAGAAGGAAGGAGGGAAAGAATCAATAGTGAGTGTATAGATGGAGAGGCATAAGTGAACTTCAAATGAGAATTTAATATTTTCTCTCATTTCCTGCAGAAGAATTAACCTTGGCAATCTGAGCCGTGCTATCTCCTAATGAATGTAGCAACAAATAAGTTTTTAATAATCCTTAACAGCAAGGGCTTCATATCCACTAAAAAGATAAAGCTATCTCATTTTCATAATCAGGAGACCTGAAAGGTTGCCAAGATAGGTGTCCAAGAGTGCCATCATCATTTGGCCTAAAATTACTAATAAAACCTCATTATCTATGACTAAGTGAAGTGATACCAAATTAGTAAAATATCTGATTTATAAGCTACAACTGCATTGATTTTATTTGTTCCACCATAATTTACAATATTGTTGATAATAGGGTTTCATGCATACAGCATTCCAATACCCCACCCTCCATCATGTCTTAATGTACCCCTTCCATATATTCCATATACCTCTATCCCCCATCCTTGAGAAGCTTAATTCTACAGACGAGTTCTCATTTCCCGTTGCCATTTATTTGGCCATTTATTGCTCCCTTACTATGTTTCTTTTTGTTGATGTTTTGGGGTCATACCTGGTGATCCTCAGCACTTACTCCAAGCCCTACACTCAGGGATCACTCCTGGTGGTACTCGGGGGTTATTTCAGGTACCAGGAATCAAACCCAGGTCCCCTGCATGCAAAACAAGTGCCTACCCACTGTAACATTACTCTGACCCCTTATTATGTTTCTTTATATTCCACTTGTGAAAGAGATTATTCTGTATAGTTCTTCTGCATATGACTAACTTCACTCAGCATGATATTCTCCAGATCTATCCACAGAGCAACAATTTGCATGACTTCATCTTTTCTTATAGTTGAGTAGTATTTCACTGTATATAGTTAACATAGTTTCTTTATCAAGTCATCTGTTCTTGGACAATTGCATTTCCAAATATTATCTATCAGGAATATTGCTGCGATAAAAATAAGGGTACAAATGTCTTTTTGGAATAGAGATTTTGAACCCTCGGAATAGAAGCTAAAAAGTGGAATTTCTGCATTGTATGAAAACACTATTCTTAGTTTTTTGAGAAGTGTCCATATTGTTTTCCAAAGAGGTTGAATTTTTCCCCCCACATCCACACCAACATGGTTGTTTTAGTTTGTTCTCAGATAGAAAATAGAATAGACTAAGCCTATTATGGGGAAAGCATTGAAGATAACTTTTTTCATCAGTTGATAAGAATTTGTAATTATCAGCTCCATTAGAAGTAAAAGTGCCCCCATACAAATATAATGATGCTTTTGTTTATTCCCTGTAGTTTTTTCTTCCTCTCATTGCTGTTGTTACAATGGCTGATTATCAGGGTGCTGCAAACACACACATACATAGCTGCGGTACTCATACATATTTTAGCAGGGTGCTCATCAAGGGGGCATCAGACATCAGGCTGTTATGCTCATATGCCTAACACAGGTGCTCACCAAAATTTGCACTCCACTGATTTCAGTGCTTGCTAACCTGCTTGCCAGGATTCACACTTTCTGGCTATGACACTTGCACGTATTTTTAGTTATGATGATCCCAGAGGTCACACCCCTTTGTGTTACATTCACCTGGCTGTGGTATGTCCAGAAATCACTTGCAGCAGCAGGATTCGCAGACAGCAGAGAAATCAGTCTCAAACTGCAGAGTTGCCAGGATTATATCCCACATATACAATAACCCCAGGGGTTGAATTCATGACAATGTCCTTACAAGTCTGTGGTGTTAAGTCACTGCACTATTCTTCCAGACCAATGAATTATTGTAAACAATTTTCTAAACAAAGAAATTCTCAGATGGGGGGTGGGGCGGGGACTGGAGAAGTAGTACAGTGAGTATCGTACTTGCCCTAGCACCTCATATGGTCTGCTGAACCCACCAAGAGTGATCCCGGGAGGCAAAGCCAGGAGTAAGCCCTGAGCACTGCCAGTTATGACCTGAAAACCAAGCAAAATTTTCCTAGCACTACCTTTATACTTTTAACCAGATATACATACACTTTTCTTACCACTCCCCAGCCTCTGTCTTATTAGTCACAAATTTGGAATTAATGGAATTAGTCTAAATTGACAAAGATATTTTGGATGCCACTATTATTAGACAAAACGGGCCTCATGTGACTACTTCGCTAGAGAACTTGTGCATGCATTAACTAGAAAAAGTTTCATTTTCCTTTCTCCAGCAAAGTTTGTCTCACTGACGGCATAATTATTAATCACATATTTTTCAACCAATGAACAGAAAATTAAAGAATAGTGTGCAATTTCTTTCCTTCCTCCTCCTCTTCCTCTTCTGTGTCTTGCTGAATTCCATCGCCATCAGCACTCAATTTCATTCAGAGTTCACAGCCTTCACGATAGCTAGTGCAGTTTTAGGTTAAGCATATTTTATCCATAAATTGCTATATTTGGTTCTCAAGTTATTATTTCAGTTCCTTGGGGTACATTTAAATCCACCTTATTGTAATAGATTATGGAATATAGTGGCTAATGTGTCTAATGTAAAATAAATGACTATAATGATTTATGATGCGACACTTCAGTTTTATTGAACATAAGGATCATTGTACTAAAATGGATGGTGTATTGCTGGTTTAGCATAAAATACTGAATAGCATATTCAGGAAAATGAATGGCTTGGCCAGTTCATAATATTCTGCCCCTTCACTGAGAGGTCTTTAATAAGCAAGAGTGTCGTTACACTTGAAAATGTATGTATAGGCAATCCATTATCTAGAACAATGACAGGGATCTTCTCAAGTTCTTATTAAAGAAAGGACTCTTTGGGAGATAATGCAGACTTCTTTGATCTTCCTGAAAAGATGATTTCCACCCAACCACATGGTAACTATAACAGTGATTAGAAGAACTGGAAGGGGCCCCCATATTTAAAAATTATCACCTTGGGATTCTCTTCTGATCTACAAGACAGAGAATTTCAGGGGGGTTGATTTCCTCAGTTCTTGGGTGATTTTCTGAATGTCTTTTCCTTTCTCAGTCCATTCAACAACCTTTTATGTTAACTCTTCCAGTGCCCAGCATTTTTAAGATCTCATATGATGCCTTTCCTTGAACTTGATGTTTGTGTTTGATTACTTAATAATAATGTAGATTTAAGAAGATCTGATTTAACTATTTGATTTTCTTAATTACTGTAATGGTTTTCAGCGCTGTATTGCCCAATCTATTTGTGTTCTTGGGCCTGTTAAATGGAAGGTTATCGTATGACAGGTGATAGGTTTTAATTACTGGTATGAGTCTGAAATTTGGGTGGACATGAAGAATCAGGAAATACACTTGAATGTTTTTCTCACACCCTCTTGCTGAGGATTCTCTGATCTCCCATTCTACAGTCATGATCCCCCTGGAATAGAGTATCATGACAGTGGGAATTTTCGAATAACTAATTTCAAATCTAATAATTAAATCCCCCGAGGATTGTATCAATAGCCTCCATATTATTCCTGGGCAATGTAATTAATTTTTTTCTGTGGAGTTCTGCTTCTCAGGGCAAAGGAACCTGAGTGTTTTGCCTTTCTGTTGCATTTTGAGTAGAACTATCATGAATTCTTTTTTTTCCTTTTCCCCTTCCAAATAAGCATATGCTATTGATGATTATAAAGTTATCTGATGATGAAATGAATGGATGTGTGTGTGTATGTGTGTTAAGGAACTTTACATTCTAGGGGCCAGAGTGATAGTAAACAAATAGGGCATTTACCTTCCTACACGAGTTCAATCCCCAGCACTTCTTATAGTCCTCCTGAGCCTATCAGGTGTGATCCCTGTGTGCAGAGAGAAGTAGGCCTTGAGCACAGTTGGGTGTGACCCCAAAACATGCAAACCAAAAAGAAGTTTTGCCTTCCAGAACAAAAAACTGTTTCCAGTAAATTTGTACTATCTGACATTCTGATGTTTATTCAGGATAAACTCTCAGCCATTCATTGTTAGTGTTATTGTTATTTTGGAAAGTTGAAATGCCCTGGAACTAATGACTGCTGAGAGTAACTAGAAGACTGGTGCAGTAGTACAGTAGGTAGGGAGTTTCCCTTGCTGATAGTGGACCCAAGTTCTATCCCCGACACCACTTATGACAATCCAATCTCCTCTATGAGTGATCCCTCAGCACAAAGCCAAGAGTAAGCCCTGAAACACCACCAGGTGTGTCCAAAAAGAAAAAATTTAACTGTTCATTTAAAAAGAACAAAAAAGAACAAAAGTAAAAGTTCTCTTTTACCAAAAAAAGTAAAACAACTAGGGATATCTTAACATTCTAACCTGTTTTGGGAGGTCAAAGAAAGGCTTGTTGTACATCAGTCTATTTATAGAATAGAGTAAATATGTGTTTTTTTGCAATCAGAAGCTAAGAATGAAAGTAATAAGGGCTATTTTTCAGTAACTAATATGTTGATTTTGGATATCTTGATGCATCAGTTTAGAAAAGATGAAAATGCAAGGGGTACTAGGATGCCTCTGATCTTGATGGGTCTCGCAATTTTTATAATCTGCTCATCCCCAATTCCCTCAAGATTGCTGGCATATTTATATAAATAATATTAGGGCACTTTCTTTCCTCTTCACATCTTCCTTGTTTTTCCTCAAAACATTATAATAAATTAAAATGGCTCATAAGCTCTTACCTCCACCCATGTGTCATATGACCATGTCTGTTCTCTCGTATATTCTCATGTAAACTTCCCTTGGAATCCTGTCTGATGTCCTCTGGGAACTGATCCATACAGGTTATGACCATAGGTAGGATGCTCGCCAGGGCCAAATACACACTCTACAGTTGTGCCATTGAGGGAGCCTTCTCTGCTCTGAGACCTGTTCTGTCAAGCTTCTGCTGGTCTGTTCTTCCTGCCCCACCCACGGAGCCCCAATTTCACACGCAGCGTCCCCAGATTGCAGTGGAACCCGATGATGCGATAATGCAATGATGCTCAGGGGAGAAGTCCTCTACTGAGCGCCAGAGTCCTGGCTCCCCCACAAGCGCACACTTGTAGCCCCACCGCCTCTGAGGCCAGGCAGAGCCTTGCTGGTGTCTGTCCTTCTGCAGAGACAACCCCTTCCAGTTCCTCTTCCCCGCAGACTGAGCAGCGAATACTCCACTGTCCCCCTCCCTCACCTCCGTGTAAGCGCTGTTTGGGGTAGGATTCACCCTGCAAAGGTGAGGTTGACACCCACTGTCGAAGTCAACAGCCGCGGCTGTTCTTCCTCCTGTACAGAAGAAATCGAATCTTTTTCATATCCTAATAAATCGGGCTGGAGCGATAGCACAGCGGGTAGGGCGTTTGCCTTACAAGCGGCCAACATGGCTGACCCGAGTTCGATTCCTCCGCCCCTCTCGGAGAGCCCGGCAAGCTACCGAGAGTATTCGATATGCCAGACACAGTAACAACAAAGTCTCCAATGGAGATGTTACTGGGCCCGCTCGAGCAAATAAATCCGTATGAGTTTAAAATATAATTACATATATTCGATGATAATAAAATAATGAGCCATTCTTCCTTTTAGTTCTCGAATAAATGTAAAGGTATCTTGAACTTGGGTAGGAAGACTGATTCCATCTGGGAAAAGTTGTAACTTCTCAGAACAAACTATGGTTTTCATGTACTGAGACATTTCTAAACTGAGAAAGATGTTTGGGGTATTTGAGAATGCAAGTGATTGAAGGATGGATGTAAACCTGACATAACAGTTTTGAAGTTCACCTGGAAAATTAAAGAGATTACTAAAAAAATGTGAATAAAGACAAAGAATGGAGGACTTTATTACAAGTGCATTAAAAACAATAGAAATTGAAACAGCATTACCTGTATTGGAATAGGAAGGTGACTTGAGAATGCTGAGTCCAAACATTATTCCAAATAATATGAAAGTCAGTATATGAGATGACTATTCAAATTATATTAAAGGGATGTACAGTTAAGGACCATAGAGATAGTACAGTGGGTAGAGAATTTGCCTTTCACACAGCTGACCCAGATTGGATCGCTGCATCCATGTGGTGCCCTGAGCACCACCAGGAGCAATCCCTGAGTGCAGAGATAGGTGTGCCTGCAATACCCCCACCATCACTACCATCGAACATACAGTTAAGCTAATAGGATGATCACTTGTATCACTTGTCATCCTGTTGTTCATCAATTTGTTCAAGCGGGCACCAGTAACATCTCCATTCATCCCTGTTACGTGCTAGTGTAGCCCAGTGGCGTATTGGGGGTTCTTTCAGGGTCACGGGAATGAGATCCATTATTGTTACTGTTTTTGGCATATCGAATACATCACAGGTAGCTTGCCAGGCTCTGTCGTGGGAATGGGATACTCTTGGTTGCTTGCTAGGCTCTCAAAAGGGAGAAACTGCATCACTTTCTTCCAGGAGCTTTGTTTTATAGTCCTTGGATCTTGGTCATCGATGTGATTACATGGTGCCACTGGGGGCAGTTTGTAGGTGTGACTGCCAAGCTACTGGAAAACAGGGGATCTGGGTGGAGGAGGCCCATACCAGATCCAAGCAGGCCTGAAGATCTCAGCCCTGGGTCCTGTTCCTCTGCCGGTTCCCTCATGGGTGAGGCTTATCCAAGCGTGTGGAGAGTGGCTTTGAGCATGGCTATGTCTAGGTTCTGGAGGTTTTCAGCTGCGGGGGTTCTGCTTGGGGAGGGGAGGGAGACTTAACCCATCCCCCTCCAAGGGGCCCTGGTGAAGACAGCCAGGCGTGGAAGCAGGAGATTCTGCCAATATCATGATGAGTTATGAAAATTATGTTAACTTCCTCTATCATTCCTTCCACCAAAATTTAACTTCAGATAAAGCTTAGAAGGAAAAACTATTAAATCAGAAAAAATATCAGGAATGTATTTAAAGTCCAAGGAGAGAACACCTTTCTAGACATGAAATAAAATGTAGGAACTATAAAGTATAAAATAATACATTTGCCTACAGTGCAAAATAAGGTTCTCATGAAAAGTTAGAGACAAATTATCATAAGATGTTTGTAATACCTATTTCAAAGCTCTAATTTTCTTACTGAGAAAAAGATATCCCTTTACACATAAATTTAAAAAATGTATTTATAGAGAGGCAAACATCTATATCAAACATTTTAATTTCTCAAAACAGATTCTTAATATTTATGTGTTCTGGAAAGATACATAACATTTTTTTTTTACTCTTGCTTTGGACAATTGTTTTTTGTTTTGTTTGTGTTCAGGGGTCACACCTGGCAGTGCTAAGAGGCTACTCTTGGCTCAGTGCTTAGGCTTTACATCTGGCAGTGCTCAAAAAATCGTGTGATTACAGGGACTGAACCCCAATGTCTAGCATGCAAAGCATGTGCTCCAGCCCATTGAGCTTTTGTCCCAACCCCACAACAATCTTTTCTTGACTGTAACTTTAGGTTCTTTTCTGATATCATAAGTATGTATGGTGGTTCTAAACAAAAACTAAAGCTCATATTTAACAGAATGATTGATCAGTGGTTCTTAGTCTTTTAAAATAAATGCAGTCTTTTGAGAACAAGAGGAAATCTGTGGACTCTGACAAGTATACACAAGCAGAGGCACCCCTCAGCTTTGCTTAAATCATGAATCATCACTCTCTGTAGTTCTGCTACTCTAAGTTAGTGGCAGTTATCTCTAGCTGCCTAACAAATCAACCCCAAATAAGTGGGATGAACCAATCCACTCAGGATGATTCTGTAGGACAGAAATTCAGGTTTAACTCAGCAGATACAGCTTGTTTCTGTTTCAGGTGGGCTGGACACACATTCCTGGAGTCAAAGGGCCCATGAAGACCTTCCTTACTTGTCTGTGACCTTGTTCCTACTGTAGTAACTCTGAACTCCCATATAGTCTCTTGAAAGCAGAATATCCTGAGCTTACCTATTTGAAGACTTAGGGCAAAACCAGAAGTTGTTTGGTCTCTGAAGGGCTGGACCTGGCAGGTATTTTGTGTCACTTTTACCATATTCTGTTGGTTAAAAGAAGTCACAGGACCTGCTGGTATTTTTGATAAAACAGTTTCCATGAGGGTAGGGGAGAGAGAGAGAGAGAGAGAGAGAGAGAGAGAGAGAGAGAGAGAGAGAGAGAGAGAGAGAGAGAGAAATCACACACAGAGTCACATTGCAAAAAAAGGCACATGGAATAGGAGAGATTGCTGTGGCCGTTTTTAAAAGCAATTTACCACAGTGTGATGCCCTAAGAAATGTGCCACTTTTAGCACATAAATGTTCCCATTTGTGTCCTTGAAGCTGTATTCAACAAAACACAGTCATCTAGGAGTAACTGTAAATTATCACAGTTATATAAATGCCCAAGTGTTTTGTTTTGTTTTGCAACTAATTCAAAACCTCCTCAAATAAAAATGGCGACTCTATGCATGGAATTGGAAAGCAGATGCTATAACTTTAGCAGATATAATATATCTTAACTTTAATACAAGTTTGTTTTATGTCGAACAAAGTTTCCAGCTTTGCCCATAAGTTGGAAAACTCTGATTAGGAAATCAGAAAACCTATGCTGGTTGGAATAAAACTATACATTTTTCATCTGGATTTTTTAGGCCACACCAAAAAGAAAAAAAATAAGAAACAACATAAAATAAATATAATCCATTGCTGTAAAATAAATTAATGGGTTGATAATATTTAAAAGTTATTAAATTTATGATCCGAAAATTGAAGGCAATTTCCAGTTACATGTCATGAATTTAACCACAAGTTTTATCTCCCTTCTAAATTCCACAAGACACTAGTTCTTCAACTCTAAATAAAAGATAAAGAAAAAAATCACCAGTCAAGGAGCCTGGGGGATGGCTCAGTGACAAAAAAACAACTGACTTTCAGGCCTGAGGTTGGGAGTTGGATCCTCTGTGAATAAGCACCAAGCATGTTCCTAGAAGTGCTGTGATCCTGACTTCTGGTATTAAAATCAAAGGTGGGACACCTCTGGCCTAGGAGTGCCAATCAAGTGCGAGACCAGGAGTGAAGCCCTGAGTAAGCATATGTGCAAGGACCACAAAAATTCCCAACAAGTTCTACAACTAAAAGTGTGACCCTTGGGAAGCATGTGTACAAGCACTGAAGCTAAAATGTGTGGCCTCTTTTTCACAGTGATAATCCCAGCCAAGTACAGGTGAGCTTCGGTCATCAAAGCAGCAGCAAGAGAAGATAGGGAAGGGGTGGAGAAGGTGGAGGGAAAATACTGTCCAAGCACATGAGAAGATCTTTGGATATAAAATAAAGACAAGAAGCCAAGAACCAAACGAAGAACCTAATGGCTGGAGGTAGAGAGGTACAATAGGTTGGACCTTTGCCTTGTACATGGACAACCCAGGTTTGATTCCTGGCAACCCATAAGGTCTCCTGAGCCCTCCAGGAGTGATCCCTGAACATAGAGCCAGGAGTAAGCCCTGAGTGCCATTGGAGTGACCCAAAAAGCAAAAAACAAAACAAAGCAAAACAAAACTAAGAACCTAATGGAAAGAGAGATGACAAAGACCACAGAGATAATAGAAGCGATTGTGTAAATCACTAACTGATACTCTCAGATAAATTTGAATATTAGAAATAGCAGGAAACTAGAGAGAAGAAATAGGAAAGAACTCTTAGAAATTAAGCTTCAATTGCTAAAGTGAAACAAGATGTTAATTAAAAATTTTCTGGTGGTCTCAGAAATCTGTTGCTAAGTCCACGAGCAACAGATTTCAGGTCACATATTTAGTTTGCACAAAGGAATATGGGACAACTTTGCATTCCTTATCATCAGCTACCTCGGCTTATCTGAAAGGAAGTGAAGAGATTTATGGAGGAAGTTCAATGGTAAGAGTTCTCTTAGAGTTACCAGAGTAACCTTCTTGATAATTTCCCTTCCCCTGAGGGAAAAGTAATTTTTAAAGAAACACAGTTATCATGAAACTCCCTCTAGTAATACTCATTTCTATATATGTGCCTAAAATGTTGGGTGATTTGGTGATTGGTGCCTAATGACCCCAACAGCAAAACAGGGAAAGAGCTGTAGTTACAGTGCTTTGCTTCCATTGGTTACATGTGGGAACTATGGAAAGAGCAGAAACCTAGTCATCCTTTTGGGACCCCTTGGAGACAGAGTAGAAGTCTCTTATTATCTATGGAGACATTTGTCTATTTGAAACTATTTAATATCTGGAAGTGTCCCAAAGATCTTTCAAGGGCAGGAAGAAAATATTCAAAATAATATAGTTGACAGATAATGTTATTAAAAAATATATTTCCTGATTTTAGTCTTCTAAGTCCAAAATCTTTTCAACAAATTTGTTATATTTGTTGTTTCCTCATCCTTTAGTATCTTCTTGTTGGATTGGGAACTCCTGTTTCTAGCCACTGGAGACTTTGCTAAAACTCTGAAGCAACCTGAAAAGTGATATTAACATTCTTATGTGAGAATGAAAATATTTAATAGTCTAAATGACAAAGGGATTATACAGTGAAAGGTGATGGGGGAGGGATATAAAAGGTAGATCATTTGACTAGTAGTTCAAGGCAGACAATTAACTATTGGCAGCACTGTAGCATTGTCCTCCAGTTGCTCATCGATTTGCTCGAGGTGGCCCAGTAACATCTACATTGTGAGACTTGTCATTACTGTGTTTGTTTGGCATATCGAATACTTCACACAGAGAGTTTGCCAGGCTTTGTCGTGTGGGCGAGATACTCTCAGTAGCTTGCCAGGCTCTCCGAGAGGGGCAGAGGAATTGAACCCAGATCCTCCGGGTTGGCTGCATGCAAGGCAAACACCCTACCTGCTGTGCTATCACTCCAGCCAGTCACATCTCGCTGGTGTTCTAAATACTAAGTGATGACGTGAGGCCAGACCTGTGCACTTGGATAGGCCCTACAACGAAGAACTGCATCTTGGCAATCCCCATGATACCAAGACTTGGAATAGTTTTTTTAAAGCTGCCCTTGGGGAAAACTTTTATGGATGATTTTTAAAATAGCAGCTATCAGAGGCCAAAAGCCATACTGCAGGGAGTAAGGTGCTTGCTTATTACACAGTTGACCCAGGTTCGATCTTTGGCATACATAGGGTCCCTTGAGCACAGCCAGGAGTAATTATTGAGTGCATAACCAGGAGGAAGCCATAAGCCCCACCAGTGTGGCCCCAAACAAAATAACAAAACAAAAAAAAGCAAAAGTAGCTTCTACCAGATGAGAAAAGACTAAATTTGGCCCTTTCTACTCCCTAAAGAGATTGCTGGGCTGGAGAGCCGGTAGGGAGTGATGCTGAGCATGGGGTTTCTTATTGCCTGGACTCCTGGGGTTCATCCAGCTATTAGTAATTACAGAAATAAAGAATAGAAAAAATTGTGGAAGGAAATCTTTTAAGAGAAAAAAAGAGAAATTTCTAAGAACTAAGGACATGAAGTTCTAAACTGAAAGTGCACAACAAATGCTTAGATACGGTGATTGAAAAATGAATACAGAGAAAGATCCACACCAAATAATGCTACTAGGCTATATCAAAATAATAGTTATTAGAAGACTCAAAAATAACTGTTCCAAAATGCAGAGAAGTCTACTGAAAGGAACTGAAATCAGAAAGACACGCAACTTTTAAAAAGCCACAGAAAACAAAAAGCAACATTTGTATAATTGTGAGAAAAAAAAACTATTTTCAACCTAGAATTCAGCTCCTGCTTCGGCTTGTAACTTGAAAGGTTTAGAAAATTAATATAATAGTGGAATAAAAACAACTTCAGCTCATGCTAGCTGTTTCTATTTCTTTCTCCTATGTCTTCCCCACTGTTTGGCTTTAGCCAGATGAGAGTGTTATCTACTTCAAAATAGGAAATATCTCTGCATGAGAGTGTACAACACAGAAAATCAGAAATGGAAAGCAATATTCAGATGAAGGGAAATTGTACCATGAGTCTAGATAAAATGGAGTGTAGGGTTAGATCAAGGAAATGAAGGAGAATGAAGAATTCTGATATGTTCTCTAATGGGGACAAAAGGAATTAATAATATTTATTGGATGGTCCTTTGACTATTGTAAAATAATACTAATGATGGGGGAAATTAAGAACAGGTATCTAGAAAATTAATCAAATGTAAAAAGAGAGATTTTTTGTTGTTACTGTGTTTGGCATATCGAATACATCATGGGGAGCTTGCCAGGCTCTGCCGTGAGGGCGAGATACTCTCAGTAGCTTGCCGGGCTCTCCGAGAGGGGCGGAGGAATCGAACTCGGGTCGGCCATGTTGGCTGCGTGCAAGGCAAACGCCCTACCGCTGTGCTATCGCTCTAGCCCTATTTAGAATTAATTTGTACAGAAATGAAAGATTGTGACTTTTGTGTTACGTGACTGCAATAAATAATACACAGTATTTAAAACCCTATTGATCTAACAAAAACTCTTCTTAAAATTCTAACCTAATATATCATGATAAATGTATTTTTATTGTGGGATATGAAAAAAAGTATGAAATTAATATCCAAGGCCAGGGAAAATGGCCAGGAGGATTGGTCGATGGTTGGTCAATGGTGTGAGAGATGGAGGGTAGTTAAGTTAGAGGATCCATTATGACAATATTAGTTGAAAATGATCACTCTGGACAAGTACTAATTGATGAGAACAGGTAAAGGGATATAACTAATAACCTTTCAGCATCTGTATCGCAAACTATAATGCCTAAAATAAGAGAATGAGAAAGAGAGAGAAAGAAAGAGATGAGAGAGAGAGAGAGAGAGAGAGAGAGAGAGAGAGAGAGAGAGAGAGAGAGAGGAGAGGTGCCTGCCATAGAAGCAGGCTGGAGTGGAGGGTGCTTGAAGGGGTGGGAGGGAAACTGATGACACTGGTGCTGGAAAATTACACTGGCGAACAGATAGATGTTGGAACATTGTATGACTGAAACACAATCATGAACAATTTTGTAATGCTCTATCTCACAGCGATTCAATAAATTTTTTTAAAAAATTTAAAAATGTATTTTTAGCGGTCAGAAAGATAGTACTGTAGATAAGTCTTGCCTTGAACAAAGTGGCCAGGATTTGATCTCCCTGTACCACAGTGGTTCCCCATTCCCCACCAGGAGTAATCTCTGAGAATAGAGCCAGGATGAAGCCTGAACACAGCTGAGTAATGCTCTCAAACCAACAAAAAGAAGAGATGTGTTTTAATGAGATGAAAAGAATAGTATAAAGGCTAACTCCTATGTCTCATAAAGAACATAGATTTGCTCAAGCGGGCCCAGTAACGTCTCCATTTTGAGACTTGTTATTACTGTGTTTCACATATCAAATATGTCAAGGGTAGCTTGCCAGGCTTTGCCATGCGGGCGAGATACTCTAGGTAGCTTGCCGCGCTCTTCAAGAGGGGCAGAGGAATCAAACCCAGCTCAGCCAGCCGGGCTGGCTGCACACAAGGCAAAAACGCCCTACCACTGTGCTATCGCTTCAGCCCATAAAGAACATAAATATATAAAAATTAATTGATTTACTAAAAAATATCAATATAAGGCAATTGGCAAACTAAGGTAGCATAAAGTGTTAAAGGAGATTTAAGTGAAAGAAAACGGGAGTTCAGTGGCTTTGGAACAGAGAGTATTCAACTATTATATTTCTTTGACACTATTCTTCTATGTTTTGCTGTGACAACAAAATTATCAGGAAACAACAACAAAAAGAATAGTCAATACAGCTTGATTGAGTTTGTTGGTCACCTTTCATTCAAATCAGTGTGAGTCGTGAAAGATATTAAGATAAGACCAAATTGTTCATTGCTGGAGGAAGAACAATGGACAGCTACAGGAGTCCGGAGTAAGGGCTGAATATCCGCCTCCACCCATGTTGCCTGGGCCACTCTTCACCCTCCGTTCCAGTTTCCCTATCTGTAATTATGGGAATGGTAACAGGACAAACACTTCACATGGGCTAGTTTGGTGGGTTAAGCGAATGAATGCCTGGCATTGCCCAACATCCTAAATGCTCAATAAACACTTGTTATCACAGTACTTCAGCTAATAACACATACCTCCTGAAATGCTAAGTGTCACGCTAGAAAGTCATCCAGACTTCTTAGGAAGTAATGCCCATAGATTTTTAGAAAATAATGATAATTTATAGGGCTCTGATTATGGATATGAAAACAACTTTACAAAAGCAGCGTACCATTTGACAGCTTCCTGAGCCCAGCCTCTGGACCTGGATATGCTTGGCTTCCGTCTACCACCTTTGGCATGCTGGGTCAGATCTGCCACTTCATTACCTTATTTTGGCTCCACTAATTCCACTGGTGCAGGCAGCACTTAATGTTTCTACCCAGCATCCTGCTAACAACAGTCACTCCTTTTTCTACTGTTCGCTGAAGGGCCACAGAAAGTTGACTTCCCAAGGGAAGCCCTGCCCCAGACCACATCACCCATCCAAGAACAGAATCCTCTGTGTTCACATTTTTTTTATTTGCAGAGGCTGACAGGCCGATACTGAGCTTGTGCCTCCCAAGGAAGGCCTACTTATCTGTACCTTGCTCTATTCTTTACTTCAGCTGACTTTTCTGTCACCTATATGACCATGCAACAAACAAAAGGAAAGCACATGAGAAAGTGTGACTCATCATTCCAATATGACATTTTTTAAGTATGTGCTCATATATCTATATGGATGCTTCACAAATATAATTGATAAGCTGTATTTTGATATTATTTAGCCAATAAACAACAGTTAAGAAATTCGCATGCTGTCATCTTAAAACAAAAATAGGAAGCAAACTTCTGTATTCTACATGATCTTATCTATATAAGAAGGAAGAAGAAAAAAATAAAAGACAACGGGAAGGAAATAAACCAAATGTTAAGAGAGGTCATTCTGGGTTCAGAGATTATGAATAGTTTTTATTTCCTTTCTCTTCTTTTGTTTGTTTTTATTTAAAAAGTTTATGATTTTGCTATGAGAAAAATATATAACTGAAATATGAGTGATAGTCTTAAGACAAATTACTCAATTTTATTCCACAAACACTTGAGTACTTAACCATGTCTAACATCTTTAGTACTATTTTCTAATCTTACTATCTGCTATAATGATTTTAGAATGCAGTATACTTTGGTAATTAAATTATTTTATATATTTAGTACTCAGTTAAATAGTATCTTATTATGACCATTTTCCTCCATAGGGTCTCAGACTTCTCTGTAACAGAAATCCCTGGCCCAGTTTTTTTCTTGATGCATGTTTTAATATTAAGTGCTTTTAAATATCCCAGCTTTGGGGTGAAGGGGGTCCACATGATGGTCCTATGTTCATAATGGAATAATTTCTCTGCAGTGACAGAATCCATTTGGACAAATATGACCACCTCTCTCATTAACCAGAACTCCATTCAACTGTTCCTAAGTTTAGTGCCAATTTCCTAAAGGTTAATGTGGCCAGACAGTACCAGGAGGATTGGGGTTTTTCCAAGAAATGGTCTGGAGCACATTATGTTCAGGATGAGAGGGTGTGATTGACACTGTAGAAATGCACTCTTGGGAAAGCTAGAATACCCTGTGGTGTTCCCCTCAGTTCTACTCTGAGACTTAAGAAGGTAAATAGAAATGGCAAGTAAGTAAGTGAAGCAAGGCAGAGTATATGCATGCATTCAATAACTCTTTACAGAATATCATGGATACAGTGCTGAACTAGTCTTTATGGAGCTACCCCGTAGGAAACTAAGCCTTTATAGAACATTATGAAACTTAGGATTATATTCTTATAAATTCTAAGAAACCTTATAAAAATTATATTCTTTTCTCAACCTTATTGGATTCCAGTCTGTTGGGATGGGGTATCACTAAAAAGTAAGAGTGTGTATAAAGGAGAAAGAGATTTGTTTGTATGTGCCATATCAGAAAAGATAGGAGTCAGAAAAGCACATTTTGCTTTATTTTGCACGTAGTGCTTTTTTTCTAGACATGTCAACCACTACCATCAGCATATTGACCCTCCCCTGCCATTAATAAAAGAAAAAGAAAAGGAATAAAACATGTTCACTCCAGAATCACATGGAAAAGCATTCCACTTACAAAAATATTTTTACAAACAAGATTCTATAGTACAACATCCTGGTTACCACCATCACAGCTGTTTCAAAGCATTTAGTTCTTAAAAATAAAATGCCACACATAAACCAGAGACATACTATAGGGTTAGGGCATTTTCTTTCTGTCTTTGGCACTTCATATAGTCTCCCAAGCACTGCCAGTGGTCTTTTCTGAGCACAGATATAGGAGCATCCCCAGAGCACTTCAGAGATAGTGCCAACTCCCCAAATCATACAGCATTTATTTGCCAAGTCCCCAAAGTCACAGGAAACTAATCTCAAGAAACTTTAGTTTATAGTGAAACTCATCTTCTACATTTGAAACCTTTTCATTCTTGCACTCCAAATTCTGGCTTTCTTGATTGAACTTGAACACAAGACCATTCTGCCTCTCTGTGGCTCCCTTTCCTCTCCTGAAATATAGTTCTACAAGATCTGTTTTCTCCCTCTCAAAGTATTCAGTACTTCATTCAGAGATTGCCTTATTTCAGACACTTCTAATCACCCATCATACCTAGATAATCCCATTCTCCCCTTTAGCTTACTTAATTTTTCTTTAGAGGATAGTTACAGTTCTCTAAATTTATGAAATGTTTATTAAATTGATTCTCCCCTCTTTCTTTAATACGTTTCTTGTTTGCCCTCTTTTCTATATCCTCAAGAACTAGAAAAGTAGATTATGTGGGTGCATACTTAACAAGTACTTATTAAATGAATAAATGAATTGATTTGAGTTTACCAAAGGAAAAGAACTTAAGGAAGCTCAGGAATTAAATCTAAAAATTGGGACCAGAAACATAATCTAGCAGGCAGGATGCTTGCTTTGCATGTGGCTGACCTAGGTTTGATCCCTGGTGTCATATGGCCCCCAGAGCTTACTAGGAGTGATCACCAAGTGCAGAGTCATGAGCAATCCCTGACCACTTCCAGGTGTTACCAAAAAACAAAACTTAAAATAAAACTGTTAGGTCTTCTACAAATAAATACTATAGTTTCTACTGAACCATATAGACTTCAAACTTTTTGAGCAATCAGTTTTTTTTCCTTTTTTTTCTTTTTTTAGCAATTCACAACATATCCTCCTCAGACTCAGATTGTGTGTGAGTGCGTGCTTGCACAGAATTAGTCAAAGTACTAAAACAATAAAGTTTTCTTGGACCCACATGTTACATTTCGGTCATGTAGATGATTTAGTTTGTAACTTCCCATTCCAGGCAGCTTGAAGTTTGAGCATGTTTTGCAGCAGGCATTCCGTGAGAGCTATAGATAGCATCTAGGGGGGTTCTGTTTACCTAGGGATTGCTCTGGTCTGAAGGTCCCCTGGCTATTGTCACACCATTTGTTTTTCATGATTGGAATGTGTGGCACTTTTTGGGGATGGGCTTCTATCTAAATTGAATGTGTGAAGAGAAACAGAGAAACATTCTCTTTGCCACCTTTGTAGAAAGGTGACTGGGGAATATGTGTACTAAATTACCTACTTTCAATTATTTATGGCTTTGGCTGGAATCATTTACCATCTCTGGTTACTCTGACAGATGGCCCAGAGACAGGTGCCAGACTGTCTGGTTTTTTTTTTTTGGGGGGGGGGGGTGGTGGTGTTAAAATCTGTCTACCTTTTATCTCAAAAAATTTTCTTAAGAAAAATGTAACAAAATGAGTTTACCTTTGGAAGCATTTATAGATACTGCAGGACTTAGACTAGCCTGATTATTCATAAAAGGTTAAATTATTCATATGTTCATTTATTTGTTTTTATCCAGAAATATAAGACTGATTCAATAATTTGCACCGAAACAGCTATACAGACTATTAAAATACTAGAATACTTGAATTCAACTACCATGGGCTTCCCCCACCCCAAGGGACCCCAGGTATATTACCAGGAGTGTCATTGACAAACCTTCCCACTCTACCACTGAAACGTTACTGCTTGGTATAACATGGAGCCCACAGAGGGTCTATCAGAGAATGCCTGAGGTCTGTTGTGAGCAGAAGTACCAATAACATTCCTACATGGTAAATATTATTATACTACACTGCCTGAAAATGTACAGGCAGTGAACTTCCATTTGAAAGTTCTATGCTTTTACTTCATAACAAATCCAGATGTTAACAGATATGAAATTCCCCATCTCTGGAAATATTGAACTATTTTGAAACATCTGAAGAATTCTCTCAGTGTCTCTTTCTATTACTTTACCCCACCACATAAACCAACTACCCTTGGCCCAATTCAAGAGCATTTCCTAAGAAAGGACTGTAAAAAAATCTTTGAGCGGGTCGCCTACTTCGAGGTGGACCTGACCCGTTTCCACAGCCAGGGCGGCCCTGGGCCCTAGGTCAGACAGTGGAGGAGACGAGGGCCATGCCGGTTGATTGGTTAGTTGCCTTTTATTCCATTCTCCCCACACGCCTGCCCCAGTATCTCTGAGCCTCCCATTCTAGTCTCACACTCCCCTCATTCCCGTCTCCTCCTGTCTCTTCCGCTCATCTCTCCGTGCTCCATCTCACAGCCTGGGCGCTCTCTCTCTCTCTCTCTCTCTCTCTCTCTCTCTCTCTCTCTCTCTCTCTCTCTCTCTCTCTCCCCCTCCATGTGCTTACTCCTGTATTCTTCTACATTCTTCTCTCTCTGTCCCTCTTACTATTCTCTCCAAGGTCCATCTTGCTGCCCTGCTCTCTCTCTCTCCAGCTCTCTTCTCTCCAACTCCCCCGCACTCTAGGCTGATACTGCATCTAGTCAGATCGCAAAATCAACATAAGAAAGCCCTTACAGTCAAAAGAGCAGAAAGAAAGAAATTACAAATAAACACAGAGGAATAGGAGCACTGTGATGGGAGCAAACCAATATTTTTAAACTACCTGAGGCTATGCAGGAAGGACAAAACAGTGTTATCCTACAAAGAAGATTTTGGCTTTAACATGTCCACCCACACATGCATGAGGACGTCTGTTTCCACTACTGAGATGTACATGTATCTCGCTGCAATTGCATTCCCAGACTCCATAGCATTGTGCTTCCAGAGAAGGTCTGAGGACTGGGTCCAACTAATTACATGTGTCGCAATATTTGGCAACCTATTCATTTTCTGGAAAATAACTTTGTCCTTGGCAGTGTCCGTGTAACATTGCTCGGGTAACATTTTCCATGATTTAGACAATTTCTCAGAAATAAGTTATCAAAAGCCCCTCAATGGAGATAGCCATGCACTCAAAGCAAACAGGAGTTGCTGAAATGGCTCAAAACCCCTACACAGGCATATGAAACTGAAGTTATTCCACCTTATGGAATTGGTTAGAAACATAGTTCAAAAGAACATGCAGGGCAAGTGTCATTGAGATTAAGATACAAAGATTTTAATGGCCAACAATTTTTTTCTTTCTCAAGAAAAAAAATGAGTGCTGGAATAAATGTCATGAGTGTGTTAGGCAGAATCTAAAGGTTTCTAAAGGGTCAAAAGAAAAAAGATAGGTATCTTTCTCTTGCTACTGTCTTTACATTATTCTTTTTTTTATTGATTCACTGTGAGATATAGTTACAAGCTTTCATGTTTGAGTTACAATCACACAATGATCAAACACCCATCCCTCCACCAGTGCACATTCCCCACCACCAATCTCCCCAGTATACTCCCCCTTTCCCACCCTCCCACTGCCTCCCTGGCAGACAATGGTCCCCATTCTCCCTATCTTCTTTGGAAATTTATGATTACATCATTGCATCTTTTAGTGATATTTCCCCCATACTTTAACCTCCATTCTCTTGCTTTCAACCAATGACTTGAAGATTCAATCTAAGCATCACTGGCTTTTGAACCCTATTGTCTTTAAAAATTTAAATCACCTCCTCAGTAGTCAAGTGATGACTCACCAGTTTCAAGTTTGCCTTTGTGGAAAAACAAAATAAAAATGCTTGTTCTTATAGTCTTATGCCTCTGGTTTTATTTTATGAGCAGCCTAATGTGTGGCTGTGACCAAAATAAACAATAACTTAGAAAGCAAAGGAGTACCTTTTATTCCCACTTGAAATATCTGGCTTTACAATGCAGCAGCGATAGCTGGAGCGATAGCACAGCGGGTAGGGCGTTCGCCTTACAAGCGGCCAACATGGCCGACCTGAGTTCGATTCCTCCGCCCCTCTCGGAGAGCCCGGCAAGCTACCGAGAGTATTCGATATGCCAGACTTGGATGGGAGGGAGGAAAAAGGAGAAAATAGGTCAAAGCCTAGTAAAGAATTTCAGGAGAGATCTTATTTGGGAGACACTATCGACAGCTTGGAGCAAATGAAAACCAAGTTTGATTTTATTCAGCAAGTAATTATGAAGACTCAAGCCTCTCCAGTTTAATTCACTCAGTTGTCTGAGTGAATGCAGATTCATTGTCATTCATCATTTAATATCAGAATTATCATCAATCAATCTTCAATTGATCTTCTCTCGATGATATTCTAGGTGCTGAATCATGAACTAAATAGGCATTGCCCTGCTTTCTCGATCTGATTTTATTTGAAAGGGCATGCAGACAGCAGAAAAGATTGATTGAACAGTGAATATTTGCCCCAAGGACTCCTCAGTATAGTGCCTGAGAATGCAAGCAAATGAATTCGTAGAAAGCCAGAACCCATAGTTATTCATTCATGTTGAAACCATTAGCATCTTGAACAGTACATAGCAGACACCTTCTTTTTTGAGTAAGGGTAAGAGGTTTGAAAGTATTGCTAGGGGATCCAGAGGTCACACCCAGGTATATGTGGTCAGGCTCATGTGCCTGAAGGTTCAGTGCTATGACCTAGTGATAAGATGTTGCTCTACACAATGGAATACTATGCAACTGTCAGAAGAGATGAAGTCATGAACTTTGCTTATAAATGGATAGACATGGGGAGTATCATGCTAAGTGAAATGAGTCAGAAAGAGAGGGACAGATATAGAAGGAAAGCACTCATTTGTTTAGTATAAAACAACATAAAATGAGGCTAACTCCTAAGGACAGTAGATACACGGGACAGATAGATTGCCCCATACCTGGAAGCCTGCCTTCAGCAAAAGGGAGAAGGCAGCTGGAATAGAAAAGGAATCACTAAGAAAAAGATGGTTGGAGGAATAGGTCGGGATGGGAAGTGTGTGCAGAAAGTAAATAAAGGACCAAACATGATAACCTCTCAGGGTCTGTATAGCAAACCATAATGCCCAAAAGTAGAGAGAGATTATGGGGAATCATGTCTGCCATGGAGGCAGAGGGACGGTGGGAAAGGGGGGGTATACCCGGGATATTGGTTGTGGGGAATGTGCACTCGTGGAGGGATGGGTGTTTGATCATTGTGTGATTGTAACCCAAACATTAAAGCTCATAACTATCTCATAGTGATTCAATAAAATTAATTTTTAAAAAAAAAGGATGTTGCTTTTTGACAGATGTTGCTTCGAGACCTCCAAGCTACACCCAATAAGGTTCAGGGAACCGTGTGTTGCCAAAGATTGAATTCAGGTCTTCTGTATGCAGAGCACGTGCTCTAGCACTTTGGCCTATCTCCTTGGCCTTGAACCCCTATTTTTAGAGCACCCAAAAGTGAGCGATGCAGTGCCGGGGATTGGATTTAGGGCCTCATACCTGTAAATCACATGCTCTAGCACTTGAGCTATCACCCTAGCCACACAAGCCAACTCCTGGACCTTGTCTGTATAGTGGTCAAAAGAAAGAAGTAATAGCACAGGGTGTCCATAAAGTCTGGAAGCTTGGGTGAGTATGCACAGTGTCATTAAAGGCGTCTGTAAAAATGTGAAATGAGGTTAAGGCAAATAGAATGTCCCAGACTTTCTGGGCACCCTGTAGTTTCTTAAAGAGTGAGCAGAAACTATTTTACTTATTTATTCAGGATGTGAACCACAGGGTGTCTGACACCTATTTTCCAGCTCTTCAACAAACACTTCCTAGAAAAAGAGATTTTTAAGGCTCTTTAAATAAACCAAGGGATATTGAAGATTTACCAAGCAAAGAAGATGGGCTGAAAGATACACACCAATGAATGTCATGCCCCCCCTCCTCCCTTTCGGTGTGACTGAGTCTCCTTTTTGTTTGTTTGTTTGTTTTGTTTTGTTTGGGGTCCACAATCATTGGTGTTCAGGGCTTACTTCTGGCTCATCACTTAAGGATCATTCCTAGAGATGCTCAGGGAACCATCTGAGATGCTGGGGATCACACCTGGCTACAGTACCCTGCCCGTTATCCTCTCTCCAGCCCTTCCTATCCATCTTTTAAGCTGTCCTTTGAGTTGCTTTTTCTGCACTGGAAACAGTTTTTCTCCTTCTGACGTATTTGTCAATATACTAGGTTGACTTTTGGTCATCAGGATTCAGAGAGAAAGCTATTTACACCCAGTTGGTAGAGGCCAGAGACACTGCTAAATACCCTACAATACACAAGACAGTCCTCAAATGTCAGTAGTGCTGAGACTTAGCAACCTTGTTTCAATAGACCTTGAGGATACTTTCCCTGATACATCTAGAAAGGTGTTAATTTCCTACAAATATCCTCATCTTACTTTGTACTTTTCCCCCACTTCATTTTTATTATAATTAAATACACTATTTTCATTAAAAACCAAGTCTCAGGCTGGAGAGATAGTATAACAGGTAAAGTGCCTGCCTTGATGTATCCAACTTGGTTCCGTTCCTAGCACCACATATGTTCCCCCAGGCCCCACCACAAGCGATCCCTGAGCTCAAACCAGAGGAAATCCAAAGCACAGCCAGATGTGGTGATAAACAAAATAAACAATGTCTTGTAGAAAAATAAATTGTAGCTCACTCAACACTCTATCACCAGGCCTGGTATACTGTATACCTCAGTAAAAAGCTTTTGAATGAACAAAACAATAAATGAGTAATATTAAATGATAAGCAAGATGTAGAGTTGCAGTTTAAGCAGTCAACTGATGTTTTGTCAGCTGGTTCTGGGTATTGTCTGTGGTTTAATTCAGAGACGTAATAAATTCATATGTGGTGTGAATGGTTGTTTGAGTTATAGCTCAGACTCCTTTATTTATACACTATTGAGTTTAGACTTGCTGCAGGGTTATGAAGAATTTGAATATCAATAATGACCAAAAACTCTTCAAAATGGAACCAAGATCCATTAAGTACCAAGACTCCTCAGTTGACTTCCACAGTACCTCTGAGACTCATTTTCTCATTCTGTCCACCAATGTGGCATAGAAACTGGTCAGTGCAATCATAAAGAGGTCTACTGAGAGACTGGCATCCTGGAAACTTGCCCTCCTGATACAAGGGAGAGAGAAAAAGAGACAACATTCTGCCTTCTCCAGGTTGAAGTTGGAACAAACACTGGATGGATGATTCAGTGAGAAAAGTAACACATCTTTGTTTCAGCCTGTGGACAGATTTTTTTTCTTACCTACAGCTAAACACATTCCTACATGATGATACCAATTCTTTTGTCCGGGCTGCCTGTGTGTCTCTGCAATCTTTTTGGTGATGCCAAGGCAACAAATGAAGATAACTAGCATGACAGCCTGAGCTAAAATCTCATTTAAAATAAAAAATAAATAAAAGAATATGCGTTAGTAGAGATTGTGGCTTTGAAAGATTAATGTGGAACTCAGTAAGTCTTATAGTCTGCAATAGACAGATGCCAGAGCTTAGGGTTTAAAGAGGGGGAGGGGAAAAAGCAAATAGTCATGACACAATAAGATACAAAGCATACCTGGATGACTTCCCATTTAGATTTGCAGGGCTCCTCCCTATACTGCCCCCTCTCACCTCTCTTGTTGGTAGTGAATGGGTGATTCTGAGATAAGAATTTCAAATGCATATTTAAAGATTTTGTGCTTGGCAGGAAGGACATTAGCCTAAAGCAGGTACCTATAAATTGTGGGTCCATGCTTCAAAGCACTCCTACCTCCTTCTGCCACTGTCCCCCGACTCCTTCCTCCCCCTTGTCTCCCCAGTGTCATGGTTAACAACTCAACTGTCAAATCTTGGAGCTAAGGACCATTGTCTTTCTTCTCCCTATTTCTCTAGTCCCAGAAGGGAGAAATGCCTACAAGACAATATCTGTCAAAATTTCCTGAATTTAAACTCTTTTTCAAAAAGTGATTAAGGAGGGCCAGAGTGAGAGGACAGAGAGCAGGGCACTTGCCTTGAGGCAGCAGACCAGGTTTCAATCTCCGATATCCCATATGGAGCACCATTAGGAGTAATTCCTGAGTGCAGAGCCAGGAATAAACCCTGAGCATCCCCAGGTGTGACCCAAACAGCTAAAAAAAAAAAAAGCAAGTGATTAACGCTCTGTAATTTATAATATTGTTAATAATGGTTGGGCTGGAGCGATAGCACAGTGGTAGGGCATTTGCCTTGCATGTGGCCAACTTGGCCGACCTGAGTTCAATTCCTCCGCCCCTCTCAGAGAGCCCTGCAAGCTACCGAGAGTATCTCGCCTGCACTGCAAAGCCTGGCAAGCTACCCGTAACATATGCTATATGCCAAACACAGTAACAAGTCTCACAACGGAGATGTTACTGGGCCCACTCAAGCAAATCGATTAACAACTGGAGGACAGTGCTACAGTGTTGCAGTTAATAATAGTTTCCCATGCTCATAATTCCAAGATCACACTCTTAAATTATAAACTCATAAACTCTTAAATTTTCTTTTCTTGATCCCTAAAATATATAACTGTGAAAAGATAGAACTAAAATATGAAGGTAGAAGTCTGAATTTTTTTGCCTCCTCTTTTTTTTATTTCAAGTAAAGATTCTATTTTGAACAGATGAGAATATGGAACTCTGAATAAGAATAAAAAAATTAAAGTGAATTTAAGAGATAATAACCAAAAAAATAAAATGTTTACTCAAGATAATAATATATTGTAGGAGAAAAAAATGTAAATTTTATTCCTCAGGACATCATATTGCATATATTACAGCATGCTTTAAATAAATAAATCTAATTAGATAAATTATTTCATTTAAGAAATTCTGAGCGATAGCACAGCGGTAGGGCGTTTGCCTTGCACGCAGCCAACATGGCCAACCCGAGTTTGATTCCTCCGCCCCTCTCGGAGAGCCCGGCAAGCTACCGAGAGTATCTCGCCCGCACGGCAGAGCCTGGCAAGCTCCCCGTGACGTATTTGATATGCCAAACACAGTAACAACAAAGTCTCTAATGGAGACGTTACTGGGCCCGCTCGAGCAAATCAATGATCAACGGGAGGGCCTTTACTTTACTTTACTTTACTGAATTTGTTGCTCATGTGTGCTGTCTTTCCAGGAGATATATTTATTATTTGCTATTCTCCAAAATGTTTTTTAACTATTTTACCCCAAAAGGATTTCAGGACATCTTTCCCCACAAAAAAAAAAAATACAGCATAGAATACTGATTACCTTATCATTTACTCACTTGTGGCATTAATTGAAAATAACTGCTTTTTACATCTTAAGTTTTGTAATGAGGAAAATAAAGAGGCACATAGAAGTTGCTAACAGGATAGAAGGCAAGTCATAAAATGAGAAATTTAGAGACTTAGAAGTTACAAGAGCAAAGTTTGAGTGTCACACTTGCCATGATGATGCCTAAATATATGTCTTAACTTGGAGACCAAAAGTGAGTTGGGGACAGAAGCAGGGAAGATGGCACAGGAGTGGGGGTGTGAGCACAGTATGCTCTTGATTCTGTCTGATCCCATGCATTGTCTGGACCTCCAAGAATCACGAGGTGCAGCCCTGGTGACCCCTGAGCACCACAGGTCCTGAGGAGCACCTTGTCCTTGTACAGGGTACAACCAGAATGTACCCTGAGAATTCTTAGGAAGCCCCCCTTATACCTCAAAAAAAATGTGCTTGGAAAGACGTTTAAACTTAAGAATCAGGATTCTGAAGATATATTCCAGAAATTACCACGACTGACTTGGGTCACTTCTCCAAGCTGATTACTTCTAGGATAATGGGATCATGAAACCCTACATTGCTCCTTTCACACATTCATATTTATTTAAAACATGTTAGATTCTCAAGTTGGTGGAGAATTTTTGAATTATTTCCAGAACAAATCCAAATGGTATGTTTGAAATGACTTGGTACTTTATGAGAAGCTATTCTGTCCAACCCTTTTATCCTAGTGCCTACAAATCTTGGGCAAGTTTTCTCATTGACAAATCAAAAACCATTCATTTCTAAGTGATGTGTATCTCAGAGAAACTTATAAGTGCTTGGGTCAGTAAGCAAAGAAATGAAGTAACCTATCAAAATTCATCTGCTGCCCCCGTTATTGTGTGTGTAATGATCACTGTGTCAGAGCAGTAAATTGAGTCAGGATTAGGCCTACCTTTGGGGCTTCAGAAGTGTTGAGCTAGATATTTGGTGACAAATTTAAAGTTCAAATAAACACATGGTTTTTTCTTTTGACTGAATTTAAAAGCTCTAAGATGGGAACCCTAAAGCCATAAACATTTACACAGCTTGGCAAGCTCCTCATTACGTAAATACTTTGTGAAAACAACTTTGGTCCATAAAGTATTAATGCTATTTGATAAAAATCAGTTTTTTGTTTGGTGTGTCTTTTGAAGCTAGTGTAACTCCTGGTCATTCTATATGACTATAAAAGCTTTTTGGAATCAAATCCTAATCCCAACATGTTTTTCTTGTTCACTTAAACCTTTTATATACATGTGGGAGCCAGAGAGAGTGGAAAGCTTTTAGGGTTTAAGCTTAAATTGTTTGTCATTCTCTTGCATGCTCTCTGAAAAGCATTTGGCATGTTTGTATTTTTAAGTTAAAAGACACACTTGTGTTCTTAAGCATTTTCTTTCTTTTTCTCTTTATGCTTGCTTGGTTTACAAATATAGACCATCTAGGCATGGGAGAACAGATATGCTTGAGTTCAGGTTGTCTGATTATCTACCTTGTCTGAAATATTTGTAGGTGTTGATCTGCTTGGTTAGTTTCTAACTCAGTTTCCAAAGAGAAAAAGTATCCTCAACCCAAACTCAACAGTATCTATACCTTCCAGGAGCATGAAAACTTAAACAAACAAAACTCACAAAATTGCTTGTCTGCTGCTGTAGGAGTCAAATTTAACCTCCAGTGTATTTTGTGTTGTGTTTGCCATAAAATGAAAGCAGTGAGGCTACTGAAGCTAAAATTCATAGTACTTAATTTTTCTCCTGTACTTATGAGATTCAATAACCTTAATGTTGACAGATAGAGTTAAGCTACATGAAATTCATGAAAAGACCAAATTTAAATCTAATCAAATAATTACATAAGATAGAAATTTTTTTTGTAATGCAAAATTGAAGGCTGACGCAAAGAACTATTTGTTTCTCCAAAGAAATAGGTATCAGTTTTGCTTCTATTATATTAGGGACTTCTCTTAAACTTGTGACTTAGAACAACCACCCTTTCATTAGTTCATGATTGGATAAGTCTGCAGTTTGGGAAGAGCTCAAATGAGTGGTGCTTCTGATCTGGGATGGGATTGACTGATCTCAGTTGGGTTCCGTCACGTATGTATGGCCAGCCGCTGGGTTAGTTGTGGACTGTCTGGTGTAGGATGGCCAAGACAAGGACAGCTGAGGGTTCACTCCATGTGGTCATGCAGTCAGCCTGGCCTTCCTCCTATTCAGATGAAAATTCCATACATTTTCTATTTATTTTTAACCTGCCCATGTCTCTAAATTTCTTTTGTAAGGGCTGGAGCGATAGCACAGTGGGTAGGGTGTTTGCTTTGCATGCAGCCGACCCGGGTTCAATTCCCAGCATCCCATATGGTCCCCCGAGCACCGCCAGGAGTGATTCCTGAGTGCAGAGCCAGGAGTAACCCCTGAGCATCGCCAGGTGTGATCCAAAAAGCAAAAAAAAAATTTTTTTCTTTGTAATTTTATTACTCTGTGTCATTTTAGAACATCTTCAAGGGCAACATTTCCTAGCCTAATTCTGCATTTCTTGAGACAGGAAGTGCAGAGAAGGTCACCATTTCTTCTGGTTCATTTTTAATAACTGTTAATGCTATTGTATTTCTGTCTTTTATGGTCACTAACCCCAAATGCCTCCAGGAAAGAACCATAGTCTTAACAAAACTAATTAACATGATAGTCAAGTGATTGAAAATTGATGGTTAAGTGGTTCGAATTTTTGTTGAATTTATTGTTTTTTATTTCTACTTTTTTCCTGTGTATCTCAGAGAAGCTCACCAAAAGAAATTTTGCTTTTGGAAACTTTATCCATGACTTAACATGGTGCACCACTTATAAACTCTGCAACCACAGCAAAATGTTCTGTTCCTTAGTTATCCCTCACCAATTAATCAGGAAACTTGAAGTGGCTGCTTACAGCCTCCATCAACACAGGATGTTTTGACACAGCTGTTTGGACAAAGCTGTTTTAGGGCCTCCTGCAAGGCTTGCTGGCATGGGGGGTAGAGGGCGGATGGAACATAGCCCAAGGGTCATGCTTTAAAAGAAGCCTCTGAGATCTCATCATACCATAAATATTAACTTGCATATTAGAGCATCTACCCTATGCTAAGCACCCAAACAGAGACTATGGTGATTAAAATTCGGCCCATGTGAGTAGCTTCTAAGAGAACTATTCACCAGCAACTTTCCGGCTAGGTCAACACAAGCGATGAAGGATTATGAGGACAGAAAGAAAGGTTTAAATTTGTGAAGGTTAATAATGAAGGAGCAGGTTAACCGGGAAAATATAACATTATATTTATTTGTAAAAATATAACTTTGTAACAGATACAGAACTCAAGAAATTGGCTATTTAAAGATAGCCAGAGCCAGATTCCTGCAAGTTGAAGCTGATAAATTACTTAAAGCACGGATAAGACATTGCTATGATGATTAAAATATATAAAACAAGTGAATAGTGTAAGTAAAATAGATGATACTTTCCACCCCTAAAGGCAGACTCCTGTTCACTGTTAAAATTGTGAAAAAGTGTCCCTTGATTGAGGGACTATTCCATTTCAGAGCATTCATTGCCACATCCCTGAAAATGAAACCTGATGAAATTGTTCTACTCATGATTATCAATGAAAATTTTTAAAATGATAAATGGGCTGGAGGGATAGCACAGCGGTAAGGGCGTTTGCCTCGCACGCAGCCAACATGGCCAACCTGAGTTCGATTCCTCCGCCCCTCTCGGAGAGCCCGCAAGCTACCGAGAGTATCTCGCCCGCACGGCAGAGCCTGGCAAGCTCCCCGTGACGTATTCGATATGCCAAACACAGTAACAACAAAGTCTCCAATGGAGACATTACTGGGCCCGCTCGAGCTCGAGCAAATGATAGTTATCATTGATAAATAACTATTCTATTAAGACACGCTTAAACCTTTCTTTCTTTTCTAATCTTCTTCCCCCTACCACTTTGTCCTTAAGTATTCTATTATCAGTTTCTATCAATGTCTATTGGCCTGTCTTTTTATTTTGTTGTAAATTGCAGCATTTCATCTCTTTTATTGACGGAGGTTATACCATTGTATAAATGTATCACATCTTTATCTAGTCATCTGCCTCTGGGAAACTTGGTCACTTCCATACTTGTAAATAACACCACAATGAATATTGGAATGGCAATAACTCCTTATGTTAAAGCTTTTGTGTTCTTTGGAGACCCAAAAGTGGAATTGCTGTTTCATGTGATAGCCATTACCATTAGGTTTCATAAGGAAACACCATGGGGTTTTCCTTAAATGGTTAAAACAATTTGCATTTCCACCAATATTTCTCATGTGTCCCTTTCCCTCCACACCTTCTCCATTACTTGTTATTGATGCTTTTTGTATAGACTTAGATTTTTAATGTAGTTTATTTTCTTTATCTTATTTGGGGGAGAGGGGCCTCCCAAGCAGAGTTCAAGGGTCCATACTCCTAGTGATACTTGGCCTACATGGGACAAATGGTTCAATGATCAAACCCAAACATGCACTGTTACTAGTTTCCAGTAATGCTCAGTGCTATCAGGCTACACCCAGACGCTGTCGGGGATCATCACAATGCCAGGCATCAAATTTGGGAATCTGCATGTCAGTCATAGTCTCAAGCCCTTGGAGCTAACTCTCAAGTATCCAATTACTGATTTAGAGAGGTTGTTTATTTGTTTGTTTGTTTGTTTTAGAGCATACCAACTGTACTCAGGCTTTCTCCTGACTCTGTGCTCAGGAATATTCCTGGCCATGGTCAGGGGATACATATGTGGTGTTAGGAATCAAACCCAGTTGACTACATGCAAGGCAAGTACCTTACCTGCTGTACTATCTCTCTGGATCCATTGTTGAGTTTTTTTGACTGAGTATTAAAAGTTAGCTGCCCAAATGCAGTAGAAAGAAAGGGCAGTAAAAGAAAATTCAGGTTTAGACATTTTGTAAACTCAGCAAAGGCCCATGTTATTTAAATCCATACCAGTTCCAAGATGTCTATTTTATGAAGGAAAAAGAATCTGTATGATATTATGAAAAGTTACTACAATGCCAACTCCAATCATTCATATATATCTTGTAAGAGACTCTTTCAAGGAAGTTCTATTTCTCTGATCTTACCATAAATTGAGGACTGGAGCCATAGCACAGTGGGTAGGGTGTTTACCTTGCATGTGGCTGACCTGGGTTCAAGTCTTCTGTCCCTCTCAGAGAGCCTCTCGGCAAGCTATCAAGGGTATCCTGCCCGCACGGCAAAGCCTGGCAAGCTCCCCATGATATATTCGATATGCCAAAAACAGTAACAACAAGTCTCACAATGAAGACATTACTGGTGCCTGCTCGAGCAAATCAATGAACAACGGGAGGACAGTGCTACAGTGCTACAGCGCTACCATAAATTAGTCATCATTACTTTATTTTTTTCTTTTTAGAGCCGGAGAGGTATTAGCGCCACATCCTGCAGTGCTCAGGGATTACTCCTGGCTCTACATTTAAACATTCAGGAGTCAATTCTTGGAGGACCTCAAGAAACCATAGGATGCCAGGGATTGAACCTAGGTCAGCAGCATGCAAGACGAGCACCTACTTGCTGTACATCGACTCCAACCCCCAGTCTAGATTTCTTGAGAGTACTCTGACCCTGACTTCCCTAAGTTCATACCAGCTCTCTGATTCATACAGATCTTCACTTGGTTCTAAACTTATCTGGTCCACCTATATCTTCTATCATAGTTATGAACTTCAAAAGTCAAAAATGTCACATTAGAGACAGGGGGTATGGTTCAAGTGGCAGAGCCATATGCCTTTCAAGCAAAAGGCTAGGTTTCAATTACTAGCTCTTCATAGCTCCTCTAGGACTACCTTTGTGGCCCACAAACACCACTTACAATGGCCCTAACTCCCCCATCCCCAAGAATACTAGATGTGTATTCCAACAGCAGCAACTATCTTTTAAAAAGATACTTTTAGGTAAGATCATCTGATAGCAGCAAATAAAAACTTAAACAGACTAAATCTTTCCCTGAAATACTTGACAATTTAATGGAACCACTCTGAGCCTGAATTAACCTTGTCAATCAAATAAAATTGATCAAGTATTTATTTGAAATAGCATATTATATGGGCTGCAGCGATGGCACAGAGGTAGGGTGTTTGCCTTGCGCGCGGCCAGCCTGGCAGAGCCAGATTCAATTCCTCCGACCCTCTCAGAGAACCCAGTAATCTACCGAGAGTATCTCACCCACACAGCAAAGTCTGGCAAGCTCCCCGTGACGTATTCAATATGCCAAACGCAGTAACAACAAGTCTGAAAATGGAGATGTCACTGGGCCCGCTCAAGCAAATCGATGAACAATGGGAGGACAGTACAGCATATTATATATAAAATATTATCACTCAAGGTAAATTGATTATGTCTTGTCAAAGTAGATTGTTTCTATATAGAAATTGTTTCTTTAAAGCAGATCATTTCTATATAGAAATTCCTGCTCATTTTATACCATTGGTTCTGTCAACTTTACCATCTTTAGAATTTTACGTATATTTTTTTAATTTAATCACTGTGAACTACAAAGTTACAAAAATAGTCATGATTGCCTTTTAGACATAAAATGTTCTAACATCAGCCTTTTTGCCAGTGTCTCCTACCCTCCACCAATGTCCTCAGTTTGCCTCCCCCCACTCTTAGGCTTGCCCCTATGGCAGGTATTTTTTGCCTCTCCATTGTCCTTATATTTCCTTCACTAACTGAACCTCCCACCCCACCCCAGTGGTGAGCTTCCTACTGAAGACCTGTTCTCCTATCCTTTGGATATTTAATATTCCCCTAGGAAGAATTTCATGTTTTTATACCGCATATATTTACTTGTGTTATTATTCCAAATAGTTTCTGATTATTGTTTGATCTGTTCCATTTGCCTAGCATTAAAAGAAAACATGACTTGCTTGTGTAATATCTAGAATTTATTGTGCATATCGTACACACGTACCTAGAAATTTTATTTTTCAGAGTACAATAGAGCCTGGCAAGCTACCGAGAGTATTCGATATGCCAAACACAATGACAACAAAGTCTCCAATGGAGACGTTACTGGGCCCGCTCGAGCAAATCGACGATCAACGGGAGGACCTTTACCTTTACCTTTACCTTTACCTTTACCTTTACAATAGAGGACATTGGTGTATCCTAATAAAAGGTTTTGAGACTGCGTCCCCAAGTTGTGTGTATGATATAAATAGTAATACTTCTGTACAAATATGTTTTATTTTACCAAGCTGTATAAAAGGATATCTATTAAAACATATACAAGGTGAAATAATGGATATCTCAAATAACAAATTTCACTTCATTGAATGAAATACTTTGAGTATTTGCCTTGTTTTAAGCAATAGTTATAGTGGAAACAATGCAATGCATTATAAAGATGTCAGTTCTGGGACTGGAGAGATAGAACAGAGTGAAGGCATGAAGCCAACTCTGGTTAACACTCCAGAACTACATGTGGTCCCTTAAGTACCACCAAGAGTGAGCACAGAGCAAGGAATAAGCCCTGTGCACCACTAAGTATGGCTCAACTACTGTTCCCCCACAAAATAGTGTTAATTTTGCTTGTTTTCTTGTTTGCTTCTTCATGGTGAGTATTTTTGTAAAAATCCTTTAATCCTTTAAGACTTTCCATCATTTAAGGCAGGTTAGTGAAATTAAAATTAGGTGGTTTGAAGTGTAAATCCACTAATGGGCCTATATAAAGAGTAATTCTTTCAAATAAGCTGACAAAGTAGGAATAATAATTTCAAATCCTTTATGTTGTGGAAGTTTCATATCAAATATGATACAAGGTTTTAGTATCTATAGAGAACAGAATATAACATAAAATTGCAGTTAACCCTTAATGTTTTTCCATTTTAGATTTAAAATAAACAGAGTCACTAAATGTTTCTTCCTGAATTTCAATAATTAGTGGTTCCCAAACTTGAGAGTATTTCAGTTCAGCTGAAAGAGTTGCTAAAATCCACACTATCCCCAGAGTTACAGATTTAGCCTATGTTAGATAAACTCAAGAATTTTCCTTTCTAGCAAATTCTTAGGTGAGGCTGCTTCTGGGAGTGGTATTTGTACCAACTTTGAGAATCATTTTAGATCTTATCAAAGACTCTGTAATATTCTCTTCTAAACCTTTGATATCGGTAGCACATATGTCATTAAAATGAGTAACACCGAGAAGTAATGTGACTACTATATTCTGCTCACACTACCCATTCATATTCTGTCCAGACTCACACCATCACCCATGGCCACTTCCCACGCCTGGAGACAGCAAGGTCTCAGAGGACAGGGGAAGGATGGTGCATCCTATCTGAAAAGGCAGCTGACACTTTGTACTACCTGGAGAATTCATAGCCTCAGCATGTTTCCCCAGGGTGAATTAATTGCTTTGCTTTTCCTTTTCCTTTGCATAAAGTCAAGCAGATTTGTTCCCTGTTTGGACAAGACCCTGTTGCCAGCACTTTCCAAGGATAACCAGAAAGTAGCTCCTGTCTGAGGTTGATAATGTTGTCAGGAATTCCAGGGCGGGGTATTGTCTTGTCACTTGAGTTGGGAAATGCTAACTGGGGTCAATTTTAGTTCAGCTTCCTACCTACAGAATTATGGCAGGACGTAAGCTTGGCCTGCATGAGATGACTGGGTCAGCAGAAATGTATTCTTGTCTTCCTAATAGCAGACATCTCTATTTTTAAGCCTTAAGACCGAGCATATTTTCCTCTTTGAGATCCAGAAATGCATGTCCTCAAATAAGATATTTCAAAATGGAAGAGATAGATTAACTAAGACAAATTTAAACCCCCCCAACATTATATATGTATATTTTTTCCAGCCCAAATACTGCACTGTATGTTTAGAATCTGAAAGTGAAAGCCATTGTTTTGCTCTACTATTACTAAATAATAAAACTATCCCTCTTGTCAAAATGCAGCGCTTTTGTGCTTGAAACAAGCACCATTCTGTTACTTTACTCATGACTCTGCCATCTGAGCTGTCTTGGTCACAATAGTTTGTTTTGGCCCCCTGTGATGATAGCTAAAGAGGGTCGACTGAGACAAATCCATATACTCCCACAATGGCGTCTCTAATATCTACTGATAATTAGATATAAGGTGCTGGGCTGATGAGTGAGGTCTGGGTTTTCCACTTTGTGGTTTCACCATCTAGCTGGGCTGAGCATCTCACAGCAGGCTGGTCTCAGGCCAGTAGGGGATTCTTATAAGACCCAGTCTACAAAAGCAAAACCCACCAGGTCTTCCGAAGATTAAGCATGAAGCTGACACTGCACTGCTTCCATAATATTCTTTTGGTTATAGATGGGCATGCCCAAAGTCAATCGGACCACCACCAAAACAACAATCAACCATTAGTTTCAATTATTCATCAGATCGCTTATTTCCTCTTGCTTGAAAGTTGGCATTTTGTACCGCAGACGCAGATCATCATAAACCTGGATAGTGTATCCACCTCAGAAAGGATGGATGTTCAAGCCTCCTAATGAGGAAAGCATGCTTTGACTTTATCTGAGAGAATTCACAGAGCACAAGAATATGTATCAGCTGACCAGACTTCTCTGTTCAACATTCTGCCAGAACATTCCCCTGCTTACTTTCTCCCCATATCCTGCTGTCTTATTTTTCTTTGCAGCTCTCGCCACTGCTTTATACCTTAAGTAGTTGTGTACACGGCTATCATCTGTCTCCCTCCATATAAATGTTTGTCACATGGAAAACTCCTAGAGGACTCAATCTCTTTGCTCTCTGCCAGAAGCCCAACACCCAACATCAGCAATGGTGTATCTGATAGAGAGAAGCTCTGCTAAAACTGCTCATTAAATCAATGAATATTAAGTGACCACTCCAAAATCAGTTGCTCTCGTGTAGTACTATTGCTGTGTTTCCACCACTGGGCTTGGGCTGTGTGCCCTCTTGTTGCCTATAGTCTATACCCTCTGCTTGTTCCCATGGTGTTATTGTTCAGAGATATCAATGGGCATCAATCATGGATTTAGAGGGTTTTCTCTGGAGCCTTTGACTCCTTTATTTGGCCAATTAGGCATTGTGCTCCTGTTTCCAAATACAGAGGTAGGAGAAACATGAAGCTGGCTTTATCTAATGCCTCCGTTTTAAGGAACAGCCTCTGGTGCAACGCTATATTATTTCCAATTAAACCTTGGATATCCTCAGCCTTGTTAAAACTAGGCATTGAGCATTAGCTATTCATTCCTAAAAAGAGGCTTAACCAGATAGTTTTTCATTGTGTTCTGCATTTCACTAGGATATAGAGAAGGATTGTCTTTCTTTCTCTCCCTCTCAATTTTTCCTTTCTTGCATTCTTTTTCTACACCTCTTCCTCAAACTCTGGTGTTATTGGTTAAAGTCCTGTTTCAGCTCATCCTGTTGTATCCATTTGCTCTTTTATTGCTTATTGATCATGGAAAAGCAAATCAGATAACATAGTGAACTTTATGTACATGTATCAGATTTGGCTACAGGTCACCTATATCTGTCTTTTGTAGGGCCTCTCATTGGAATTCTCGTCTATTTCAAACCATTTAAGAAGTTCTTATCTGCACAACATCCTCATTCATCCTGGTTCTTTTGGTGCCAGGGATCAAACCAGGGTGCAATGCAAGCGTTCTACCCACAGCACTATGTCTCCATTGCCCCCTACCTCCACCCCAGAAGGCATTTGAGTGTTGTTTGTTGTTGCTGCTGGATAAAAATCAGTAGAGGAGGGAGTGGTGAAGGGAGTAGAGGAGGAGGAAGAAAAGGAGAGGAGGAGGAGGAGGAGGAGGAAGAGAAAGAGGAGAAGGAAGAGGAGGAAAGGAGGAAGAGGAGCAGAACAAGGACGAGGAGGATGAGGAAGGGGAGGAGGATAAAATTGATTTTGGAACTTTGTTCTGGTTATTTTCCTCTATATGTTTTTGTTTTCCCTTGTTTTGCCCCCATCCACCTCACACGCATTTACTCTCTCCCTTATTGCTAGGGTATAGTGACCCTTTCTTTGGTCAGTCAGTCTGGTGGCAAGAAGAGGCTGTCTGGCTATAGGTTTTTCAGAAGCTCTAACATGAGCATTATTTCTGATTCGGATAAACTTCACCAATTTCTTCAAGCATGCCATCGCAGTGCATATGAAATATCAGGGGCCTCTCAGGCCCTAGAGTTGGAAGAACACTGTCTGTGTTTTATAAGTCCAAATAAAAATCCATTAAATTCCTGTGGAGTTTGTATCCTGCTCCATACCACTTACCCAGAAATAGTCATAACTCCGTGAACCTGGACTTTAGAATGGAAATGGTCCTCCTGCGCTCCTGAAAGTGAAGGCAAGATCATATGCATGACTGAACCTAAAAACGTGGAAAATGAACTGTCCTCTTTGAAATTACCACTTCCTTTCTCCTCTTCATTTGCATCCCCACTTTTTCTCATATAAGTATGTTCCCTAGTTTTTCAGAGTTGGAAAAGAAAACAATTCCAGATTTTCTTTAGTTTGTTTGGAAGAAAGTCTTGAAGTCCCTGACAATTGAAGTCTACTAGACGCAAGATTTTAAATGCACTTGTTATAGCCTCACCCCTTTGGCCAATAGATCTACTTTTATTTTTTTATTAGTGAAACACCATGAGGTACAGTTATAGACTTATAAATTTTTGTGCTTGGGTTTCAGTTATACAGTGATCAAGTACCCACCCCTCTACCAGTGCCCATCCTCCACCAACACGGGTCCCAGCATCCCTCCCACCCCCCATCCCTCCCCATCCCACCCTGCCTCTGTGTCAGGGCATTCCCCCTTGTTCTCTCTCTCTTCTTTTGGGTACTGTGTTTTGCAAGAGAGGCATTGAGTGGCAATCATGTTTGGTCTACTGTCTACTTTCAGCATGCTTCTCCCATCCTGGGAGGATCCTCACAACACCCATTATTTGGTGCTCTCTTCTCTCTCTGAGCTTCCTTTTCCCCTAGCACGTGTGGCTGGCCTTCAAGTCCTGGAGCAAAATTCCTGGTACTAATCTCAGCCATTCCTGGGTTTTAGTCTCCCATTTTGTTGCTTTATGTTCCCCAGATGAATGCAATCTTTCTGTGTCTATCCCTCTCTTTCTGACTCATTTCGCTTAACATGATACTTTCCATGTAGTACCACTTGTATGTAAATTTCATAACTTCATCTTTTCTAACAGTTACATAGTACTCCATTGTGTAAATGTACCAAAGTTTCTTTAACCAGTCATCTATTCTCAGGCACTCAGGTTTTTTGCAGATTCTGGCTATTGTAAAGAGTGCTGCAATAAACAAACAACTGCAGATGTCACTTAGACTTTTAGCATTGCTCATGTCTGATTTCTGTATGTTTAACTTATGATGCTTTTAGAGAAATTTAATGTTTTCCTTAAGGTCTTTTACTTTTTCTTTTTATTCATCAGATTTCAGTCCAGTAACTAGTTTATTGCTCATTTTTCTTGAAACTGACCCATTTAATGTCAGGAAAATCGTATTACCAAGCATCACTGACTAACACTAAGATCAGTTTACAATCCCTCATCTTCCATGGTTTACCGCATTTTTTTCAGGAATACACAAAATCACCCATGTCTACATCCCTGTTGAACTGTGTGTTTAATGGAAAGAACATCAGACTGGAAACTAGATATGAATCTGCAATGTTTGAATTCTACTACCTTTAGGCATTCACTTACCTTATTCAAAATTTAGTTTTATCACCTATAAAATAGAAATAATCCTGATTATCCTGGCTATTATAGAGCCATTGGATAACTAAAGGAGAAGCAAAAGCTTTGACCTACCTTGCATTCACCAAACAAATGTGAATTTATTATATGTCAATGAATATGAAGACTTGGAATATGGAAATAAAATGAAGTCTCTTGCTGCTCTTTGGAAGTGGTATCATCATTGTTATAATCATCAATACATGGCTATCTGTACATTACACCTATGCTAGCAGATTTCCCAGAGTTTGACTTTGGTCTTCTTATTCATCTTTTTAACTGATTTTTAATAGTGTATCAACTTCTAGTTGGGAATTCCATAATATGTTATTGTTACTTCTGGATAGGACCAGTTGAATTAATTGGGTATCACATTTCATAGTGCCTGCCATCTTGTAGGGTCCCAATGGAAACTTGCATAAATAAATTTATGAATAAGTCATGAATGAATGAGAGAAAGAGAAAATTTTTCGCCCGATAAAATAGTTTCCTGTCTTATTAGTATTAGTGGAAATTCCCATGAAAGTCTTCCCTTACTTCCCATTTTATTACCAGTTAGTTTTCACTAGAAATAGTCTTTTTTTTTGAGCCACACCTTGTGGTGCTCAGGATTTACTCCTGGCTCTGTGCTCAGTAAACATTCCTGGTGGCCTTGAGGACCATATGAGGTGCACAGGTATCAAACCCAGTTGGGTTCATGCAAATCAAGCACTCTACTACAGTACTATTACCCCACTCCAAATAAAGTTTTTCTTAACTAGTTCAATTTAACTTTACAACTAATAATCTCTATGAGAAAACTGCCCAGATTTTTCATTTTACCCCAAAAGGATTCAGTAATAGCTGTGAAAAAAAGTTGAAAACAAAATTCAGAGTATTCTTTGTTAAAGGACTACAGCATAACTGGATGTTTCCAAACTTCTTACCCTTCTTTGACCACGACCACGACCACCCTGTTGTTCGTCGATTGCCTCGAGCAGGTGCCAGTAACGTCTTCTTCGTCCTAGCCCTGAGATATATTTTTTTAAAGTGCCATATTCAAGGCTTTTTCAGGGTTAGGAGAATGAGACCCATCATTGTTACTGGTATTTGGCATATTGGGTATACCACGGGGAGTTTGCCAGACTCTGCCGTGTGGGCAGGTTACATTTGGTAGCCTGCCAGTTTGTCCAAAGTAGGAATGAGATGATAAGATGTCGCTTCCGGGAGCTGAGTGTGATAATCTCTGGATCCTGGCCGTTGTTGGAGTTACGCGGCAGTTGGTGGGTGTAACTGTCTAGTTACTGGCAGGTCCAGTCCCAAACCGTGCAGGCTTGGAGATCTCAGCCCCGGGTCCCACACACCTGGGTTCCTCTGTCAGTTCTTTTATGCGTGAGGCTCATCCAAGTGTGTGGAGAGTGGTCCCAGCATGGCCTTGGCTGGGCCCCAGAGGTCTTCAGCTGTTGGGCCCTGGTGGAGACAGTCAGCCACAGGGTAGGAGACTCTGCCCACTTTGACCAGATAATATTTGGGAGATTAGAGAGTGGCAGGAGATAGATAGTTGCTACAATAAACTGTCTTCAAGTGATGATGCACTATCATCTTAATCTAAGGAAGGTAAAGGTAAAGGTAAAGGCCCTCCCGTTGATCGTCGATTTGCTCGAGCGGGCCCAGTAACGTCTCCATTGGAGACTTTGTTGTTACTGTGTCTGGCATGTCGAATACTCTCGGTAGCTTGCCGGGCTCTCCGAGAGGGGCAGAGGAATCGAACTCGGGCTGGAGCGATAGCACAGCGGGTAGGGCGTCTGCCTTGCACGCAGCCAACATGGCCGACCCGAGTTCCATTCCTCCGCCCCTCTCGGAGAGCCCGGCAAGCTACCGAGAGTATTCGATATGCCAGACACAGTAACAACAAAGTCTCCAATGGAGACGTTACTGGGCCCGCTCGAGCAAAATCTAAGGAATTCCCTCAAAATTTATAACACTGAACAGAGAGCATTGTTTCTAAGGACAGAAAGTAGAAAGTAGAAAGTATGTGGACTCTGTAGAATAAAATACAACCTTATGACTATGTGTCCATGCATTTTTCTGGGCAGTACATCCATACTTCCTCTGCTTTCCCTGAATTCTTGAAAGGATCATTAACTCTTCCCATTCCCCCCACCAAAGACAAAGCAGTTAAGAACAGATGATTGAAAGATTCAGGTCCACTTGGAGAATGCAATTGCTTTTGACTAACATATTTTCATTTTCCCAGAACTGCTTTGTATCAGCAATAAAAATATAACTCTCCAAACTCTCTGTTGGTAGGCTTCAAATTAGACAAGTCTATTGTATGACTCATGAAACTCTTTCATGCTTTTTCATTCAATAATCAGGAAAATCCCATGTAGCATTTTCATGCTTCTGAAGACAGTAATCAGGAAAATCCTTGAGGAGACTGTGGTTTTTAAAGGATGCTAAATCAGGTTATGATCATGTGCACCCTGATGGTATGTTTTTCCACTGTGGAATTTCCTCTTGGGGGTGGTCTGTTCTTCTTTCCAAAACTTTTATCAACATCCTCTTGAACCCAAATGCGTAAGCTACTAATTTATTTTATGTTATGTTATTTTGTACAAAGGGAAAAATGACTATCATAGGCAATGGACAACCTCCACATGATACAAGCAAATCAAATTAGCCATTCCTCATCTTGTTGTAGAACTGAAAACTGGACTTTAAGTATCCCTTAATGCCTACTTTTCAGTCATTCTGCATATTCTAAACTATCCTTCCTGTTGCCTGTTCTGAGTTAAATGTTCCGTTATTTTGTTTTGCTCTTTGAGATATTGATTTATTGTTAACAGAGTTGTGCACACTTAGAGAACATCAGGGGGATTGGTCCTTTTAAAATAGCCTGTTTAGCTGCTATGCAACTTTTAAAGAATGTTTTCAGTTTTATTGACTTTGAAATGGGAAAAGTAAATTTTGAACCACCTAAATTCATTTGTAATTTTTCCCCATTTTCTTTCTTTCTAGCATAGTGACCAAAAACACATACTCAGAATTCAGATGGTCTAGATTTAAATCCCAGTTTTCCTATGTTTAATTTGTGCAATTGGGGACAAATTATAGGACCCCTTTCTACCTACCATTCTCCTGTAGAGATCTGAGATTCTAAGACTGCTTACCTAATAGAGTTTATGAAAAATATAAAATATGTGTGAAGCTCTTTGAATTCTTCCTGATATATAGAAAGTATAGTGTACATGTTTCTTAAAATAAATCTGACTACAGGGTTTGCATATTAGAGTTTGCATGGGTACATTCCAAACAGCAGTGAGCCTACCAACCCTCATTACCACCTTCAGGTCAGTTGGTGGTAATGGGTTTTATTTTCTGCCTTTATTTTTTGGTTATTGTCTTAATCTTTTCCATCAACTCTTCTGAGAGCAAAGTTTCCTTGGCTGGCCTTTTCATGCTCCATGGGTTTTCAGATCTGAGATAATCTGTTGGAAGAATCCCTGTGGTTTAACTCCTTTGTCATACAATGAGGCATTTCAATTAAGCCACTTATCCTTTTCTTGATAGGAATTTCTTTGACTGGAGGGAGGTGTGTGTGGGGAGGGTCTTTTATTTTGCTTTGATTTGATTCTTCCTCCACACCTGTGGCTGACTTCCACTCTTAACCACTGAGCCTGAGCTGACCTTTAAAAAAAATTATGATTGCTCTGGAGCGATAGCACAGCGGGTAGGGCGGGTAGGGCGTTTGCCTTGCACGCAGCCAACATGGCCGACCCGAGTTCCATTCCTCCGCCCCTCTCGGAGAGCCCGGCAAGCTACCGAGAGTATTCGATATGCCAGACACAGTAACAACAAAGTCTCCAGTGGAGACGTTACTGGGCCCGCTCGAGCAAATCGATGATCAACGAGAGGGCCTTTACCTTTTTACCTTATGATTGCTCTACAGATAGTGGCACCAAATAAGTTTTAAGAAGTCTCTTTCGGAAATCACAATTTCATCTTCCTTCATTATCTTCTTGTCAATCAAAACATGTGAATTTAGAGTTCTCAAAAGACTTGCCAGTGTTTCATCAGGTTGGAATAGCCACCAGGAAAAGCAGAAGACAGACATGCTTATTAACATTTACTAGAAAATTGGTTTTTCAATCTCAGCACAGAACACCATGTTGGCAGAGAGTTCCAAGTTATGGATGTATTTGAACAATTTCCTTTGATGCCAACATAATGGCATCAGTCACACTTTGTCACAAAAGTTTTCTTCCCACATTCCAGTCTTTGCCAGGAACTCCTCCCCTTTAAATGCCAAAAAAGGAGCACAGGAATGAACTCGTCTTACCTTACAGAACAGCATTTCTGCTTTAATATCTTCTGGGAAAGCACCTAGCTCAAGGCTGACCACATGATAGCCCATAATAAACGCTGGTGGAATTGCCCTACGCCAGGCAAACTATGACTGTGTTAAATTTCAGTGGAGAATGTTAGAGTCATCTAGGGTGTACTGAGCATCCATACTAAAAAGATTATTTCCAGCCCTGGCTCTTACATAGTGCTTACAGGTGGCTGTTTTTCAATACTCCTCTGTGAAACAGGAAATCTTTTTGCAAACCTAAAGCTTGTAAAAACCTATATTTCATTTGGTTTGGTTTTATTTTGCTGGATTTCTTGTGTAGTTTTTTTTTTTTTGCTTTCATTTGTTTATCATTGCTTACAATACTAGGGAATATCGGGAAAGTTCTTTATATGTGTATAGGGCTTACTATTCCCACCACTGAGTCTCTAGTACCATGCCATCACCAAAAAATACTCTCTATCACTCTTCATGCTCCCCTTCACTTATTTTCTGAGGTAGTATCCAGAGTTTTCATCAGGCTTTGGAATTAGTTTTGTTTAAACCTAAATTTTTGAAAGCTAAAAGACTTCCCTTTATTCTGACATTGTCCTTAGAACATTTTTAGTGAAAGAGGAAAAAGAAACAAGCCTTTCCCTTTATGAAATTAGAGTAGTAAATGAGAGATGTTTTTCTGTTTGTTTGTTTTAATTTTCTTCCTTGCCAAAATGAGAAGTTAGGAAGCTATAACAGACCCTGAATCCATTTATGATTTTCTTTTTCCTTTTAGCCATTTCATAAAATGTGAAAACTAGGAACTTTTAGGCCATTGAGTATTGTCCCCCGTCACTTTAGAGAAACTGAAGAATTGTATAAGGTCATTTGACAACAAATTTTGTCTCAAATAGGTATACCATCTATTTGAGAAAAAAATACTTATCACTCATACGTGCCATGATTAGGATATATACTATTAAGTAGCTCTTCTCTTTATCAATTTCCAAGATGTTTATTGTAATACATGGATTAAATACCCCTAAACCCTCTTTTATGTTGCTAAAAACCCAAAACTATCTCTACATGTGAACACAAGAAACATCAATCTTTTGAATACTTAAGTGTATAATATTCAAAAGTGTTTCTCTATCATTTCTTTAAATGAATAATTACCCCCAAAGCTTTCATTATTTATGTTGAGCTCTATTGTGTATCTCTATATTTATTAAATATAAAGCTTTCAATAAAGACTGGGAATTTTGAATAAAAAAAAGAAGCATCAATCTGCTCATAAGGAATTTGTGTTTTCATTGAAAATCTGGTATCACAAGATATTCCTAGTTTTCCTGTCTGAGCTGCCAAAGACTAGACCCGATCTTGATAGATGAGTTCATTACCCACTTCTAATTGCGAGCAGATTTCCAGGTGTGTTCATTACATTTTAAATGAAATCTGCTTAATGTAACACACGGTGCTAGCCTAGGGGTCAATCAGTAGGATCTATTGCTTCTTTTCTAACCCTCCCTCTGTTCCTTACCTATAAACTCTAGCATATGATCTAGACTCTTGGAGTAACTCCTCACTTGGGAGTGGAATATTTGTATGCATCTCTATGGAAATAGGATGAAGAGTGTTGAGTCAGGTTATCTTTATGTACTTATTTATTTATTTATTTATTTATTTTTGGTGTTTTGAGCCACACCCTGGCTATGCTTCAAGCTTACTCCTGAATCTGCACTTGGGATCCACTTCGGGAAGGCTCAAGGAACCATATGTTGTGCCAGGCATCAAACCCTGGTTGACGCATGAAAGACAACTACCCTATTCACTCTACTATCACTCTGACTCCTGTGCTCTTGAAAAAGATGCAGATAGATATGTAACAGTAGGTGTGTATAAGTATATTACATATGTGCATACATTATAAATATATAGATATATGAACCAAGGCTAGAAGATCTTTAATAACATACAGCAGAACAATTTGTATATTATGTAGGTACTTATGTTCATTTCCTGTGTCTAGTGTAATGAGTTGTATATAATTATGTGTAGATAGTTACACATACTATATATAATTGATGGTTTTAATTGCATATTTTTAAAAGGGTAACATTTTATGACCCGATGTGTGAAATATTCAATTAGAATGGTTTTCACCTGGGCAGAGGAGTAGTTTGAGGACACATTTCCATTTTTCATTACAGAGCAGCTTCTTTTCCTTACTCTGATTTTCATGAACTCTTGAAAGATATGCTGAGAACTGAAAAAGTGGGTTCGGAGTTGATAGTACTGAAAATGTTTTCATTAACTAACATCACTGTTTGTGGGCACTTTGTCACAGGCTGCAAGAGGGAATGAGACATTTGTTCTGCCCAGAGGCTGCTCCCACTCCACTGGAATAGAGAAACCATAATCCCTTCTACATTTTCTGAATGTCTGCCATGTGTTGCTCCCTGTTCTAGGGATCTAGAACATTTTTTTTCTATTGGGCTAAACCTGGGATGCTCGGGGCTTAGTCCTGGCTCTGTGCTCAGAGATAACTCCTGGTGATGCTCAGGACACCCTACATGATGCTGGTGAGCAAGCTGGGATCTGTTGCATGTGAGACAAGCATCTGACCTCCTGTAGTATTTCTCCAAGTCCCCTAAACTAGAATAATCTAGAGCGAAAGAAAGGACAAACAAAGTTCTCATAGTCATGGTTCTTGACATGAGTACAGACAACTCTTAAGGAGATCAATTAAAAAACTAAATCTCGCACTCCAGTCCCAAAGCAAAGGATGTTTTGGCATATTTGCTAAATTTTAAAACATAAAAATAAGACAAAAATAAAATTTTAAGCAAGGATCCTGCCTCTTGATTTTACCTCTTTGAATCAATGTAAGAGGCACTGTCACCTTGGCATATAACCAACCAGGCTCAAGGGTCTCTTCCACACTATAGCAGGGATTAGTTGGAAACAACACAAACATTTGTCTTATACTAAGGGGACTAAGTAAAAAGGCTCCAAGCAGAAGAAAATACACCCCACAGGGACAGAAACATAGTACAGTGGACAAGGTGTTTATAGGCATTGACTAGGATTCCGATCCCTGGCACCACATATGTCCATAGCACCCCCAGGAGTCAGCCCTGAGCACCAAGATGTGACCCTCCCCTACAAAAAAAAAAAAAGGAAAGTATATACATGATAACCCCACACATACACATGCATACGCAGAACATATTTTTTTTTTACTTTTCTTAAAATTTTTTATTTAATTTTTATTAGTGAAACACCATGAGGTACAGTTGTAGACTTACAATTTTTTTAAAGCACAAATAAAATAATACTGTACATTTTAGATTTACATACAAATTTGGAAAGAAACAAGCCAAACTGAGGGACCCAGGGAGATATCTCAGGAAACTGAAGTGCATGCTTTTCATGCAGAAGTCCTGTATTCAATCCCCAGCACCATATGGTCCCTAGCCTCAATGGGAGTTATCCCTGAGCAAAGCCAGGAATAGTCCCTGAACACTGCCAGATTTGCCAATTACCTTCCATCAAAAAAGAAAAAAAAATTTTAAAAACCCAAAATATTTCTGGAGAGAAAAATAAACCTGAGGAAGTGGTGGTTTAAGAGGCTTTAATTCTATCTATTATGCTTTTTATTTTTAGTAAGTAAAGTAAAGGCCCTCCCGTTGATCATCGATTTGTTCAAGCGGGCCCAGTAACGTTTCCATTGGAGACTTTGTTGTTACTGTGCTTGGCATATTTGGCTTTGGAGCTACACCCAGTTGTAGTCAGTGCTTACTTCTTGTTGTACATCCAGGAATCACTGCTGGCAGTACTTGGGGGACTCTGTGGGATGCAAACTGTCATCTTTTGATGACAAAATGTCATCTTCAAACCCAAGTCGACCACAGTGCAAAGCAAGTTCCCTACCCACAGTCTCTATGACCCCTGTAATTCTCTTTTTAAATAAGGAGCTTATTTGAACTCACCAAATACTTCTCATTAAAATTAATTCTCAAACTCCAGTAGCATAAGAATTAGTATAAGCTAAAATTACTATATAAAGATATGGACACTAAGCAATGGAAATTTGACATGGTAGTAAGCTACTTACAGAAATGAACCAATAGAGCATTAGGAAAGTATAAAGTGTTGGGTCTAACCAGAGTGTAAAGTGGGTAGAGGCCAAAGACCAGTATAAATGTAAGAGTTTATGGAGACTAAAAATAATCTGGCACAAGCACACTTGTATGTGGGGAAAGGTGCAGGAGGTGAAAAGCAGTTGTAAAATCTGGACATTCAAGTAAAAAGGGGGGCAATTACTCCAGGAGAGCCTGGAGTGACATGCTGGCAAACCTGTTGTATTTGTCTAGGTCCTCATGTTTTCCGTGATTGGGGTAACAAATTACCAAAATGCTCATAATTTAGACAGAAATTTATTCTCTTGTGGTTTGGAAAGAACAGAAGTCGAAGCTTAGCCAGACTGTACCCCTCTGAGTTCTCTCAGAAAGAATCCTTCTTCCCTTTTACCAGCTTTTAATGGCTCCAGCAGTCCTTGGTTTGTATGACCATGCTTTCCAATCTCTGCCTCTATCTTTATGTGGCCTCTCCTCTTTATTATGTGTGTTTCTCATAATATGAGTCACTGAATATAGGGCATATGGATAATCTGGATTTTTTTTCTTCTAGAAATCTTTAATTGAATTACATTGGCTTTTTAAAAAAAATTATCTTTCCCTAAAATGATGTCATCTTCAAAGGTTCTCAGGATTAGACTGGGCTTCACCATCCAACTCACTAAGTCTAAAATCCAACTCCACGAAGTTAAAATTCTTTATGGCAGATAGACCATACTATCATATTTGACTTCTTAGAGGATGAGCTGGCAAATCATCTGAGGATTTCTTAAGGACTACGGATATTTCTTAGCCACTGTTAAGAAAAAAGCACTTTCTGTCGTTCCTGTCCTGCTGGGTATTGAAATAATGAACAAATGAATGAGTTTGCAAGCAAGCCAATAAAGAGAAAATTGCAAATATTTAGAAATGAGAAGAACACTTATCCTTTGAGAGGTGCTCATTAAGTGTTTTTGTACAAATGTTGGCTCTGGGTAAAAATTACTCTCGCATATATGTACTCCTTATTAGGCCACTTAAAAGAGCACACAAAGCTTGTGAAGCTTACTACACAAACACAAAATTAATTCATTCAACAAATATTTATAAAGCATTTACGGAGGATTTATAGATAAAGTGTGATAGTGTTTCCAGCTCTTTGGCACTAACAACTGATGTGTAAATAATACATAAACCAAGAATCAAATAATAAATGCAAAAAGAAAAGAGAATATGTTAGTGTAAAAGAGAGTTATGAGACTTTTTGGTCAGGAGACTATCTCTTACTAAGACTATCTCTTACTAAGGAGATAGCCTGTGACATTGAACCCTGGGAAAATCTCAGAGATGAACTCACAGCTGCTGTCAGTAACTTGAGAAACAAGCTCAGCCTGTTTGAGAAACTGTGAGAATGAATAAAAGAGGGATGTGGGGGACCCAAGAAGTACTGGAAACCACATTATTTAAGACCTAGTAAATCGTGGTAAAAAGTATGGATTTAGAAGACATAAAAGATTTTTAAAAGATTTTAAATCATAACACAGTATGATTTCCATTTAAATCATGGTTTCTCAACCTTAGTGTTATTGACAGTTTTGTGCAGATAACTCTTTGTATTGGAGGCTAACATGTGCATAATGCCAGGTTTGATAAATTTCTGACTTCTATCCATTAGCTGCCAGTTAAGAAGAGCACTTACTCTTTGACAGGTGCTCATTAAGTGTTTTTGTACAAATGTTGGCTGTAGGTAAAAATTGCTCATGTATATATGTATTCCTTATCCTTATTCTCCTTCTCCCCAGTTGTGTTAAGCAAAGGTATCTTCATCTATTTCCAAATGTGCCCTGCAGGATAATATCATTCTCAGATAAGTCACTCTATCTGCTAAGAAAATAAATTTTTTGAAGGGAAGGTAATCATGAAATTCAAAGACCTATTAGGAGGCTATACTCTGCTTTAAGGTGATGGTTTCTAATAGAAGGAGAGTAAAATGTAGATTTAGTATATGCTTTGGAAGTGGATTTACCAATAAATCTGAGTGAGTGTAAGAGAAAGACAAGAAACAAAATTGAGTGGCCTGAGCAATTTGATGATTAGTGGTATCTTGAATTGACATAAAGAATGGTAATGGAGCAGGACAGTTGGAAGGATACTTATGTGTTCTGCTTGAAACATCTGTTAGACGTCTGAGGTGGGGAATCAAGTAGCCTGTTAGATATAAAAATCTGGAGTTCAAGAGAGAGGTCAAGCTAGAAAAATAAATTTTAATCTTTGGCATATAGATGTTATTTAAGGCAATGGTCAAGATGAGATTTCTGAGCAAGTGCAAGAAAAAACAGGAAGAGGGGAGAGAGAACTAGAATAGAATAGAAAATAAGCAATCTCAGGACAAAACATGGGGTGTATCTGTCAGATGAGCAACCAACATCAGCAATCAGGAAAGCAAGCTGTGAGATCGTGCAGTAATTAGGAGGTAAGTGGCCTACCCACATTCAATCCTCTGCACCACAAGGTCCCCAGATCATTGCCAGGTGAAGCCCTGGAGATCCTCATGCATCACCATGTTTGCCCCCTACCCCCAGTAATCTTCAAACCCATAGGGTCTACACAGCATCCTATCCTCAAGCTCTTGGATTGAACCAGTAGCCTAGTTGGCTGAAAATCATCTGTAGGACCCCAAGATCTCCTGATCACTAATTGGGGGCCCGCAAAATAGAAAGCAAGAAAAATGAGCCAGTAGATAAGAAGGATCCCAAAAACTCAATGGTGGACATGCTGCACTGTTCACAATAGTCAAAATCTGGAAAAAAAAAAAAACCCGGGTGCCCGAGAACAGATGACTGGTTAAAGAAACTTTGGTACATCTACACAATGGAATACAATGCAGCTGTTAGAAATGATGAAGTCAGGATATTTGCAAACAAGTGGTTCTACATGGAAAGTATCATGCTAAGTTAAATGAGTCAGAAAGAGAGGGACAGACATAGAAATACTGCACTCATCTGGGGAATATAAAGTAACAGAATGGGAGACAAAAACCCAAGAATAGCTGAGATAAGTACCAGGAGGTCTGCTCCACGGCTTGAAAGCTGGCAGCACATGCTGGGGGGGAAAGGCAGTTCAAATAGAGAAGAGAACACCAAGTAAAGGCTGTTTGGAGGACCGTTCGGGATGTGAGATGCATGCTGAAAGTAGAATATAGACCGAACATGATGGCCACTCAATACCTCTATTGCGTCTCTGGAAAGAAAGATGGCGGCCGCACGGGAGCCTTGTGGACAGCAGGTTTGAGCCGGGGCTGGCGGGAGCGGCAGGGACCTCATGGGAAGGGGGCTTTGTGGGCCGTCCCCCACGCCCCACCGAGGTCGCCAGCTGCCCCCCACGAGCGGCTCTCCGGCACGGCCACGGCCCCGGAGGCACAAGGACTTAGCACAGAGAACCAGCCGCTTGGAGCAGAAAAGCAAATGGACTATGTGTTAAACCGCGCCACCAAGCCTGCCCGGAGGGGAAAGGGTGTTGACTGGCCCGCCCGCTCCTCTCTGGAAAGAAAGATGGCGGCCGCACGGGAGCCTTGTGGACAGCGGGTTTGAGCCGGGGCTGGCGGGAGCGGCAGGGACCTCATGGGAAGGGGGGCTTTGTGGGCCGTCCCCCACGCCCCACCGAGGTCTCCAGCTGCCCCCGACGAGTGGCTCTCCGGCACGGCCACGACTCCAGGGCACAGAAACCAATCTCTTAACTAGCTAACTTTTAATAGAAATTCTTCCAGGGTCAATAAGTAAAATAGCAGAAATTCAAAACCGCGCGGCCGCCGCGACATCATTTTATTCTTAAACCAAGTTGTAGAAAGCAAATCATTTCACAACGCTGTTTCAGCATGTCTGATTGTGGGGGGTGGGTCGTAAACTCTAAACAATAATTGTGCATCTTCTATCGAAATAATCTATCTAGTCAAAGTAGATAGAGTATTAACTAGAACTCATCTGCCTCACAAGAATTGGGAGGGGTGGGAGGTGGGGGTCTATTGGGGTTCGGGGTTAAAAATAAGTATTGGTAAAGGGAAATGTGTTTGATATCTACATGACTGAGACCTAAACCCGAAAGCTCTGTAACTTTTCCCACAGTGATTCAATAAATAAATAAATTATTAAAAAATAAATAAATAAATAAATAAATACCTCTATTGCAAACCACAACACCCTAAAGGAAAGAGAGAGCTAAAGGGAATGCCCTGCCACAGAGGTGGGTTGGAGTTGGGGGGGGGGGGGGTGGAGGGGTGGGAAGGCTACTGGAATCATTGGTGGTGGAAAATGGGCACTGGTGGAGGGATGGGTACTTGATCATTGTATAACTGAAAACCAAGCAGGAAAGTGTGTAAGTCTACAACTGTACCTCATGGTGTTTCATTAAAAAAAATAAATAAAATAAAATAAATTTTAAGAAAGGCACACGAAAGACTTTACACATTGATCTGTTGAGCTAGAAAAACAAGGAATGTTAATGTTTCCCAGAAATTAGTATCAACAATCGTGTTAGTATTGAGAGATCCTAAATGTTTCTTCTGGAATCATCACTTCGATATAAATTCCAGTCTATTGGCAAGTTGTACAATATTTGTAAAGCACGGAAAGAACTAGTTGTTTCATGTCCTTTGTGTTGAATGTTTTGGATATTCTTCTCTTCTGATCATTGAAAAGGGACTGACTATAGATATCCTTTTACTGTTATGGTAGAAAGTGGGCCACATACTATCTTTGGAGTTTGTGAGTCAATTGTCTATACCAATGTTTATCAGAGTGAGCTATACCATTCCCCTGAATAATACCATGGAATGATACTCAGGGGTTTATAATAGATTTGGATGCAATTGGGGTGTGATTTTTTTGTTACCTTAAAGAAGTGGAATTCCAGGGAAGGCAATGAGTGATTTCTCTCTATGAATAGGGGACAATAGGCCAAATGCATGTGGGCACCCTTGCTTTCTGCCCATCCCTTGAACTACATCCAGTAGAGAATAATTTTTCTTTGCCTTAGATGAACCTCCAATGCACTCTGCTGACAGGAATGATATACAACAAAAATCATAGTATCACACTGACAAGAAGCAAGAACAATGCTTCTGGCTTAAAAATAAAAATTATTAATTTTTTAAATAGAGATGGGCTGGAGCAATAGCACAGCGGTAGGGCGTTTGCCTTACATGCAGCCAACATTGCCGACCTGAGTTCGATTCCTCCGCCCCTCTCGGAGAACCCAGCAAGCAACCGAGAGTATCGAGCCCGCATGGCAGAGCCTGGCAAGCTACCCGTGACGTATTCAACATGCCAAACACAGTAACAAGTCTCACAATGTTACTGGGCCCACTCGAGCAAATCGATGGACAATGGGAGGACCGTGAAATAGAGATAAGTAAGTATCCTGATACTATCAGAAATCAGGCTCAATCATGACCAAACTAGAAGGGTGAGGAGCAGAAACAGTGAGAGATTATAAGAGAGAAGGGTGATGGGGGCCATCCCACAGAAGAAGGAAGGGAGCAAAGCAGAGCAAGGGTGGTGAGTGAAAAGCATCTCAGCATCTGGGTCCTTTTTTACAAACTCAAGCTCCAGTTAGAAACCAAAGAAGAGACTTGCCTCCTGAGTTGAGAAGCACTATGGAGAGTACACCTAAAGAGTGGAAAGACATCCTTGCAGCTTCCTCCAGCATGACTGCATTCTCTCTACTGGGCATCTTCTTCTCTTCTGAGTGAACAGGATGCTTCAGTTTATCTGTCAATGATGCTAACCTTGATTTTGACTAGGAAAACAGTAGAAAATCACATCCAGAAAATTAGTTTAGGTTATTTTTTTAAAATTTACTTGGGTATTTTTTCCGAAACCCACTACCTTTTATTTAGTGCAGAAAACACTGGTTGGTTAGCTTCCGAGACAAGAATAGTCTTTACTGAAGACTTAAAGTAGAAGGAAATAAACCAATTTTTCAACAAACTATGCGAAACCAAGACTGCAGGCATGGAAAACTATTACAGGAAGAAAATAAAACCTGGGAAATCATCCTCCATCATCATATTCCATCTCTGGAAAAATCCTTAGCGTCAAACAGGTAATACAGGACCTTACACATAGTAGGTGAGCCAAAGCCTTCTCACCAATAATGATGTATTTATACCACTCTGGGAACAAATGACTGTGCCATGATCTATTTTATATTGGAAAGTTCTGGATGTTATTGGCTACAGCACAGCCATCAGTCACTGAAGATCGTGAAGTGATCAGATTTGGGGGTTTTCCAAGGGCTATGATGACTAATTTTGGAAACTGAAGAAGTACATTTTTACACTTTCATAGAAGGACTAACTTGGGTTACTATACATCAGCAAATAAAACTAATGATGTGTGCACTTGTCTAGGGCTTTGTTTGGCTAAGGACTAGCCTGCCCCACTCCAAGATCAACCCCAGAAGTCTCGGTCAGAAATGAATGTCCAAGAACTTTTTGTGGCTAGTTGGTCTCTTTGAGATTTAATCACAAACCTTTTCTACTGAAGTATTTTTGATCATTCTGTTAACCACTTCATGATAATAAGCAATATAAAATAAATTATTGTGGGCTTGCTATGGTGACAGGTTTGAAGGGTGGTTAGGAAGATGGAGACAATGGTGGAAGAAAGGTAACAGTGGTGGTGGGATTGATGTTGGAATACTAAATGCCTGTAATAAATCATCATCAACAACTTTGTAAACCACAGTGCTTAAGTAAAGTTGAAAAAGGAAAAGAAAAACATTTTTAATAAGAATCTAGGGTCTTAAGGGACACTTTTAGAACCACATCTCATCCATACAGAATAGTGTATAAGGCTTAGCTTTTAGCGTACTGCTTTCTTCATTCATTTGTCTGAAGATCTAATAAATTGTTAATTACGAAATTCTCAGTGCCAGAGAAGAAGTTTAGTGGTAGTGTCCTATATGTATGAAGTCCTGAGCTTATTCCCAATTCCCACCTGCCAGCCCCATCACTGCAAAAGGAAAGAAAATCTTTGAGCTGAGAAATGCTCAGTGGAGTAATATATGTGGCTTTGCATGCAGGAGACCTAGGTTCAATCCCTATCACCACATGATCTGCCAGATACTACCAGGAATGAGCACTGAGCACTTAACTGGAGAACCTCTGAGTCCTACCAGGTGTAGCCCAACCCTTGCCCCAAAGAAAATAAAACCTCAAAGTCAATTTAGCATTACAGTTGTAAATAATAAACCACATAAAATCGTATTTTTTTTTACTCTTCTTTAGATAGCTTTTTATACGATTTGAAGAGAAACCAGGTCCTGGAGCGATAGCACAGTGGGTAGGGCATTTGCCTTGCAGGCAGCCAACATGGCCCACCAGAGTTCGATTCCTCCACTCCTCTCAGAGAGCCCGGCAAGCTACCAAGAGTATCTCGCTTGCACAGCAAAGCCTGGCAAGCTCCCCGTGACGTATTCGATATGCCAAACACAGTAACAACAAGTCTCACAACATTACTGGGCCCGCTCGAGCAAATCAATGAACAATGGGAGGACAGTGACAGTAACAGATAGCTTTTTATTTCTCTTTATGCTGCAACCAACCGAACTCCCTATAAGCCCCTATTGACCATCCAGAGAAGTGTCTGATGTCTTAGACATTGTAGAGACACAAATGATGTGTTTGTTTGCTTTCCAGTAAACACTGGACTAGTTTTCATCAAAGTGTTATATTTCACTAGTGTCAAGAATATTAAAAGATATTATATGACTGAAACCCAATCATGAACATCTTTGTAACTGTGCATCTTACAGTGACTAATTTTAAAAAGGACATTAATAAAAAAGAAGAAGAAAGAAAGAAATGTCTGGTGTCAGAGTGAATACAGGGAAGACGTTTGCCTTGCACACGACTGACCTGGGTTCCACCTTTGCATTCCATATGGTGCCCTGAGCACCATGACAAGGAATTCCTGAGTGCAGATCTAGGAGTAAACTTTGAGCATCATCAGTTGTGACCTAAAAACAAAAATGAAAAAGAAATATCTGTCCGCATGATTACCAGTTCTTATGACCCCAGATCCAACCATGGCTTTTTAATCACCTTGTAATCCTTACTTTGTTCTGAAACCAAGCCCCTTCTGGGAGGGTCACCAATAGACATGCTATTTACTGTGCAGCAAATTTGTTTTAATTAAGAAACAGGTTTTTGCTGACAAATGTGTGAAAGTGCACCTACCTACACAGTTCCCTGTCACCCCGTTCTCTGTGGAGAGCTAGAAAGCAACACTTTCTTTTCACTTGGCACTACTAATGTACTCTTTGTTCTCCCCGTGTTTCTGATGGTATCAGTCTGGTCCAAAGATTGTTTGGCTCTGGCATTCATTTGGGCTACCCACACCCGTCACTAGCGAAAACAGTTCCAACAAAATATTGAAGACGTGCAAATATGAACTTCTTTTTACTCCTATAGGAAATGAGAACTACCAGAGTGTTCTTCGTTAGGGACTTGAGCTCCTGCCATCCCTCCTGCCTCACAAGCGCATTGGGTCCACCATGCGTAACACACAGCAATTAGGTGGATCACGGTGGGCCCATTCCATGATCATGAAAAATGCTTGTTTTTCCTTCATTTAATCATCTTTCAATCCATTCTGTTGGGCCCTTTCCTTTTTTCCAAGTTGCTTGAGAAATACTAAGTGATTAATAACCTGTCTTGGTTTTACTTTTGCTCACTGGCTTGTAGAGAAATAATGTGACCTATAAATGTTTGGACAAACAGTACAATGTGCTAATGACAGATTCGGCTCAGACACAGCCCACACAATTGCTTTTATCAGCACTGAAAGAACAGGTATTCCTGAGCTTGGCCTAATTGTCCTTTCTAGCTTTCCTTGTTAGGCAAAGAACCAACCATACTGAAAAGGGGACTGGACAAAATAGTTTCCAGAGCTGTGTATTGCTTTTGTTCTCTGCAAGGCAGACAGAAAGGCTTGCAGATAGGCATATGTGGAGTTATATAAACAGTGCCAACAGGATGGGAGCGCTCATATCCTAAGCATGACACTGTATGGCCAGATATTTCTTCACATAAATTGCTTTTTTAAATTTTTATTTAAAGAACAGTAATAGGAAATCGGATTTCTTAAACAGATAAAAAAAAATTACAAGTCAGTGTTAATTAAGTCATCTTTTATTGTATGTAGCTTCATTTAAAATAGGTGATTAATGATAACTGACAATCTCTGGACTGGCTTATGTAAGGGTTTAGTCGGGAGAGTAAATGAAAAGGGAGAATGAGACATAATTTCCAAATTGATTCATGTTCTTTAGATAAGGAAATTCAAACAAGGCTAGAATTACCCAGGAGAGAAATATGCTTAAAATTTAGAACCCAAATTTCAGGGCCTGCAGGAAATCCTGAGTCACTTAATCCAGCATACCCAGTTATGAGGCCTAGAGGGTTCTATCATACAAAGTTATATGTGTAATAAACAGGATCTAGGCCAATATTTTTCTCAGAAAATCAATTTTTCCCACACTGCTGCTCACCACCTCTTCCTGATAAGAATTAATTTTTGTTTTTAAAAATATTATTTAAATGCCTACTAGATACATACCATACACAATTAAGTGTGACAATTTAGATGAGAAAATAGATGGTAAAAGTTCATCTTGTTAGCCATCAAAGTTATGCTTTTCATCTGTAGAAGAGAGGCAGCTGCAAAGCATTTGATCTTAACAAGACAATTAAATGAACCTTATTTGAAGTTGCAAAATCACCAGATTGCATTAGCACAGGATTCCAGCATGCACACACGAGAGCCCTTTGCAGATGGCTTGCAGAGACTTCATTTATGTAGGCCCTTTAGGGAACAGATGGAACCGTGGTAAAAGTAGATTTATAGCACTGCCCTCAGAAGCCAGAGGGACTTCCTTCTACCTGAGGAAGCATCTGAAGTGATGTTATATCTCCTCAGGTCTGTGAATCACTGGAAATAGGAATCCCTTAAGGAAATTTTCGCCCCCCTGGTACCATTGGCTTCATCTAATACCTGTTTGATGCATCATTAATATGTGATTGATATAAATTAAATATCTATTTTAGTTAAACTTTATAAAGAAAATTTAGGGACTGAAGCAACAGTACAGTGGGTAGGACATTTTTCTTGCAAGTAACCAACCCAAGTTTAATCCCCGGCACCCCACCTGGTCTCCCGAGTACTGCCAGGAATAATTCCTGAGTGCAGAGCCAGGCGTAACTCTTGAGCACTGACAGGTGTGGCCCAGAACGAAAACAAAACAAAGAAAAAAAATAGGATATTATAAGGGAGAAATCCACATTCGTCAAATGTTCTTTGTGTTGTCATAAATCTAACATAGTTTTTTTATTTTGGTTTTAGTTTTGGTGTTCTTGATTTTTGGTTTCTGAGTCAATTCCACGGGTATCCAGGGCTTACTCATGGCACTGAGATCAAGAATCACTCCTGGTAGGCTCAGGGGACCATATACGGTGCTAGGGATCAAACCTGTGTATATCTTGGGGACTTCAGAGATATCTCTGAAGTCCCCAAGATACACACTCTTATCTACTTGCGGCAGAAAAGTGAATGGACCATGTCTTAAACTAGGGTGCCATGCCTCCCTGGAACTTCAGAGATAATTCAGTGGGTAAGGCACTTACCTTTCATGTGTTTGACCCCAGTTTGATTACTAGCACCCTGTATGGCCCCCCAAGCCTCTCTAGGAGTTATCCCTGAGAGCAAAGCTAGGAGTAAGGTGTGACTAAACAAACAAAACAAAACAAAAAGAACGTCTTTCCTCCCCATCCCAATAAGACCCCAAGTCGTTGCCCACAAACAGCCTCTATGGCTCCTGATCAAGCTGCTGAACGACGGACTCAGGAACAAATCTCAGAACCCAGCAGGTTTTGGCAGAAATCCCTCCGGATTTAATTGTTAAAATTTTGGAATTTCAAAATTGCACAGCCACTACTGCAGCCATGCAACATCATATGCTATTCATAACCAGTAATAGAAAACAAATTGTCTACTGTTGCCTTTTCAGCAGATCTGAGTGTTGGGGTAAAATCTCAAATAATTATGGTGGGTCTGGTGTCAAAATATTGAATGTAATCAAAGTAGAGAGAAAGTAATGTGGAAATCATCTACCCCACAGGTAGGGGGAGGGTGAGGGAAGGGGGCATACTGGGTTTTTTGGTGGTGGAGAATGGGCACTGGTGAAGGTAGGGGTGTTTCATTGTATGACCGAAACTTAAACCCAAAAGCTTTGTAATTGCTGTCACAGTGATTCAATAAATAAAATTATAAAAAATGAATACAAAACAAAACAAAAAGAATGTGTGTCTTGATTTATCATAAGGGAACTTAGCATCTCAAAGAAACTAGGAGAGCATAACTGCTTGAGAGAAAAAACACCCACACAGAATTAAAAAAAAAAATAAGGAACCAGTGAGATGCATGACAAATGTATTGCCATGGATGTAGAATATCCTCTGTAGGACAGTGTCTTCCCTAATTATTTAAGAACGCTTGTAAAATTGATTTTATGTAAACATAACAACTCTCAGCAATAGCCAGTTCCTTGCAGACACTATCAGTTGTTGGGATTTATTGACCTGTCATTCACATGTGTTACTTCACTACCACTTAATGGTCTGTTTAGATAGTCTTGGTGTGGACAAACTCCCCACCACCACCTCCAAGCCCCACATACTGACAAGGACCTGTCACTGAGATAAAACATGGGTTCCCGTGCCAGAGCATAGAATGTGGACACATTTCCTTATTTCTGAATCAAGTGCAGTTTCCTCAGAAGCTGGATAGGAGATGCAGTCTGTAGCTTCGTGCTCTGTCTTGAAAAAAACAGGAAAAGGCTTGCTCAGACCTAGCTTCAGGTCCAAGCTTCAGCTTTTAGGGGGAATGTGACATTAGTATATCAGATCACATCTCTGAGCCACAGGCTGATCAGCTATAAGATAGGGTCTGTCTGGCTCTTGAATTTCTTGGGAAATTTTAAGGACAAAATCAGCTTGCAAATTTTTTAGCCTCGCATACAAATGATACACATATACAAGATTGAATGTACATATACTTACATGTATACATACATATTTTCAAATTAAAATTATTGGGCTGACTTGGGAAATACTCCATTGTAGTAAATGCTATTGTCTATATTTGACATTATTTAAAATACAGGGACAAAGGCATAGCTCACAAAGAACTTACAGTCTTATAGAAGCAATAGAGCATTTTATGAATAGAGAGAATATTAGATATTGGAACATCTCTGAACTGTGATCTATCTCATAATTCAAGGATGAATATGTAAATCTTTTCTTTCATTTTTCTCCTTTCTTTTTTCTTTTTCTTCATGGGGGAGGAGTGATTTGGTCCACACCCAACAGTACCCAAGGTGCTACACCTGACTCTGTATTTGGTAAGGTTTGTGGGAGTCGTAAGTGTGTCCCTCTGCTCAGGGATACTCAGGATGCCCTGTGGTTCTCAGGGCACCATGTGATGCCATCAATCAGCTGTGGACTTCTACATGACAGTCATGAGTTCAGACTGTTGAGCTCTCTGCACTCTACCCTTTCTTTCTTAGTGAAAAATGAAATAATTGAGTCTCTTTTTTGTCATGCAGTGATGACTTATTTCTTTCCTCTTTTTAATCTATAAATGCAATATGATCTAATTTCATACCTTTCTATGTATATAAGACACTGTACCCACGACCCAGGTTCCAGAGTCATCCTATTACCAAAAGATTTCTCTGTACATTCTTCCCCTCCCCTTTCTCTTTACACTACCCCACCTCCGCCCCATACCCACTCCCCCAAGCAGAGTTTTCCCCCTATTTAGGAGTTTTGTTGTTTTTGCAATTGTCAGGTTCCATGAGGTGAAGCGATATGGCATCACAGATAGCTCTCTTCTGGGCTTGAGGAAGGAAACTATGGAAAGACGGATTCTGAAAGATTTTGAAGGAAACCAACTAATTTTGGAACTTTGGGGGGAAAGGGCATAAATTTTGCAAGCTTTCCACTATAAAATTCAAGAATTTCCTTTTACCTCAAAAGAAAACTCTAAGGAAAAGAACTGTCAACTCAGAAAAAAAAGAAGGTAGAATAAAAGGCAAATGCTGTGCTCCTACCTACCCACCATCCTTTGCTCATGAAATGGAACTTGCCGACTTCTAGAGAGAATCCAGAGCAATGCTCCTAGCAGGATGCAAGTCCTCGACTAGAGGCTGACATCATCCAAACTCTTCCCCATGCTGTACCCCTTGGGTGAACCCAGCTCTTAATCTAAAACAGAACATTCGGAGTCTCAGGCTCTGTGACTGGCCTTTAAAGCGACTCCCAACTCAATCCCAGGGCAGAGCAAACAGACTTAATGCAGGTTTAGTTTTCGAAGGCCTTTGCTTTCAGGAATGCAGTTATGTGGTCACTTCCCTGACCTGGCCCTTGTCATAATGAATCCTTCCTTCCCATTGAATTATTTCCCCCTCTTTCCTCTAAAAGATTTATCCCACATGCCAACCTCCAGTGAAACTTCTTTTGCTCAAGAAAAAATAAACAAGCAAGCAGAACTTGAGTAGCCAGAGTTGGGACAAAATCAAATGGCATTTCCTGTATTTTAAGATTGCAAAATAGCCTACAGATGAAAAAGAATGTTGATATAGCTTAAATGCCCAATTATAATTACTGGAGTTCAAAATCCGATTAATGGCATCTTTTGTCACCCTCCCCCTACTAATTTTCCCTCCTCCTTATTTCCTGTATTCTCTCCTTTTCACTGTTTTACTCTTAAATTTTATATATATATATGTATATATATATATATTTTATGTCAGTGTGACATGAACCCAGAGTTTAACTTTTCTCTTATGCCTGTTTAGCTTTCAGACATTTTTTTTCTCCATTAGAACCCTTATTTCCCATGTTTCATCTACTTCGACCTTTCCATCTGGTTATTTTTACCCTTCTTCCTATTGCTTTATTATTTTCTTTTTCCTGTTTATTATTTCTCTTCCTTCACTCGGGTTTCCGTTTTTCTCTTTGTCAAGTCATTCTACATCCCTTGTAAAATAATTATTGAATCAAGGATATTCCAAAAATGTCAGGGTATAGGCAGATTTGAAACCAACCGTGCTGTTACAGTTATTCAGAACTTAAAATAAACTTGCCTGAGTCTGCTATCTGATTATCTTGAGGCTGTTAGCTTCACAGTTAGGGGAAGCTCCCAAGAAGTGTTCTCTTTAAGAATGTTGTCATTTGCACATGGATAAAGATAAAGTTGGAAATGAAAGGAGAGTGGGAGGTAGAAGCCAGGCCATAAAATGGCTCTAGCCCCTGATGCCAGACTTCCTGTGTTCAACCCCCATCTCTACAGCACACTTTGACTGTGTAATCTTAGAAAAGGTCTGTTTCTGAACCACATTTGCCAAATAAAAATGTAACATAATATCTTCTTTAAACAATTTTTGTGAAGAATAAATGAGTTAATATATTTAAGTACTTAAAAATCATGCCTGTAACACAGTGAAACTATGCAAGTATTAACTCTTATTGTTATTTTTCATAAGTTACTCATGTTTGTATCAGGCATTAGAAAATGCTGCTGACAAAACCAGCAGGTTGGAGCAGAAAAGCGAACGGACTATGTGTTGATCCAGGCAATGATGCCTGCCCGGAGGGAAAAAGATGTTGCTCCATTCGCCCTCTCCTCTCTGGAAAGAAAGATAGCGGCCGCATGGGAGCCTTGTGGAGAGCAGGTCTGAGCCGGGGGGTGGGGGCGCGACTGAACTGAAACCTCATGGGACGGGGGGGGGGGGGGGTGTCCGGCCCATCCTTCACGCCCTACCGAGGTCACCAGTTGCCCCCCACAAGCGGCTCTCCGGCACGGCCATGACTCCAGAGCACAGAAACCAATCTCTTAATTATCTGACTCTCAGTAGAAATACTTCCATGGTTAATAAGTAAAATAGCAGAAATCCAAAACCGCGCGGCCGCTATCGACATCATTTAATTCTTGAACCCAGCTGTTGAAAGCAAATCATTTCACAATGCTTTTTCAGTATGGCTGATTTGGGGGGGGCGTAAAGTCTAAATAATAATGGTGCAACTTTTATCTAAACAATGAAGCTAGTCAAAGTAGATAGAGTGTTAACTAGAATTCATCTGCCCCACAGGCATGGGGGGGGGTGGAGGGGGGGTTATTGGGGTTCTTCGTGGTGAAAAATAAGTATTGGTAAAGGGAAATGTGATTGATATTTGCATGACCGAGACCTAAACCTGAAAGCTTTGTAACTTTTCCCACAGCGAAGAAAGAAAGAAAGAAAGAAAGAAAGAAAGAAAGAAAGAAAGAAAGAAAGAAAGAAAGAAAGAAAGGAAGAAAGAAAATGCTGCTGAAAATTTTAGCTGTTAGGAAAAATGAAGTCCTGAAATTTTCCTATAAATGAATGAACATGGAGAGTATCATGCTGAGTGAAATGAGTCAGAAGAAGAGGGACACATATAGAATGACTGCGTTCATTTGTGTTACATAAAACAAAATAGTAGAAGACTAATATCCAAGGCAAGGGAAAAACAGGAGGTAGGAATGGCTGAAATATACCACAAGTGTGTGGGGGTTGGAGGTTAGGTAAGATAGAGAAGAGACCAGTTTGACAATAATAGTTGGAAGTGATCACGCTGGAGTGTTAAAAATAGGTAAAGGGATATACATGATAACTTTTCAATATCTATATTGCAACCTCAATGCCCAAAAGGAGAGTGAGAGACAGAAGAAAAGCGCCTGCCATAGAGGCAGGCTGAGTGGGGGGTGAGGGGGTGTTGGGAGAGAAACTGTGGACACTGGTACTGGGAATGTACACTGGTGGAGAAATGGGTATTGGAGCGCTGTATGACTGAAACCTAATCATGAACAGCTTTGTAAGGGTCTATCTCAGGAATTCAATAAAACAATCTATTATAAAAAATAAATTAAAAAATAGGATAAAGAAAAACAAAATAAGAAAAGAAAGAAAATGCATTTTTTTTTAAATTTTGAAAATTGCATTTTCTCGTCTCCCTTGGGTCAGGTTTGAGTAGATTTGCTCTTGGTGGATTGCAAAGTTCAGTCCTTGGATAAGCACCATCAGTAGTGCCTAAGAACTTGATAGAAAATAAAATTTCCTTGAATCTAATCAAAGCAGATAGAGTGTTAACTAGAATTCATCTGCCTCACAGGGACGGGGAGGGGTGGGGGGTGGGGTTTTATTGGGGTTCTTCATGGTAAAAAATAAGTATTGGTAAAGGGAAATGTGTTTGATATTTGCATGACTGAGACATAAACCTGAAAGCTTTGTAACCTTTCCCACAGTGATTCAATAAATAAATAAAAAAAAAAGAAAAAAAAAAAAAAAAAAAAAAAAGAAAATAAAATTCCCAAAGATCTTTCTTTGACCCACCTCTGGCCAACAGAATCAGAGACTTAGAGAGTGGGGCCCAGCAAGCCAATATTTAACAAATCCTTCAGTGATTCTTATGATGCTGAAAATGCTAATGACTTGATGGATGCATGTTTAGAGATGCATCCAGAATACAGATAATAACTCTATTTCATACCCAACAACAACAACATGGCAAACCTTTGTACGGTCCATGACCTCACAATGAGACCTCCAATGAGGAGTAATCTGAGTAGGAAGCAAGTAATATTCTAACAGAAATATTCTTATCACATCTTCCTTGAGTCTTCAGTGAATTACTTGCTTCTTTGAGTACAAGGAATAGGTCTCTATATAGTAGGGAGGGATAGACCAAAACCAAGAGATGTCCTTTACTCTAATGGTAGAGATAAAACTAGATAGGGTAGATACCAAATTCAACATCAGTGCCTTTCACTTCTAAAAATAATCAGGTCAGAGATAGATACATGTTTACATAGGTTAAGGAGCTCTCCTTGCACATAGCTGACCTTGGTTTGATTCACAGTCTTGTGTGTGTCCCCTGAGCACCACTAGACATGCTCCCTAACAAAGATCCAGGAATAAGCCCTGAGAATAGCTGTGTATAGTCCCAAACTCAAAATCATCATCATAATCATCCGCAGATCACCATGCAAGAAATGTACAGTGACCTCTAATGAGTGTTTCCAAGTTTCCCACCTTGGAGTATTTTGAGGAACTTCCAAAGTTGATACCATCAAAGACAGAGTGATAGTACAGCAGATAGGACATTTGTCTTGCACACAGCTACCTGGGTTTTATCCCCAGCACCCTATATTGTCCCCCGAGCCCTCCAGGACTGATTCTTGAGTGCAAAGCCAGTAGTAAACCCTGAGCACTGCCAATGTAGCCTCAAAACAAAAACAAACAAACAAAAAAAGTTGATACTATTTAGGGAAAATCTCCAAAATCTTCTTCAAGAGATCTTTGGTGGTTGGAGAAGTTTCTCCTTGAAGGACATAGACCATCAGCGTGATTTGTGTGTCACTGCCTATATCCTGACAAGTGAGTGACAGGGACCTATGAAACTGTTGACTTGGGGACGTGGGCCACATACATATCTCCTTTTAATTATGCCAAGAAGACACAGGTGACCTCTGCTACTGCATGTTCCCAAGAAATAGTAGCTTAGAGGTACTACCTTCAGCCACAGGCAAATTTTCCAGAAGTCCTGGCAGTCTTTCCTTAGAACCTGAGTGGAGCATCTAGTCTTGAAGGCTCACTCACCACGGTACAGTGTCAGAGTCACAATTCCTGAAGCTGTGCTGCTAATGTGGTCACTATGTAAACACAAATTTCTACATTTGGTTCAGGTGCTCAGATGTTTGTTCGCTTACCCTACCAAACTTCTTTGCTCATTTTCATTTTATAGATTCAGAAACCGAGATTCAAAGAGGTTGTAAGGATGGAAATTGCAAAATTACCAAAGGGAGTGCCTATGACCTCTGAGTCCCATGTCAGGGCATTTTTCATTGATCATATGACTGTCCTCGCCGCCGGGGCCCCTTGGAGGGGAGCGGGTTGAGATTTCCTCCCCGCCCCGACCAGGGATCCGGCAGCCAAAGACCTCCAGGACCAGCCACCATCATGCTGAGACCACTCTCTGCACACATGAAGGTACTGGCAGAGGGACAAAGTCACGCGGGTTCCGGGGCCGAAATCTCCAAGCCTACTCGAATTTGGGCCAAGCATCCTCCACCCAGATCCTCCAAATTCCAGTAGGCGGGGGTCACACCCACCAACTGGTCCCCTGGCGCCGTGTAATCCCATCAGCGGCCAAGACATCTTATTATGACATCTTATTATCTCATTCCTACTTTGGACAAATTGGCAGGCTACCGAATGTAGCCTGCCCACACGGCAGAGTCTTGCAAACTCCCCGTGGCGTAGCCAATATGCCAAATACCAGTAACAATGATGGGTCTCATTCTCCTAAAGAGCCTTGAATATAATCTCAGGGCTAGGATGAAGGAGACGTTACTAGGGCCTGCTCGAGGCAATCGACGAATAACAGGATGATTTGTGATTGTGATTGTGATATGACTCCTCTAGCACACAATGTGGGTTGGAGCACAGGTTTTCAGCGTGGAAGCAGCATGAGTCTGAGTCCACAATAGGAATTGGTCATTTCCAAATCTAAGAAGTAGAAAAGAGATCAACTAATTAGACTTCCCAACCCCTGTATTGATAGCCTATTCTGTCCTCCAACACTCTCCCTCAGAATAACATGATAAGCCAGGAGAATTTGCAATGCTAGAAAGGATGACCATGATCTATACTATGCAACTGAACTTGCAGTTTCTGCAACATATGCTTCTGTTTTGTCTCAGATGGTAACCACTACGTGGAACTAAATTTTATACTTTTATCTAATCAGTATACCCACATACTAGACTGCATAAGTCTATAATATAATGTCTTACTTGGAAGTTAGGGTAGGTTATACAGAGGCAAAAAGAATAAAACATAATATAATGCTTAAAACATAATTTAATACATAATTTAACATAATCTTATTCCCTGAAATATATATATATATCACAAAAACTCTCTCCAAATATCCAACATGTCTATTTAGAATGATCTGGGGTCCTGGTACCCCAGGAATGCCATAATTTCTACATAGCCATAGTTATATTGTCTGGTTGTTATCTGAAAGGTCATAGAGTACTTTCTGAAAGCAAGCTTTGCTCGAGTTGTTATTTCCTGTTAACCACAGGGTGGGATAGGAGACTGCCTATAGATCCACAATGAAGGGGTTGGCCTCTGTATGTTAAGAATGTTAAGAATGAGAAACTGGGGGGCTGGAGAGCTAGCAAAATGAACTGGAACACATGCTTTGTACAGAAGAGGGGTTGATCCCTGGCACCACAGGTTCTCCTTAGAGCCATGAAGAGTAACCCTAAACACTGATCCTGGAGTCGCCCCTGAATACTACAGGGTGTGGCCCCTAAAAGAAACATAAAATATTAGAAACTGGACTCCCCTGCCTTGAACAATGAAAATGCATAAATGATACTGTGTTGAATCCTATGCCCCTCTTTGATGTCAGAGTGTTAGAAATATTGGGCCAGGAACCTGTTCTTTTTTTCCTTTAAAGCATCAGAACCCAAGCCCTGTCATCAGACCCACCCACAGGAATGGCTCCCCTTTCTCTAGAATGAAGTTGACATTCCTTCTCACCTGAGAAAGTTCTTTTCTCTTCAAGGAGCTCACGGTGGCAGGAGGTGGGCTGATGTGTGATATATTCAGCACCAGTGAGTTGCGGTTCATTTCAGTGTCTGCGTGCTCTCCCAAGCAGCTGATAGTCCAAGGATTCTTTTAGGAAGCCTAGTTTGCCATGTTCTTTTCATTTGGAAAGTTTCACGGGAGAAAAGTAAGAAGTGATTTTCCCTAATAAGTGCATTTACTCGAGGCATATGGTTTCCAAGCTGATGTAGTACATCTCACCTGAAATCTCCTTGGATGCAAATTTCAATGCCTCGTGATCTTTTCCCACTGGGGGTGACTGATTGAAGAGTGTTCATGGTCGATGAGGTACATAGATGGCACCTGTGCTGAGTGCCAGTTACTGGGCAAGACACAGATAATGAGAAGGTTCAGGACTCTTCTATGTCCAAATCAGTCTCAGTCAACATGCAATGGAAAACTCAGGGCACTTGATTTTATCAAGGGAGTAGTCATTTGAATGATGCCTCCCTCCCTCTCAGATTTGTGCTGGGGGAATGAGATGGCAGCCTTCAGCTCAGGAGAATTGCTAGTACGTACAAATACTCAAAGTTGCTTCCTTTCCTTTAAAGCTTTGTCTAAATCCCACCTGTTTTAGAGACACTTCTTTTTTATCTATATATTTTTATTAGTGAGACATCATGAGGTACAGTTGCAGACTTACAAATTTTTGTGCTTGGGTTTCAATTATACAATTATCAAATACCCATCCCTCCACCAGTGCCCATTTCCCACCACCACGGATCCCAGTATCCCTCCCACCGCCCATCCCCCCCATCCCACCCTGCCTCTGTGGCAGGGCATTCCCCTTTTTTCTCTTTCTCTTATTGGGTGTTGTAGAGACACTTCTTTTTTAATTAAATTCTCAAATTATTTTATACCAAAACTGTTTTAATATTAAGGTACTGCAATTTACAGTTATTAATAGTTAAGATTCAGTGTGCAGTGTTCTAACACAACTCCACCACCAATGTCAACTTCCCTTCATCCATGTCCCCAAATTCCCTCCCATCCTGCAGCCTGCAGCCTGCCTCCTTTATAAGCACATTTTTAAAATTTGGTTGCTGTATTTTGGATGTCTTGTTTACAGTATCATTTGGTCTGTCATTCAGATATGCACACTGATGTGCTCGAGGCCCCTATCTCTCGTACATCTCTTCTTACTCCCCCCATTACTTAGTTGGGTTGCTCCTCTATAGCATGCCCTAGTCTGTTACCTGACTATTTGAGCACGCTTACCTTACATGAACTTTAGCCTACCTAACGAAATCTCAAATTATTTGTGGAGTTGGTTATATGTCTGCTTTCTCCATAATGCCTAAACCCTGACATTAAATTCAACATGGATTGTTGACTGCCTTCTGAATGCCAAGCGGTGTGTTAGGGAATACGGAAACAGATCAATAAACCACATTTCCTGTCTGCACAAAAAGTTATGATATAAGCAGGAGAACATAATGGGCATTGTTGGGTTTTGTCTGCATAGCACCTATTCCTTCTTCTAGAAATTATATCCACCCAATCATTTGAAAAATGGTTTCTATAGTTATTAAAATTTGGGGGTCACAATCTCTAACTCCCCTATGTCCTTTGCTAGTGCACTAAGATACTAGTGGTAGTTGCCTCCCTCCCTGTCTTTGCTGCCTCAGCCTTGGAACTTGCTTTAGCTGAATGACACAGGACTGAGTGGCACAGAATTGCATGTGCCTCTCTTCCAAGACTGCTTCTTCAGACCCACTGCACATTTTCAGTTCTTCTCTTGCTCCTCTATTGATGCAAGAACACGTTCTTCCTCAACCTTGGTTGCATAAATGGAATAGACCTGAGTTCATCTCACCACAAACAGCTTGGATCTGCCTGACCTGCAACTTAAATCCATCAAGTCTCTTTGGATCAACCTCCATTTGCCTAAAAATGCATACTTATCGAGTCAAAGGGAGTACATAGGGGAGGGTAATTGCCTTGGGCTCTGCCTACCCTAACTTAATCCCTGGCATCATATATAATCCCCCAAGCACCACCAGGAATAATATCTGAGAAGAGTGAATAGTAGCCCCAAAACCAAAAGAAAGAAAGAAATACTTATGTACTTGGTCATTGAGATTTTGTGGCTACTGATGTTGAAGTAGTGGTGGTCCGTATAGGGACTTCCACCCGTTCCCTATTTCTCTTTACTCCCCTGTACCCAGGATTCGGAAATATATCACTGTATCACCGTCATCCCGTTGTTCGTTGATTTACTCGAGTAGGTGCCAGTAACGTCTCTATTCATCCCAGCCCTGAGATTTTAGCAGCCTCTCCTTACTCGTCTTTCCCAACAATTGGAGCCACTTTCAGGATCAGGGGAATGAGAGCTGTTATAGTTACTGGTTTTGGCATATCGAATACGCTACGGGGAGCTTGCCAGGCTCTGCCCGTGTGGGTGGGATACTCTCAGTAGCTTGCCGGACTGAGAGGGGTATATATATACATGGGCTGGAGCGATAGCACAGCGGTAGGACGTTTGCCTTGCACGCAGTCAACATGGCCGACCCGAGTTCGATTCCTCCGCCCCTCTCGGAGAGCCCGGCAAGCTACCGAGAGTATCTCGCCCGCACGGCAGAGCCTGGCAAGCTCCCTGTGACGTATTGGATATGCCAGACACAGTAACAACAAAGTCTCCAATGGAGACGTTACTGGGCCCGCTCGAGCAAATTGACGAACAACGGGAGGGACTTTACCTTTACCTTTATATATATACATATATATATCCATCTGATTTGTAGCCTACTGTCTGAACTCCATCAAACATGGTGTGGTAATTATGAAAAATGGCTAGGAAGTGTCTTATGATGTGTCGAGTTGTCACAAAGCATGGTGGAGGTTGGGTAGTGGAAGTCGACTGCTGGGGCTGGGTCCCTTGGGGAAGGGAGGGCTTTCACCCACCCCCCTCTGGGTGCCCTGAATGAAAACAGCCTGGCACGAAGTCTCTCTTGGAAACATATGAATGGGATTATTATATTCTTATCACCACCCTAAACCAGAGCCCCATTTCTTGTCTAGAGCAGGCACATGGATTGAGAGGAAATAACCAGTTTTCTTCCCTGAAACCCTTCACAATGGAACAAAGGGAATCTGGGTCTAGGCCCTGGCAGACACAACTATATCTTCCATTGAGAGCCAGCATGCCTTCAACTGAGGCACAGGGGCAGAGGCAGACTACACATCAAGATCAGAAACTGGAGCTCCAAGTGACCCCAACTTATGCTTTCCCCAAGCTTGCTAGTTTAGCATTTCTTTTTATTTTTGAGAAATGGTGAAAAAAGGAGTTTGAGAAGGTTAATTAGGACCAGCATTGGAGAGCCTTGGGCAACACCTTATAGAAATAAAACTTTGTGTTGAGTGGGCTAACTCAGGGATAGGGGGCTTACTTTATGTGCAGCCTGTTCAATTTCCAGCACTGCATGTGGCCCCCCACCCAAGCCCCATTAGGAGTGAGAAATAGCCCCTGAGCGCTCCTGGTTGTGCTCTAAAGACCAAAGAAAGAACTGGAATTTTTGCTAGTAACATGGAAGCCCTTGAAGGATTTTAAGCAGTGAGGCAATCACCTATTAGAAGCTTCCCCATTTCCAGGATGGAGATTCTAGTCAGGAAACCAGTTGAGGGCTGTTGGATGTCTGCTTTCTCTGTAATAACTAAACCCTGACATTAAGTTCAACACAGATTGTTGACTGCCTCCCGAATGCCAAGCACTGTCTTAGGGACTACGGAAACATCGATAAACCATACTTCCTGTCTGCACAAAAAGTTATGGTATAAGCAGGGAGAACATAATGGACGATGTTGGAGTTTGTTTGCATAGCACCTATTTCTTCTTCTGGAAATCATATCCCCCCACTCGAAAAAATGTTCCTATACTTATAGAAATTTTGGTTCCCAATCTCTAACCCCTTTGTGACCATTGCTACCCTTCTCACTAGAGGCACTTGCCTTCCACTAGTTTCTAGGCATGGGACCTTGGAGATAGTCCAGAGTTCTAGTACGCCTGCAGGCTTTGTGCCTGACCACCCACTGGGTGTGAGAACCTCTAAGATGGGAGTAGCCCTCCACAACTGTTGGGTATGTCTCCAAAACAAGAAAAAATTAATCTTTAAAGAAGGATTTAGGCATGAGCTAACGTTCTCTCCTTCAGACAGAGGTCTTTGTCTCCCTTTTAAGACTGTCTCAGGGTCACCATGGGGTATTTAAATAGTAAAGGAGGGTATCAGAGAAAGAGCTCTACTGACTGGCTCAGTATCCCCTGCCTGCAGGAAGCTCCAGTTTAATTCTGGTACTGGATGGTCCCCTTCCAGAAGTAACCCAGATCACTGAGCTGGGAGCAATGCCAGGTGTGGTGAAAGAGGAAGGAAGAAGGGATTGGAGGAAGGAACGAAATCAGTGGAGGCATCAAAGCTGTTTTCTTAACATTCTCTTTGAAGGGAGCTGTGCTTTTCCTTTCAGGTTGTATTAAAAAAAATAAAAAGATATAATATAGCAGGTAGGGCACTTGTCTTGCATGTGGCTGACCTGGGTTTGATATTGTGCCCTTAGCACCACCTGGAGTTAATCCCTGAGCACAGAGCCAGGAGTAAGCCCAGAGCATCACTGTGCCCCAAAACAAGCAAACAGATAAATTAGCTTGTGACAAACCATGCTTAGATAAGGGGGTGATTATTTGGTCAACTGGTCTCTGATTTCTCCTTTTGAGATTTTCTGAACAAGACAACCTGGGGTGTCACTACCTTCCGGCTACCTTCTCCTCATTGTTCAGGATGTGCTGTATTGCATTTACCCAGAATAACATGACTCTCATTGACTTACCTAGAAGCTGTCAGAGCTGAAATCTCATTCTGTGGGCGTAAGCAATTTTTTCCCTGTAAATGTGACTTAGTCTTGAGTGTGTTATCTGCCAGCCACAGTGAACGGGGGTGCTCGTGCCACTCTTCCTTTCTCTTGCAAGCAATTCAAGACCAGTTCCACCAGAACAGAAGCCCTGTTGTCAGCAGTGTCACCCCGGGCATGTGCTCAAACACTTTTCGTCCTTGTGCCTGGAAACGTTCCGTTGAAGCCATGACTTGGTGATACAGGGAAGCCAAAAGGACAAAACAGCACCTTAAGTCCTCTAGGAACTGGCAGGGAAGAATGATTGTGTTTCCTGGGCAGACAGGGGCATTCTGGCTTTAGGAGCGCTCCAAATTCAGCTCTTTGTGGAGGAAGAAGAATTCAAACGGAGAGCAGAAGTACTTATATGAGCAAAAGAGAATTCCACACAGGGGGACCTTATGCCTTTAGCACCATGGGATGCAAACTCACAGATTGGACTGAAGAGGGGAAAGGTGAAGCAAGCAGGGGAAGCAATTGGTTTCTAGAATGTGAAAGCAATGGCTCCAGTTTTTATGGGATACTTCTCATTTGTGGCCCCCTCTGCGCATTTCCCTACAGATCTTCGCGCAGGCAGGTCCAGGATATACATTGTGGGCCTTGGCTTTGAAATCCATCTGCAGCAAGTCCCAGGGAGGGGAAAGGGCTCACCATCAGGTCCTCTTCCCCATCTCCTTGGGTTTTTTGACCACACACATAATGAGGTCGCACTCAGCAATGCCTTTGTTCGACCCCAAATGATGTTCCCACCCTCCTGACAAAGCAGCTTTTGTGCCGCATGTCAAAATAATCACTTACCCCAAATGATGGCGAGGCTCAGAAATATCTCTGCTTTATCCTTCGGGAATAGAGGAGGGGGGAGGGGGAAAGAGTGTTAAATGTTTAACCTGGATTGATGAGGTTTGCTGAAACTATTGGATAAAATGAAAACTTTCTTAGCGGCATAAATCAGCAGGGATTCCCCACCCCCATCATTGATTTTTGGATTCGGTTAATGATTCCAGCACTAAGAACATAAGGCTAGGTGGAAGTTAAAGAAATAGAGAGGCCACATTAACCTCTCATTTTTTTTAACCTATATGTTGATTTTTTGACAGTGAAATACTATAATTAACCCAGACTATTTTCCCAAGATTTCATTTTTCTGCTGATGTTTAAAGTATTGCAGAAAAGCTGATTCCTAATTATTACATACAGCTTTGCATAAATTTCTTCCTAATTAAAAAGCCTCTAAATTCTAAATAATCAATTTGCAAGGACATATGGTTTTGAAAGTTAGGTATTTAATTTCTAAAGATTTATAAATAATTTGTACCATGGCTAATTAATTATGGTCATAATACAATCACAGTCATAGATGAAATTGATGTAATGATACAATTGCAAATTTATTTTGATATGTCTCCTTTAATATGAGAGAATTACAATATACTTGGTCTCCTAGCCCCTTCTTAATTATGCTGGAAAGCATTAGTTTAATGAAAGATAAGAGGACTTGATAAGTGTACCATCAGAATTTATTGGGAAAACTATTTTCAATATAAAGTAAACCAATTGTTTTTTGTCCTTGCAAATGAAATTTGCAGTTGATAAATAATCAGGCAGAAATGCCTTAAAATTAAATAGTATTTGATACATAAGTTCCCATTAACTATAGTGACAATTCAAAAAAAGTTTAGCTTGATCAAGTAGTTAAGCTGTACAAAGGAAGCCTGCTGACAAAACTGAATAGAACTCAACATAAACAATGATGGCCTTGAAAATATTCACAAATGTATGGATTAGGTGGGGAGGGTTTTTTTCTTATTTCCTCAGTCATGTGAATTTCTAGGCAGTAAAAAAAAAACACCTCTAAATATTGGTTTAGATGTTAGCAGATTTTCCATTGAAGGTGTAAAATCAAATTTTTTTATTCAGTTGCCCAAAATGTCACTGTTCAGTTGCATTAAGTAGAAACACACAGTCTTCCCCTAAAGAATGAGGGACTGGGGACAAACACTCTCTGCCTGCAGAAAAGAAAGAAAAGATAGAAGGACAGAAATTCTAGAATATGTGGAATGCAGCAAGCGAGACTCTGAGCACAGCTTGACATATGACAGTTAGCCAGAAAGCACCTTTTCAGGTTGAGGATCTTTGAAAAACGTTCCTGAAGGAGGGGCCAGAAATTCTTCATCCTGATCAAATTCTAGGTGTCAGATTGGCTGAGTGACCTATCAAACCTGGTACAACCTTGGATTTAGTGGTTCTGCAGTTTTCTACATGCTGTCCCAGAAATATTAGTGGATACATTATTTTCCTCCTGAAAATATGATTTAAAATATGTAGTTCTTAAAAGATTCTACATGTTCTTAAATATATAAAGGTTTTAAAATATTCCAAATAGAATAACCAGATGTATATCTTATTGTATTGGTTAAGTTCGGGCTTCATAATAATAAAACTCATCATTAAATGAAATATAACGATAGTCTTAATAATCACTCTATGAAGTATTTTAACTTATGTATGATAAAATTTGAGCACACTTGGTTCAATCAACATATGTTTATTTAGCTCTTGTATATTGGCCATTCAACTAAGAAAGACCTGTATGTCTATATTTGTCTTTTCTAGCATTTTCAGTCACTGTCACTGTCCTCCCATTGTTCATCAATTTGCTCGAGCGGGCCCAGTAACGTCTCCATTGGAGACTTCGTTGTTACTGTGTTTGGCATATCGAATACGTCACGGGGAGCTTGCCAGGCTCTGCCGTGTGGGCGAGATACTCTCGGTAGCTTGCCGGGCTCTTGGAGAGGGGCGGAGGAATCGAACTTGGGTCGGCCATGTTGGCTGCGTGCAAGGCAAACGCCCTACCGCTGTGCTATCACTCAAATTTTTGTCAATTTAGCTGTTACTTGAGTTTAATCACCTAGTACATAATGTATTTTTAAACTATTTTTTGGGACCTAGAGAGATAGTGCAGCAGGCAAAGTACTTACTTTGCATGTAGCTGACCCAGAATTGATCCCTCTCACTACTTATGGTCCCCTGAGCACTGCGGAAGTGATCCCTGAGGAGGCAGAGAGGTAGTACAGTGGGTAAGGTGTTTACCTTGCATGCAAACGACCCGAGTGTGATCCCCAGCATCCTATATGGTTCCTGGATCACTGTCAGGAGTGATTTCTGGGAGCAGAGCAAGAAAGCAATCCCTGAGCATTTCCAGGAATGGCCCAACAAACCAACAAAAAGAAGTGATCCCTGACCACATAGCCAGGAGTATGGCCTGATACAGCTGGGTGTGGGCCAAAAACCAAAGGGGGGAAGATGTATTTTTGTATCCATTGTGTCCCATATATGCATTTATATTTGAGCAGTTACCAATTTCCCTGTTACTGAGTTTTTCTATATCCAGTTTTTCTATATTTAAGTCAAAAACTGTTTGACTTTGGTGACTCATTGAACCATGATTATTCTCATCTATAAAATAAGCCCACTTAACAGCTTTGTTTTTTATTATTCTGTGCTTAGGAATCACTCCTTCACTCCTGCAGTGTTCAGAGAACCATATGTGATGACAGGATTTTAACCAAGGTTGGCTGCGTGCACAGCAAGGGCACTCCCCCTATACTATCCTCCCTGGCCCACACAGCTCTTTATAATTAAAGTACTGATTTTTTTAAATGGAGGTATCTTTTCACTAGGAAAAAATTATATTTTCTTGTTTAAGTCTCAAAGGTTGATATATATAGCCTTTCACTGAAGGTAATCATTTAGCATATACTCCTTCACTAAAATTCAGACTTACATAAAGGTAAATCTTTCGTTGTTGTTTTTAGTTTTACATATATCATTTTGGGGGCCATAATTTACACTACTGTTAATGGTAGGGTTTCACACACACCATGTTCTTAATACCAAACCCTCTACCAGACTGCCCCCTGTCCCCGCCAAACCCTGCAAATTTTTGGGATGAAAGTTCCACTAATTTTGCATTTGGTATAACATACACTTTCACATAAAATCTGTTATTACAGCTGATATAATTTATACATTCACCCATTAGTTTCTTCTACAAAATCAGGAAAACTCCCAAATTTGGGGCTAGCTTAAAGCTATGTGGCCGGGTACCTTGCATTCCCTCCTGAGAGCTTAAATAATTGAGAGCAGGCTCCTGAACTCCAGGCCAGGGTTTCAAGGCTGGTCCATCACCATTAACTACAGAAGTCACATAACCACCTCCTGTGCTCCCATTATTATCTATAAAAGTTACACCATGATACCAAGGGGAGAGAAAGGCCACAATAAGGCTTTTAAAAAGCTATTTAATATATCAGCTTTCACAAAGATAGACGGTAGCACTAAGACAAAACAAGAAAAGATGTGCCCAACTTTACAAGGTATTGGCACTGTTAATCATATTTTGAAATATTGCTGGCATATATCTTGGAAAACACAACGCACTGCCATATTTCCAGTGGGAGGAATGACAGTTTTAATGTTGAGATACACTGATAATTTCAAGCTCTTTTTCCCCCCTCCTACTTGCAATAAGCTAAAGTATATTAGGCAACCAGGGGGTTGCAGAAATTTCGAGAGAAAATTGAATACAGTCAATTTTGCCACATTTAATTACAACAGTATCACAAAATTGTATTAAGCAAACGGTGCATACATACATAAATACATATGTATGTGTGCTATAATGTGACAAAAGTATCTGTATTAGTGCATTTATAAATGTGAAATATTAGAACATTGTAAATTTAGATGCATATATGATTTTAGGTAGACTTAGAAAATATTATCAAAATAACTGGTTTCCATTTATATGTCTTCATTTACAATTTTAAATATTCCCTGATGAATAAATTACTTTAGTAAATTTCAAATTTTTCACATTTATTATGTTGGTATTATTTCTGTGGAATAAGTAGAAGATGCATGCTTTTAGGCCCACATTATTGAAAAGGAATGAGCAATGAGTGACTTGCAAAAGTTCTCAGGATCATACATGGTAATTGTCTGTGCTATGAAAATAATGCTGATTGTCTTTAGTTTTCAAAGTGCCAGTAAAAATTACTCTGCACCAGAGGCCAAAGAGATAGTATAGTGGGTAGGGTGCTTTCCTTACATGCACCTGACCTGTTTGATCCCCTGCACCACATAGGGTCATTTGAGCAGTGCCAAGAGTAATCCATGAGCACAGAGCAGTGTGACCCCAAAGCCAAAAACAAAACTCATATTTTGCCCTTTCCAAAGGCAGAAACCTGTAAAGTGGACTACTTCCTTCTCTCTCTTCTTACCTGCACAAATAGTACTTGAAGTGAGAACCAGGTAGGGGCATTTGCCCAGATATGGGTCGTGATGGGGGAAGAAAAATGCAAATCTGAAGATTATAGCCAAGTATCAGCCTTGATCTTCTAGAGCCCTGCTCTTCAACCTGTAGTCCTGGAAGTCCACTAAAAATTTCCACCAAATCATAGCTAAACATCTGTAACTTTATAACATTGGACTTAATAAGTAAAATACTATCTAATTTGGTTTCTATCTTAGCCATCAGTCAGCCCATGAAATATTTCTCCTGTTTTTCTTCTGTCCACAAATGCAAATTGGCCAAACAACAGGTGCAGGTGGGGTGGAGCCACATCCAGTGTCGCTCTGTGTTACTCATGTTCTGTGCTCAGGAGTCACTACTAATTGCATTTGGGGAACTATGTAGTCCTAGAGATTGAAGTAGGGCCAGCTGCATGCAATGCAAGCACCTCAAAACTTATACTATATTCTAGCTGAAAACTTTTAATTTGTGGGCTGAAGAGGTAGTCCAAGGGTGAATACACTTACCTTACATATGGTTAACACCCTGGCTCAATCCCAGGCACCAAAAGTGGTCCTTAAGCACTGCCAGAAGTGATCCCTGAGCACAGGGCTCTGAGTAATCCCTGAACATAGCTTGATGTAGCCCAATGACAAAAAGAAGAAGGGAGGGGAAGCAAAATTTTCACTAATATCTTTTAATTTCTAAAAGGGGAGAAGGGAGAAAAAAGCAAATTGAAGAAAGAAAAGGCAACATGAGTTTTTAAAAATTAGTAGGAAACATCACAGATTATTCAACATAATTTAAACCTCAAACTAGTTAATACTCAATTACTTGAAAACATTCTTATCCTACACATTTATTTGTTCATGGTTTAGAAGTAAAATCATGTGAGCTTTCATTGACTTTATGTGATGTAGGCTAGAGAATGAGACACTGGTGTTAAGTTTGACCTCAACTTTGCCTTTAAACCAGTATAAACCTAGGCAGATAAAGTTACTCTGGCTTAACTTTAGAACCAGAACAAATATAAAAATTTCAGCTCAGTGATTTTATTCCTTTAATTGACGCTGAAGTAAGATTATAATGCCCTCCTAATAACTCTTCCAGCTTTCTTATCATCTGATTATCTTCCTTTTAAAAAGTAGCACTTATCACTTTTGTTTCTATTTCTCTTCATTTTATGATTTTAACCAACATTTTAAAGAAAAGATGCCAAGTGTTACAATCTGTGAATTCCCTTTTTCTTCAGTTAGAAAAACTGTATTTTTCCCCCAGAAGCTTATAGTTGAAGGATAAACCCTCCCTAATAACTTTTTACTGAATATTTTAGGATTTCTTTTTTTTTTCCTGGATAGGATCCACCTGGAACCTTTCAGTGGCTGCTGATAAGACAAGGAAGAGTCCAGTATTTTACTGTGAAAACTCTCCTTAAAAATTTCTCCCATTTCAACTGTTTAATTTGAGGAAAGCAGGGAGGAGTGATATTTGTCAACATGTCATTGGATTCTTGGTTGCTTTACACTTACTTCAGTAATCTTTGTTGCTGCATTCTTTCCAGAAAACTCTTCTCACTGATGTGTCATCTTGGCAAAACTCTGGTGTTTTCCTTCCACATTTACAAGGTGTTGGCTGCACTTTGGTTAACATTCCAGCAGGGTTAGCTGAGCTGGCCCAGAGAACTAGAGCGCCAACAGTAACACCCCCTCTGGTAGAAAGTGAAACACCTCCCTCCCCTCAGAGTAGGATAGGCGGGGCGCCTTGGGACAATGGAGGGAAACTGAGCACTCGGGCGAAGGGTGAGGTGTTGGAATGCTTTATCTAAGAAACCCTGCCATTATCAATATTATAAATCATGGTGCTTAAAAAATTTTTTTTAAAGGAAGAAGTAAACCCTTCTTTAACTTCCTGGAGTCTCTGCTCTGCGAGCATTATGGCTTATAAATCTAAAGAAAGCCCAGACAGCTACCTTAATACACTCCTTCTTATGAAAGATATGAGTAAAAAAGTAGAAATGCAATACTGACCCAGTGCAGCGACAGTAAGAAGAACTAGTCCCCAATGTTCTCTCCCTTTCATTCTCTGGAATTTTTTTTTCTTTTTGGGTCACACCCGGTGATGCTCAGGGGTTATTCCTGGCTCTGCACATAGAAATTGCTTCTGGTAGTGCTCAGGGGACCATATGGGATGCTGGGAATCGAACCAGGGTCAACTGCATGCAAGGCAAGCGCCCTACCTGCTGTACTATCACTCCAGTCCCAAGAATTTTTTTGACCACTTGCTGTTAGCAACATCCTCAGAGTTGCGGGGGTAGGGGGTGGCTAAAGAAAGTGTAGCAAACAGAGACATCATGACTTAGGCATGGACTCTGTTGTTCACACTACCCAAGAAAAAATGGGATCTCTTTGAAACAAGTGCAGCTTTTCAGTTTCTGACCTAGAGTAGCTGTGCTTGATTGTGTCCCAAATAATGTATTTGTTTATTGCATCTTGAATAGGTCTCACATTCAATCAGCAATTATTCTGTGTCTTTTCAATCCGGAGGGGGAAAAGTCAAGGAACATAAAGCTAAATCCCTTTAAAGTAGATGGCAAGGATCTGAGAGAGAGCTCAATGGACTGGGAGAGAGCTCAGTGCTTTGCTTGTGGGAGGCCCATTTAATCTTTAGCACCACATGGTCCCCTTAGAACTATCAAGATCAACCTCTGAGCACAGAGCATAGGATAGCCCATGGATATTTCTGGGTGTAGTGACATGGGGAGAGAAGGGGAGAGAGCCCCTGATCTCACCTGCCTTGCCGGGTATAGTTGAAGAACTGAGACCTGAGATCTGTACAGGAATGTCCATCTTCCAAAGCAGTATGGGTTGAAGAATGAATTGGCATCATTAACCTTCTAGAACTATGCTGCCAAATATATGGTATCCCCTAGCAACATGTGGCTCTTACATTTCAACTGAAGGAGATGAAATTAATAATTTTTCTTCAGTCAATGCTGGATTATTTTCAAGTACTCAGTCGCTACATGTGACTAATGGGTACAGTACTGCAAGGTAAATATCTATTTCCACCCCTGCACAAAAGGGCTTGAGCAGGCACTTCTTTTAGACTGGACATGGGAAGGTTCACGGCAGATGTGCCATTCGAACCAACCCTTGATGGAAGAGAAGTATATTGATGAAAAGGAGGGACAATAGTACCAGAGAGATAGTAGTTCACGTAGAGCATTTTTGCCTTGCACACAGACAGCTGAGTTCAAACACCAGCACTACGTATGGTCCCCAGAGCCTGCCAGGAGTGATCCCTGAGTACAGAGTCGGGAGTAATCCCTGAACACAGCCATCTGTGGCCCTATAAAACAAACAAAAAAAGGGACAGATAATGAAGGAACTGTCAAAGCATGCTTGATGACAGCTAAGGAAGAAGTAATCCCATAGTGTCTGCTGAGAGGTTTCTTTCTTTAGAAATCTTTTAACCAACCTTATGTAGTACTGTCCATGGTACTTTACTGTTCTTTTTACTCAATCCTCCTTTTTTTAAAAAAAAAATGAGTTTGCTACCTATACCTATAACTCTAACCTTTGCCAACTTGTCTCAGCATCTTTACATACTCAGAGCTTGACACACTCATGTCACAGAGACACAGGACCCCCTTATGGCATGTACTTGAACCTTTTGGGGAGAAGTCCCAATAAAGTGACCCCAATGAATCCAAAAACATCATCTTGCTGTCTACTGGGAAGCACAGTCTTCGTCGGGGATTGTGTAGCTTTCTGAGGGAGAAGATAAAAAAATATCACACAGAGATGGGTTTGAACAACAGAAACATGTTATCTCACATTTCAGAGGCTGGGAGTCCAAGGTTCATGTATGAGCTGGTTTGATTTCTTCTGAAGCCTCTCTCTTTAACTCGCTATCTCTGTACCTAGTGGTGCCCCTGAGCATGTGAGAATCTGGTATCTCCTCTTATGAAGACACCAGTCATATTGGTTTCTAGTTTCACAGAGACAGCCTCATTACAGCTCATCCACTTCCTTAAACACCTATCTCTGTTGCATGTCACTGACGCTGGTCCAACCCCTGGGACCACATATTGACCCTGAAGCAACTCCAGGAGTGATCCCTGCTTGGGTGTAGCCCCCAAACAAAACAAAACAGAAAGGCTTTTATCCAATTAGAGGTACAATATTTGGAAGGGTTTGAGACTCCAGCACATTAATTTTCAGAGAACATAGTTCAGTGCATAGCATCCATGAAGTGACAAGGACCATCTTTCTCACAGCCAGGTCAGTCACAGCAATAAACAGTCACCCCGCCATCATACCACACTTTCTGCTCAACTCCTCTGCCTGCCTTCAATCAAGGGAATGAAACTCTAGTTCTTTCATATCTTTCATACCAGAAACTCCAGTTCTGGTGCTTCTCACAGATGCTTCCAACCTGTTTTGATATCTCTGGGTTGTAAGTTATGTTGCCTTGAATAGCTTTGCCTTTAATTGGAGTAATTCAACATCTTGTATATTTTTCTGTAGTAAACTTATCTTTCACAACCATTTTTTTATTCTACCATCCATATGTATTTTTTAACTTTTTTTCACAGTTTTATACTTAGCTGTCTCCACCATGGTCTTTTCATATTTTTGCCAGCTCAAACTTATGCCTCTCTCTTCAAAAACTGCCCTGTGATTCCCCAGTGAAAAATATAGTAGTTATTATTATTTTTGTGGACAACCACACATAACTGTGCTTCGGATCCATATGCCCAGGATGGCATGTGTTTCAAAAATTAAACCCAGGACTTCACACATTCATGTATTCTACAACATGTGTACCCTAGAACAGTCTTTAGAGTAAAAACTTGGTTATTGGGCCAGAGTGACAGTATAGAAGGCAATACTATTACCCTGTACATGATTGGTCTAGGTTTGATCCCTGTCATGACTCCCTGAGAACCTCCAGGATTGATCCCTTAGCACAGAGCCAGAATCAAGCCCTGAGCACTGCTGGGTATGGCCAATAATAAACATACAAAAACATTGGTTTCCAATTTAAACAATTTCCAATTCATACAAATCTCATAAAATTCTTTACTTTGTCAGGTATAAATAGTTTCATTAAGTTGTCTTATAAGACTGATACCACAAAAATTGCTAGAGAGAGACTTAGAAAAATATACAAGGTCCCTGACTGATTATGGTATATTTTTCCGTTAAAAGCATAATTGTTAATGGTACCCTTGACTCTGTACATTGAGTACATTATTCACCTGCTGGAGTGATAGCACAGTGGGTAGGTCATTTGCCTTGAACGTGGCCAACCCGAGTTTGATTCCTTCGCCTTCGATTCCTCCAACCCTCTTGGAGAGCCCGGCAAGCTACTGAGAGTATCTCGCCTGCACACCAAAGCCTGGCAAGCTCCTTGTGACACATTCAATATGCCAAAAACAGTAACAAGTCTTACAGTATTACTGGGCCTGCTCAAGCAAATTGATGAAGAACGGGAGGACAATGACAATGACAATTCACCTTCTGACTATTCTCTCTCTCTCTCTCTCTCTCTCTCTCTCTCTCTCTCTCTCTCTCTCTCTTCATGGGAAGGCCAGTCCCAACTGGGGACCTTGTGGTGCTGGGAATTAAACCAGGGCTCCCACATGGAAAGGATATCTCTGGCTCTTTGAGATACCTCTCAGTCATCTTTCTTTTCTATGTGTATCTTGGGCTAGAGTGATACCACAGTGGGTAGGGCATTTGCCTTGCACACGGCTGATCCAGGTTTGATTCCTATCCCTTTCGGAGAGCCCATTAAGCTACCGAGAGTGTCCCACCTGCACAGCAGAGCCTGGCAAGCTCCCTGTGATGTATCCAATATGCCAAAAACAGTAACAAAAAGGTCTCACAATGGAGACATTACTGGTGCCCGCTCAAGCAAATTGATGAACAATGGGACGACAGTGCTACAGTGCTATCAGTGTATCTTAGTTCCATTCTTCAAAGTGTGTCTATTTTTAATACCTGAACACACACACAAGCACAAAATTGCAAGGAACTGTCAAAATTCTAGTCATATCTGAAACGTAAGCAGCCTGAAGAATAAATGGAAAGTTGGTGTAGGATCTTTACTATACTTCAGTGAGGATAACTCTCAAGTGAGTTCTTCCTCTTCTTCAAAGATCTTCAGCCAGGCTTAACTCCAGGAGCCCTGAATAATATAGCTTTACCTATCCCTTCACCATAGCACACCATTTTTCTACTACTACCTCTGAATATCCTTTCCCCCATCCCATATAAACACTTACCCTCAAAATCATACCTCAGTAGTTGCTTCTGGGAACCCCCTCCCCCAAAAACCAAACACAATGTGTATATTTTCATTAGCTACACAGAACAGACTCCCTCTCTCACTTCCTGCTTCTCAGGAATACCTAGTTTGATGGGCTGCAAACAACTGTTTCTACTCCTACTCCTAACAGTTGCCAAGGAAGAAGTTGAAATTATGGTTTATTCCATGTGCCTGCTACCAAACATTCTTTTTTTGCAAAATGATTCTTAGGGGAGAATCAGAATCAGACAGAGCAAGCAATGGCATAGTAAATGCCACGATGACATATGAAAAAATAAGAGCAAAAGTTGAGATGCTGTTAATAATGTTCTGAAAGGAAAGTACCAATAGAGCAGATCCGTTAGGATTCTCTCTGCTAACCTTAGTGCCTCTGAATAAAGTAGCCCTAGGTCACTGCCAGGAGTTCACGCTATCCATTCCTAATATCAGGGGGAAATGTGCAACTCATGAATATCTTCTACTGACAGAGCAAAATTTTCTCACCTTTATTTTCCTCTTATTTTCCCATTAGGCCATACAACTGACTTTTCTTTTGTCATAGAGCATCTGCTAGTGAAGGTTCTGTGAACCTCTTCCCCCTTATCAGATCGCACACCATATGCCTTTATCTGCTGGGGTTGCACATTTTCCTGGTTGACAGTCACTGTAAACTTTTGAATGTCTGGAATGCATTCATCATAAATTCAAGGCTTTGTTCAAAGTTGTGTTAACTCTGTCGTGCCATGAGGCATCAAGATCTCCTCTGATCAACAGGAATATTCTAAATCAGAGAGAATGTAAACTCTCAGAATTTTATTCCTTTTAATGCGGCCTATCAAACTTTCCAAAGTGGGATTGGCCTTATATTTTCTGAATATTTGAAAACATTTAAATATATATAATATGTATATACGTATATGTGTGTGATGCAGGGTATACAGGCACAAATTGCTGCAGTTTTTCATCGCTTTTCCATATTTGCACATCATTTACACTAATTCAGTTCTTGAATTTATCCATTATCCTAGCCATAATAATCCATCCACCACATTTTCTTGGTAAGAATTTTTTACTCTGGCTTGAATATACTGTGCTAATTTTCCAGTCTTGAAAATGACTAAAAACACAACAACTGAGTCTGAGTCTGGGTTATCCAGTCTCTCTCAATAGATTGCCTTCCTTTCCTTTAACAGTATTTTCAAGCTATCGTGCAATCAAATCACTTTTATCTGCCCAGGAGTTTCCATTCGCAGGTCCTGCCCTTATAGTCTTACAAATTCGTCTCATTTTAGCAGCAGAATAAATTCAAGAAATATATTACTCTGTGCTTTAATTCTCATCTGGACAAAGCTGTTCTTTTCATCCTGGTATTATCATTGTTATCAGCCCACTTTATAAAGCATTAATTTATAGTTATCTTCATTCCCTTTGTATCTTGGAACAATGAGCTGACTGAGCCTGGTGGTATGTGAGTAAACCACATAAGGTTTCTTTTCATTTGTTAATTTGTTCCATTGATTTAGTTTTTGATTAATATTATAAAACTGGGAGAAAATTTAATTTAATGGTGTCTAAGAAGTTTGATGACCGGTATGTCCCATATAAGTTCATAGGAACAGTTTTTTTAGTATCTCTACTCTAGTCCATGTTCAGTGATGCCATATTTGATGATTCTTTAAATTGATCATGGGCCAAGAATTTGTACCATTGGAAGTCAGCAAACACTGACAATCAAGGCTTCTCCTCAACAAGGAGCCACTCATTAAATATTTACCAGAACATCACCAGGCAAAGGTCGGGCTATATTTGGCATTAAAAAATCAACATCTTACAAAAACATTTAAAACATTATCAGAGGAATTAGAGCCGTTTCACTAAATCAGTGCATCCTAGTCCTTTGAGACTCATTATCTCCTTTTTTTACTAAATATTTTATATATCCTAGATTATTCTGAAGTGCAATGCATAGATAGTGTAATTTACCCAAACAAAACTTTGAAAAAATGTATTTTTTTCAAATATGACATGAAGGAAAAGTGAGCATTGTTTATAATTGATGAGTTTGCATTTTATTATTCAAATGTTTGGACATAACTACTTTGAGATAAATTATGAGGTAGCAAAGTACTCAGACCTTTATGTAAGCCAATATGAAAGCAACAGGTGCAGTGCTGACTGAGAGATAAGATTAGAATTGCTGTAATTTTATGAAAGGATGAACAGCTCTTGGTAAAATTCTCCAAAGTTAAATATACATTTTCCCCCTCAATCCACGAGTTAATTGTATGTTGTATGATCCAATACATATGAAAATCATGCCCCAAGAAACTGTGTATGAATATATGAAATGAAATTTGTTCCTAGATTATTGACCTATAAGAATTACCTACATTCTAAAATTATGTGAACTTAGGGTAATTCTTTCTCATCTAGAACAACTGGCATCTCTGGCATCACCCATATAATAGTGCCCCCAAAGAGGCAACTAAAAATATCTCTAGCAATTTACAGGAAGCTCTGCTGGATTGAGAAACCAGAACTAATTCAAGATCAAAGATCCTGCCCTTAAGGACTTGCTGTCTTAATATACTGGTGTGAGGAAAATTTGTAGAAACATTGAATGCCTGAAACCCAATCATGAATAACTTTGTAATTTCACAGTGACTAAATAAAAATTTATTTAAAAAAAAAAGGAGAAAGGAGAATTTTACTAGATGAAATGACGGGACTTCTGGGCATCCAAAGGAAGGTCCAGATTACCCAAACACTCAGCAAATCAAAACAGAGGTAGGAGAAGTGACAGGACTCCTATTCTGGAAGAAAGCTAGGAAGTAGAAGGCTATATGAGGAAGAGAATGAAGCTACTAACACTGGCAAAATGGCAAACTGAGTGGAAGCACCAACCTGAGTTGTTTTTCACCATCCATTGTGAGAGACATAGGGACAGTCATTATGAGCCATAACAGAATTATGAACTTTCTGGAAATGGACTCTAAATTATCTTGTTAGTATTTGGATTTCTTTGATTCAGTGTGGTCCAGATGCTTCTTGGTGAGAATTGATTGAAGATCTAGAGAATAGCTATTTCCTTTTTCTTTTACCCTCTGTCCCACATTCCCTTTTTCCCCTGCATTTAATTTTCTAGATATTTATTTAAAAGATAAAAATTCATGGGAGGGAGAGAGAGAGAGAGAGACAGTGATTAAGGTGCTTGCCTTGCTTGTGACTGACCCCACTTTGATCCCTAGCATCTTTGTATAGGTCCTTCTTGTACCACCAGAAAAAAATTCCTGAGTTTAAAGCCCAGGGCATTACCAGATATGGCCCAAAAACAAAAACAAATTTTTTTCTGAATTAGAAAAACAATGTTAACTATAGGGCAGGGAAGATAGTACAAAGGATATGGCACTTGCCTTGCATGCAGTTGACCCTGATTGGATTCCCTGCACCAACAGAAATGACTCATCAGCACTTCCAGAGCCAGAAATAGCTCATCAGCACTTCCAGATGTGACCCAAACCCCCCAGCTAGCCTCAAAAGGAAAACATTATACCTTGATGTATTGAGACTTTGGTGTCTCTTCATTAGATGTTGATATTAACTAAGGAACTTGGTTAGGTAGATGCTGACATAAGGTTTTATCAAATGCTGACATGAGCTTTTGTCAAAACGCTCTTTGAACTTTAGAGTTAAATATTCAAGCTGGTTCTGTCCTGATTCCTAGCCTCCTGGTTTTCTCCTTTCCCACTGTTTGATCTGCTTAGGCTAAGAGCTCCTTAGGTTATCAAGATTGTTCACCAGAGTAGATGTTCTCAAACATTTTCAATCCAAGGACCAATTGAGAGGTTTTTTTTTTTTTAAATGTGTGGGTCATCTGTCCATTCTTTCCTTTTCAAGTAAGTGCTGTAATTAAAATAGACATGGGGGGGAAAGTGCACCAATATGAAGTATATACAGTTTGACAGAATATTTTTTACTATGAATATGATATTTTATCATCATCCAGATTAAAGGGAGGGAAATAACCAGGCAGCAAAATTTCTTTCTAATCTCTGTCACTAATCCTTACCCAAGGATAATATGTATCCTAACTTCTAACAGTGCAGATTAGTTAAACCATATATGAACTTCATATGAATAAAATTATAACGTCATAGTATGTTTCTGGCTTTTTTCACTCAATATTTTGTTTGCTGCACTTATCAACACTACCTCATATTTGAAATTCACTCATTCTCTTCCTCGATAGATTCTATTGTATGAAAAGATCATACTTATTTGGGTTTGTATTGATAGCTGTTAGGTTAGCTTCCTGTTTGAAGCTATTATAATTAGTACTGCTATGACAGTTTTGTGTTTTTTAATACTTTTTTTACATGAGTGTGATATGCATTCATAAGAATGGTATCATTACTTTCAAGAATTTAAGGTCCATCAGAAAGCAGTAGAGAATGATTAATGTTTTTCCAGAATAAGTACATAAATCCACTTCCACTGGCAAAGTTAGAAAATTTGGGTTTCTTCACAAATCTTGTTTATTTGTTTGTTTTGATTTTTTGAGGTTACACCGAGAGCTTATTACTGGCTCTATGCTCAGGGTTCACTCTTTGTAGTGCTTAAAAAACTATGTACAGGAAGCGTTCAGCATAAGAGAAGGAACACATGGAGGGTGCGGGATCCCGGAGGAAAAAAAAAAAGAAAAAACAGGTTCCAAAAAGAGCCGAGATCACCGGCAAGTTCCAGATGGAGTAGGCGCCGCATCCCGCCTCCCCCAGATGGAACCCCGATGACCAGAAGCCTCTACAAACACAGCTCGAGTATGCGGGAACGAGGACTTTTTCTCAAATCTGCCGGACTACACCTCCCAGGTAACCTCTGATTCCGGAAGTCACGCCCACAGCCCGCCCCCCAGCGCCATCTTTGAAGCGTTCAGCATAAGAGAAGGAACACATGGAGGGTGCGGGATCCTGGAGGAAAAAAAAAGAAAAAACAGGTTCCAAAAAGAGCCAACATCTCTCTATATACAAAGTGATCAATGAGAAGTAAACCACCCAATCTTTCTCCCTGAAAGTCAGAGTTAAGTTTGGAGCATGGCCACAGCCCCAGAAACACAAGGACTTAATGCAGAACCCAGCAGCTCAGAGCAGAAAAGTGAACGGACGATGAGTTAACCCAGGCCATCATTTCTGCCCAGAGGGGAAAGGGTGTTGCCCCATTCGCCCTCTCTTCTCTGGAAAGAAGGATGGCGGCCGCATGGGAGCCTTGTGGACAGCAGGTATGAGCCGGGGGTGTGGGGGCGACTAAAACCTCATGGGAAGGGGGGCGTTCCAGTCCGTCCTTCACGCCCTACCGAGGTCAACAGTTGCCCCCCACGAGCGGCTCCCCAGCACGGCCACAGTCCCAGAAGCACAAGGACTTAATGCAGAACCCGGCAGCTTGGAGCAGAAAAGTGAAAGGACTATGCGTTAATCCAGGCCATCAAGTCTGCCGGAGGGGAAAGGGTGTTGCCCCATTCGCCCTCTCTTCTCTGGAAAGAAGGATGGCGGCCGCATGGGAGCCTTGTGGACAGCAGGTATGAGCCGGGGGTGTGGGGGCGACTAAAACCTCATGGGAAGGGGGGCGTTCCAGTCCGTCCTTCACGCCCTACCGAGGTCACCAGTTGCCCCCCATGAGCGGCTCTCCAGCACGGCCACAGCCCCAGAAGCACAAGGGCTTAATGCAGAACCCAGCAGCTTGGAGCAGAAAAGTGAAAGGACTATGCGTTAATCCAGGCAATCATTTCTGCCCAGAGGGGAAAGGGTGTTGCTCCCTTCCGCCCTCCTCCCTCTGGAAAGAAAGATGGCGGCCACATGGGAGCCTTGTGGACAGCAGGTATGAGCCGGGGGTGTGGGGGCGACTAAAAACTCATGGGAAGGGGGGCGTTCCGGTCCGTCCTTCACGCCCTACCGAGGTCACCAGTCACCCCCCACGAGCGGCTCTCCAGCACAGCCACGGCCCCAGAAGCACAAGGACTTAATGCAGAACCCAGCAGCTTGGAGCAGAAAAGTGAACGGATTATGCGTTGATCCAGCCCATCAAGTCTGCCGGAGGGGAAAGGGTGTTGCCCCATTCGCCCTCTCCTCTCTGGAAAGAAAGATGGCGGCCACATGGGAGCCTTGTGGACAGCAGGTATGAGCCGGGAGTGTGGGGGCGACTAAAACCTCATGGGTCGGGGGGCGTTCCGGTCCGTCCTTCACGCCCTACCGAGGTCAACAGTTGCCCCGCACGAGCGGCTCTCCAGCACAGCCACGGCCCCAGAAGCACAAGGACTTAATGCAGAACCCAGCAGCTTGGAGCAGAAAAGTGAATGGACTATGCATTGATCCAGGCCATCAAGTCTGCCGGAGGGGAAAGGGTGTTGCCCCATTCGCCCTCTCCTCTCTGGAAAGAAAGATGGCGGCCACATGGGAGCCTTGTGGACAGCAGGTATGAGCCGGGAGTGTGGGGGCGACTAAAACCTCATGGGAAGGGGGTTGTTTCGGTCCACCCTTCACGCCCTACCGAGGCCACCAGTTGCCCCCACGAGCGGCTCTCCAGCACGGCCACAGCCCCAGAAGCACAATGACCTAATGCAGAACCCAGCAGCTTGGAGCAGAAAAGTGAAAGGACTATGCGTTAATCCAGGCAATCATTTCTGCCCAGAGGGGAAAGGGTGTTGCTCCCTTCCGCCCTCCTCCCTCTGGAAAGAAAGATGGCGGCCACATGGGAGCCTTGTGGACAGCAGGTATGAGCCGGGGGAGTGGCGGCGACTAAAACCTCATGGGTCGGGGGGCGTTCCGATCCATCCTTCACGCCCTACCGAGGTCACCAGTCGCCCCCCGCGAGCGGCTCTCCAGCACGGCCATGGCCCCAGAAGCACAAGGACTTAATGCAGAACCCAGCAGCTTGGAGCAGAAAAGTGAACGAACTATGCGTTGATCCAGCCCATCAAGTCTGCCGGAGGGGAAAGGGTGTTGCCCCATTCGCCCTCTCCTCTCTGGAAAGAAAGATGGCGGCCACATGGGAGCCTTGTGGACAGCAGGTATGAGCCGGGAGTGTGGGGGCGACTAAAACCTCATGGGAAGGGGGGCGTTTCGGTCCGCCCTTCATGCCCTACCGAGACCACCAGTTGCCCCCCACTAGCGGCTCTCCAGCACGGCCACGACTCCAGAACACAGAAACCAATTTCTTAACTATCTGACTTTCAGTAGAAATACTTCCAGGGTCAATAGGTAAAATAGCAGAAATCCAAAACCAACATTTAATTCTTGAACCCAGCTGTAGAAAGCAAATCACTTCACAATGCTTTTTCAGCATGTCTAATTTGGGGGGGGGGGGGGTAAACTCTAAATAATAGTGGTGAATCTTTTATTGAAACAATGAATCTAATCAAAGCAGATAGAGTGTTAACTAGAATTCATCTGCCTCACAGGGACGGGGAGGGGTGGGGGGTGGGGTTTTATTGGGGTTCTTCATGGTAAAAAATAAGTATTGGTAAAGGGAAATGTGTTTGATATTTGCATGACTGAGACCTAAACCTGAAAGCTTTGTAACCTTTCCCACAGTGATTCAATAAATAAATAAAAAAAAAGAAATACATTTACATTTATCACATTCACATAATTTTAAATGCAAATTTATGTAAATAAAAAGTGACTTTTTCCCTAATAAAAAAAAAAAACTATGTACAGTGCCGAGAATCTTACCTGGGTCAGCTGTGTATAAGACAAGCAACTTTCCCTTGGTGCTATCTCTCTGTCTTTGTTTATTTGAAATTTAGTCATGTTGATAGGTATACAATGTGGCATTAAATCTCATTTCCCATAAGACCAATCACATTGAGGACTTTTGCAATTAAGGCTGTTTTGCACTTAGCTGCAACACACTGGCATGAGTGACATTTGTTCTCAAGACTCAGTACCTGGGCTATATCTGTCATTATAAATTTGGTTAAATATTATCATCTGTGAAGGTTCATTGATATTAAACTATACATATTCAAAGTCTAACACACACACACACACACACACACACATACACACACCCTGTGGAACCATGACCGCAATCAAAATAATGCTCTTCGAAGGCAACCATCTGCAGAATTAAAGTGCAGCCTGCCAACTAGGAAAAATATTTCAATATCATAGTTGATAAAAGGATAATATTTAAATATTATTATATATAAAATTTTATATATTAATATATAAAATGCATAAAATGTAATGTTGGGGAAGCAAATAATCCAATTTTAAGTTGGGTAGGGAATCTGAATACACATTTTCCCAAAGACATACAGATGACCAACAGTTACATGAAAGGGTGTTTGCCATCATGAAAAATGCAAGCAAAACCTCTGCAAGATATTATTTCAGGGGCTGGAGTGATAGCTGGGTAGAGCTCTTGCCTTGTACACAGCTGACTTGGGCTCAATCCCCAGCATTCCATATGGTTCCCCAAGCACAGTCAGGAGAAACACTTGACCACTGCTGGACTTCACCAGATAAACAAACAAAGAGATATTAACTCAGACCTATTATGGCAAATACTAAAAAGATAAATAACAAACGTTGACTAGGATGAAGGAAAGGGAATCCTGTGTATCTTTTGGAGAATGCAAATTGATGCAGCAACTATGGAACAGTAACTATGGAGAACAGTATGAATGTTCCTGAAAAAAATATTAAAAGATAGTTGCCAGGTGATACCATATTTTAAACACTAGTTAAAAAGATACCTGTTGCTTTCTATGTCCATCAATTTATAAGCAAATTTCCTAACTTCATTTTGCCTAAAGGCTGCATAGTATCCCATTGTGCAGATGCACCAGTTTCTTTATCCAGTCATCTGTTCTTTTTTTCTCTCTCTCTTTTTTTTTTTTTTTGCTTTTTGGGTCACCCCCAGCGATGCACAGGGGTTATTCCTGGTTCTACACTCAGGAATCACCCCTGGCGGTGCTCAGGGGACCATATGAGTTGCTGGGAATCAAACCCAGGTGAGCCGCATGCAAGGCAAATGTCCTACCCGCTGTGCTATTGCTCCTGCCCCGGTCATTCATTCTTGAGCACTTGGGTTGTTTCCAGGTTCTGACTATTGTGAATAGTACTGCAATGAACACAGGAGATGGACCATATTCATTTGTGGGATATAAAAAAACATAGCATGAGGCTAATATCCAAGGCGGGGGAGAACAGGGGCCAGAAGGACTAGCCAATGGTTGGAAGATTGCCATAAATTCTGTGAGAAGCAAAGGGCAGTTGGATTATAAAAAGGACCAGTATGGCAGACATTAATAGTTGGAAATAACCACTTTGTACAGGAAATGAATGTTGAAAGTAGGTAAAGGGATATATCTGATAACATTTCAGTATCTGTATTGCAAACCATAATGCCCAAAAGGGACAGGGAGAGAGAGGCGGGGGTGGGGGTTGGGGGAGAACTGCTTGCCATAGAGGCAGGGGGTCAGGGAGGGAGGAAAACTGGAGACATTGTGGTGGAGAAATGTACACTGGCGAAGGGATGAGTATTGGAACATTATATGACTGAAATCCAATAATGAACAATTTTGTAACTATCTCACTGTGATTCCATTTTTAAAATGAATAAATTATTTTTAAAATGATACCTGTAACTCCATGTTTATTGTAGTTTTTTTCAGTAGTCAAAACATGAAAACAGTCTAAGTGTCCGCTGACAGATAATGGATAAAGGTATAGAACATGTGTATGTGTATTTGTAGATGTGTGTGTTTCTAAGTCACGTATATGATAAGTGGTATATTTATAGATATACATATGTATGAACACACACGTATGCACACAATGACATTTTAGTCATTAGGAAAATAAAATCTTGGGCCCTAATTGTAGCACAGTGGGTAGGGCTCTTGCTTTTTTTGGACTGACGCAGATTCAATTCCCAGAACCCCATATTTAAGCACTGCCAGGAGAGATATCTGGTGCAGAGACAGAAGTAAGTCCTGAGAACTGCCAAGTGAGGTCCAGAAAGAAAAAATAACACTTAAACACTTCCCATTTTTAATAAATTGGATATAACATGAAGGAATTATGCTAAATGAAATAAAACAGATAGAAATGGGCATATACTAAGCTGGAGAGAGTGTACAGAAGACAAGGTACTTGCTTTCATGAGTAGGAGCCATGCAATGGTTCAAATTCAGGCACTGTGTGTGCTCCCTCCACCAAATACCATCAGGTGTGACTCCTGAGCACAGAGCCAAGTGTGGTCCCTGGACAGTGCAGAATATGGACTCCCAAATAAAAATTATAGTAATAATGTATTATATATTTGAAAGTGATCTTAAAGTTCTCATCACAAGAAAAGAATGTGTAACTATCAGATAACCAGTATTTACTAAATATATTGTAGAGATATCAATAAAATTGTGATGTTGTATGAATGAAACTAATATATTATATGTCAATTATATCTCTTCTAGATATATGAGCTTTCTATCACCTTCTCCAGAGTTTTCTCTATGTGCTTATTTTTTTCCAGTTATCTGTTTGCTTTTGTGATATCTTCCTGCCTCTCTCTACCCCGCAAACCCTTGTCTTCAGGCAACTCTGTTCTACTTTCCACTGCTAGATATTAGTTTGCATTTTCTAGAATCTTCTTATGTAAACAGAACTTTACATTAAATACCATCTGTGTCTGGTATTATGCCAATTATGCCAAGTAAAAATAACAGACTTGTTACTTGACATAATTATCAAGATATTTCTCTATGTTGTTGAATTTATCAGTAGTTCATTCTTTTTCTAATAACTTTTACATTTTCCAGAAATACCACCATTTATCATTTCATTTGTTGATAAACAATAAGTATATTTCCAGTTTTGGACTATTTATGTTAATGAGTAAAAATATAAACTTCATGTTTCTTTTGTAAAAACTTAAGAGTAGAATCATTAGAACATTTGGTTGGTTTACGTTTAACATTTAAAAAATAAAGCTCCAGGGGTTGGAGAGAGAGTACAATGGTTAGAGCTCTTGCCTCGCATGAAGCCGTCCTGAGTTTAATCTCCTGTACCCCATGTTTTTTCCAGAGCCCAGTGGTGATTTTTGAGCACAGAACAATGAATAAGCCCTGAGCACCACCAGGAATGGCCCCCAAACAAAACAAAATCTCCATGTTGAAAAACATTTTCCAGGGGCTGGAGTGATAGTTCAGCAGGTAGAGCGTTTGCCTTGCACGTAGCAGATCCAGGTTCAATTCCCAGCATCCTGGATGGTCCCCTGAGCACTGCCAGCAGTAATTCCTGAGTGTAAAGCCAGGGGTAACCCCTGTGCATCACCAAATGTGATGCAAAAAAAAAACATTTTCCAAAATGATTGTATGATTTTACACTTCTAGTATTCATGTGTAAGGGTACCTACATCTACAGCAGCACTCGGCATTCAGGGTCTTTTTAATTTTAGTGATTCCCCATGTGTGTATGGTAGTATTTCATTATGGCTTAAATTTGCATTCCCCTAGTAAAGATTGATGTTGATCACCTTTTCATGTATTTATTTGACATCGTGTTTTCCTTTGGTGTATTTTCTGTTCAAATAATTTACCCACTGGGGGTAAAAAAGTTCTAACATTATTATTATTATTATTATTATTATTTAATTTTGAAATGTATTTTTGACATATAAATTAATTGTTAAACATGTGCTTTGTGTATAATTGCAGTCCTCTCCATCACTGATTTTTTTCTACTCATTATTTTAACCATCTTTCAAAGACCACGATCACAATCATCCTGTTGTTCATCGATTGCCTCAAGAGGCACCAGTAACGTCTCCTTCTTCCTAGCCCTGAGATTTGGAGAATGAGACCTATCATTGTTACTGGTATTTGGCATATTGAGTACAATATGGGAAGTTTGCCAAGCAGCCTGCCGGCTTCTCCAAAGGAAAAATCAGTAATAAGATGTCCTGTGACCGCAAATGTGGCCATGCGCTTCCGGGAGCTGGATGTTATAGTCTCTGCGTCTTGGCTGTTGATGGGACCAACCTGGCGCTGGCGGCAGCTGGTGGGTGTGATGCCTACCTACTGGAAGATAGGGGATCTGAGTGGAGAAGGCCCAGTCCCAATCCAAGCAGGCTTGGAGATCTCAGTTCCAGGACCTACATGCCTGGGTTCCTCTGCCAGTTCCTTCATGCATGAGGCTTGTTCAGATGTGTGGAGAGTGGTCTCAGCATGGCTGTGGCTGGTTCTGGAGGTCTTCAGCTGCTGGGCCTCTGCTCGTTGGTGGGGGGAGGGAAACTCAACTCACCTCCCTCCAAGGAACCCCAGTGAGGACAGCCAGGCGTGGGGACACGAGACTCTTTCAAAGGCAAAGGTTTTAATTTTGATACTATATGTTATATTTTAAGATCAAAACCTGTGCTTAACATAAGATCAGATTTTTTTCTTCATTTACCTTATAAATATTTAGAGATTTATTTTACATGTAGAACTCATGATACGTATGTGGAATTAACTATGCATCATAAGGTTTTTCTGGTGTCTAAAAACAACCTTTTGTTCAGGATATGTGCTATATACTATATATATATATATGTAGCACAGCGGTAGGGCGTTCGCCTTACAAGCGGCCAACATGGCCGACCCGAGTTCGATTCCTCCGCCCCTCTCGGAGAGCCCGGCAAGCTACCGAGAGTATTGGATATGCCAAACACAGTAACAACAAAGTCTCCAATGGAGACGTTACTGGGCCCGCTTGAGCAAATCGACGATCAACAGGAGGGCCTTTACAGTATATATATTATATATATGTATATATATAATATATATACATATATATATTCTTTTGTAATGGCTATCTAACTCTTCTAATATTGTTTGAGGGTTTCCTGTTTGTTTGGTCTTGGTTTGGGGGGCCACACCTAGAAGTGCTCAGGTCTTAATTCTGCTCTCTGCTCAGGGATCACTCCCTGGCAGTGCTCAGGGTACTAATGCAAGCACTTTAGCCTCTGTATTCACTTAGCAATATCTCCAGCCCTCCACATTGGATTTTTCAGATTATCCTTTCTTCTAGCCTGGTTAGACTTAAAAAACCTCCATATCAGTGAGCTAAAAATGCAAAGTCTAAACTGTAAATTTCATTTTTTTTATGGTACTGGCAATTGAATCCAGGACTTCATATATGTAAGGTTACTAGTAGATTCATCTTTATTCTATTACTAAGCTACATTCCACACCCGGTAGTGAAGACTTTTCATAATTATTCCTAACTATATGTACGTATGGGCTGGAGTGATAGCACAGCAGGTAAGGCGTTTGCCTTGCACAAGACCAACCCGGCCGACCCGAGTTACCCTCTCGGTAAAGCCTGGCAAGCTACCCAGGACGTATTCAATATGCCAAACACAGTAACAAGTCTCACAATGGAGACATTACTGGGCCCTCTCGAGCAAATCGATGAACAGCGGGAGGACAGTGCTATATATGAATGTATGCTCAATTTGTTCTAATTGCCTTAGATTAGTAGACCATAGTTTCTGCCAATTTTAAATATTTGCCTAGCTGTACATGACTCTACTTATCAGTGTTTTCCAAAGAGTGCTGTTTGCTAGTTCATTTGTTTATTTATTAAACAAACACTTGTTGAAAGATTACTGTGTGCCATGTACTGATATTTGGGGGGCACTAGAGTGAACTGGATAGAGTTTCTGCTCTCAAGGAGTCCTTTCTTTTATGGGATATATACAATAAAGAATAAATGTGTCCTATGTAGTTATAAGGGCTATAAAATTTTTTATGTAGGGGCAAGGAACAGTGATGGACATTAAGGACCTAATGTCCCATTAATGGGTCCTAATAGGGTCCATTAGGTCCTATTTTGAATAGGATCATCAATATGTCAATTAAGGTAACATATTCATAAAGACCAGAGTAAAGGATAGAATAAGTAAGTTTATATCCAAACAATGAATATTCCAAGCAGAGGAAAAATGAAAACTCAAAGAAGATAAAGGAGTTTATTTGTTTGCTTTTAAAATAACTGTAGAGGGTTCTTAGGGCATCTGACTTGAGAATTTTCAATCTTTAATAAATCCTCTGTATTAGCTAGTTCAAAGGTTGCTAGTAGATTTCATCTTCACAACCAATTGAAGCACAAGGGAGGTGGATCAGAGGGCTGGAGCACGTGCTTCATCCCAAGACCACATGGCCCCCCAACCACTGTCAGGAGCTGCCCCTCAGCATGGACACACAAACACACACACACAAACACACACACACACAGTGGAGGGGTCATTTAAATGAATCAGGGTGGTAGTAATACCTACTACAAAAGCAAACAGTTTCCTTTTTTTTTAATATTCTTAATTTTGGTTTCTGGGTCACACCTGTATATGCTTAGAACTTACTCTTGGCTCTACACTCAGGGACCACTCCTGGCAGGATTTCAGGGAACCATCTGGGGTGCCAGAATCTAACCTAGGTCGGTCTCATGCAAGACAAGAGCCCCACCCGCTGTACTATCACTCACTGCCTCCCTCCAGAAGTTTGGAGCACTTGATGTTCTTTGATATTCTTCACCTTGCCTTTGTTTCATGGGTGGAGCCCCTTCTCCTAGGAAGCCTCCTGTACTGGAGGTCTTGGAATTCTGCAATTCTGCATCACAATGGTTTTATAGGCTCCTAAAATAGGTTAGATCCTGGCATCTCAGATGCAAGAATCTATATCACAAATATTTTCAACTTTGTGAGATGCACTATTTCTATTCCAATCACTCTGTTGTACAAATTAGATATAGACAATTTGTAAAATAAGTATGATCGTGCTGTATTCTTATCAAATTTTATTTTACAGTAGGAGGCCTGGGCTAGTAATGTATTGGAAAGCCTTACCTAGATCTTTCAAAGGGACATTACTAATTCTGTCCTGGGCTCAGATGAGGCAGCTCAGCAATCTGTTTGACACTGTGAGTCACAGTGTCCTCTCCATGTTACTGATTAGACCAGACAACTCCTTACAAACTGTTAGGGAGAGATATCTGGTCACTCAACTCAGGTCTGTGACACTAGCCTGTCCTTACCTCTCCAGTTTTGCCACACAACACTTCACAGAGATGACAATAAGAGAGTATCCCGCTCTGAGTGCAACCTTGACAGCTAAAATGGCTATTTGGCCTCAGAAAATCTTTATAAGGAAGCTGCTGCTAATGTTTAAAGCTAGACAAGATGGCTTCTATAGAGTTTTGTCACACTTCATCTCTGCCACAGACTAAGCAATCTAAGAACACTGCTGTTTGTCTCCATTGGGAGAACAGGTGATACTGAATAGAAATTAATGATGTCTTGGTTACTGACCAGTGCTCCCAGGAAGTAAAGAGAGAAGGTATTATCCCCCTTTGGGGAGAAGGGTAGGTCTTTTCGCAAAGGAGATCTCCTGGAGGTTGGCCAACTGCAGGATAAACGTCTTGTTTTTCTTATTTTATGTATTTTATTATATTTGTTTATTCAGGTTGCTCCAGAACTACTCCTGACTCTGTGCTCAGGAGTTACTTCTGACTGTGCTTAGGGGACCATCTGATTGAATCTGGAGCTCCTCCTTGCATTCCTTGGGTTACCTCTTTGACCTCTTCCTGTTTTAAATGTTAAATTCACAAAAGACTTGATAAGTTGGCATGAAGGAAATATTTGCATTTAAGAGAGGTCTAAGATCAGCTATTATAGATCTGAATTTAAGTTAGGGAAGATAAAAAAAATTCTAGAAAAAGATGGCAGTGATTGTTAACTATATGAATGTATTGAATGCTGTTGAACTGTATACTTTGAAATGGTTTCGTGCCAAAACATATATGATCAATTGATTCATCAAAGACACTTAACAAAAATTCATTTCTCTGTGAAAAAACGACATCTATAGTATGATGGGCTGGAGCGATAGCACAGCAGTAGGGCATTTGCCTTGCGCACAGCCAGCCCAGCCCAGCCAGGTTCGATTCCTCTGCCCCTCTCTAAGAGCCCGGCAAGCTACCGAGAGTATCTTGCCTGCACGGCAAAGCCTGGCAAGCTACCCGTGATGTATTCAATATGCCAAACACAGTAACAAGTCTTATGATGGAGATGTTACTGGGCCCACTCGAGCAAATCGATGAACAATGGGAGGACAGTGTTTGTGTTTGTTTGTATAATATGATGGCACAGATGAATGGAAGTTTCTTTATCTCATGAAATCGTCTGCAGATAAGTGGTCCAGCCTGGCCTGGTGGCTGTGCTCCATAGAAACACTCAGGGTCTTGCTTGGGATACTCAGGCTGTCCTGTATATGGTCTGTGTAGAAGCCAACAGGGATTCAGCTGGGAAGAGAGTAAGTGGAAAGTGGGAAGTTAATCTCTAAGGATGGTACATGGAACTTGGATCTGGCAATTCTGGTATGGTCACTGAATCACTCCTATTGCAAAGGAGGCTAGGAATGTTTGAATCTCCATGTACTCCATCTACTATTTGGAATTGTTAAAGTGGATAATGGATTACTGGTAAGCAGTTTGCCAGAGAGTTTATACCAAGAAATGAAACTCTGTTTTTCCTTCAGTCTCTACCTTGTTTGTCGACAGTGATGAAGAACACCACAGAATATAGATTTAGAAGAAAAAACTTTCTCAGCAGTGAAGCCCATGCCTTTGCTGACATGAGATCTGGGTTCAATCATCTTCAACACTGCAAAAAAAAAATACAGAAAATAAAAAATGATTGTTCCTCATAAATTATTTTATTTAATTTTTCAATATGATTTTCCGTTGGATTAGTTACAATCATCTAAATGTAAGCATGACTTTCAGTTACAAGGAGAAGACTAAGGAAGGCTCAGAAGGATTACAAAATCCTCAAAGCCACAGGCCACAAGGTTCCAGGCCATTTCTAACAATTCATCTTTTTTTTAACACCTAAACATTCAAAGGGTTTCCTGTGCCTTGTTATTCACCAAATGGAAAGTCCCATCAGAGCAAAGAGGATGACACTGCAGTGCAAAGTACTAAGACCATGATTAAAATGCAGATCAGTTGTTTCTACTCCAAACAGGTAATTTTTGCTAGGTAGTCCTGCATGTGAAGTCATAGAATTGCAAAGAAATTATTTACAAAATAGAAAGGAGCTGCGTTCTTGCCCTTCCATGCTTCTGTGTTGCCTTATGTTTTCAAAATGTTGCCTTTTGAAAAATATAACACAAGTAAGCAAACATTTGCCAAAATGTAAAAAAAAGACCCTCATTGTCAAAGTCACCACAATGTTCTCTCAAAACAAGTTTCCCAAGTCTTACATTGAGGTAGATATTGAGAGGTATTGAAGTAGAGCCTGGCAAGCTACCCATGGTGTACTTGATATGCCAAAAACAGTAACAATAACAGATCTCATTCCCCTGACCCTGAAAGAGCCTCCAGTATGGCAGCGTTGGGAAAGACGAGTAAGGAGAGGCTGCTAAAATCTCAGGCCTGGGACGGATGGAGACATTACTGGTGCCCGCTCGAGTAAATTGATGAACAACGGGATGACAGTGATACAATGATACAGTGATTAAAGTAGATGTTTGTACTCTGCAGTTTGAAAGGAGAGACAAAACTTTTTTTTTCATCTAAAGCATTTATACTGTTTTCACACTGTGTGTGTGTTTAATATACTTAATTACACATTTCCCCAGTTTCCCCAACAGAAATGTTACAGATTTTTTTAACTTTATTTTTATAAAGTTGTTCACAGTATTTGATTACATCTAATAGTTGAACATCAATCCCACCACCATTACACCTTCCCACCACCGTATTTCGGATGTTTCTATCCCTAACCCCAAAACCCTGTCCCCCAAAGCAGAACCAAAATAATTTGTTTTGTATTGCTTGTTATGAATAATCCGCTAAAAATGATCCCAAAAACGATTTCTTAGAGAAAGTGTGTGAAGATTGTTGTATTTCACCCAGAAGCCATTAAGACCTTCTATAAGGGATTAGTAACATGTTGTTAAAGGTTGTGTCTTGAGTGCCTTGAGTGCATATACATATATATATTCAGAAATATATATATACATATATATATCTGTATAAATGTATTTCCCCCTAAGATTGGCTGCCTTCTACTTTAAACCCCATCAAAAGTGGTGTGATACTCCAGTTAGAGATTTTTTTTTAACTTGGCTTTGTGTTGCCCTCACAATTTCCACTCAATCACACTGAACTTTTTATTTTGCCTTTTTGCTGTGACAGACACAAGGATGAATTTAAACTTCACTCCCTCCCCAAATGCCTCTCTGATGTATTTGCTACTTTTTACATCCCGTTCCCGGTAGAATCTAATGGAAATTCCTTGAGGGTCTTTAGCCTTTTCCTCAGAGTCAGAAACTTTTGTTTTACTAATGGAAGTCAACTTCATTAGCATTTCAAATCCTGGGATGCTCTTAAAGATCAGTGTTAGATCTAAGGAGCTCCCAGCCACAACCTGATTTATCAAACCTGTTTAATTGAAATCTCCCGTGGCCAATGCCTTTGACCTTATTTCTACCAACACATCACATCAGGGAAGCCTGTTCAGGGAGTCTAGAGAAATACGCATTCATACATACTCTCAGAATTTGCTTTTCCACTCTTCTTATTGCTAAAATCCCTACTCTCTCTAGCCTTATCGTGGGTCCACAATGACTGATAACATTGATGGGTAAATAGAGAATATATAGGTAGATGGACCAATAAATGGATGAATAAATAAAAGGGTAAAGGGATGGTTGGTTAGATGGGTACAGAAACAGGTACGAAGTGAATCATTACATTGAACAGATAGAAGGAAGGAGACAGTGTTGGGAGAAAAAGAAAAGATTGAAAAGGTGTGCTGGAGAGATGGTGTGGGGATTAGGACACTTGCCTTGCATGAGGCCAATTCCCTGTACCACATGGTCCCCAGAGCACCTCCAGAGTACCTAAGCACCAGGTGGGGTAGAGTGGGAAGAGTTTAAAATTCAAAAGAAGGAGGAAGAGGAGGAGGAGGAGGAGGAGGAGAAGGAGGAGGAGGAGGAGGAAGAGGAGGAGAAGGAGGAGGAGGAGGAGGAGGAGGAGGAGGAGAAGGAGGAGGAGGAGGAGGAAGAGGAGGAGAAGGAGGAGGAGGAGGAGGAAGAGGAGGAAGAGGAGGAGGAAGAGGAGGAGGAAGAAAAAGAGGAAGAGGGGCTGGAGTGATAGCACAGCGGGTAGGGCGTTTGCCTTGCACGCAGCCAACCCGGGTTCGATTCCCAGCATCCCATATGGTCCCCTGAGCACCACCAGGAGTAATTGCTAAGTGCATAAGCCAGGAGTAACCCCTGTGCATTGCCAGGTGTGACCCAAAAAGAAAAAAAAGAATAAGAAGAAGAAGAAGAAGACGACGGAGAAGGAGGAGGAGAAAAGAATGAGATTATGACAAAATAACTTAAAAGACAATGTTGTAGGCAGGAAGATGGTAGGGGAGAAGGCACGGTATTATATGTTAGGGGAAAACTGTCTCTGAAACACGAACCTGACTGAGGGCATGGCCTTTTTTTTACTCTAAGGACCTATCTTAGGAGCCTGTAAAACCGCTGCAAAGCAGAATTGCAGAATTCCAAGGCCTCCGATACAGGAGGCTTCCTGGGAGAAGGGGCTCCACTCATGGAACAAAGGCAAGGTGAAGAATATCAAAGAACATCAAGTGCTCCAAACTTCCCGAGGGGGGCAGGGAAGTTTAGAAAAAGTGAATGTAAACGAACTTGGCAGAGGGAAAGGTGTGCATTTATGTGGTTATCTGTGCCCTTGCTGCAGGCACATGTTGCTTTCACATGTTCCCTATGTCTCCCGTCTTGTGATGTGTATTTTAATCATACTTTAATGTTGTGATGTTCACTGGCTCTCGGCTCTGGAGAAGTCCATGTTCTCTCTTGGATGCATTATCGTAACTTATCTCTCCCCTCCATTCCCATTATTCCCCCATAAATTTGCTATACTTCCCTGTTTGTCTCAAATTGAAATTCTTTTCTCTAAGAGAAAGGCAACCAACTGAAATCCATGGGTAAGATTAGGACCGAGATCATCTCCCGCACTGAACAAGTAGACTTCAAACTTGACGGCTGCTTCTCAGGGCTGGCAGGACCCGAGCACGCTATGTGCAGGGGCTCGTAGCTGGCTTTCATGGGTCCAGAATCTTCCAGGTGCTTCCCCGGGGTGACAGAGGTGGGTAGAGAAAAGCGGGAGATTGATTTCTTTTTCAAGATCGCTGCCCTTTGGGGGCTGAAGTGATAGCACAGCAGGTAGGGTGTTTGCCTTGCACACGGCTGACCCAGGTTTGATACCTAGCATCCCATATGGTCCCCCTGAGCACCGCCAGGGGTAATTTCTGAGTGCAGAGCCAGGAATAACCCCTGTGCATCGCTGGGTGTGACCCAAAAAGAGAAAAAAGACTTCTGCCTTTCTCCTCCCCACTTTGCATAAGCCACATGGGGATCCTCCACCAGCAGCAATGTCCTGAGAGATAGAACAGGGGTGAAGACACTTGCCTATGGCCATCTTCAGTTTGATCCCTGGCTCTGTATATGGTCCCCAGAGCACCGTCAGGAGTGGTCCCCGAGCACAAAGCCAGGAGTAAGATCTGAGGACAGACAGGTGTGGCACCAAAACAAAAAGAAAAAAAAATAGTGTTCTGACAGACGTTTCCTTGCACCTGCTAGCAGCTGCCTTTAAATAACTCTTGTGCCGCGTGCTCCTGAATGTGCTTTCTCCAGGTAAACATTCCACTAGCATTTTTAAAGCATTTCTTTGATCTCAAACAGGGTTCTTAGCACCATTTTACCTGTATTACCTTATTTAATAACGTAATATTATTATTACCTTATTTAATTAAGGACCACATCCTTTTAGTGTGGAAACCATTCGTGATGAACTTAAGGCAGGTAGAGGTTGGTTAAGTCCAGTAAGAGGCAAGGCTGAGAGTCATACCGGGTCTGGGGGTCCACACTTTATGGACCCACACACCATGTTGTGCCTCTCTGCTCACTGAAGTGACTTTCTAGAGCACAGTACTCCAGAACTTTCTGCACAAATAGAAATGTTTGGTAGCTATGCCGACCTACTTCCGTGGTTGTCACTAACCAAATCTGACTTTTGAATACTTGAAATTCAGCTAGCATGATTGAGAAGCAACGTTTTTAATTGTATTGAATTTTAATTAATTTAAACAGTGCCATTTAAGAGCCCACTAATATCTTGTTCATACATATGATCTCAAAATGTGAGGTGCTGAACTAGGAATTAAGGTAGGCCTCTCAGTTATAGACATTATCCTTTATTAAAATAGTAACATGAAATAATTGCAAAGCACACTTAGAGTCTTTGTGTTTCTTTCCATCTTTGACAAGGATCTTGCTATTCTACTAGCACTGTCATCTAATCTTAGCTCAGCGGAAGATGTATTGAGATGAGACAGAAAAAAACATTCTGGCAGAATAATGTAGGGACATAGTGGGTAGGCTGGAACATGGTAGTGTCAGTTGACATATTTAGGATGAGGAACTGTTGCCATGTTATTCATCTTTTCAATAAGTAGGGAGGGGCTATTGGAAACAATGCACTTAAAAGTGGATTTGATTTGGAGGAGAAAGAACACAGAAGTCTCACACGAAGGAGAGATGTAATCCACATCCCTTATTTAAGAAGGAGGTGAAGAGAGCGAAATAGGAATGCAGGGTAATTATGAGTCAGGAGAGAAGGATAGATGCTGGCTGAAATCATATAATAAAAGAGTCATATTAGTCTTCATGTGGGACTCAAATTGGAACCCAGTCAAATCTTTAAAAGAGACCATAAGAAGCATTAGCTGAATGCTCAATGTATCTTTTGTGTCCCAATGTGTCCCTTGGGTTTATAAAGATAGAGCTACCTAGAATTTGGTTAAATGGCAAAATTTTGGTTTAAAATTAATGTGGACAAATAGACATAACTCGTGGGTCAACCCCATTCTGTTGCAGGTTTGATAAGTAGCTTTAGGAAGCACACCAAAGCCCCCATATATAAATGAATTATATATTATATATTCCTTGGCTTCTTGCTAGTGAGTTTCAACCACTTCCCAGAAGGTGCCAGATCACAGGTATGGGAAGGTCAAACGTCACTGCGTAAGACAGATTGAGTAGTTGTAACAGAAACTACATAGACTATAAGGCGCAAAATATTTCCTTCAGTCCTATTCAGAAACCATTGTTCAAAAATATCTCTTTTAGAACAAAACAAAGAGTTATAATTGGGCAACCAATTTAGATTGCCATATTGTGAGATCATTAAATTTTTTAAAATCTTTATTATCTTTGACCTGGTAATTTGGCCAGTTATGATTCTATACAGCATGCATTTTGATTTACACATCCACTGGGATTCTTTTATTTTTATTTATGTATTGGCGGGGGGGTTGCATACCCGGGGTACTCAGATCTTAATCCTGCCTTTGTGCTCAGGATTCACTCCTGGTTGTGTTTGGGCAACCATATATGATACTGAGGGTTAAATCTGGACTGGCTGTGTGCAAGGCAAACTTCCTCTCTTCTGTGCTCTCTCTCCAGCCCCCACTCATTGGGCTCCTTATAGCCCTGAAAAATCAAACAAGCGGAATACTGAGTAGTTGGACAGTGGAAAAATAAATTTCAGGGCATTAATGTCAAGAGATACTATTCTGTTTCTCAAGTTTTTTTTTTTAATTCACACTCAGCAATGCTCAGGGGTTACACCTGACTCTGCATTCAGGAATTACTCCTGGCAGTGCTTGGGTAAATCTATGGAATGCCAAGAATCAAACCTGGGTCAGACGTGTGCAAGGTGAATGTCCTACCTGCTGTACTATTTCTCCAGCCCCTGTTCTCAAGTTTTAAATGAGATACTTCCATTTGTTCGAAAGGAATGTTCAAGTTATATGGCTAAATTAAAAATCACTTGATCACTTGACACCCTGTTACTCATCAATTTGCTCTTGCAGGCTCCAGTAATGTCTCCATTCTTCCCAGTCATGTGCTAGTGTATCCCAATGGCGTCTGCTCACTCCAGGAACCCGAAGAGCCTCAAACCGTTCGTTCAGGGTCTTGATGAAGAGGTCTGACCATCTCGGAGGCTGGAGTGATAGCACAGCGGGTAGGGCTTTGCCTTGCATGCAGCCAATCTGGGTTCGATTTCCAGCATCCCATATGGTTCCCTGAGCACCAACAGGGATAATTCCTGAGTGCAGGGTTAGGCGTGACCGCTGTGCATCACAGGGTGTAACCCAAAAAGCAAAAAAAAAAAAAAGAAAGAAAACAAAAGAAAAAGAAGTCTGACCATCTCATAGGTGGGCGGCCACACGATCTTTTGACATCCTGTGGAATCCAGTCAGTAACATCTCTAATCGAGCAGTCGTCTCCAAATCGCATTACGAGTCCAGTCCATCTGATTTTCAACGCCTTGGCAAACGAAACAAATTAAAAACATTGCATAATGATGAGTTTTACTTTATGACCTTTATATTAAGACAACAAACAATCCCACTAAAATATATAGACAGATATTTTCCAGGTGGCTATCACTATCCAGATCTCAAGTGAATATGCAAGATATGTATATATAATCTATATTATATATAGATGGGCTGGAGTGATAGCACAGTGGTAGGGTGTTTGCCTTGCACGCAGCCAGCCTGGTCTAGCCAGTTTCGATTCCTCCACCCCTCTCGGAGAGCCCAGAAAGCTACTGAGAGTATCTCACCCGCATGGCAAAGCCTGGCAAGATACCCGTGATGTATTCGATATGCCAAAACGCAGTAACAAGTGTCACAATGGAGACGTTACTGGGCCCGCTAGAACAAATCGATGATCAATGGGAGGACAGTGACAGTGATTATATAGAGATAGTGTGTATATACACACACAATGCATTTAATATCTTCTAGATAAAACTAAATTTTTATGGATGGTTACTTAACGCAAAATAAAGAAGGTGGAGGAATAAGAGGAACTATGGGCTGGAGCGATAGCACTGCCAGTAGGGCATTTGCCTTGAATGCAGGTTTAATTCCTCCACTCCTCTCAGAGAGAGAGCCCGGCAAACTAAGGAGAGTATCTCGCCTGGCAAGCCACCTGTGACGTATACAATATGCCAAAAATAGTAACAACAAGTCTCACAATTTGTTGTGAGACATTACTGGTGCCTGCTCAAGCACAACAATGAACAACAGAAGGACAGTGCCACAATTTACTTAACTCAAAATAAAGAAGGTGGAGGTATAAGAGGAAATAGGGGCTGGAGCAATACACAGTGGGTAGGACATTTGCCTTGCATGTGGCGAACCCGAGTTTGATTCCCAGCATTCCAGGTGCTCAGCATCTCTGAGCACCACCAGGGGTAATTCCTGAGTACAGAGCCAGGAGTGACCCCTGTGCATCGCCAGGTATGACCCAAAAAGAAAAAAAAAGAGGAAATAGCCAGTTAAGTTTCCTTAATGAAACTGAAAATTTTATAAGTGAAAGTGATGACTAAGAGAATATCACCAGAAGGGGCAGTCAGTGGAACAACGAGTGGAAATTCTTTGCTCTACATTGAAACATTTAGTAGGATAGGTAATACATAAGTTTCAGTACCAATAAAAGATTCTGGTCTTGAGCAGATGCTTTTGTGAGACAGACAGAGGCAGAAGTGGAGTTCAGGGCTAAAGATTGGACAAACAATAAGGTGGATCCTTGTATGCAACCAAATCTGAACCGAATACCAGGCTCCACATATAACCTGCCAGTAGCACCACCAAGGGTCACTTGTGAGTACAGAAATTGCCCCTGAGCATGGTCCATAAAAAGTAAAGACCAAGGGGGCAGAGAGATAGTACAGTGGTTAGGGCATTTGCCTTGCACACGATCAACCCAGGTTTGACTCCCAGCATCTCATATGGTCCCACAAGCACCCCCAGAGTGATCCCTGAGTGCAGAGTAACGAATAACCCCTGAGCATTGCCAGATGTGGCCCCAAAACAAAACAGAAACAAACATACAAAAAAACACAACTAAAGATGGAGATTGTTACAGAAAACAACTCAGTGGGGAAAGAAAAGAGCCATGTGTCCTGCACCCTGGGAGAAAGAGATCTCTAAGTCACAAGGTAGAGGGACATGGCGGAAGAACCTGGGAAAAGGAGGAAAGAAGAAAGAAAAAAAGTTGAGTCAAGAAAGGGAATGAAGAACCCAGTGACAAAAGTTGGAGAGTTATTTTTAAAGAAAGACCACTGTTATATAAGTCCCATTGCAAGTTCATGTTTAGAAAGTGCTTTCACCTGAGATGCATTATGCTGATCCTTGGGCTTTGGTCAACACTTGTGGTACGTTAGCAGGAGTTCAGATGCAAAGACCTTGCAGTGTTATGTGCAGATTTCTGGTTGAACTTCTCCTGGCTACCCAGAGTGTCTGCCTGTCCTGGGGTGTGGAAGTCCAGAAAAAGCCTCAGTACTTGTATTGTGCTGGCAACACAGCCCTGCCTCAGGTCTCTCTTAGTGTTCACCATTTAATGTGACAGAATTGTAGCAAGCGGGATCTCCCTCATATGTGGAGGTCACAGATACACAGCAAGATAGCAACAAGGCTCCAAAGACAAAATAATGGAAAAATTGATCCAAACATCTGAGTTGGGTGAGAAGGAGGCTTTGAAAGGGAGGGGAGTTGGGATCCTTGTGACAGGGAGGTGGGTGCACTGGTGCTGGGTGTGATGTTGGAATTATGTACATGATGAACCATTATTAATAGTATAGTACATCACAAAATCTCAATTTAAAAAAAGAATTAAAGAACAGGGCTAGAGTGATAGTACAGTAGGTAGGGCATTTGCCTTGCACGCAGCCCACCCGGGTTTCATTCCCAGCATCCCATGTGGTCCCCTGAGCACCATCAGGAGTAATTCCTGAGTGAAAAGCCAGGAGTAACCCGTGTGCATTGCCGGTGTGACCCCAAAAGTAAATTAATTAATTAATTAATTTTAAAAAAGAATTAAAGAAAAATGTAAACCAAAAAGGGGGGTGGGTTAAGTTCAGAGGAGATCATCAAGGTGTGCTGGGGGATAAATACAAGTGAATACATTAAGGTGAAAATTAAAGGTACAGAAAGAGGCAGGGGTGTCTTTTAAAAGTCACCACCCTTCCCCCACCTCTGTGTCTCCCTGAATCCCACATGCCTGGTGCAGGGGTGGATCTGTCTGGCCCTGTGAGACTTTATTTAGACATCTCAGGCATTTGATCCATTTTGAACAGGGCCGGCTGCAATACGGGTGAACAGACTCCTGCTCTTTGCTCACAAAACTCTCCTGTTCAAACATGTTTGCAGAGTATGATTCATGGCATTTCTTTCTGGATTGTCCAGTGGGTAATTGCTGTACAAAAACCAGAGAAACAGATGTAGACCCTGAACCCTGGCTATAAATTTTTGTTTTATGATTATGGGTTTCAAATGTGCTGTGTCACACTGACAAATACACAGTTACTCTGAAATGAAATGAATTTGGGTCTCAAACTTTTGCTTTTTTTGTTGTTGTTATTTGTGGTTGGGAATACTTTGAATAGAGTTTCTTTTTCCATTGATCAAACAAAAGAAAATAAGGTGACACAGATCATGGTATTTTCAGCCATAAAAAAATGGAATTTGGGAAAGGTGGGGTTTCTTTTCCTGTTTGATTAATGTTTAAACTACTGGAAGTTTAATCATTTAAACTTCATTACCAACAAATTAGCTAGACCATTTTTCACCTGCTACCTATTCATTAATCCTTTTTGTACATGGATATACATTTAAAGACTTCTGCTCATTTGTGTGTCTTTTCTTAATTTTACTTAAGATGAAGAATTGAAAGAAAGATCAAGAGTTTAAAAATTATAACAATAGCAGAAATTTACTGATGAAGATTGGATAAGAAACACGAAGCTAAATTGTTGGACTGCTTAATAAATTAATACTTGGGTTGAAATAATAGCTCTAATAATTGCTATCAGCATAATTAATTCATGATGAGAAATAATGAATTGACTAGTCAATACTGTTGCATTATAAGAAACCCATAATATTTTATTCATGAGGATTTAAATACTAATCATTCCTTTCAAGACCCAGGTTTATTTTTCTACAGTTAAGAGGACCCCAAGGTGATTATAAATTTAAAATTTTCTTGTTCCAAGAAACTCAGCATCTCCATCACCTCACTCCACACACACACAACACACCACACACACACACTGTTTCAGCGTAGTGAAAACTGAAGGAAGACATTTGGGAACAGGCATCTCCCTTTTGAGATGAAGTTGTTTCTCTAGTGTAAGAGCACACTGAGAGTAGGGACTGGAGTGATAGAACAGCAGGTAGGGCGTTTGCCTAAACAGAATTTTGGGGACACCATCTCCGTTTTCACTTCCCCAAGACAAGTGCACCCTGCCCTTTGAAAAGATGTCAAGTAAGGAAGTTCTCTGGCCTTGCCTGGGAAACATACCTGCACACTCATACCTGTTAGTGGTACATTTTTCTCTCCTATGATTCTGTTCCTCCTGCTGTACTTTAGTGTAGTTGCTTCTTCTCTCTCCTCCAGCAACATTTATTTTACCTTCATTATTGGCTATAAAATGAACCCAGTTTCCCAAACCTTATTTGAATACTTGGACACGTGAAGTCTGGTGGACCATGTGGCAACGGACATAGAACAATGCACTTTGTAGAGTTTTACAGCTCTCTTACAGTGTTTTGAGTTTTGTAAATTTCTCCATATACCTTGCTTTAAAAAAAAAGTTCCAGGGTTTCATCTAATAAAATTCTATTACAAAATGATGGTCAGAATGGAAGAGTGGAACATAACAGCAACATTTTTACTGCTGGGACTTTTTTAATAGGAAGAACTGAGCCTGGTGGGTTGAAATTTGTGTTAATGTATCTTCCTAAGAGGATCTTTGACTTGGGAAGTGGGTGCAATGCATACTTTGCATGTTAGACCATGAGAGTGGCTTAGCGACTCCACTGTCAGAGCCACAGTTCAGCATGGGGTGGGGTTCCCCTTGATAGGCTTTTAGAGGCCTGGATGCCAATGCACATTCCTGCAGAGCCACTAAAGGAGTCTGGGGCCACACTCTTCCCTACAAAGGGCAAGGAAACTGCTGCCCCTCATGCTTCATGCCCACCCACTTGCTTACTACCATTTTTTGGTGAAGAAATAAAATCTGGAGAGGCATTCCAGAATATAATTCCTCCCTAGAGTTTTCTTTCTTTGATGTACGTTACATCCTTTTAGCTAGCCGTGCAAAATGGCCACAGGGTGGCTTGGTTCTCTCCCTTTTTAAAATTCTCTGTTAGCCTGAGTTTATTTGTAAATATTGCATCTGTCCTTCGTGTTTCAAGGCTGACTAACAAACTTCTCTCTCCTCTAGTTGAGAAAATAATATAGGTATCACTGTATCACTGTCATCCTGTTATTCATCGATTTCCTCGAGCAGGCACCAGTAACATCTCCTTCGTCCTAGCCCTGAGATTTAAGAAAGTGCCAGATTTGAGGCTCTTTCAAGGTCAGAAGAATGAAACCCATTATTGTACTGGTTTTTGACATATTGAATACACCACGGGGAGTTTGCCAGACTCTGCCGTGTGGGCAGGATACTTTCGGTAGCCTGCAGGTTCTCCAGAGTAAGAAGTAGATAATAAGGTGTCATGCGGCCACAAATGCGACCCCCATTGCCATGTAATATAGGAGTTATTAAAAAAAAAAAAGGAGGAGGGATTTTGTCTAGAAATGACTCCAGTAAGTAATCAGATGGGCTGGGGGGCAATATTGGTAAATATAAAGAGAGCCACGCTTCCCTGGTTCTCAAATCATATATTTAGTTATGTGGTGGGAGGATGGGGTGCGAGAAGAGAGGGACCACCACCATGCATTGCTGGGCACTAAGCTATGGGAAATGTCATTCTCCCCTGGGACGGGGAGTTCAGGGAACTGAGGTTCTAGTTAATCAAGGCTCTGAGCAATGTGATCACAGGGACGCCTTCACCTCTCTGAGCCGCTGTTCCCCCGGTGGGAAAAATAAAAGAAAGAATCACTGACTCACAGAATTAATATTTGTTCCAGGGCATGTACTGAGAGATGTACAAGTGTGCCCCCCACTCCTCCCTTTTTTGGGTCTGCGCAGAAACCACCCACTAACGTTGTTGTTGTTGTTGTTGTTGTTATCATCATCATCATCAATCATCATGATTATGGGGGGGTGGGGGCCACATTCAGCATCTCTCAGGGATCACTCCTGGTGAATTTAGGGAGCCTGATGGGGGCCACATTCAGCATCTCTCAGGGATCACTCCTGGTGGATTTAGGGAGCCTGATGGGATGGCCGGGATGGAATCCAGATCCTGCATGCAAGGCAAGTACCCCACCTGCTATACTGTCTCTCTGGCACCATGAAGTGGGTAATATTAAATCCCCATTTCACAGATGAGGAAACTGAGGCCCTATGAGACTAAGATACTTGTTCGGGTGGCGGTGCAGGCAAGGTGTGGAATTAGAATCTCAGAGTCCAGGCTGACTGTTACAAAGCTCTTAACCTCTATGTGATGGGGTTGGTTTTTTGGTTTTCACACCTATATGAAATGTTGTTTTCTGGTTTGTGTTGTGTGTGTGTCTGTGTGTGTGTGTGTGTGAGAGAGAGAGAGAGAGAGAGAGACAGAGACAGAGACAGAGACAGAGAGACAGGGGGGGGGGGGGGCTTAACGATGAACCACTTCAAATGCTTCCCGTAGACCTGAGAATTGTTTTTTAAAAAGTCGATCCAGAAAGCTGGATTTTCACTCCCCAAGCAAATGCAATCCCTTCAGCCAGAACTTGCAAGAGGGATAAAGAGGAAAAGCACTCTCAAATGGAAAGTTTCTCAGCCCCAGGCTTCCCCGAGAGGGTAGCAGCTCTCGGTTCTCCAGTTTAAGGCATGCATGTGCTTTTTCGGGCGTGGAAAAATACATAAGTTACAAGGAATTTAACAGACAGAGAGGCGCAGAGAGGAATTTCCAGGGTGGGCTGGGGGCGAAGCGGGCGGGCGGGAGGCGGGTGGGCGAGGGGGGGGAACCGCGCTTGCAGGCGGCTAAGCGGCGGCTGTAAATAAAGAGGCGTAAAGGGAGAGAAGTTGGCGCTCAACGTGAGCCCGGAGCGGCGCCCCGGCTCCTCCCTCCCCGGTTGGTTTTTTTAAAAGCACTTCTTGCATTGTTTTTAAAGGTGAGAAATGGGCAAGAAAGAGCCGGCTCGCACTCGCTAGCTGCCTGCCTCTCTGGCTGTCTGCTTTTGCAGGGCTGCTGGGAGTTTTTAAGCTCTGTGAGAATCCTGGGAGTTGGTGATGTCAGACTCGTTGGGTCATTTGAAGGTTAGCAGCCCGGGAAGGGTTCACCGAAAGTTCACTCGCATATATTAGGCAATTCAATCTTTCATTCTCTGTGACAGAAGTAGTAGGAAGTGAGCTGTTCAGAGGCAGGAGGGTCTATTCTTTGCCAAAGGGGGGACCAGAATTCCCCCATGCGCGCTGTTTGAGGACTGGGATGCCGAGGACGCGAGCGAGCCGGGCAGGGTTTGTCCGGGCACCGTCGGGGTAGGATCCGGACTGCATTCGGAAGGCTTTTTGCAAGCGTTTGCCTGGAAGGAGAACTTGGAATCTTTCTGGGAACCCCCCGCCCCGGCTGGATTGGCCGAGCAAGCCTGGAAAATGGTAAATGATCATTTGGATCAATTACAGGCTTTTAGCTGGCTTGTCTGTCATAATTCATGATTCGGGGCTGGGAAAAAGACCAACAGCCTACGTGCCAAAAAAGGGGCAGAGTTTGATGGAGTTGGGTGGACTTTTCTATGCCATTTGCCTCCACACCTAGAGGATAAGCACTTTTGCAGACATTCGGTGCAGGGGAGATCATGTTTGACTGTATGGATGTTCTGTCAGTGAGTCCCGGGCAAATCCTGGATTTCTACACTGCGAGTCCGTCTTCCTGCATGCTCCAGGAGAAAGCTCTCAAAGCATGCTTCAGTGGATTGACCCAAACCGAATGGCAGCATCGGCACACTGCTCAATGTAGGTTTATTTTTTTTTCCCCTTCTTCTACCAAGAAAAAAAAATGTCTCTCTTGCATGCAATAAAGACATTGGAAACAAACTGCATTGGTAGCAAGACAAAGGATTTAATGATTTAATGCTGAAAGGGTGTGATATGCTGGCTTGCATATTGATTCCGCGCTGCTGAAAATTTCCTGTTAAATGTTTTCTTCCCAAACACCCCTCCCCAAGCCCTTCTCCTCTCTTTTACCAACCTTACAGTTGCTTGCAAACAGTTTTTAAAATATGCGTGGAGGGAGGGGAGAAAAGTGGAGGGTCACCACAGGACTTTGAAACATTCTTCAAGTGAGGCATTTTGACATTTGTGCAGTTTTTACTAAAATATGTATGCATAGAGGAATTTAACTTTGATGTCCTTTGGATTAGCGACTAGGCTTATATATATTTATATACATGTACATGTATATAAATATATAAATGCAGCGTGTGTTTGAACAGTCCAAAGTAATTAAAATATGACATCTTCCTTGCAAGGAATTTAACCTAATTATGGTGGCTGCTACTCCTGAAGTTCATAAACCACCAGTTAAAGCTTCTGCCTCCAATGTTTTCCTTGCTAAGGAAAGGCAATATTTCTTAGCATTGACCCTGCTGCCACCTCTCCGAGTCACTTTGTTGCTCTAAGAAGTTGCTGTTTTGCTAGAAAACTACTGGCAAAGAACACCCCTTGGGCTGAGCCATCCATTATTTCTATATCTTGCAATTCAACCAGGAATGTGGACATGGGTTAAAAGAAAGGAAATATAAGTGCAGTAGCCCCATTTTTAGAAGAAAATTATTGACTCTCCGGTTATCTGAATCTGATAGGGTGCCCAGGCAGGCATCTGATCAACAGTAGCCTGGCTGCAACCTTGAGAAATGACCAGAAGTCCCCGAAAAACCCCACCTTCGGGTGGTTAGAGTGGGAGCCCTCAGGATGCTTCACCAACCTGACAGTGATTTAGATAAATGGCTCAGCTATCTATCAAAATGTTTTTAGTACTTTATTTGACAATTCATTGGAGCATTAGGCTGAAAATGACATTTTAAATCTTTGTTTTCAAAGAGGTCAAAGTTTAACTAGAAGAAATTGAGTTTTCTTAATAACGTGGGGGGCTTATCTCAAGAGAGAAGAAAAAGGAGAGGCACAATGACAAGACTTAAACTGCCAGCTCAGAAACTTTTTCCTAAGAATAAAAACTTGCTCCTTGGGCCAGGAAATCAACAGGTTTGTAGCTAAAAAATCAATAGCCATTTGATGCCAACAGTCTGGCTGTCTGACTTAATATTTTGTAGAGCCATAACCGGGGTAAAAAGAATATCATTTTCAGGCATCTTAATCCTCAGCTGCTCCCTAAATGCCTTCCCTTTGCTGCTGCCTGTTTCATTTTGGAGAACTCAAAAGAAACTGAGTGTTATAAAATAATTTTCCAACCTACTAACAGATCATTTTCACCCATTCTTTTTGACCCATCTTCTCTGTGGCAATTAAACAACCTGACTGCCTTCCTTTGGAATCCCAAGGAACTGGAACTTTAAAATAACTTTTTCTAGTAAGAAGAAGTTCTAGTGAAATATATATATTTTAGTGTGGGGACCCTAGCAGAAAACTAATAGATCTAGGAGAGCTTTTACAAGCATACATTCTTCCTTTTGTAATTAACCCTCCAAACATGCCTATTAAGTTGGGGGGGGGGGGGAAGCTGTGTTTGTTCTGTACAAGTTAAACAAGGGATTTGCCTTATCTAGGGAGAGTGGTGAATGTGTCATTCGCCTAGGGCCAGCCGATAAGCAAGAAGTGTTGATAACAGCAAAGTTCAGCTAATCAAAGAAACTTACTTTAGAAAAAGTAAATAAAGGCTTTTGGACAAAGGGATTTCAGAAATTCCAATGTCTTATTTTTGTAAGAAGGGCAATTAGTGCTTATTGTGGTCAATTTCACCAGGTTTTAGAATCCCATACCCCAAATCCAGGTTAAATGAATAAAATGTAAATATTGCTTATGCCTCTAGAGAGTTGCTTGATTCTCCAGAAACCACTTGTGATGGGTCAGTTTAGTCAAGTAATTAAGTTTCTGAGCATAAATAAAAATTCTGCGGCACATTCAGGGTTAGCATGGCTAGTGGAGGCTTTTGAAATAAAAGCATATTAGGGCTTCGTTTGTATAAGTAAGAGCATAAAAACCACAACCTTTTCCATTTCACTTAATAACTATTTTGACGAAAAGCAGATCTGTTTGTGTTCTTAACACAGAGGAAACAGCAGGCAAGAAGGGAAAAAATAGTACTAAATTCCAACCCAAACTATTTTTTTCTTTGAGGATCCTCCTTAATTTTGTCTGATGGTATGTGTGTATTCCTATGTGTTTAATACAGAGTGAAACCTTTGAAAGCAAAGCATACCAGAAGCTTTTTTAAAAGGTGTGTGTGCATTTCTTCCTTTTTTTTTTTTTTAGTTTTAAAACTAGAAAAATGATATGCCAGCCAGCTGCAGGTTGGAGTAGGGCCTGTGAATTACTTACAAACATTGGACATCAGGATTAGTGGGCTACTAAGGGAATGTGGTATAAATAATACACTGTAACACTGCCCCTGGAAGGTATTCGAGTCACCAAGTTTCTATTTAGATGCCTCCTGGATTATCTTGGTTTTAGACTGTTCCAGATGTTTTCGGCATTAATTGCTCAGTGGGTATAGGATAAATTCTAATATTTGTGGTCTAAGTATAGTTGCCTTCAGTGAAATCGTGAGAGTGACAACTTCTTGGCTCTTTTCCCTGTCTTTTCTTTACTCAGTTTATATATTTAAAAAATGAAGCAGAAGAAAAAAATTGAAATAGCATTTTTCCCATTAATGAGAAGTAATCTTTATAAATTTTTTTTTAATAGTGGCAATGCATGATTTAGAACAAAAGGAAAAAAGTTCTGTTTCCAAACCCTGGAACCTGAAATGTAAGCATTAAACAGTATCTAAATTCTCTCCTAGCAAGATATAAATTGGGGTCAAAGTGACAAAATCAAAGATACCCTCTGAAAGAGAGACTAAATAAAGACTGACAGCCACCATATGAATTGAATGGGGTTTTGAATAAATATTTCAGTGAAAAGGCTCAATTGTTTTTCTAAAGTAGGACATAATTTTCTGCTTCTGGGCCACATGACGGTAACTAATACCATCAGAGAAGAGAAGAAAGGGGACTTTTTCTTAAATTTCACTGTGTGAAACAGTGTTATTTAAAAATAAGTGGAAGATTCACAAAGTTTTCCTCCCTTGTAAAAATAATAAATATTAAATATTATTCATATCCTCATAACTTGATACATTGGGAAGGGAAGTGTGAATAGGCAATTTAGAAGGAAAAATATGTTGCATTTTAATTTTATTACTAGAAAGAGAATGGGTTCTAAAAAATAAAACTGTAGAAGAGAGACATGTGTCTGCTTAAACTTAAACTATGGGAATGTTTTGGAAGTTCTGCTTAGAATTATATTTGCAATCCCAGAAATTAAGCCATGGCATGGGAAGAGACCTCCCCCCATTCCCTTACTTGATAAATGACCATTCAGAAGGTAATTTCTGATAGACTAGCTGACTTGAAATAGAAGTTTTCTTCTTGATTATGAAAACTTGGCTCTGACCATATGTAATTAGTCAATATTGCCATGAACTTGTCTTCAGAGCATTAAAGTAAAAGAAAGCTGTTCTGGATATCACGTACTTAGAATTTACCTTTCAGTGTATGTTAAGAGACTGAAAAGGGGAAAACAATCGCCATTTTCTCCTTTATACATTCCACAAACATCAAGAAACCATCTCAGAGGAATATAGGATAAATCATGGTGATGATTATAAGTTCTCTTTTCAAGGAATTTATATTTAAAATTAAAAAAAATATTGAAAGCTGGAGATTTTTTTAACTAGAAGTTATTCTACAGGAGGAAGATGAAGACATAAAATCATGACACAAAATATAAAACTCCTTTAGAGTCACACAGGACTTATTAAAAAATAAGTGCAATGTTCATTTCAGAACACCTTAAAAGAATCTTCTATAGATTTTGAGTTATAGGTAAGTGCTAATAAATTTATTCTTAAATGACATTTTTACACTTCCAGTGTTCTAATATAAATTCAGTTAACTATCAATTAAATAGATTATTTCAGAAATGAGAGTTTTTGATGAAGGTTAATCAGAACAGTCTTGCCTAAAAACCTTTCCAAAGGATATTAATGTGGGATCTTGCCTTTCAAATTACAGCGTAGTTATGGCAATCATATATCTCCGATTTTCTAGAATAACCCACTTTCAAATATACTGCCATAGTTCTTACATAAATCATTGAAATATGCCAGATATTTCAATATTATGACATCTCCTAGGCTGCCTCTTGAACCCAGGAGTGGCACAGAAAGCTTTGTTTGGGTTCTATAGTCCGTATAACTAGAACTCTCACAGTTTAATTTTTTCATTAGGATTCCTTGTTCTTCTGGGTCATTCTTCCAAACATGTATTCGTTTTGTGGCAAACCGGAGCTCCATCAAAAGAAGACATCCCTTGCACAATGAATTTAAATATTAGGGCTGTGGTCCTGATTAGCATGTGTGGTTGAAAGTGGTGAAGAATTACAGAGAATTACGGTGAGCCCATCTTTATCCATTCTTGGAGAGCTTCTTCAAAGTCGAAATTGGGGATGGTGAAGAGAGGCGAGCATAGTGAACTCAGGTTTCAGATTTATCAGTATCCTGTCTATGAGGAGCTTGGCCTAAGTACCTCTTGTTAAATTGGAGATGAGATAACCTCCTCCATCTGTAAGATCTAATAACACCACCTCATCAGTCAATATGTTGCCGGGAATTTTCCTCTTCTCCTTCCTGACTTCTTTGCTTCATCATTAAGAAGCCTGTTTCCCATTGTATCCAAACTCTTGAAAGAAAAACAAAATTAAGTTGCCAAGACCTGTTTTTACCTAATCAATGAGAGGGGGAGTCTGCAGGTATGAGGTTATTTGTCTTGACTTTCAGGGCTTCTGGGATGGGAATTCAGACAGGCAGTGGAAGTGCTGATTTGCTTTTTTCTTAGGCCTTGCTGGGTGGGGAGCTGTGTGAGGGGCCATTCAGTAAGATAAGACTCTTGTCCCCCTGCAAGATAAGGCGAGGATAACAGGAACTGACGTCAGTGAGGCGACCCAGCCTGGTCGAGCATTTCCTCCAGGCAGGACACATGGATTTCAGGAGCCTCTGGGCCTCCCAGACCAGGGGAGCTGGCGGGTGGACAGGCGTGAGTGTGGGGACAGATGTCCTTCATTCTCCCAAGAAACATTCTCTGAACAGAACAAATAGTAACTTGGTGGTGGTGGTGGGGATAGGGGATAAAGGAACAAGAAGAGTTTCCTAAAATCAGATTCTGAGATTATAACTCATTTTACTTGGTCACCTAATAGGTGTTTATTTCCCCAGCTGTCAGGAGTTTCCCTCTGATGTCTCCTAAGACGGCTGGCCCAGCAGTCACCATATATTATCACACGTGAACTCTGCCAGCCCTTGGTACAGAACAAAATGGGAGGGAATTCACATTGTCAGAGCTAATCCCCTGGTCCTCCTGTTTACTTTTCTAAGCAGGGAGTTCCCACCCTGATCCGCATCAGGTGACAGCGCTGGGAAAGCCATTTTTCACTTGTCCCCATCCCTCAAGCACTGGCAGCTTTTCCTTCCCTCTTAGACCTTCTTTTTCTCTTCAACTGTTGTCCCCCGGCCCCCGCCCATCTTTGCAAATATCTCTGATTTAACGTTTGGAGAAGGAGAAACTAGAACCGAAAGATTCTTTTTTCCTCTCTTAATTCATAAGTGCTCCTTGGACTACTACTCTGTAAAAACTGACTTCTTTTTCATTTTATTTTAGTTTTAGAAGTGCATAAGGAGTTATTCTCCCCCATTGGACTCCAGTTAAGTAAAATGTTTGTTCTTGTTATTGGCAAATTAGTGTTTGCCACCAGTTCAGGTTTCACGAACCAGAAAAAGCAAATCGCTAAACTCAAAATACTGTGGTAAAAAATGAGCTCGATAAGATCAGATAAGATGAGTGCATCAATTAGCTGGGAAAAAGAGATTTGGATCAGTTTTACCTTCATTTTTCTCTCATTTCCAGAGCAAATGAAGAAAAATCTCATATAATAAAATCCTTCTCAAAAAATATTAAAGCTTTTAGGGCAACACTACCTTTGTCTTGTCATCAAAGTCCATAATTATAAAAAGCCTGATGATCTGAAGGCCATTTCAGCTTCAAAAGATTTTTTAGGGTCTGGTCTATTGGAAAGCTTGGGGGTATAATTAACTAAAATGGAAATGGAGGCAAGCAAAATTTAGTTCCTGATGTTTTAATTTAGCTCAGCACTGCCATGTGTTATTGAAGAGAATTCTTAAAGGCAAACATAATTATTTCATTATGGTCCTCAGAATGCTTTCATTGGCTTTAATGACAAGAAGCTGTATAAAAAGGCATACATTTTAATTAGTCCTTCTTATATTTACATCAGATAAATAACAAATAATTGATGAAAAACAAGTCTCTGGAATGGATGATTTCACATCGTGTGCTGGTTACAGTTTCATGATGAAACCTTTCTCTTTTGCTTTGCATTTTAATTATTCAAATATTACGGGAGCAGTGCCATGGAGTTAAAATACCGTTGTTGCCATTTTATTACTAAAAAAAAAAAAATCACAACTAATGTCTATGAATTGAAAGCTGACGAAAAGTGGCTAGAAGCGCGTCTCAATGAAGCAAATTGCCAGTCCCATTAATTTTACTACATTTATTAGCACTCGTTTTGATCTTTTACGCTTCATCTTTTGGTATTAAGACTGTCAGGGGTTTTGGATGCATTTTTATAGCTGCATCTTCTCCAAAAAGCCTTTGTAAACTCCCACTACCTGTTTTGAAGACTTGCCTGAAAGTCGCCTATCCAGTGTGTGCTGGAAATTCCGAGAGCCGATCTTCTATCATAGGCTTTACCTTTGATTTTATATGAAAACCCATTTCACATGATTCATCTGCTTGGGTTTACAGAACACTAATTGTTATTATTGATTTTGAATTCCGTGACCATTACAAGGAACCTAGATGACTGGCAGATAAAGGGTAATAATCCATGGAGTTCTGGAACTGTTTCATGTTTGTCTGGAGTACTTTATGTGATCAATATTAACTGCCCCATTGAAACTAACTGCTGTATCAAATAACAGTCAATCAAATGAATGTGCTTAGAAATTATTTATTGAAAGCTTTAATTGTTCACTGGGGCCCTGCTTATCAGAGGAAACAATAGGGATTAGAGATAGGATGAACAGGTTTGGATTCTCAGAAGAAGATGACGGATGCTGATGACCAGGGAAATACGCTGCTTCTTGGACATGTGTTTCTAGAAACCCCACTTGATTTCTCAGCGAGCAGATGCAAATACTCTTAGCAAAGTTGCAAATACTCTTTAACAGAGAGTTTCTTCTCACCTGCACCTTTGGCTCTCCAGAGGAGCAGGTGTAAGGATCTCGCCCTCTGACTAGCGGAGTGAAAAACTCGCTCTGAGCTTTACTGTTTCAGCACTCCCACTCACAAACATGACCCTCCCATGCATCCTGGCAGGGCATCCTTGTCACTGCCCATGAGCCAAGAGAACAGAAATCGCCTGACTTGACATAGGATCAATGCCTACAGCTCTGAAATGGGAATAATAATGTCTACATTGCAGAATTGGTCAAAGGATTAGATTTTGTGTAAATGAGGATTTTATCTCACCCTGAAAAAATTACGGACATCCCTGAGAAGGACTTTTGCTTTGATTTCAGCAGGTGCCTTTTGCACCTTCTCTTATAATGAACTGTGTATTCGATTGGTCTCTCATTTCCTCTGTGAAATGGTTCCTTTTGTGTATGGCTTATAACCTAGGCGTCAGTCCTCGCCATTTGTCACAGTCAGGATGGCACTATGCTCCTGATTTAGGGGCTTCCATTTCCCCAACGCCTAGATTTAGGACAAATGATTGACTTTTACAATGAACACTGACACTTCCAAAGTTGTTGCAATACGCTTCACCCAAAGATGCTGTCAAGGCGGGGTACATTTTTATTACTCACTGATGGATTGGATTTCCCAGTGTTCCAGTCAATAAACAACTCTTGGGTGTCTGCCATGTTCCATGCTCTCTGGTATGTTCTTCCGGGGGATACCAGGATGAGTCAGTGTATCCTTGTTCTCTCTGGGCTCAAACTCTAGGAGAGGAACTTATCTCTCCAAATCCTTATGACACAACTTTGTTCTAACACAAACACAAGACTCTTTTGGGGACTTTGAAATAAATTTTTGGGAAGAATTAAGACTACTGAGCACCAGAACCAGCACTTAAGGTGGGCAGTCAAGTGAATTGCACAGTTTCGTCCTAAAGGAGCAGGCGTGACTTTTTCTGTATGTAGGTTTCTTAGGAGATCTCTAAAGTAGTGGACAGAGTTGAGTTTTAAATGTATGTTGATTAATGGGCACTTAGGTCTTCCTTTCAGATTGGCAGCTTTGAAGATTCTTACGTGGCTATTTCTGGTGTGTTTGTTAAGTCATGTTCTCTGAGAGTGTGGGTCTGATTAAATGAGGTTCAAAAAATATCACTTATTTCTTTATGAAAGTTTCTGTGATTTATAAGCGATGTGTTAAGAAACCACCCCACCTCGGTCGGTATGGCCTAACAATTTATTATTTCATTATTCTGTGGGTGAACTGGGCTCAGCTGGGCAGATCTTCTGCGCCCCAGGATGCCAGCTGAGGCTGTAGCATCATCCCGGGTTCGATTTGGCAGAAGTCCAAGAAGGCTGGTTCCTGGAGCTGGCAGTCATTGGGTGTGGTTGGCAGAGAGCTCGGCTGGAGCTGTGCAATCTGCAGGTGTCTCTGCCTCTCACAGCGTGGCGGCCGCCTTCTGCGAGGGGCCTTGCAGGAGACAGGGAGAAAAGAGGCAGAAGCTCCTCGTCCTCTTAAAGGTTGGACCCAGAGAAGCACCAGAGGGACTTTATCACTCTCTGGGTTCAGCAGTCTCAGCACATATTTGGCACCTCACCCCGGTGGGGGTGGCGGTGGAGTGACAAAGAATGTGCCGCCTGCTTTAGTGGCACCTAATAATCATTTCATATACCACTATATAAAATAAGAAAGAAAATACCTTCTGACATTGAGGCTTAGTTGAAGAACTATGGTGGCAGTTTTGCTTTTCTGGTTAAATATTTCAGGGAATTCTTTTCTAGTGATTGCACCTATGTTGTTATCAGTTAATCCCCACAATCCCGGGAGTAAGGCATAATTCTTCTCAGTTTGTGGACGTGGAAACTAATGCTCATAGGAGGTGAATATCGTGACTAGAGTCACATAGCCAGTCAGTCCTAGAGCTGGAAATATTCTTCGTTCTCTGGGTGTAGTTATACACTTCTAAGGATGTTGTTTGACGCTCTCATCTCCAATGAGTGGAAAATTCCTTGAAAACATTTGTGCTTTAGAAGAAGCAGAATGGGAACCAGAGAGAGAACATAGGGCTTGCCTGTGGCCAGCCCAGGTTAGATCCCTGGCACTATGTATGATTCCCTGAGCACAGTAAGGTGTGACCCCAAACCAAAGTAGAACAAAATAAAAATGACAAAAAAGAAAGGATCATGGACTTTCTGAGTTTGGAGGACCATGTAGGAACAAGACTGAGAGCAGCAAAACCCCTCATATCATCTGATTACATTATTTCTGTGATAGCAACTCTAGCCTTCTACCTGGGAGAACAGACTGTAGAGGTATTTCGTTCTTTGGTTTTATTCTTTGGTTCTTCCCCTGTTTGCGGTTGAAATCTGCACTAATCATTTCATACCTCACAGCACTTAGGATCAGTATTAGTCTTGCGTTTCCTAAGGGCTGGTAGGAAGCTGAGAAGTAAAGTTTTTCTTGTTACTCTGGTTCACTCATAACCTTCATCTAAGAGAAGTATCTTATGGTTCCCACTAATGGAACCTTTTGGTGAAGCAGTACTAATATATCTCTATTAATTTTTTAAGGGAAGAAAGGAAAGAAAACTTGCTAAGAGGTGATAAAGTTAAATTAATATTTTGGTATTTACCACCTTAAGGTTTTCTCTCTCTCTCTTGTTCTCTGTCTCTAAAACCCAGGTTTTATGTACACAAGGCATGCACTTCGGCACTAAGCACGTATCTGGCCCATTGTCACTTATTTTTAAAAAGGACTTAGTTTAAAGGATCCCAAACCAAAAAAAAAAAAACATTATTGCTTAATGAAATCGATATTAATAATAGTGATTATTAGCTTTTTACATAATACCCTTATTTTAGTGGTTTCAAATATATTTTTAAGTTCGACATATTGTTCATTGTCTTGGATTTTTGTTTACCTATTTTTTTAAATTGAATTATTGTTGAAATAAACATTTTGAGGAAATTAATACATGGATCAACTGCAGTGCCTTTCTAGAGACAATGAAGAGAGTTCTAGATATGATTGACTGTTCAGTCTGTAAAACATCAGATGCTGTCATGTGTTACAGTGTATACAGAGTGATGCAACAGTTATGCCCTCTTTATGCACTGCTTCTGCAGCTCCAAGTTGCCTCAATTATGTCATCTGCAAAATAGGTCCATAATGTTTACCTGGTAAACTTATCCTAGACCTAAAGGAAAGTGCACTTAAAATATAAGATATATAACACCAGTAAGTAGATATTACCCAGATATTTGCTATAAATGCTGAAAGAATTTTATGTCAAAGACCTGGAAACTCACCACCCTATCTACCATTTAGTTACCAGTTTGAGGAGCTGGAGAGATAGTACAGATGGTTTAGGTACTTGCCTTGCATGCAGCCGCATTGGCTAACCCTGATTTAGTCCCCATGTCACATATGGTTCTCTGAGCACTGCCAGGGGTCACTTTTGATGGAAAGACAGAAATAATCCCCCCAATATGGTCCCAAATAACTCCCCCGAAATGAAATTGCTAATTGTGCTTTTGTTAATTCATCCATTTATTGTATGAGTGTGTGTGTGTGTGTGTGTGTGTCTATATGTCTGTGTGTCTGTGTGTTTGGTTTGATTAACTGGGTTCCTCATAACTTGGGGAGTCTTTGGGGTTACTTCTGTTTTCCCAATATTAGCATAGTGCCCGGTACCTGCTCGCTATTCAGTTAACCATAATTGAAATGTTACCACGTACACATATATGCATAACCCCAAATCAGTAGATATCAGAACTGTCCAATCAGAACTTTCTATAATGATGGGAATAAGCTATAATTCTCTTTTATCCTATACAGTTGTTGCTAGCTGTGTGTGGCTCTTGAGCACTTAAAATGTGATAAATACATCGGAGATGAATTTTTTATTTTGTTTAATTTCCTTAATTTAACTTACAGTAGTCACACTTGGCTAGGGACTTCTCTATTAAACAATGTGTCTGTATATACTTCTATTAATATATTTTTCAATATTTGCTCTTTCTCTTTATTACTCTTTTCCTTTAGCCTTTATTCTTATTCCTATTTGCTATTAAGGAGCACTAATTATCTCTTTATGTGGATGGCAAATAGACTGTAGGAGATTGTAAACAGAATACTTTAGGGTGGTGATTTCAGTCATTGTTTAACTTGTTTTTCTTCTGGGTGGAACTGTTTTTTCAGGTCCCTAGCAAATACTTATTTTGCTAACACTTACTTAGCAGAACTAAAACACAGTTTTCACAGAATCCCAGTGGGCTGGCCTTAAGTTAGATTCTTTATAGTAATCATATCATGGTAGCAAACAATTTTGATTCCTGTGCTCCAAGGCCTGCCTGGTTTCCAAAAATACAGAATAATTTCTAACATTTTCCAGCCACTTTCATTGCAGCTTAAATAATCTTCTACTTCAAAGAGTCAGAGGACCTGGCCAGACTCTTTGGGACTGTGTGTGTGTGTGTGTGTGTGTGTGTGTGTGTGTGTGTGTGTGTGTGCACTCTGCTTTGTAGCCTGTAGTCCACTACTTGACACACAGGAAGAAATCAAGAAATGTAGTGAGCATGGTTCAATTTTTAAAATAGTTGGGTACCAGTATGAAGGTAAGGCACCTGCCTTACTCGTAGCTATCCCTGGTTCAGTTCCCAGCATCATATATAATCCTCATGCTCCACCATCCATGAGCACTGAACAAGAAGTAAGCCCTGAGCGCAGCCAGGTGTGGCCCCTAAACCAAACTAAACCCAAACTAAACAAACAAAAATAGTTGAAAGTCAGAGCATCTCAAGTGGTCTCTGCTTTTATTTATTTGCCTGTTGGGGGGTTATTTAAAACACGCAGGGTAAACTTGAGGGTTCTGAAGAAAACTTGAGAGGATGGAGTTGTTATAGCAAGCACTTGTGAGAGCAATGAAAGCTTATGGGCCTTCAGAGGTAATTCAAGGGTTGACTTCATGCTTTACATGCAGGAAGCCTGGGCTGGATGAAACACCACATGATCCCCGAGCACTGCATTGGGGCAACCTTTTAGCACTGAGCTGCAAGCAGTCTCTGTGCACTACCAGGAGTGCTTCCAAATAAACTCAAAAAGTAGTAGAAAATTGGCAAAAAACTGGAGAATAAATATTCCTTAGACTTCTGGCACAAGTTCTTGGCTATTTGGGTTTTTTTTTTTTTTTGTCTGGGGACCACACCTAGGGCTGGAGCGATAGCACAGCGGTAGGGTGTTTGCCTTGCAGACGGCGGGCCCTGCTGACCTGAGTTCGATTCCTCCACCCCTCTCGGAGAGCCCAGAAAGCTACTGAGAGTATCCCACCCGCACGACAAAGCCTGGCAAGCTACCCATGACGTATTCGATATGCCAAACACAGTAACAACAAGTCTCACAATGGAGATGTTACTGGGCCTGCTCGAGCAAATCGATGAACCATGGGAGGACAGTGCTACAGTGCTACAGGGATCACACCTGGTGATGCTCAAGGCTTACTCCTGGCACTGTGCTCAGAAGTCACTCCTGGCAGCGTTCAGGGGATGACATGAGATGTCAGGATTTGAACCCAGGTCTGCTGCATGCCAGGTTCTCCTGCCCACTGTACTATCTCTCTGGCCCCACTTCCTTGGCTGTGTTTGGAACAGACTTTCTTCTACTGCTACTTCCTTGCTAACAGGGCTATCACCACAGCCCATCGGCTGCCCTTTTTGGTCCATCTCTTGAAACACTGTGGAGAAAGTAAAAAGAAATAAGTGCAAATTAACCATCAAGAGACACATTTTGCTTTTTTGGGGGTGGGTGTGGGTGGGTCACACCTGGCGATACACAGGGGTTACTCCTGACTTTGCACTCATCAGTTACTCCTGGCAGTGCTCGGGAAACCATGTGGGATGCTGAGAATTGAACCCAGATTGGCCGCATGCAAGGCAAATGCCCTCTCCCCTGTACTATCGCTCCGGCCCCTCAAGAGCCACTTTTAACCAAGGTTTGGTTCCCTCCCCCACCTATAGTGCTTTCAAGTTGTGATTGATTTTTGGTTAGAATGAAACCATCGCCATCATCATACTTTGTTCAGTGTGTGTTACCTGCCTGGTGTACCAGATGGATGATGTGGAATCCTTCTGCAGGCGTAGGGAGGCCCTGTAACTGCTCCATATTATAGCTGAGAGTTCCCAGGCCCTGAGATGCTGGCAAGCCTCTTCCAGCTTCCTGAGTAGGAGCAAGTTCGTGGGAAGTTCCAGCTTAGTTTTGCTTCCAATGGGGTTCTCCCTCTGCCACCACACAAAGCCAGCTCCTTTTTTTTGTTAGTTTGTTTGTTTGTTTTTGTAAACTCCTGGCTTTTTTGTGGGGAGGAGGAAGAAGGAAGGTTGGAAGCCTCAGAACCCACAGAATAATAAAAGGGCCTCCAAGTGAAAGCTGGAAACAATACATTTTTAACAAAATGGGCAGTTACTCTAATTACGGTGCCCCTACTGTTCAATTCCTTTTTATGTCCTAATTCATTAAATTATATGCACACACAGGCTTATTATTTACAGATGTACGCACTTTTAACTGGCTCATATGAAACAGATGTTTCACGAAAGGTAACAGAGAACAAGTGATCTAAACCCTCCTTTAGTGAGTATCAAGTGAGTCTTATGGCCCATTACCTGCAGGTCTTTGGCTATTATTTTGAATTGCAATGTCCAGTGTGGGGAGGAGAATTCATTCAGTACCCTGAAGGAACAAATGAAAACCCAGCAATACTAGAAGCCGACATCTGCATCTCAAAATAAGAGGTTGTATGCAGGTGATAGGCAGGTGGTGTTCACATGCGGGCTCAGGTGGCTGTAAGCAAGCTTTATAAGCAATTGGAGGGAAAAAAAAGAGAAGCACTGCATTAAAGTGGATCTCCTTAAAGAGCCCTATTTTATGATATTTTATTCATTACAGTCTGAGAATGTAAAATCAGACATTCATAGTGGAACAATTATCGTACTCCTTTTTATCCAGAATTTCTTAATTATTTTTAGGTGGAATTATGCCATAGCTTTTGTTACTTGCGGGAATGCATGCAGAGCTTGGCTGGAGCATGTGACATGGAATTTCTGTCTGCTCTATTCTTGAAGGGTTGAGGTGGAGTCTGATCACAGGATCTTTGGCTCCACGCTAAATAATCTTAAATTGAAACTAATTGTGGAATTTATTTCAGTTCTTTATTTGTTACATAACAGACAAATCCCCAGTGTAGTGACTTAAAACACAATTTATTGCTAAATTTCAAGGTTCGATCCCACCTGGTGTCCCTCATGTGACTACACTCAGGTGGCACTGGGGTTGGGTTCATCCAAGGGCCAGATGAAGTGGGGTGTTCAAAGATGGCTTCTCCAATCACATGTCTACTTCCTCAGGTGAGGTTTTCTGCCCACCCAGGGCCTCCTCTGGGAGGAGGGACAGACAACAGCCTGGCGATCTGTACATGGAATTACCCAGAATGCCATTGCAAAGAACTTAGATGGAAACTGTCAGGTTTCTTTTTCTTTTTTGAATGAAAAAATTATTTTAATAAAACAAATTCAATGATAAACTCTTCTTCACATTCCCAAGTTCTTCCAAGGGTGCGTACTATCCACAGATTTTATCCAACCAAAAATGTAACCAAATATTTCTTCTTTGTTTCTGTTTTTTCAAATTTTTCAAATTTTATTTTCATAAAGTTGTTCACAATAATTGCTTACATTCAATATTCCCATCCAATTTTCCCATCACCACCCAAGCCTGCCCCATAGGCAGATGCTAAATGATTTATTTTGTATTGCGTATTATGAATAGAATGAGATTGCTCCTGGAATTCTAAAATTTTTTAAATATTTGGGGTCTGGAGGCATCTTTGCAGCATGCTGCTCTCTTCCAAGATCATTGTGAGTTTTTGAATCATGGCCATCAATACTCTTAAATGACTTGTGACTGCCAGGAAACCTGAAGGGCAGGGAGATCGGGGGAAGTCACCTATCCCCAACTCCATGAAGCCTGGAATTTTCCATCATTAGTCCTGCATTCCTGGGTTTTTCAGTAGATTCGTTCTCATGAGTGGGGGGGCTCAGGACAAGCCTGTGAAGGTAGGCCGTATGTGTGGCTGCTATTGGGTTCTGGAGATTTCTGACTACCAGAGTTCATTTGGGGAAGGCGGAGCTACACACCTGCCCCCCTCCAAGGTGCCCCGGTGAAATCAGCCTGGCTCAGGGTGAGGAGACATCTCTGCAGTGGGCTGCTCTCTTCCAAGATTCATTTGTGAGTCTCACACGGTTTCTAATAATCTCAGTTTCTTGGTGGCATCACTCTAGCTCCCTAGGTAGCATATTCTGATGATCAACAGGGAATTTCAGTAGAATCTAAGATTCAAGAGTGAAGACTGACAAAAAGGTGTGGCTTCCTGAAGGGGTGCTTCAAACCAGTTGAGCAGGCCAGTTCTGTAGACAAGCTACGGTGGGGGGTTGGGGGTGGTGGTGAAATAAATGCACACCTTCTTTTTAAAATAAGGTACTGTGGCCTGAAAGAGGACTGAATCTAAAATTACATCACATTGCCCATAACAATCTGGGGCATGTCATTAGGCAATGATTGCAGATTTCTTTAAAATATTAAGAAGCCTCATAATCTTCCCGAATGTCCACTGTGAGATTTATTGCTTGTGTGAATTGTCAGAAATTCTATAAGCAACAGCAGCAAAGACTGCAGCAAAAATGGTGGCTGAAATTGTGTGCTTCCTGTATCTTGCAAGCTGGAAACCATCACCACTGAAATATAACATGGGATGTGAAATATTAAGTGGCATATCGAGTTTATTGCATATATGACCATGAGAGTACATTTTATTTTGTCTTATTGAGCTCTAAAAAAATACATGTAATGGATTAATGGTATTAAAACTCCCATATTCTGCCTGGCTCTAGGCCAGAGAACAAAGCATGATAAATAATCCCAATAGACAGGATATGTAGGAAGGAATTTTAAAATGTATTTATGATAGACATATTGACCTCCCTGACTAATGAAAATATATACATGAGGTTAGTTCTGAAGGAAATGTGCAGACCCTTCCACATTTATGGTATACATAAATACTAAGTACACCACAGTGTTAGCATCCTTAAAGTATTTCCACATCTCTGAGACATCTGGAAAGCACACTCTGTCTTCAACCTGGAAGCAAAGTAAAGCCTGTTCTTACAGTAACCACGCAGTTACTACAAGAAGGAAGAGTTTTGTTTCATTTACCTTAAAACAGAGGTCAGGAAACGAAGTCAAATCTGGCTTGGAGCCTGTTTTTGTAAATAAACTTTTATTGGAACATGCCACGCCTTTTCATTACATCTTGTCTGGAGTCTACTCTCCCATTACAAATAGCAGAGTTGAGTGACTGTGACCGAAACTGCATGGCCCCAAGTTTTGCTCTCTGTTCCCTTAGCGAAGAAGTTCGCTGACCTTGTCTTAAAGCATTACAAAAATTAATAGGGCATCTTAGTGTGTACATGAATGCTTCATTTCTAATTTACACTCTTCTGTGCACAGATTCAAGTGGTCAGTTCTGGACTACAGTCAGTTCCTGTGTGACCATGGTCAAGTCACCTAGCTGCTCTAAACTTTAGTCTCATCTTGACAGTGATTAGATGGTGATTAAATAGAACCAATAATGAAGGACTGGATAAAAGGACCTCCCTAAGGCAGAGGGCTTTTGTGCTCTTTGGTGCTTTTCTAGTCCATTATGGGTTCTGAGCAGGTTCTCTTGACTTGGTAACTAGCAATTAGCACCTTGTTGAGTGCTGCTCAGTAAATATCTGTCAGCAGCTAGATGCCATTGGCTTGAAAATCAGGGCTATGCCCCATCCATTGGTTCATGGGAGGGCTTGAGACTGAGTTTGGGGCAGTTGTGGAAGCTCTCAGGGGAGATCCTTATGCTAAGGATATGTTTTAAGAAACTGTTTCTAGGGTTCTAGATTTATGGTTGGGGATGCTGTTCTTTGAACTAATGCCCAAGAGGTGGGCAGTAGGGAGAGAGTATAGGAGGCAAAGCTGACCCATTGTGCTTGCTGAGATCTCTTAGATGTCCCTTGTAGAGGATCTCCTAAGAAAACAGAAGAACAAGGGGGCTTTGGAGGGGGATATGGAAGTGAAGTTAAACTAATCGGGATGTACTTCGCTGTATAATTATCTCTACTGTATAATCATTGAACCCTTGTTGTTTGTCTTTCCGCAGTAATACTGGCACAGTTTTTTAGAAACAAGCTTCACATAATGGTCTCAATCCCACATTTACCCCCCCCACCAAAAGCATTTGACACAAACTCCATGACGACTATGCAGTGAAGTACAGTTAATTGTGCAGCAGGAAAATGGGAAAGAAAGTAACTCTGAGATCAGCAGCATAGACTTGATTTCGATAGTTTGATAATAACTCTGCTTGCAGAACCCCCCATGAACTGTATCATACGTTAGAGCAATTCAAATTGTGAGAGGTGTCCTGTTTCACTGAGAAATGGAGGCTCAGAGAAGCTAAGTAACTTGCTTGAAATGCACTGTAAGTAGCAGAGTTCATGTGAATCCAGATAGGCACGTCCCTCAGTTCACACTTCCCAATCACATGCCTCCATGTTCAGAACTAAGAGATAGGAAATTTCTGAAGGAAGGAACAAGCTGCTGCGTCTGGGTGCCCTATTACAGTAGGAGATAGTTTTCAAGTTTTCCTTCTTAGAAAGTAAAGTGCTTTAAAACTCGGATCCTTCTAGAAGAAGGCATCTAGTATTATTGAGAAGGCATCTAGAACTATTGTTAGGGAGGAAGGAAAAAGAGTGAACCAAGCAACATTAAGTAATTTTTATCTTCTTCACGCACGGTTCCAAACAGAAACTGAAGATTCTAAATATCAATCACCAGGTGAACCCTAACTCAGAATAGTATGTGCTCATTTCCAGCTCTGGAAAAATCTTCCTTAGCCCAGTGGCCAAACTGCTTACTGCCTTTTTTTTTTCGGTGGGAGGGGTCAGCCCTGGCAATGCTTAGGGGTTACTCCTGGCTCTGTACTCAGAAATTACTCCTGGTGGTGCTTGGGAGAACCATATGGGATGCTTGAAATGGAACCTGGCTCAGCTGCATGCAAGACAAATGCCCTACCCACTGTACTATCACTCCAGCCCCAGTGCTCTCTGCTTTCTGCCTCTCTCCCTCCCCGACACCCCAGACCTGAGCAAGCTGTCTCTGCTAACTCGCTGGGGCTTTCCATAGCTGTAGCAAGGACAGACAAGCTAATGGGCAGATGTGTTGATTTCCTTGCTTAAAGGAGTGATTCTACGGTCAGGATGGGAGATGTGTGCAAAAAGTAGATAAAGGACCAAACATGATAACCTCTCAGGGTCTGTATTGCAAACTATAATGCCCAAAAGTAGAGAGAGATTATGGGGAAGGAATCATGTCTGCCATGGAGACAGAGGGAGGGTGGGAAAGGGGTGTACACCGGGGATATTGGTGGTGGGGAATGTACACCGGTGGAGGGAGGGGTGTTTGATCATTGTATGATTGTAACCCAAACATGAAAGCTTATAACTATCTTACGGTGATTCAATAAAATTTAAAAAATAAATAAAGTAGTGATTCTAGAACTGTGGCAGGCAGAGAACCAGCTCAGGGGACGGGTGCATTGCCTCCTAGCCCTCCCCCCCCGGCAGGGCCCTGAGCTGGCAGCGTGCATGCTGAGTTTGGTCTGAGATTGCTGCTTCCCGCAGGGTGGAATCACACAGCACTGGGCTGCTGCCAAAGGCCTTTGGAACTTTGGTCCTTGCTGTTGCCATTCTGTCTGCTTGGGGGCAGGACAGAAGTGATGTGTGTGTGTGTGTGTGTTCTGAGTTTTTTGTTTGTTTCAGAAAACTTTCCCTCTTTATTGCTCTGACGGAAAAGAAAGCGAAGGGCATTTTTTTTCTCTTAGATTTTCAGTTTTGCTCAGTTTTGTTTTCCTTTTTGGGCCTTAAGATGACATAATTCTGGTGTGAGGTTGAAGCGGACGGAGTTTATCCTAAAACTTGCTGCCAGGGGACACCTCTGGGTGGTCAGCTGTTCTAAATGTGAATATTCTTCTGTTCCCACAATGCTTCCTCCCCAACCTCCAGACATACCCATTGCCTGAACCCAAGACCATTGGAATTCAAATCCTTGCTGTGTTTCGTTATATGCACTTGAGCATTCACCTAACCACCCCATGTTTTCAGATTTGCTTTATAAAGGATCGTAAGACTAAGTATCTAATGTGTTATTTGGGGCATCCAATGGATTAATAAATGTTATGCTTTGAGCTGGAGTGATAGTCCACTGGGTAGGGCTCTTGACTTGCACGTGGAGGACCCAAGTTTGACCCTCCCATCACGCCAGAGAGCAACACCCCCTCCCACACACCTGCCATAGCCCCTCTAGGAGTGATCTCTGAGCGTAGAGCCACAAGTAAGCACTGAACACCACCAGATGTGCACCCCTAAAAGCAAAACCAAAACAAAAAAATGTAATGCTTAGAGTAAAACGGAGCCAGCCCACTGTACATGTATGTTAAATATTCTTTCTTAATGCTTGTCATGTGATGATTCAACCTGAGTCTAGAACTGTTTCTATCACCGTCCATGGAAACAATAGCAATAGGAGTCTATTAAGATATGAATACATCCTCTTATTTTCTCCAAATACTCCAATAATGGAGTGTCAGATTTTTTTTAATAGAATTGTGTAGTTTATAGAATTGAAGTCCTACTAGGGAGAGAGGAAGCATGTTTGTCATCTCCGCTTTTCAGCTGAGGAGACTGAGGCTTGGAAGGTGAAGTGGGTCCTAGTGCGCATCCCCTGAATGAGACTTTGAGCTCTGCCTTCAGACCCCCAGATGCTGCGGCTCCACTTGGCTGGTGCCAGGATGTGGATCTTTTGGCAATCCCTTCTCCTTTGTCCTGGAGTCTCTACACAATTCTCAAACTTACTCTAGATCGAGTTGTTCAACCTCAGAGTTAGTTATGATTTTATACTTTGTTTGGGATGGGGCTGTTTTGTGCGTAGTAGATTGTTGAGTAGAATCCCTGGCCTCACTAAATGCTGTTAGCACCCCCAATTATAACAGACACAGTGTCTATCAGGGGGCAAAACTGGTGTTGGGTAAGATGAAGGAAGAGTTGGCACTAGGGGTAGATGAAAACCGCCCTAAGTCAAGGAAGGAGGATGGAAATCTATGAGTGGTAGAGGTTGATAGGGATAGTATTTATTAAGCTTTTGCTGTGTTCCATACATGGTGCAAATTGTTACCCTGTCACCAACAGGGACTTAAGCTACAGTTTTTATGAAGGAGATACTAGGATACTGAGGAGTTGTATGTGCGGTGCGCACACACACTCACACACACATACACACACACTCACACACACACACACACACACACACACTCCTCCATGGCCATTAAATTCTAAAGTGCCAGAAGTGGGGTTTAAGTCCAAGTTCATCAGACTGTAAAAGCCAGATCCTGCCATCACCTCCTACCCACAGTCTTCTACAAGCTCATGGTGTTTCAGTTCTTTTTAGGAACAAAAACCTGCATGCTCAAGGTTAAATGGGCTTCAGAGTAATTTTAAGGCCAGTGACATGAATACCAAAAAAAAAAAAAAAAACTTTTGCAGCCAACTTATGACTGAGTAAGCAAGGTATTTTGTTGAGGAAAGAGAAGTTTGACTAAATTCTGGAGTAATCACTCTTGAACCTTCTCAGATTCAGAAGAGTAGCAAGATCACCCATGTGACCACATCTAGTTTCATTGTCATCTCCCTTAAATATTAAAACAATCCTCTATGATTTTTCTGCAAGGCTAGTAGTACCAATTCAAATATTTTTACAGGGTTTGAGAGATGGTACAGGGGTCATGGTGCTTGCCTTGCAGGCGGCAGACCCCAGTTGGATCCCTGACACCACATGCAGCTCGTCCCAGCACCCTGTCCTTATTCCCGCCTTCCCCAACCCCAGTACCACCAAGAAATGATCCCTGATCATAGAGCCAGTAGTAACTCCTGAGCATCACCAGATATTCCCTCATCCTACCCCCAAATGTGTATGTATGTATAAATACACACACACACACACATATATAAAACACATTAGCAATGACTTGTGTATCTAGTTGATGGGCATTTTAACACTCCTCTTTTAATCCCCTTTCATGCAGGAAATTTGAATAGATAATAGAATGTCATTTATTAGAGCAATAATTGCTTTTTGAAAATTATGGCCATGCTGATTGGAGGCAGAATATAGAACTGACTCATTTGGAGTTGAGATAAACTCTTCAGGGGAACTTTAATATTGCAGTGCAATTAGCTTCATCTACGCATGACTCCAGAGACCCAGTTGGTCCCAGCATTTGTTCAGTTAATGCAGCTCCATTTTTGATGTCTCTCAGTTCAGATCATTAATAAGTAGTTGGATGTGTCGGCCCCTTAAGTGATTTTAAGGGAGAATTTATTTGAACCCTGTCACAAGCTTTCGTATGTCCTAGAAAATAGTGATATAAAGCCTCGTCCGTTAAAAATGTCACCCAAAACAACCTATGAGATAATTTCCAACGCTGTTCCTTGAAGCAAGAAAGCATATTATAAAAATGAAATGTAGGTGTTGAATGTGTCACAGTCCCTTATGAAAATATGACAGTGCTTTTCCCATGGTGAGAGCAAGTCCCGGGAATAATCTCTGCTGCTGGCCAGGAGCCCAGACAGGTGTAGCCACTATCCAGAATGATTTGTGGCTCTTGAGCATCACTCTTTCTTTTTTTCCTAAGGCCCAAACTATCTTGTCAAATGTAACCATGTCTAGAATCAAATCAGCGTCGGGAAAATTATAGCCATGAATTAAAATGAAAAAAAAAAGAGGTGCTTAATTCTGCAGCTCTCAAATTTGAGAAAAGAGGCTTGAGCAGATCACATCCAGGAACATTTCTAGCCATGAAATGAATGAGGGAGGAGCAAATGAGATGTTCAATTGCGGTGGGTTTTTAGGAAACGAATAGTAATCCACATGAAGTGATTTCAATCTTTTCCATAGAGGCCTGAAAGTGGGGCTCTTGGTCACTCCCTTCCTGCTGGTTTGGAGCACAGTGAATGCCTTAACACTAGTAAGCAGTGAGCCCCTCCCCTGGCACATAGTAAGTGCTCAGTAGATAGAAGATACTATTAGTTCAAGCTCTTCCAGCACAACTTTGAACTCGCTGCCAACTAAAATCCACTGCCAACATTCCACGGGAGAGAATGAAGACTTCTGGCTTCTGGCGAGCGTAAATACACACGCACAGCCTGAAGATCTTAATGTCTTAAGTATTTAACAAGGTGGAGTATTTAGGAAGGACGTGGGCAAAAGGGGAAGCTGACAGAGGCGTTTCCCGGCCAAATTGACTCGCGTTAGGTTTGGGGTTTGGAGAGGTGAGGACAAACAATGAGACGTTTTTACGTCCGAACGGTAATGCCTACAGAAATCATCTGAGGATTCGATCCCCGACAGCTCTCTTCTGACTTGGCTGTGTTTGGGGTGAAAAGGAGCGGCTCTTGTCACCAGTTTTCAGGTGATGTTGCAGCTGCTGGCCTGAGGTCTCTCTCTCTCTCTCTCTCTCTCTCTCTCTCTCTCTCTCTCTCTCTCTCTCTCTCTCCTCTCTCTCTCCTCTCTCTCTCTTTCTCTCTCTCTCTCTCTCTCTCCCCCCCCCAAGGCTTGGAGGCTGCAACAAAGCAAAGTCCGCGGTCTCCCCGCCTCCCCCCTGCAGCCCCCCACGCCCGCCTTTGCCCCCTCCCGCCCTCCTCGGCGGCCTGCGCTCAGCACCTGTGGCATGTGTGGTCAGAATAGCTGGGATTCTCATAACCCAGCTCCAACCCTGGGCCAGGATCCCGGCTGACCCGGGCAAACACACACTCCTCCAGGGTCACGGGCAGGTTACCGAGTCAAGACTGCCAAAGCCTGGCGCTGAGGTTTTCCTTCGCTCCCCGCCCCACCCCCTCCGGGCCTTCTCCAAACCCGGGACTGATCTCGGAGCCCCTGAATAATAACAAAGTCAGCAGCCGAGAGAGCCCAGACGTTTTCAAAAGCAGGGTTTTTTTTTCTTTTCCTTATGGGGCGATTACCTAATTTCAGAATGCGATTCACAGATTTGCAAAAAACAAACAAAACGTGTGGGAGAAACAAACCGCTTCTCCTGAAAGCAGATGGAAAGCAGATTCCCCCCCCCCCCACCCCCTCGCAAAGAGGCGACGGGGAAAATGAAATGAGCGACAGTTTCCAGGCCCTCCCCGCCCCACACTCACGTTGGGAGGCATGTAAATTATATTTTAATCAAACGTCTACACGCGCGCTCGCACACGCATGCGCACACGCACACGCACGCACCAGCGAATCTGGTTCTAATTACTTGTACTTTAGTTGAACTTTGGCGTTTCCTTTGACTTTCTCCCTAATGTATGCGAGCTATGGGCCCTGCAATCCTGCAGCGAGTCCACAGAAAGGGGGCAGGGGGGAATCCAGACTGGCTCTTTGGTGCCAACAAAAATGAAGCCCAACTGAATGTTTTGACCAAATGCAACACTTTGCTATTCTCCCTTAATTAGCTGAAATTACTCCCTCCCACCGGGTCCCAGAGCTCTGGGCTCAAAATCCCCTGGGGCCATGCAGGAAATGCCTTTTGCTTTACAACTCCTTTTTCTTTTAAGGCTCAGCTGCCCAGAGAGTGCATTAAAATACTGTCTTAATCATGGAAGGTTCTAGTAAAAAGGCGAGGCTTTCATAGTGCCTGATGCTGTCTGCCTGCCTGTAATCAGGCCCTGCATAAAATCCTGAAATCTGTCAACATGGTTTAAGCCAGCAGTAAATTAGTTCTCACAAAGAAAAAAAAATAGTATACTGGGGTCTCTCTTAAAAATGTTATCTGCTACTTAATCTAACCTTTAGAAAAATGCCAAGCATGTTAGGAATTGTGAAGGGAGCTATTGTTGGAGACTTTCTGTGTGTTTAAATGACACTCAGGTGTGCTATAACAACAAGGAAATTTATGTTGTGTTTTCTCAGGTGAGTTAGGTTTGTAAGTGCCAAGTTCTTTTAACAGGCAACTGCATTAATTCTCCACCCTTCCTCCCCTGTTTTGTTTTGGGGATAAATTAAGCTTCAGAGTTGTGGCAGTATTTAAGAAAACTTGGTCACTGGAAGCAAATACTGGTATTTCTGCTTCTTCACCATCTCCCTCGGTGGAGATTTCCTTTTAGTCTGTTTGTGTTTTGTCTGTAAACAGCCTCTAAGTTGAAGTCTGTCAGAGTAGTAAGGTTCAAAATGCCAACTTTGGACCAGTGTATGTTGCCAGTTCAAGGGAGAAAAATGCAGAATTTGAGGGCTAGTATTTAGAAGTTCTTAAAGCACTTTGACGGAGTTAGTTCATGCCTGTTAAATCTTTTTTGTAATGTTGGGGTATTATCACTTCAGTTTTGGACATTTTTTTCTTAATTCATTTTCCTGCCGCCCTAAAAGCTCGTTTTATATATATATATATACATATATATACTAATATATATCACTGTGTATGGCATATGGATTAATATAAAGTAAATTCCTAAGTATATACATGCATGATTTATTCATACATATACACAAATATGTATGTATGCATTCAGTGATTCATCCATGAAGAAAAACAGAAGAAAGAAATGACCCTTTATCATAGTTGGAAAATTCACTCATTGGAAGGCAGCACTTTGCCTGGGAATGGTGGCACATTCCTGGCATATGCAAGGCCCGGAGTTCGATCCCCAGCATCACAGGGTCCCATGAACACTGACAGGGTAGCTCCTATTAGATACTATTTGTAGCAGATGTATATCACACCTCACCCCCAGGAATTCTCATGCTGGTTTCTGCTCTAGACCTCTTAGGTGTACTGGTTTCAAGGTCAATGAAACAAGTAATGACATTTCTGCACGCGAGGTGGTTCCAGCTTTGCTTTCCTTGGTGAGAGAGATGGGAAGTTTTCAAATAAGGGCTAGAAGCTTCTGTCTGCCTAGGCTGAGTTCATCTCCTTTTGGCTGAGCACAGCTGAGAGTAGCCCTCTCAGTTCCTCTGGTGCTGACTCTGCTCTGGGCAGGGACCCGTGGAGCCAGGAACCCATCTTGCCAGAGGAGCAGAAGTTCCTCTCTGACTTGCCCGTTCCCTGACGAAGCAAGGCGGCCCATCTGCCTAGCAGCTTGGATGCCGCCGTGGCAGCGGCTGCGTGTTGGGGATGCGATCGGCCAACAGAACGGAATTTAAGTCAATAAGTCAGCATGGAAATAAATAAAAACGTGGGAGGCAAAAGGCAGATCCGAATTATTCCTTAAAGACTGCTTCCCCAAACTGAAATCACATCAGGACGGCTGGAGTGCAGTTGTTTTATTGAATGACACAAGCCTCTTTTCCCCCTGGGAAGTCTGAAAACTGCTTTTTTGGCCTGCCTGAGATCGCTGAATGAGCTAATACAGGACGCATTGTCTGCTGAGCCTGCAGAGTGTTCGAGCAAAAATTTTATCATTCCATAGACTGATTGTGCTCGCCTGGAATAAGGAAGAAAATGTTTGAGGCCTCTCAAGGGCATTTGATGAATCTAACTCTAATTTAAAGGGACTAATAGATTATTGATTTCAACCGGATGACTGAGCAGATCAATGGCCAACCTACCTTAAATACCAAAGTAACTAGTGAAAGGGGACACATCCATGTCGCTCCCTTGTCTCCCACTGTCTTTCTGCAATAGGGAAAAAGTGAAAGAGGAACACTTTATAAACTCTGCCGAGGCATTATTTTTTTTTCTTTTACATTAACAAAGGCCAGAGGTTGCATTAAAGTATACCAAACTGCTTTTCTGTTGATGACGCATCTTGGCTGTAATTTTAGAACTTGTTTCTGCCAGTTTGCTCTGGACTGACTCGGGCAATTTGACTGCCCCACAGAGATTTTCTTATCCTTTGCCTTTGTATTGTTCTGTTTAGTATACCACACAAAGGCAACAGAGGACCATAACTGATCAATTTTAAGTGCTCTTGGAACATATAGAGTGAGTCAAATATTCTTTACTACCAGTGGGAACAGTTTTCTGAAGATATTCTTTGGTCCTATCTAAAATTCTTTATGTTTATGTTTGTGTGGGAGTTGATAATGACATTTCTAGGATTTCAATTACAAGTCACCATAGAAGGACTCAACTCATTCTTCAAACAGCTTGATCACCACCTCCTGGAAGACTCCCTTGATTTGCCCTAGAGCAAATCAGACTTGCAACCCTTTCTGTCACTATAGTAAAAGAGGTGCCAGTCAGTTTTGTTTGACTGACAGCCCCCTTTTCATAAAAACAATTTCTCAGTACCTCTTTGGAAATAAACCTTCTTTAAGAGAACAAACAGAAATCCTCCCATCCCCTCCAGTTGCTTGCAACGCTACTACAGCCCCCTGGATGGGTCCAGTGTATCTTCCCCTGCCCCCCTTCTCCAAGTGGTATTCACTTTAGGAACTGCTGCTGTAGTGTATCAGTGATTCTCAAACTGCTGCAGTCATTGGGAAATATCTATGTATATATCTAATTTTAAATATTAATGTCTAATTCCCACACCCAGACATTCTGACATGGTGGTAAGTCTGGGCTACACTATGTCCATTTGGATGTTAAAAAGCTTCCCACATAGTTCTAAGACATGGTCAAGTTAGAGAATCATTGTCTAACATTCTGATTGTTGGATTACTCTCTATTAGCGTAAACTTGTCAAGACTACAGGATTATATCACGCACCATCCATAGTATATGACACAATGCCTGGCATGAGAAATAAGCACTTGTATCCATGAATATCCATTGTACTATGGGAAAGTTCAGAGCACGGCTTGTGGAATCACCACAGCTTTAATAAAAGTCCAGAGCTCTCACTATTGATGGCTTACAATAGAACATTTTCATTCATGGCAACCATTTAGAAAAAGCTTTCTGCATTCATTCGTTTGTTATAAATGACTCTCCTTCACGGACAAAGGCTTTACCAACTTTTGTCAAATAATTTGGGATCTTGAAGGCCTCCTTCCTTTTTGTGTGTTCTGCCCCAGGTTCTCGGGGATTAAGTTGCCCACCATTCTGTTTCCTCTGGCTGGGAGGGCGAAAGGCTGGGCTCCCTTCGTTGCACAGACTTCTAGAGGCATATTTAGGGAAATCACCACCCACTTCTCAAATTCAGGGCATAGTTTTAACAGCTGAATCCAGCCCGAACAGAATTCTATTTACAGCTTTCCTCGACGAGCCAGATTAGCTGTTCTACATGAAGGAGTAGAACATTAAAACACCCCACCCCACCGCCCCCCACCAGCTCCAGGCCCCCACTTGCATCCACACTGGCTCTGTGGAGAGCACAATGCCAGATTGATCATGGTGCTGATGACAGAGCTCAGCTAGAGTTGTGGAAACGGTTGGGTAGAAGTTGTGACAGACGACGCAGACAAATAGGAACGGTCTGGGAGGAGTGTGGAGAAGGGCTTATGTCACGGCACATTGGTGGCAGGAGTGCAAATTGCCACGGCCTTTCTAGAACTCATTGATTTTGTCAACATGGATGAAAAAACCAATCAACCAATAAATAACTCTTGCTTTTGGACCCATCATTCTACTTTGGAGAATTTATCCTAAGGAAACAGAGATGTGCTGAGATTAGCTATGAAGATTCTCATCCTCATGGAATGTTTTTCAGGGAGAAAAAAAATATTTATTGACAAGGAAGTAAACTCATGACATAAGAAGTTAAACAAAGTCCCAAACAGAATCTAGAGTATAATTCCACTGTTGTAAACAAACCAACCAGAAACGTTTCCCTGCAGAGAAAAATGGTCTGGAGAGATATATGCATAGGTGATGCCAGTGCTTTCCTCCAAGAAAGAGGATTGTGGATCCTGCTCCGTGTGTTTATTTTCTTAGACTTTAGCAGAGGGCAATATATTATTTTGGACTTTTAACAAGTACCACTCTCTGGTTGATGTCATGATTACTCATTTGCTTTCAGTGAAGCTGATCGGCTTAGCGTGAGGCAGACTACTTTGCATTTACAATTTGATTGCCAATAGGATAAGCAGTGCCTGTTTAGTTGTCAACCTCTCTATGGAACAGTTTGCCACAACTGTGTCACACTGTCTAGAGGAAGAGCTCCGTTGTCCCAGAAACCTAAGCTCTACCCAGCAAAGACTATAATAGATGTCTACGCTATGCCCAGGAATTCATTCCAAGATTCTCCTGTGGTACAAAAATACTATATTTATGGAAAAGTCTATTGCAAAGGGATAATTAATCACGTTTTTTTTTTTAAAGGAAGCAAGCGAATGGCTTCTAATTTTATCATTTTGCAACTTAGAGAAGTACTCTACTTATAGTGTGTGGCCAGAGTGATGGTGCAGCAGATAGAGCGCTCACCTTGCATGCAGCCAAGTGGGGTTTGATCCCCAGTATCTCAGATGGTCTCCTGAGCACTGCCAGGAGTGATCCCTGATCCCCAAAATACAAAAACAAAAACCTTATAAATAAACACACACCATTACACACAGACACACACACACACACACACACACACATTCAAAGTGTGAAGGAAATAAGGGGAAATCTATGTTTTAATTCAATAAAGAGGTATTGTTTACCCTTCTAGTCTGTGCCACACCAGCATCTCAACCTGGAACATAATTGTTAAGGATACAGGTGGATTCCACGACTCCTGGAACCCTAAACGCAGGAGTGATATAGGTGAACTGTAAAATTGTCCACAAACTTTTCAACTGTAGACCCTATTTGACATTTTATAGGAAATAAAATAATGGGAAGCAGCAGAGGGAACTTGCTCATTTTGTCACTAAAGCGCAGTATGTCAGAGCCACTGTAAAGAACACATTTCTGAGGTCATTAGCTAAAGGCCTGGGACAAGTATCCAGGCACATACAGGGTGAGTCTTCAGGGCAGAGATGGTCAGTGTACTAGCTGTTCAGTGGCCTGAGAGCTCAACCAATCCAAGAAAGGGGAGTTAGAAACCCCGTGAATTCAGCCGTATTACTACGACCCTAGCTTGTAAATGTGACTTTGATCTCTTTCCTCACCAGTGGATGATTTAATTCTTAGCTGATTTTTTGTCTCCTAAGTCTCTCTAGAGTGATGCAGAGGCAGCAGTTTTGAAGGCCTTCCCAGTTACTATTTCCGTTATTGTTATTATTGTTGGTGGAAGTCAGTAATGGCTTATGACAAAGGCCTACCTACCCTGTTTCCCTCACTGCATGACTCCTATGGGCCTTTCCTTTATTCGTTTTGAGGACGTTGACTTTTGGTTAAGTAAACAAGTCAAATGTGTCATTTCAGAGGTTCAGTGAGTTCAAAACAATGGGAGAACCAAGAGTAGAGAGACACTGGGCTGGTGGATGGGATCTGAGACTGTATTGGCTCTACCACCAACTGCCCTCTTCATCTTGAGCAAGACCTGAACTCCTCCGAGTTTGCGCGCTCTCTCTGTCACTCTCCTCTCTCTCTCTCCTCTCTTTCCCCATCCCCCTATTACCCCACCTTCTCTTTTACTTGCTTTTTTTTTATGGGCTATACTTGAGCATGCTCTGAGCTTACTCCTGCCTCTGTGCTCAGGGATCATTCCTGGCAGGGCTCAGGGGACCATATATGGTACCAGGGATTGAAACCCAGGTCAGCCTCATGCAAGGCAAACACCTTCGCTGTACTATCTCTCTGGCGTTTTTGGTTCCTCTTGAGAGTAAAATAATTCCAAACTGTTTTCTCACCATGCTAGAGTGCATTTTATTTTATTTTGGTTTTCGGCCACACCTGGCTGTACTGAGGGCTTATTCTGAGCTCTGTGCTCAGGCATCTCTCCTGGTGGGCAGGGGGAGAGGGGTGGGGTTAAAAATAGGGGCAATGGTGGATGGGACAGATGCTGCTGGGGACTGAACCCAGGTAGGCCTCTGGCAAAGCCAGCAATGCTCTACCCACTGTACTCTCACTCCAGCCCCTGGGTTGCATCTTAAGATGAGAGATGCAGGAGACTGTGCAAACTGTAGAGTTCCACATCACAGGGGTGTCCCCACCACTCTGCCAGAAATGACAGATGTGCTAGTGTTAGGGCTGAATATGGGACAAAGGCCATGAATGACTGATGATAAAGAAATGAACTGAAAGACAATTTTTTCTCTTTCATTGCCCCCTCCCCACTGCAGCCATTGAAACACAGAGCACCAGCTCCGAGGAACTTGTCCCGAGCCCTCCTTCGCCACTTCCTCCTCCGCGTGTCTACAAGCCGTGCTTCGTCTGCCAGGACAAATCATCGGGGTACCACTATGGGGTCAGCGCCTGCGAGGGGTGTAAGGTGAGTGCTGCATGGTCCTTCATCACCTGCCCTTGGGAGGTGATGATACAGTACCAGAAATGGGTTGCTTTGCCCTCTGCGATGATCATAGTGTGATGTACAGTGTTGTGTTTGATGATTTCCCATTTCTTCCTTTGATCTCATTAGTTTAAAATCCAGAAACTTCTGCCAGTGACTGCTGGAGGCCAAATGTTCCAGGGCCTGCAGGGATACCCCTCCATCCCCCCATCCCACCCCTCACACAAAATAGTTCTTTTCAGGTAATAAGAGCCTTTGAAAGTCCTGAAGTGCCTCATTCTGTTTCTCTTGAAGACATGCTATCTAGTGTCTTTGTAGTTTTATTTTATTTTTAAATATGACTGACAATCCATTGAATCAACTGGCAGAAAATTCAAGGTTGAAATTGGAATTTATCTTCTTGCTGTTTCCTCAGCCCGGTGGCCTTTGAATTACAGTTTGATTTTCAGCCTGTAGAGACTTGCTACTGTGTGTGCCATAAATTCAGGGGGGCTCGACTTCAAATGCTAGCCTACTGAGTAGTGGACGTTGAACATGTGTCAGAAAGGAAATGGCTGCTTTGAATCAAGCTAGACAATTGTTATCAAGTCCAATAGGTTTAATTGAGTGAAAACACTTTTTTAAAAAAAAAAAAAGAGAGCAAAAAGACAAAGCATGACTTCACATGTGAATTCTGCTCGCCCATAGACAATTTCTCAACGGAAGTATGACTGTCTTGAGCCAGCCTTCCTTAGATATACAACTTACTTAAGTTCTTCCTGGAGAGTTGTTCGGAGCTGTTTATATCTAAATTGCATGATTCATTGGTAGTCGTAAACACATTGGATACTATTGCAGGTGCTCCCTGCCATTTGGATCTGACTTTTCGGAGTTAGCACTTACTGTCATGGTATGTATTGCTTAGGCCCTAATGCATGGCAAATCATGCCAAAATTGAATGGTGTAAAACAACCTTTTCTTTACTGTAAGACACTCTGCGTCAGTTCTTTAGATCAGGCATCCTTTTATGGCTTTCTGGTCTTCGTTCTACTCCACTGTCTCCAGTTAGTTCCCCTGGGAGTGCTGCCTGTTACTTGGGGGGAGGGGGCTGACCTCCTCCCAGTGGTCTCTTGTTCACTTTGGGCTGGTTTATTTACAGAGGAAAGGGTGCAAAGGAGCATCCATGAACAAAGATCTCCGGAGACCTGGACTTGCACATGACACACTGTCCCTTCTGCCACAATATATTATTTGAACCATGCTATAGGGTCAGTTCATGCTAAAGAAGCAGGATCAGAAACTCAACTCATTTTGTGATGGGGAGATCCCAAGCAGGGCAAAAGTGCCAGGTGATGATCAGCCAACCAGGCAGGAGGGGCCAATGTACTCAAACCCAGCAGTCTGAAGGCCACCAGGTCATACTTGATGAGGTTCTGGGTACCATGTCCTGCCAGGGATAGAACTTGGGTCCTTATCCATGCAGAGCTTATGCCCCTGACCTGACCACTGGCTTACTTTGAGGCTCCTAAACTCAACTTCTTTTTGTTTCTTTTTTGGATCAAACCCTGCCAGTGTTCAGGGCTTCCTCCTGCCTCTGTGCTCAGGAATCACTTCTGATGGTATGCAGGGACCATGTGTGGTACTAAGGATCATACTGGGGTTAGACACGTATAAGGAAAGGGTCTTAACTCCTGTATTATCTATACAGCCTATGAACTAAACTTAATGCATAGAACTGCCAAGTCACATTGTAAGGGATGAGAATACAGGACAAGGAAATTTGATTATTCTGTTTTCAGTCTCCCATATGCCTTATTTCCTGCGTAGGAACACAAAATAGATAGGGACCCCAACTTTACCCCTGGTAACTTTTATTCATTGTCATAGATACTTCAAGATGTTTGTTTAACCAAAGCATAAATGGTCTCTCAACCCCCTCAAGTAGTCACATGCGTTTTCCCTTTTACTTATTTATTTTGGTTTGTGGGCCATACCCAGCCATGCTTAAGGATTATTCCTTACTCAGGAGTGCTCAGGAATCACTCCCAGTGGTGCTCAAGGGACCATATGGGAAACCAGGGATTGGAACTAGGTCAGTCATGCGCAAGGCATATCCTTCACCCACTGTACTATTTCTGACCCATTTTTCTTCTTTTCAAAACATGGGAATAAATATGTTCTTTTTCACGAGAAGGCCAGTTAGGGAAATTCCTGAAAGTCTTGGAAATGTCTTTTTGCCTCAGCACTGACGTTGCTTGTTTTCAAGGAATGTCCTTTTCTTCAGGGCCTTCACAGAGACCATTAGGAAGGTCAGCCTGGCAAGCAGGCAACAGCCCACTAGAAGCAACACATCCTTTCATCCCATTATTGCTTCTCTTTGCTGTGTCTCCTGAAATTTAGTCTGAGATATGGGAAGTTCCTCCTGAAATATCCATTCACTTTGTCCATTTGTTGTACAATGTATTAAATAAATGAATCAAGATTTTTATCAAAATAATCTTGGCACTGCTGCCCAGTGATCTCTCTGCCCACACAGTTTTCTTAACATTTTTGTTTTTATTTTGGGGCCACGGACTGGAGCAATAGCACCCCAGGTAGGGCATTTGCCTTGCACATGGCTGTCCCGGGTTCAATTCCTCCATCCCTCTTGGAGAGCCTGGCAAGTTATTGAGAGTGTCCCACCTGCACGTCAGAGCCTGGGAAGCTCCCCATGTCGTATTCGATATGCCAAAAACAGTAACAACAAGTCTCACAATGGAGACGTTACTGGTGCCCGCTCGAGCAAATCAATGAACAACGGGAGGATGCTATTCATTTTGAAAGTTAAATGAAAGGACACTCGTTCATTTCTGACAACTTTTAAGTCATCTCATGTTCGGAAATCTTAATGAGGTGATGTTGTAACTCAGCCTACCTGCTCCCATTATGTTCTGGGAAAAGAAATGATCTGGCGTGTCTCTTCTCGTGGCAGATTCCAGATCCTCCATATTCAGCTGTTTCACAATCTGCACAGTACAAACTGTTTTAATCAGCTCTTAGCCTGCTACTTCCCTGACCTTTTGTTTTACTCTGGGATTCTGACTCCTTTTAGGAAAAACCCCAACAAAAACAGAACCCATACAAGCACAAGCCACTTTGATAAACTCAGTCAAGAGGCCCAGAGTCATGTTCTGGAATGTCTTATTAACAAACCTTAAGCCCAGTGAGGCCAGAGGGGCTCAATCTGAGAATATTTGTAGTGTGGATGAGCCCATCCAAGCAGGGACTGACTGCTTTTCCTTCTAGTTCTTGGGGAAAAAACTAGCCTGCATTTTGCTTACTTAGAGAAACAATGGAATGAACAGAACAGAAAACACAAAAAGGCAAACGTTCTGGTATATCATCCAAAGAAAAGAAAAATAACTTAAAAAATGTAACTTTAGCTTTTGTTTGATTTTTAAAGATTTATCCATACAATGCAGCATTTGGGGGTACCAGAAACAGGAAAATTAAAACAACCATTGTTAAATATGAGAGGGAAAAACAAGCAAACAAACCAACACTGTTGAACTTATTTTTCCTATGAGTCCATTGGGTCTTTGAGCAGCGTGGGTTCAGGGCTCTGATTTCCTTTTCAGAAGGACATGTCTCACACAGAGTTGGCTCTGTCCATAGGCTAGTTTCCATTTCTGGGGAATCAACCAACTGTGTCTCTTCATGAAATTGAGCATCCACTGTTGGTTGAACACATGATATAAAACCTTGGATAGAAAAAAGTCTATGTATTTGTGCCAAGAAAATCTGTGGTATTCTAGGGATAGCTGTATATGAGTGCATCCTTTTGTTGTAGTTTATGTTGTGTGCTGGATTTGACCTGCTTTTTATTTTATCCTATTTGGGGCTGGAGTAGGGCAAGAGGGCCATACCCAGAGTTCTGTGGGTCATTCCTGGCAATGTCAGGGGACAGGGCTTTGCCAGGAAGCAAACCCAAGGAGCATATGAAGGAAGCCACTTCCCTGTCCTTTTTTTCATACTCTTGTGTCAGGAATGAATCCAGGGCTTCATACACAGGAGAAATGCAATCTGCCACTAAGTTATATCCTTGACCTTAACCTGGAGATGTTCCTAGTGGTGCTCTGAGGGCCACGTGGTTCCAGGTATAGAAACAGAGCTGGGTCCATGCATAACAACTATTTTATCCACTGTACCACCTCACTGGCCCCTTAACCCACTTCTTAAATTTAAAAATCTTTCATGAGTAAACTTTAAATGACAGCTAGTTTTGTGCCATTGGTATAATGGGTATTGATTATTTCATCATTTATTGAATGTATCTCCTGTTGTTCAATTAGGCTGTTTCCAAAGTTTCTTGTAATTACTTAGTAGACAGCATTTAGGTGTATCATCTCTGTTACATTTCCTTAGAATACATTTAGTAGATTTTAAAATCAACCACTTTGTACATTTTTTAGGTTCTTCATATAAAAAGCCCAAAATGCCCTTCAAAAAAGGTATATCAACTAGTCTATAAAAAGGAAAAGCTTATTGGAGACCATTTGGAATTAACTCCCTGTGATAATTAGACAATAAATCAAGAAATAACTTTTTTTCTGGAATTCTGCCTGTAATTTGGCTGCTTGAAGTGGGTGCCATGCACAATGCATTTTGGATTAATGGGATTCCTTGGTTGATCAAAATAAACAAGTTCATCCTTAGACTGAGAGATCATTCCTATGGTCTGGAGACTTTTTCTCTGAAGTCAAACTCCTAAGTAAAATATTGTTTGTACTTATATTTTGGGGGCCACACCCAGCCCTACTCAGGGTTTACTCATGCCTCTGAGTTCAGGAATCATTCCTGATGGGGCTTGGGGACCTTGTGTTGTGTTGGGGAATCAGTCCTGGGTCTGCTGCATGCAAGGCAAGCACCTTAACCTCTGTGTTATCTCTCAAGCCCCACTTGGTTTGTATCTTTAAGAAGCAGTGTCTGGGTCAGAGGGATAATACAGGGATTAAGGCTTTTCCTCTCATCATAGTGACCCTGATTTGAATTCCTGGTACCACATATGGTCTCCCAAGCACAGCTGGGGAACACTTCTGAGCATAGAACCAGGAATAGATCCTCACCATATTGGCTATGTATCCAAAGCACTGTTGCACTGTAGCACTGTTGTCCCATTGTTCATCAATTTGCTCCAGTGGGCACCAGTAACATCTCCATTGTGAGACTTGTTGTTATTGTTTTGGCATATGTAATATGCCATGGGGAGTTGCCAGGCTCTGCTGTGTGGACAGAATACTCTCAGTAGTTTGCCGGGCTCACCTAGAGGGATGGAGGAACTGAACCCGGGTTGGCCGCATGCAAGGCAAACACCCTACCACTGTGCTATTGCTCCAGCCCATGGATCCAAAGCAAATAAAATAATGCTTAAGGTGATCTCTGCCTCCTTCTTTGGGAGGAGAGAATTTTGTGTCTTCCAAGAGATCAGGTGGTAGTCTCAGACTTGAATGAGCAGGTGGGACATTCTAGGAATGTTCGCTGCCTCCCGTGTTGCTGCAGCATCACCATGGAAGCAAAGCTACTGGGCACACGAGGTGGGTACCATCATAAGGGATTTCCATAAGGGAGCAAGGGGTCGGGGTTGGCAGGAAAAAAAAGGTCCACAAAATGAACATGTAGTGTGGTTAGCCAAGAAGGTTTTACAATATACATAAATAAAGCAGATCGTCACATGTTTAAGAAACAGTCTTGTTGCTCAGAGATAGAATTGAGGCCCACTTTTGACCTCCAGCATATTGTGCATCTTCATTTTTGGCAGCTTTCAAAGAGTCCAGAGTGATACTACCATGCTTTGAATCCTAAGCCATCACCTGTTAGCTTTATGACAAGTATCTTTAATTCCCTCTATTCTCCGATGGAAAAATAGAGATTATATAGCCTATATCATAGTATTACTATGGGCATAAAATGAGTTGTTAAAAAGCATACAGAATAATATCTAGTACATAATATGTATGCGTGTATGTGCTTAGTTATTGTTTGCATTAACTTACTAAAGTGATTTATGTACACATTGATGCAATGTCAGCTATAATCCTAATTTTTTTGGCAGTGTTCTTACTGCAGTTCTCCATTCCTTTATACCAAAATAAACACTGTCTCTTTTTTCCAAGACTTAGGGTAAGACCCAGTCACAGTATGGAGCCTCCCCTGATTAACCTTAGTATAGGAGTTGGCTAATTATCTTTATTAAGAGCCAGACAGCAAATATTTCAGTCTTTGAGGGCCATCTGGTCTCCCTCACAACTACTCAAATCTGCCCCGTGACTTGAAAGCAGTCTTAAACATTCTATCAAAGGTGGGGCTGGATCTGGCTAGGTTCCAATAAAACTTTATTTACAAAAAAAAAAATCAGGGTACCAGGCTTTACCTTTACCCTATAGTCTCCTGATCTCTGCCCTAGTACAGAATAATGTTTCCCTTCTCACAATTTATGAAACTCAATAGATGATGACCCAAAAACCCCAGTGCTACAGGTGGCAGGCCCAGCAGGTTTGGATGGACTCTAGACTTGGGATTCTTGCTTTGTCTTTGTGCTCCAGAATTGCTGTCACACTTGTTCAGGACTCCATGGCTTAGTGACCTGAAGGCCACCCTCCCAGATTCAGATTCCTCTACCTCTTCATTCACTTTCACTTCCTGTTTCCTGATCATCTAAAGTGAGAGAAAGGAGCGGTTTCCTTTGAAGTAAGCTACTTGCCTCGGAGCTTGATCCTGCTTTGGAGATGTTTATAGAGCATATTTTCTGAGCTCCATATCAGGATCTTATTTAACTAATTACCCTATGCTTACTAACTTCAAATAGTATACCGTTATTATTTGCTACAGTTCAGCACGGAACTCAGTGCTTGGGTTGGTGTGGTTTGGGCCAGGTGGTTTAGCAATGGCCACACTTCATATGAGCGGTACCTGGAAAAGCATCTGGAACAACCTGGTCCCTTGTGTACTCCTCATCTGTTAGCCTGGCAGGACTTGTTTGCCTTTCTAGCAGTCAGATAAAGACACGCACTGAGGGGTCATCCTCTGGTCCTGTCACATTTGTGGCTGTCCCATTAGCCAATCCAGTTAGTAGTCAAGTCTAGATTCAGTGGGTAGAGAAATGAAACCACCTCTTAAGGGGGAAAGTGACAGAGTCCCCTTGCAGTAAACCAAGGGTACCTGAGCTGTCATTTGATTCTATACTCTCTCTATTGAACCCTGATTTTATGTGGACATTCTCTCTGCCCCCTATACTCACCACTCTATCATCCTTCAGGGTATATTTATTAATTTTCTTCTAAGATTTAATAGTGCACACAGCTGTCAGATTCCTACTAAAACTTACTATCTGGAACAAGGATCGGACAATAGACTAACTATACAAAGCTGGTAGAAAATGAGTAAAAGGATCTGATAGAAAAATAACTGACTGATAATCTTGTATGGGAGATCAGGTGAGATCCCATAGCTATGGAGGACAGAGTTGAGTCAATAGTAGGGAAAGTGTTTTAGATCAGAGGCATAACACTTGGATTTGGAGGCATTTCTTCCTCTGTCTTCACTGCATCCAATCATTTCTTCAGACCTCAACAAATCTACAAAATAAAAGTAAGTCCGCAAGTTTAGGTCCAGGGCTAAGTCAAATTCAAGCACTAAAGCCAGCATTGATCTTTTGTCTGGGGTAGGTGGCTTCAGTGAATCAGAGATCTCCAGGGTCTGCAAGTCCAAGAGTGAATCTGGGGAAAAGGAAAACTTCCCCATGGCATACTTTCTCTACAACAGGTATCTAGGCACTTTATATACCCACATCATTTTATTCTTATTTTATTTTATTCTTTTTTTAAAAAAAATTGCTTCACCATGAGGTACAGTAACAAAACTTTCATGTTTGAGCTTCTATCATACAGTCATCAAACACCCATCCCTTCACCAGAGCACATTTTCTACCACCAACATCCCCAGTATCCACTCCCACTCCAATTCCACTCCTCCCCTGCCTGTGTTGTAAAAATTTGCACAATACTCTCTTTCTCTACTTTAGTTACCTTCGATATTTCGAGATCAGTCCCACCATCACTCATACCTGCCGCAAATGCAATGCTAGACCATGTGTTTTGTATTGCTTGTTATGGATACAATATAAGTGTTGTGGGGGCATGCTCTAGGAATTCTAAAATTTTAATAATTTGGGTCTGAAGAGATCGCTGCAGCAAAGGGCTCGGGTCCAAGATTCGTTTGTGTGTCTCTGGATCATGGCCGTGTGGGAGACAGTGTTAAGTAGACAGTGGCCGGATGTGGCGCCACCTCAGAGTCCCATCGGGGTGTGGAGAAGAAGAAGGGCCCACTCCTCCCCTGTCCCGTGATGCCTGGCGTTTGCTGCCACTGCCACTCATACCTGGAGCTTGTAGCTGACTTCTAGAAAATGGAGGCCACTGGGGCTCCTAGAGGGCAGGCCAAGAGATGGCACCTGCCCCCATCAGGAGTAGCCCAGTGGAAACGGCCTATTGCAAAGTCTAGGGCCATCTCTGCAGCCAGTTGCTCCAGCCTGAGATTTGTTTGTGTGTCCTTTATTTTATTCTTAAGCAGCTCCAAGGTTAGGTCCCTGAATCTCCACTTCATAGATGAGGCACCTGGAGTTCAAAGAGGTTCAAGAATTTGGCCAGAGTCACACCGATACACATTTTTCCAGGGCTAGGATGGATGTCCTATGCCCCTTGCTAATACCCTACAGCCCTAGGCGCCTTGAGACAGAATATAGGAGACCCTGGGGTGTTACTGGAGACTGCACAGGGGCACCAAACTGAAAACATACTTGTGGGAACACTTTCAACAATAACCCTACTGTCTCAACCATTCCATGAAAAAAAGGATATATATATATTTTTTTGGCCATGAAATGTAAAAGATAGAAGAGCTTTCAAGGCGGTCTTTCCCAAGAAGAGACAGTTCTCAATAGACACTCTCCAGCAGTGCTGGGCCCTGGCTTTTTCTGCTTGGAAACTTCCCGTCCACAGGCCAGCATTGGGGAGGCATGGCCGGGACTTGGAGGTCCCCCGGGTGAGGCCTGGCGCAGTCATGGTGGCGCGGTTTCTGCACCAGGGTGCAGAGGAAATGCTCGCTCCAGGTCACGCTGCAGCTTTCTATTTAAAGCGACCTTCAGGAGTTCCAGCTCCTCAAGCCCCCTCCGTCCCTCAGGACTCATTTTGTCCATTTTTCTCAAATGCTTTTTTTTGTATTTCTTGCTTCTGAAGAAGGGAGGCCCTCCTTCCATCCCTGACAGTGTGGAGTGTCGGTACTGTTTTTTGTTTTTGTTTTTGTTTTTTTTTCCTGGCAGCCAGCAAGTACTATGTGCAGTGACAGAAAGTTTTGCAATTGGAAAGATGGATGCCTGCACTTAATTTTAGAATTTCTATTAGATACTGTAAATGTGCTTGGTGATTTTATTTGAACGAGTCCATTTAAAGTGACATTGTTTTGATGTTGTGTTTTTTTTTAATTGACATGATTAAACACTAGCATTATACTCTGGAGAATATTTTTGATTCTGTTTTTCCTAAGGGTTGCATCTTTCTAGGGGTGCAGTATGGAGCCCTGAGAACATACTAAAGACAGTTACAAATGCAGAATAGTCTTTAGGCTAAGGAACATGAAGCCTGCCATCAAATTCATTATGGTCATCTCTAGGCCACACAGAATAAGTTCCCATGTTCCCATCACAGTCTCAGTCATCCTTATTAAAATCAGACACCACAGCTTCAGAGAATATAACATTGGGTAAGGAACTTTGAATGCAGCTGACCGAGGTTCAGTCCTTGATATCTGAGGTACCACCAGGAGTGATTTTTTTTTATCATTTTTTTTATTAGTGAAACACCATGAAGTACACTTATAGACTTATAAATTTTTGTGCTTGGGTTTCAGTTATACAATGATCAAGTACCCATCCCTCCACCAGTGCACATCCTCCCCCACCACGGGTCCTAGCATCCCTCCCACCCCCCATCCCCCCCCCCCCGTCCCACCCTGCCGCTGTGGTAGGGCATTCCTCCCTGTTCTCTCTCTCTTCTTTTGGGTACTGTGTTTTGCCAGAGAGGCATTGAGTGGCAGTCATGTTTGGTCTATAGACCACTTTTAGCATGTCTCTCCCACCCTGGGAGGATCTTCACAACACCCTTTATTTGGTGCTCTCTTCTCTATCTGAGCTTACCAGAAGTGATTTTTGAGCACTGAGTCTGGAGTAAGTTCTGAACACTGCCAGGTGTGACCCCCAAGAGCAAAATTCATAAATAAATATAAAATCAACCACCAATAAAGAAGATAGTTTCAAATTTGTTTTTGTTTCTTTGGGGGTCATAACCAGTGGTGCTCAAGGCTTACTCCAGACCCTTCCATCAAGGATCACTCCTTATGATGCTGGGGGACCACGTGGGGTGCCAGGGATTGACTTTGTCACTGACTGCCCACCTCCTTTTAAAAATACCTTTTGAGGGCCTGGAGTGATAGCACAGTGGGTAGGGCGTTTGCCTTGCATGCGGCCGACCCTGGTTTGATTCCTAGCATCCCATATGGTCCCCAGCACCGCGAGGAGTGATTTCTGAGTGCATGAGCCAGGAGTAACCTCTGTGCATCCCTGGGTGTGACCCAAAAAGCAAAACATACAAAAAAACATAAAAACACCTTTCGAGATAGGCGTTAGATATAGAAATCCAGGGATTTTATAGTGTTGGGTCCCAGTGTCTCCAAAGTCCATAGAACAGTGCTTTTTCAGTCAATAGGTACTTGGTGTTTATTGAGTGAATGTCACAGACAGGAAGCCCCAGATCCTTCTAGCATTTTCAGGGAAGCCTTGCTAGAAGTAGTCATTTTATTGATGTGTCTCTTCTGGAGGTGGAAGGGCAGAGGAGTGTCTCTGGTGAAAGTTGAAGGCGAGACCAGAAAGCAAGGGGATTTGATATCACTTAGGAAGAATGTGGGAAATGAAAATATCCCCTTTTATGAACATTCAATTTACACAACCCTGTACAAGCAACAGGGGATTTGCCAGGCACTTGTGCTCAAAGACCTCACCATTTACTGTTTCCTCAGAAAAGCCTTCTTTGGAGTCTGCAGGTTAGGTCTCCTTTTATGATTTCTGCATTTCTCATTTAATATCTTTACACAATTGCAATTAACATTATTTATGCTTGTGTTTGTGATCAGGCTTTTTAATTCTATGTTTGTCAGATTTGGAACTACAGAAGGTCAAGTCTGGTCTTTCCTCACAGTTTTATTACATAAGCCCAGAGCTCTGCGCATAGTAGGACGTGGTGCAGAATTCTATTCAGTGAACAAAGTTTAACTGGTAATTTAACTATGCATACTAATTGATAGTTATAAATGACACATATACAGCAGATATAGTCAGTGGCAATGTTTAGTGTAATTTTGTGTTTCATTTAACTATATAAGGAATTGCATCTGATTAGATAAGGTTTGTTATGAAACATTTGTGTAAACAAATGTGAAATTTTATAAGCAAGACAGATCTTTGGTAGCTAATGTCAGTGGTCTTAGTAATTTCCACCTTTCAGCTCAGAGTTAGTCTTTCAAGGAAAAAAAAAACAAGTGTTCTCTTTGATAGAACCTTTACGCAAACTCTTAACAACCAGCAACTGAAAGGATATATATATATATCCTTTATATATATATATATATTTAAGAATACTCTCATTTATTAGTGCTTTCATAATAGAGAGTAAAAACCTGCACCTCTAGAACCTGCTTCCATGTCTTTAAACACTGCCACAGCTAAAACGTAAATCCCATTCAGTATTAGACATAGTCCAGGTTCAATCCCTGGTACCACAGATGGTCCCCTGAGCACCTCTAGGAGTGATTCTTAAGCAGAGTCAGGAGTAACTCTTCAGCACTGCTGGATGTCGCCTAACTGCCCCTCTTCAATGATTTTTAATGGAAAAAAAATTTAGAATAGCCTCATTTGCATTTTGTTACACAAGCCACAGACAAGTCTATAATTTTTTTAGTAAAGGTTTGCTTTTGTATTCTGGTTAAGACACAATTCCTAGATTCATAGTTAATCTGTTGACTTGAAAGTGACTTACTTTCTAAGAGGTTCCATGTATCTTTTCATTACCTTTTAGTTAATGAAAAAAATAATTACTAAAGATCAACTTTCTATTTTCTAGTTTAAAGTAAATCAAGAGTGGGGGAAGCAATCGAAGTTGCCTTTGCCAGATTTCCTGGAACTATCATTTCAAAATGAATTGTGACGGTATAGTGCATTTATACCAAAACAAAACAAAATGTCTTTCACCCCCCTAAAGAAAGAAAGTAGGCTCTTGTAATTCCGTGAGAATAATCTAAATTTTGACTGGATATCATTTCTTGGTAAATAAAAGTGACACTATTATAGATACTGATTTACTTACGTGTGGAAGGTGAGGGTTTCAGCCTTCACTTTTACACCTTATAGGAGGGAGGTACAATGGATAGTTTTCCGTTCGATGTTTTCTTCTAAGTAAACTCTTGGATAGAAGCAATAAGAAATGAATTTGATCAGGACCTTCCCTTCCCTTCTCTCCCCTCCCCCTCTCCTCCCCTTCCCTACCCTGCCCCTCTAGTTCCCTCCCTTGATGTTTTCGAACTTCCTTTTCTTTTATCTCTTTTTCTTTTCTTGTCTTATTGTCTTTCCCTTCCCTTTTCCTTCCTCCCTCCCTTTTCCTTCCTCCCTCCCTTTTCCTTCCTCCCTCCCTTTTCCTTCCTCCCTCCCTTTTCCTTCCTCCCTTTTCCTCCCTCCCTCCCTTCCTTCCTTCCTTCCTTCCTTCCTTCCTTCCTTCCTTCCTTCCTTCCTTCCTTCCTTCCTTCCTTCCTTTCTGTTTTTACTTTACACCAGGCTGTGCTCAGGACTTACTCCTAGCTCTTTACTCAGAAATCACTCCTAGTCATGTTCTGGGAACCATATATGGATTGAACCAGATATTCACCTCAGGTCAGCTTCGAACCTGGGGTCGACTGCATGCAAGGCAAGCACCCTACCTGCTTTACTGTCATTTTCTGAGGGCTGGCAGTGAGCCCCAGGTGTTTCCTCTCAGAATGGTGTCTTTCTCCCATCTTCTTACCCCTGTGAAACCACAGGAAGAAGAAAAACAGCTTGCTTTAATCTTTCCTTTGTTCTAAAACATTTTCACACCTGATATTACATTAGACTGAGCATAGCTCAGGTGAATAAAAACAATATTCTTCAAGGGGCAGAGAGAAAATCTTCCTCTACCCACCTGAATCCTACCCCTCTGACTGGTCAAATAAACAAATTCACATCAGATATATTAGTGGGGGGAAAGAACAGATTGAATTCGTATGTTTGGAGAATCTATGAGGATGTTCATTTTGGAATCAGTGGGGTAAAATGTGGGTTTATCCCCTGAGCTAAGGAATGGCACAGAAGCCCAGGAGTTTTGAGGTGAGAGATGGAGGACTCATGAGGAGGAGTGACTCCTGATGAAAAACATATTGTCCTGCAAGTAGCTGTGTTCCCTCCATGTAGATCAGGCTCTCTGAGAGAAAGTTTATTTCTGTAAAAATCCTAATTCTGGGTGCTACCCTCAATTTTCATCCTTCTAGGTCATTAAGGAAACTCATCTTAGTTACGTTTCTCATTTTAGGAAGCTTGTCTGAACTAGGGAAGGCCTTTAGCTTGCATTCCAAAATGAAAAATGTCATATACAGACCTTCTTTCCCATGCTGCAGTTTTAGGCATGTATTTCTCACTGGCACCTTTCTCCTTCCACACAATGATGAGAAAGTCATGAGGCTGAGGACAGAACTCAGTATAGAAAAACATCTTACAAGTGTGAGGTTTTGAGTTCAATGTCCATCCACCACAGGCCTCCATACTCAAGAAAAAGAAAAGTGAGATAAATCAGTCTCATTTTAATATTACAGCTTGGCATCACCGATGCCTTAGCTTATTGTATTCTAACTGCTGGAAGAGGAATTGGGCTGAAAGAACACAATTTCTTAAAAACTAGGACCTGGCTTGGCATACATCAGTGGCAAAAACCAGTTATACTGCCTAAATAAATGGCGTGGGATATAGTTGATCCTGATGGTCTGGTATAATGGAAAGAAACTGTGAACTTGGTGGAGAGCCAGCCAGCTTCTGCCTTTAGCTTTTTCCTTTGCTCCTCATAACAATTAGAGAAGTAGCATGGTTTTTTTTTGTCTTTTTTTCTATCTACTTCACAGATGAGAAAATGAAGCGTTCGCAGGACTGTCTTACCAGGCAGCCCTTCATTTCTAATCTAATTCTCCTACTCAAATGGTTACTGTGGAAACCACCTTGGATGCATCTCTTGTGCTTCATTTTCCCTGGAATCTTATCAAACTCTTTTCAAAGTCTATCATTTCAAGCATCTCCGTCTTGCTTGTGGATTCTGTTTTGACATTCTGAGAGCTTGCAAAGGCATTACCCATTCAAGTGAGACCTTTAGCAGGGGTTAGATTCCAACATCAACTCACAAGGCAAAAGTCACATGGAGCCAGAGTGACCCCCGAAATTCCCACCGGACAGCAAAGTGCTCTAGACCAACACATGTCTCTCATTAAGACCTCCAGAGCCCATTCTTCCTCCAGCTTTGGAAACAGATTGCTGTGCCCTCGCTGGCGCACCAGCTGAAATCATTATTTTCAAAAAATATGTGCCCTTGAGTACCAGCACCATGCAAACAACAATGCACAGACTGTGAAGTCACTCTGCTCTCTAGATATGAACTTGTTACTAAGTTTCTCCTGCCATAATAGTTTCTTGGGGACTGGAATTTTTCTTGTGCCTTTTATGAACTGACTTTTCTTTTTTAAGTCCCCTCCCTGCCCCTCCCCAGTATTTTTCCACTTCAGACAGACAGTTCAATGTGTCATATGAATAAGCAGTGCCAGAAGGTGGGGGAGGGGGGATCGAGGAATTTAGTTGTGTGGACCCTAGAACTCATCTGGGGAGTTGTGGGGAGGGGAAGGGCCGGGGAATCTGGAAAGGGGAAGAAAAATCTGTGCTCATCTCCCCTTGGCACAATGCTGGCATTGTCCCTGGTGAAGAGGAAAAGCTGGGGGTACTGGCAGACTGGCCCCATTAGAGCCTTGTTTCTTGTTCCATCCTGAAAGGATGACATTCCTTTGGTAGGAACGTCCTGCCCGGATTTCTGGCACCAGTTCTGTGACCAGCACAATCGCCTGGGGCATTTGTGTTTGACTTGGTTTTGTTTCATTCCAAAAGCAGCGAAGTGCAGGCTGCAGAAGTGTGTGCAGCAGAACTGTTTTTATAAAGCGAGTCATCAGGCTTGCCCGTGCCATCAAGGTGGCCCGTCTGCCAGACTGTCTGCTTCCAGCTCACTACCATTCAGCCTGAGAAACACATACAGCTCATTGCAGTGAGGAACTTGTTCACAAGTGTTCCTGAGGTGGCCCTGGGAATTCTAACAAGGGCTCCTACCTCTCTCCCAGGATTGCATGTAATGCTTCATTTATAGCAGAGTGGGTGGATTTGCAAAGTAAATATTCTAATAAGGAAAAGCAAAATCTTCAGTGACCCTCTCAGTTCTGCTTCTATGGAGGTTTATTCCCTCCCCCCACCTTCCATCCTGGAAAAAAATACATATATAAAATCCTTTATATTGGCTACAGCTCTGAACTGGGGCATGGAAAATGTACTTTTTGGGTTTTGTGAGCCTGAAAATAATGAGCGATAGAAAACCCTGAGGTAGGTTAGTGAGGGGCGAGAATCCTTTGGTTTCACAAAGAGTTTTTATTCTTAAACAAATCTGGCAATGCTAGAATGATCAGGCAATGAAAGTTCTCTCTGCTTTAGCAACTGAAAATAGCATTCAAAGCATACAACACCACCATTCATGCGGGTCGGGGAAAGTCCCCCCAAATCATGAAAATTATCCTTATTAGTCAGGCCTGCCAGGGATCTTCTTACCACTCCAGGGGGACAAGAGAATTTTAGTTCCCAGCACACTTCTGTGTGTGAAACTCTAATTACAGATGAGCTCTGCTATAGGCTGGGACTTGGGGAGTATGGCCCTACTTTTAGCCAAGAAATCCTCTTGAAAGCTTTTGGCTACTTTAGATTACTCCTCATAAGCAGAAAAGAGTTGTTTTAAAATCATAGATTTTGGAGAAGGTATTAGATAGTGTCAGTGTCCAGAGGTAGTTTTTGCTGTATGAACTGGCCCTTCAACTGCTTGGTACCACAAAGAATTAGTCTTCAACAAGATGGCTCTTGACACCATCTATTCTTTTTTGTTTGCTGGTTTGTTTATTTGTTTTGTTTGGGGGCTACATCCAGCAATGCTCAAGGGTTACTTTGATGCTGCACTCAAGAACTGCTCCTGGTGGTGCTTGCGGGACCATATGGGATGCCTTAGATTGAACTCAGGTTGGCTGTGTGCAAGGCAAATGACCAACTGTCTATACTATTGCTCCAACCCCCTTGACATCATCTATTCTATTTGAATGTCGAGTATATTATGTTTATGATTTGATGATAAAGTGCTTTACTTGCATTCGGTATATTTTGCAGTTATAATTTTGAGAAGGACAACTGGCAGTAAAATGACAGTGGTGGAGAATCTGGGGCACTTTGGATGTGCTGGGTTGCAGTAACTGTCCATCAAGTATTGTAACTATATTTTTTAAACTACTCCAAAAAATTATCAGTTCAATGCCAGAAATGATGGGTAAGAGAATTAGAAATTTAGTTTGCTCTTTCTGGTTGTTTCCACTATGGAATTAAATGTCAGATTCCTGATCTACTTGTGTTTTGGTCTAAAATTGTTATTTCCTACTGTAAGAGTAAAGTGAGAAATATGTCCTATTTAAGTGGCCTTTTGGTGCCATTTCTACCTGATGACCCCAAATTTGAGTACTGTGAGCATATTATACATAAATATAATGATTATAATGATTTTTTCTGTAAATAGAAGACAGAATGCAGATAGAAACTGCAAAAAATTATAAATTACATAACACAGCTTAAGTGGTCTTTCACCACTGAATCTACCTGTTTTAAACACAAACTCATACCAAAGTCATTTCTTTGCTTTGTGCACATGTGGGGAGTTTTCTCTGAGTTTATACAAGATTGATTTTGGACCTGGTGCTTAAGAATTTTAAAAGAATATCTTTGAATTTGTGTGTCTAATTAGTATCATGGATTCCTTTACAATAGGTGCCTCTTTCCTCCAGCCTGTCCTTTATGAACCCTGGGTCTGAGATATGCTGTTCCTGTTTACTGTAGGGTGCGCTAATAGAAACAAGAGCGTTGGAGGGAGATATTAGTGACCTCTCTGGGATTCATCTTTGCCTGTGTTATGTCTTGGTCAGTCATCATCAGTTATTCTAGCCATGCCCACCTAACAGATGGCATGAAGATAGGTTATGCTTAAGGATGTTTAGTATTTAGTGTCCTGGTAACTCATTCTAAAATAATGAAGCTGAAATTCCTATAAGACCACAGCAAACAAGAATGAAAGTAGGTTATAAACCAGTGATTTAATCATTTTGGGGAGAAGGGAAATGAAGTCTTTGTGATTCTCACTGCTGCTGAAGGCAGCGCAAGGAGGGGCAGGTAACTCTGGTGTTACCTTGGTAAAACTTTTGTCCCCAGCATCAAAGTCCTTTTTACATACTTTCTGTTCCTTTCACTAAAAAGATATATATATATATTTTTTTTATTAGTTAAACACCATGAGGTACATTTATAGACTTACAAATTTTTGTGCTTGGGTTTCAGTTATACAATGATCAAGTACCCATCCCTCGACCAGTGTCCATTTTCCACCACCACGGGTCCCAGTATCCCTCCCACCCCCCATCTCCCCCATCCCACCCTGCCTCTGTGATAGGGCATTCCCTTTTCTTCTCTCTCTCTCTCTCTCTCTCTCTCTCTCTCTCTCTCTCTCCTTTTGGATTCTGTGGTTTGCAAGAGAGGCATTGAGTGGCAATCATGTTTGGTCTATAGTCTACTTTCAGCATGCTTCTCCCATCCTGGGAGGATCCTCCCAACACCCTTTATTTGGTGCTCCCTTCTCTATCTGAGCTTCCTTTTCCCCTAGCACGTGTGGCTGGCCTCCAAGTCATGGAGCAAAATTCCTGGTACTAATCTCGGCCACTCCTGGGTGTTAGTCTCCTATTTTGTTGCTTTATGTTCCTCAGATGAATGCAATCTTTCTGTGTCTATCCCGCTCTTTCTGACTCATTTCGCTTAACATGATACTTTCCATGTAGACACTCACAAGCTATTGACTAAAACACGTTTGACTGTTTGGGGAGGATAAAGGAGGTTCCCTAACGCTTCTCTAGAGACCCCTTTGGTACTCTGTCAGCTGGGCTTGATGCATTAGAGCCACGCCCAGAAGAACTGGGGGCCCACCAGGCCTCACCTACTGTTCCTCAGGGTACTGTGAAGTGCTGCAGATTGAACTCTAAGCATTGTACAGATAAGACCTGAGCCCCAGTCTTTTAGCTTGTTCCCCAAAGTAATTCTTATAGCCAGCAAGGTAGCATGGAATAAAGGCAGACCATAGTACCCTGCATCTAGGAAAGGGGAAAGAAGACTTAGTAAATGTGACTAATCTTAGAGTTCTTGGTGCTTTTGTCTCCATGTATAGTTGCATCCATATGCCATAAGAGAGGACATTTTCCCCCATCACTACTGAGTTCTGCCAGACACTGAGGGTTAATGTGAAAATCCTTGAGAAAACTGCTTTTACTTGTTTGTGCTGTCTGGTGTGTGTGTGTGTGAGTATGTGTGTGTGTGTTGTGCCTTCTATTAAAAATATTTGTTGTTCATTACTTTGAAGTTTGGTTGCTTTTTATTTTCCATTGCTTTTTGGCCACACCTAGTGATGCTCAAGGGTTACTCCTGGCTCTGCACTCAGGAATTCCTCCTGGCAGTGCTCAGGGGACCATATAAAATGCAGGAGATTGAACCAGGGTAAACCATTTACAAAGCAAAGGCCCTACTGCTATACTCTCACTCCAGCCCTTCATTTGGGTTTAAGTATAATAGATTTATAACGGGCTGGAGTGATAGCACAGCAGGTAGGGCGTTTGCCTTGCACGCAGCTGACCTGCCCGACCCGAGTTTGATTCCTCTGCCCTTCTTGGATAGCTCAGCAAGCTACCAAGAATATCTCGCCCCGCACGGTAAAGCCTGGCAAACTACCCGTGACGTATTTGATATGCCAAACACAGTAACAAATCTCACAATGGAAACATTACTGGGCCCCCTCGAGCAAATCGATGAACAATGGGAGGATAGTGCTAGTGCTAGGTATATAACAGTATATTATTCGTTTCAGGTGTATAACATTACAATTGTGATGTTTGTTTACATTGTAAGCTAGTTTCCACTATATGTCTAGTTAACATCCAATACCATACAAAGTTACAAGAAAATATTTTTCTATGATGAGAACTTTTGATTTTGCCAACCTAGTAGTAGTCAGGGCTTACTCAGCCCTGCACTCAGTAACCACTCCTGACAGTGCTTAGGGGAACAAAAGGGATGCTGGGATAAACCACAGCCAGTCAAGTGCAAGACAAGTGCTTAAACCCCTATCTCTGTCTCTCCAGCCCTTGTCATAAGAACTTTCAGAATTTTTTTCTCTTAGCAGCTTTCAAACCTTCAGTATCATATGATTAACTCAAGTTGCCTCTCTGTCTTGTTACATCCCCATGACTTCATGATTCTATCCTTGGAAGTTTATAGCTTTTGACCCTTTTTGGCCATTTTGCCTACCCACCCCTTCTGCTTGCTGCAGTTGTCTCTTTTAAAAAATAGGCCTTCTCTGCCAAACATGTTTAGAAGTTCTTAGAAATATAGCCATAGGATAGATTTAGAAGAAAAAAAAATTTATGCCCCATCTAAAGTAGTCTCTGCGTGGATTTGTTCTTAACTTATCTCTCCTTTTACTTTTGTTAATCTCCTCTTTCTGGGGGAACACCCCCAGGGACACCCCCAGGGTAGAGGCATCTGCTATTTCTGGATTCTGTGAGTGAGCCAGTCCTGGCGTGCATGTGTCCTTTTTAAGAGCAGCCACTCTTTCTTCAGTGTGGCTGGTTGAGTCTTTATTGAAATGCATTTGCTGGCAGCCATCTCGACATGCCAGGATCCCCTATAGTGGAATTTTTTTTGGGCCATGTTTAATTTTTGATATAATTTTATTAATTACCTGCATATTCATTGATGGGCTGGAGCAATAGCACAGCGGTAGGGCGTTTGCCTTGCACGCAGCCAACATGGCCGACCCGAGTTCGATTCCTCCGCCCCTCTCGGAGAGCCTGGCAAGCTACCAAGAGTATCTCGCCCGCATGGCAGAGCCTGGCAAGCTACCCGTGATGTATTTGATATGCCAAACACAGTAACAACAAAGTCTCCAATGGAGACGTTACTGGGCCCGCTCGAGCAAATCGATGAACAACGGGAGGACAGTGATATTCATTGATGTTCTCTTCCATTGACAAATGGGTACCGTGAAAATAGGGTCTCTACAACATCTGTATTTTTGATCCCCCAAACAAAGCTTAACTTTATGTGGCCCTCAAACCGTGTTTGTTGAATGGATCTATTAAAAAGAAATTGGCTTAGAGCACATTTGTGCTCATGATTAGATCAGGTCTGAGCCATACCACTGGTGGAGGAGTAGATGGAGCAGATGTTGTTTGACAAAACATTGGCTGAGAATGTCCAGCAGATGGGAATGGAAGAACAGCAAGTCCACAATTTGTGTGTCTTTTTTGCTGAGGACGGTGATGGTGCATACCCAATCTGGTGCTCCAGGGAATGTGGTGCTGGAGATCAGACTCTGGGGTCCCTCTTGCAAAGCATGTGCTCCAGACCTTCCAACTGTCCTCCCAGCCAAGAATAGCAGTTTCAAGAGATGTAAATATTCACTTCATTTTATTTTGGGAGACATTTTTCTCAAAGCACTTGCAGTGTGCAGTGGTATCCACCCCATCTATCTTGCTATCTCATTCTGTCACCAATGCCTCATCACTCTTGGACTTAAAGTAGTTGATGCAAGGGCAACATTTGGGCTCTCAGTTTGCTACCTGATAAGATGGCTTGTTGGTATCTGCCAGGGATGGCTATTTTCTTATCAATTATTAAGGTCATTTCTTGGCCTCAAGTTGAACTGGTTTTGAATTTCCAATATTGGTCTTTCCCCATGTGTCATTTATACCAGTAAAGTAATAGGTGTCTTCTTTTCATTTTAAGATGATAAATTATATACCACCGAGTACCAGGTATACTGCAGCATATGAGGGCTTACCAAAATAGTATCTCGTTGCTATTTATACTAAATACATTATTAAATAAGTGAGAGTGAAATACTTTTTCAGGTTTTTTTTCTTTTTCAGGTTTTAACTTCTAAAATGAGTGTCAAGAAAAATTGAACAGCACTAAAATGACCCTTAATCTTCCAAACCATGTTTAATTTACCATTGCTACAAAAACAAAACATCACACACCCAAGAGAAATAAAACTTCCCTTGAGAGGAGGACAAACACCTGGCAGTATTCAAGGCTTACTTCTGGCTCTGTACTCAGCGATCACTCTTGGCCATACTCAGGGGAACATATGTGGTACTGGGGATCAAATGTGGTTCACTGCAGGTGAAGCAAGCACTTTCTCTATTGTACTAGACCCCCCGGACTCATAAAATTACCTCGCCCCCAATCTCCTATCCATCCCTTCCCTGATCCCATCATATTGTTAGTGGGACAGGAATTTAGACAGGGCAGTGCACTGCGGGGATGGTTTGTGTGTGCTGACAAGGACTTCAGTTAAGATGACTCAACATCTGCAATGTCTCAAAATATGGCCCGTGGAATCATTTGGAGGTATCCTCCACAATATGTCTGCACCTGTTGATCAAGTCGTTAGGTATAGCTTCTTAATGGGGCTTGGGCTTCTTCTGGCTTCTTGCTTGGTAATCTCTGGGCCATAAGCCTTAGTCCATGTTGGTTGAGAGAACCAAAAAGTAAAGTTTGTAGAAGGCAAGGAAGGAGCAGGTAGGACTTTGTGACTACCTAACCTTTGAAATTTTAGCATGTCCTTCTTTTTGTTGGTTAAAATGATCACAGACCCACCAGACACCAGAGGGGTGGTGATCAGACTCTGCAGCTATTGGGACAGAGCCAGGATCACTTTAGAAGAGTGTCTTGGCTGAGAGAACTCATTGAGATCTTTTTTAGAAAATCCAATCTGCTGCAAGCTGGACTTTGTTTTACACCAGCTCTTCAGTTAGATGTCAGACAAAATAGATGACTGGTTCTTCAGAGTTCACTGTAGGAAAATAAGATAGTATCTTTATGACAGGGAATACACAGCTCCCTTTGATTTTTTTTTTTTTTGGTGTCTCCTTCCTCTTCCCCTTCTCCTTCATGTCTTCCCCTCCTTTTGTCCTTCTCTCCTCCCTCCCTCCCTCCCTCCCTCCCTATCTCCCTTCTTTCCTTCCTATCTTCCTTCCTTCCTTCCTTCCTTCCTTCCTTCCTTCCTTCCTTCCTTCCTTCCTTCCTTCCTTCCGCCTTTCTTTATTTCCTTCCTTTCTCTTTTGTGCTCAGAACTTATTCTTGGCTCTGTGCTCAGGGATACCTCCTAAAGGTGCTCAGGATATTCTATGTGGTACTGGGGATCGAACTCAGGTCAGGTTGGCAGCATTCAAGGCAAGTGCTCTACTCACTCTACTATTTCTCTCATGCTTCATAGCTCACTTTGAAAATCAGGTGCACTGTCAATTTTCAGGTTGGGAAGTCTAGAATCTTCTCTGAGTGGGGGTGGGAAGCCTCCACCTATCCACGCTACCTCACTTCTGGAAACCCCAGCAGCCACATCTGCATCCCAAAACCTTTGCTGTGTAAACTCATGACCCAGTTACATATCTTGGAGTTTTGGAAAGGCTCAGCCTCAGTTGCAGCCGCATGACGCCTCCAAAATCTATAGTAGGAATCCACCAAATTAGATGAGAAAGTAATGTGGAAGCCGACTATTCTCAATACACAATACCACAGAAGGCTCAACTGCTTACAACAACTCAGACAAGGACTTACTGACCCCATGGTGAGCTATAACTATTTTTCACAAATTTTCTTTTATTGAAGTATTTTTTAATAATTCCATTAGCCATTTAGTTATAACAAGCAATATAAAATTATTTTGTCCCTGCTAAGGACACAGACTTGGAGGGTGGTTGGAGATAGAGACCAGTGATGGAGGGAAGGTCATACTGGTGGTGGGATTGGTTTTGGAATAGTGAATGCCTATATTATATACCTGTATTATGAACTGTATTTATAAACAGCTTTGTGAGCCATGGTGTTTTAATAAAGAAAAAAACATTTTAAAAGAAAATCAGGTGGACCAAAAGGGACTGAAGGAATTGGGCTTTCTACTCCTATGTTGTTCTTGCTGACTTGAATGGCAGGTGATTTTGGGGCTACCATCCACTGGTAAGCTGCTGTGAGCTTCACAAAGAGCTATGAAAAATGAAGTATAATTAGAAAAAGGAAATGGATGTAATAAATACTTACGGCAATAGGGAGGAGAAAGTTACAAACAGTAGATCCAGGTGAAACAAACCACCTGCTCTTCTCCCTGGGAGCAGCCTCACAGCCAGAAGACCCTGGTCCCCCTCTGATGTCAGATCATCTGATTATTAACTTAATGATTGTCAGCCACTGAGTGAATTTTAGTTTTTACTACATGGAGTGTTCTAACGTGAGATGCTCTTGTCCCTCTGTTTCCCTGTGTGCCTTGCCAAGATAGTTATTTATTCCTTTTGGGGCAAGCTATTCCTGTGCATGGTCAGGATGCTGAACTCCAGTTGACTTCCACCAAAATTCTCTTTGGCCCCTGTTTGGAAGTTGTCTATGGGCCTTTAATTACACCCTCTGGCAAAGGAGAAAGAGCACTTGAAATATGCATAAATTCTGTACATATTTCCAAGGCTGGAGTGTTTTTTAAAAATGCTGTCTGTCTTCCTTCAAGTTTTTTCTTCTTTGAACTTGGACATGAATTTTTGTAAAGTACAGCATGTCAAGGGAAGGGCAGTGAGAAAATATGCAGGGGTATTTACTTAAAAATTACTCAGTGAATCCATCATGATGTGTCCACTGGTTTTATTGTAAGACTATTATGACAGGAGAAGTGTTTTCCTTTTTAATGGCTTATTTGAAATTTTCAACCTTGCTGAAATGTTCAGATGCACATTCATAGTATGCAGTTCATATCCCATATCTGAACATCAATTTTATTTTCCCTTTTTGTATATCGCAAATTAATTTAAAGTACCCAAAACCCCATGACTTATTAATTTGTTTCTATTGAATAATTAAATACAAAACCAAGTAAATTGTGTTTAATTGTGTTCAAGTATTCTTGGGAGAGGGGGACCATACCCCATGGTGCTCAGTGCTTACTCCTGGCTCAGGTATCACTCCTGGTAGAACTTGGGGGATTGTATGTGGTACAGTGGATTGAACTGGGGCCACATGCAAGGAAAGTACCTGAACCCCTGCACTATCTTATCAGGTCCTTTAGCTCTTTGCTTGAACAGAAAAGTTAGGTAAATCTCTGCAATTTATTATTATTCTTTTGATGTACATAGTTTTGTGGAATTTTCAGACAGTCAATAGAATCATAGATCAATTGGTTCTATCTATGGTGGTCTTTTGGTTGCTTTTCATTGTTACTTAAGCAATGTGTTGAGATCTTGGAAGTCTTTTGATTTCTTAGCTCAAACAAATAATTGAATCACCACCTACCAAGTCTTCTTGTGGGTGTATCTGTATCTATTGTATAATTGGCTAGAATTCAGTGTTCTTCAACCACCAGTCATGGGCTAGCATAGAAAGGTTAAAAACCATGGATCTACCACCTTGGTTATTACTGCAGATCCAGTACGTAGAACAAGTTTCAGTCACAGGAGTAAAAGGGTTGAGGAATACAGGGCTAAGCTATCACTAATAACCAAATCCACCAGTCTTATGAATTTCACTATACATTTTTATCCCACTCCTGTTTCTTTTAAGTAACAACCCCGTAAAAGTGAAGATTGATTTGACTTCCTTTCTCTCCCCTGACTGAGAATTAATGACAGTGCAATGACCAGAGCCTAGGAAAGAGCTTGAAAGATCCACAAACTGACCATTATCTCTGAATTACAAGATTGGCTGTGCTCTTTGGAAAGGAGAGATCCGTGTGCTTCCAATGGGCTCAAACCTAATGAGATGGAATTCTGAAATACTTCAGTGCAGTACATACATTTCCTATTGATCCCTTACATCCTCATAGCCCAATCTAGTGATTCCCATTGACTGTGATCTGGGTAGCCTGAGTTCAATTCCTTGACTCCCCATCTTTCTTAGACAAGCCACTGGAGAGACTTAGTTTCATCTTTTGTACAATGAAGGTAATACCGTTGAAATTATTTTGACAAACAAATACTATAATATTACATGCAATATATATGTGCCATATACATATTTTATTATTTTTATTAAATTTGTTTTCTTCTGTTTTTCTCTCTGTTGGTCTCATTGTGGTGACCAGGGGTTACATGCTCTTGTTTGTGTGTGTTCTGGGGCAGGCGGGTGGAGGCAGGAGACGTGTTACACACATAAGTTGTCATGCTTGACTGTGTGCTGGAGATCACATTTTGTGACACCATAGATTTCAGACAGAACAGCCCTTGGGACCATGCTTCCTGTATGTGGGCAGCATCAGGGATCAAACTTGCGACATCATGCTTAGACAGGTTCATTTAACCACTGAGCCAACCTCTGGGATTCCTGATGCCTATTTTGACTCAGTTAATCTCATAACAGTTCTGTGATGAAGGTGATATTACTGCCACATTTTTCATGGGGTGGGGAGTAGGTCATGAGCCATGTCAATGGGTTACTCTTTACTCGGCTTTCTTCACTTGTATGAATTTGATTCTCCACCTGTGATGTCAGCCAGGATAGATTCAAATGATAGTAACTAAGGTCACTCACTTTCATCTTTAGCATTCTCTGACTTGTGACAACTCCCCCTCCCCCAAATTAAAGTCAGGGATGTTTCATGTACCTTAGAGATAATAATATTCACTACACATTCCAATCCATTTCATCAAGTTTAGGCTAAAAGGATACTTGGTCATTTTCTACATAAATTAGGCCCATTGAGAAATTGTATTCACTTTATCCTACTGGAGTTCATTTTATCACTGGAGCTGTGAATGCCAGAGCCTTATCCAGAATGCCCAGAGGTAAGTGGGTGATGCAGATGAATTTGGCACCACACAAAGTAGTGTGAACGTGAGAAGACACAGCTTCTCCTCTCATGGGTTGTTGCCCTCTACCAGGTGGATTCAAGTTTTTAGGGGTGGACCAGACCCCCATGTCCAAAATTCTGGGTGAAGCCAGAATTGAATTTGCTTTTGCAACAAGCTAGGCCAGGATCACATTTTGAAAGCCCAGTGGGAATGTGGAACCAACTTAGCCAGGTTTTCCTACATTAGAAACATATCTCTCTGTTCCGTGAGGATTCTGATTTTACTTTTCCGCTTCTCCAAACACATCTTTATGGAACTGCACTCGGATCCTACCCTGATTCGTCAAAAAAATGTTGGGCAGAAATGTCCAGTCAGTCGCTTGTCATTGACATGTCCTCCTTTTTAAGTATTGGCAACAAATGTAAAAGTCTTTAAGAGACTGTGCGGGCCACTGTGCTTGGAGCCAAAATAAACATGGCTATTGTCTCTGTTCAGCTTGCAGATTTGCCGTTTGCAACTTCTGTCTTAGATGCGCATCAGATATAATGGAGAGGAAAAAAGGATTGTGGTGCTTTTCATTTCTTCTCTCACGTCACGGTCCTCCCGTTGTTCATCGATTTGCTCAAGCGGGCCCAGTAACGTCTCCTTCGTGAGACTTGTTACTGTGTTTGGCATATCGAATACATCGCAGGTAGCTTGCCAGGCTCTGCCGTGCGGGGGAGATACTCTTGGTAGCTTGCCGGGCTCTCCGAGAGGGGCGGAGGAATCGAACTCGGGTCGGCCATGTTGGCTGCATGCAAGGCTAATGCCCTACCGCTGTGCTATCGCTCCAGCCCATTTCTTCTCTGTGATCAGAAATATTGTGAAAAAACTTTAGTCGAATGAAAGTGAGCCCTGTAACCAACAGCAGGTACTTTCCTTTTATAATCAGAAATTGAAGTCCATGTGCTACTAAGGAAGCAGCTAGTCCCCGAGATATAAGCAATATAAGTCGGGGGCATTAAGCACCTCCTAGCCAGTGACAGGCATTAAGTACCTCTGAGCCAGCACAGGGTCTGCTGTGCTGCAGAACTTCCAGACCGGGCCCTCCCCTTCCCACCCACATCCCAGTTGCTTCCTTGCTGTCTTACCTTAATTTCTTTATTTGCACCTTTTCTGTTTCTGTTAGTGTTGTGTAAGGTTTTATTTGCCTTTCAAGGTAGACCAGTGATAGTACCAATGCTGCTAACAGTAACTCCTAATATTTTGTTAAATACTTAATGCTGTTTGGATTCTTAGTGTGAATTAGCTCACTTAATTCTCACAAGCACCCTATGATGGTTACATACACACACACACACACGCACACACACATTTGGTAACTGGGCCATATCCATGGTGCTCGGAGTCTTTCTAACTTAGTGCTCAGTGGCCACTTTGGAAGTGCCCAGGGTTCCCTGTGGAGCCAGGGGTCAAGCCCGGGTTCCTGCTGTGAAGCTTGCACTCTCAACCATGGAACAATCTCTCTGGTCCTGGTCCCATCCCTCAACTTCTCTAAGATCACACAGTGAGTAGCAAAGATGCTACGTGCTGACTAAAAGCAGGAGACAGGGGCTCAGAGAGATGCTATAGCAGGTAAGACTCTTGCCTTGCATGCAGCCAACCTGAGTTTGATCAGTGGCACCCCATATATTCCCCTGAGCCCTACTGGGAATGATTCCTGAGCAGAGAGCCAGGAGTAATCCCTGAGCACTGCCAGATATAAGCCAAAAAACAAAACAAAGCAAAACAAAACAAAACAAAAAACACAAAAGCTAAGTGCACAGACACTACACTTCCTGCAGGCTACAACTTCCAACCTCCCATTTTTCCTGTCAGACATGGACCTGTGAGAAGGCTGAGTATGCCACAGCCCATAGAATTATTTCACTGTCCTTCTATCTCTGTCTCATAAACATGACACACATGTAAGCATCTATCTCATCTAATCTTTTTCACAATAAAACTGGGATTATGGGACTGGAGAGGTAGTACAGTGTTGAAGGCATTTGCTTTGCACACATCTGGCCCAGGTTCAATCCTCAGCATCACATATGATCCCCTGAGAACTGCAGGAGTGATAAAGAGCACAGAGTCAAAAGTAACCCACTAGGTATGGCCCCCAAATTTTAAAAAAAACATGATTATGCACAGTATACAGGCTTTGATCTAGCTTTCTGCCTTTGAAATGTCTAGTGTTGCCAGGACTCAGACAGGATTTTAAAAAGCTTAAATTTTACTTGACTTGGCCTTTTAATAACAGTCATTTGGTCCACAACAGAGCACATACTCAACAAAACTTTCAGAGATCATCACTGTATTTGGGACTCATTCACCTGGCACTGTTCATAAAAGTAAAATGCTAGACACAACTGTCAGTTGCATATATGATTTAAGGTTTTCTCATAGACTCATTTATTTGGTTTTTTTGTTGCTTGTGTGTTTGTTGTTTTAGCCACACCAGGTGGTATTTGGGTGCTCGTCTTGGCTCAGGACTTCAGGGTTGCTCCTGGAACTGCTCAGATATTCGTGAGGTGCGGGGGCTGGAACCCGGGGCTCCAGTATGCAAAGCATACCCTCCAGTCTTTGTGCCATTTCCCCAGTGCCACTACACTAAAAACAAAAATGAAGAACAACAACAAACTAACACAAACAGTAAAAAGAATCAAGTGGAATTTATTTCAGTATTACTCAATAGTCAAAATATTATTTTACCAATAATACAAACCTACTGACTACTTTATATTACTTTTCTTACTCAGTCCTCTAAAGTGTAAAATAACTTTTCCACTTTTAGGGCTTCTCAGACTGGACAGTGCTATCTAAGGGGATCAGTTTTGTACAACATTAAACCCAGTGGCTACTATGCTCTAACATCACAACACCAAAGATGTGTGGGAAAACCCTAGAATGTCAAGGACAAAGAGATGCGGAAAAGAATCAAGAAAAGCATCTGAATATCCCTGTTTGGGGGCTACATCCAGCTTGCTCAGGGCTTACTCCTGGCTCTCTGCTCAGGAATCACTTTTGGTGGGCTCCAAAGTGCTGGGGATTGAACCTGGGTTGACTGTGTGCAAGGCAAGCACCCTACCTGCTGTACTATCTCTCTGGCTCCTGACCCTTGTGTTAAAGAAGTGATTTTGAAGAGAGATAATGCGGAAGTTCAGGGGACTTTTCCTAAGTGGTAAAAAGAAATACTTCTGTACTCTCTACCAATTCTTTCATTAAACTCACCTTCTATGCATAAGAATAGTTCCACAAAGTCGAGGATGGAAGATTCTTAGAAGAGGCAGCGTAAGAAAGTATAATTTGAGGTTCCAATACTCCATTGCAGGTACCTAAACTTCTTGACCTCTGAAACCCTCCCTGCTTTCTAGAGGAGAGTATTAATATTTAGGGTTTTCTCTCCCCCCACCCCCACCCCCCCACCATATGGGGAAAAGAATGTGCACAATTAACTCTCATAGAATTTCAGATTTATGTGGTTTAAAGGAAGCAGAGGTTTTTCTGACGCTTGCTTTTGTGGCATGGAAAAAGAGAAAGAAATAATGAAAAACCAGAACGAAGGGCCAGTGAGATGAGAAGCTGTGATGATGAGTAAAATTTCTCTGGATGCGTCATGTCAGCAGCACAAACTGCTTTCATTCTCTGTGGTAGTTAATGGCCAATCTAGAGATTGTACTGCCATTTGCTGATAGAGCAGAGTTTAAAATATTTTATCATTAATGTGACAGGGAGTTGGATAAAGAAAATGAAGCGTGATTATAAAATGCTAATTATCGTTCTCAAGTGCATATTGGGCACTCGTGAATATTTGCAGCATAATTTGCTTTATTTATTATTTCAGTTTGGTTATAAATGTTAATTCAATTGCAGATGGTATGTTGGCAATTTACAGAGCTATAAAGTTATTTGGAAATCCTAATATTTTCTACCAAAATGTTCCGCTAGTGATGGATGAGCTAAATGAAAAAAAGCCTCTGCTCTTTAGTGTTAAATACATTAATTGGCAAGTAGACGGTAGGGATTTCCAGGTCCGAGCTGGCGATGTGAACTCCTCAAAGCAGGAGCAGATAGGATTTCTAATTTGGAATGGGAATTTTCTCCATGAGATGGGATGGGAGAAAGAGGTCACTTTCCTTCCATCCTCATGTATCTTCAAAGCTGAAATCTTCATGTTCTGGTTCAGAGCACTAAAGAGCATGCTTGAAGCCTCATTATTTCCTGTGTTATGTCAATGGTTTCTCAGCCCCTGGTGCTGATAATTAGGGTGTATTTGTGTGTGCCTGTGTATGTTGAGTGATATACATGAGAGAGAGAGAGAGAGAGAGAGAGAGAGAGAGAGAGGCAGAGGCAGAGACAGACAGACACAGACAGACACAGACAGACAGAGAGAGAGAGAGAGAGAGAGACCAAAGTATGCATTCTCAAACCCCACTGATTACTTAAAAATACACATGACAGTGAGGTCAGAGATTTCCAAACTACAGTCCATTCCCCCACCTGTTTTTATCCAGCTGAAAATTAGCAGTATTTTTTACAGCTTAAAATGCTTGGGGGAATTTTTTTTTTAAGTAAAAGCTTTCATGAAGTGTGAAAAATGCATCAAGTTTAAATTCAATCTTTAGGAACAAGTTTTCTTGGGACCCAGCCATTGGCATTCATGTGTAAATTGTCTGCTGTGCTCTCCCTAGAGTGGCAAAGCTGCGTCCATGGCAGAGACTAGATGGTCTATAGCTTAAAACCAAGACATCAGGTTCTTTACAGAAGTTTTCCAGTCACTGAATTAGACTTCCTGAGGAGTAGTTTACAAAATGGAAGACTTAATCTACTTAAAACCATTTTGCGGGGGGGGGGTGCGGTACAAAACTTAGGAACCCATGAGCACTTGCGAGAACCAAAAATAGGTTCCTGGGGCTGGAGTGATAGCACAGCAGGTAGGGCATTTGCTTTGCACGCGGCCCAACTCGGGTTCAATTCCCAGCATCACATATGGTCCCCCGAGCACAGTCAGGAGTAATTCCTGAGTGCATGAACCAGGAATAACCCCTGTGCATTGCTGAGTGTGACCCAAAAAGCCAAAAAAAAAAGTTCTAAACTCTTCTGCTCCTTCTCTTGCAAGGGCAGGCTAGCTCAACAGGCTGAGCACATGCATGGCATGCAAGAAACACTGGTTTGACACCATATATAGCATGGTTCCCTGAGAACTGCTAAGAGGACCCTGGAACACAGGGCAGAGAATAGCCCCTAGCACAGGGAACAACCCCCTGTGAGCACTGCTGGGTGTGAACCCCACAGAACAAAAACATGAAAAACAAAACCCACCTCTTGGATAGGAGGAAATGCTCAAGGGGCTGAGTGCAACCAGAAGACTGGGTTTGATCCCCCAGCATGCCAGTCCCTGAGCACCACAAGGGGTGACCTCTGAGCAAAGAGCTGAGTATACTGAGCTCTCCTGCACTGTGGGGTGTGGCCTTCAAACAGAAAACCAACAGCAACAGTTAAGCAACAACAGCAACAGCAACAACCCCAAACAAAACACAACTCTTCTATTTAAGAAAGTTGGGGAAAAGAATATAAATATGAATTCCAGCTTCTTTCTTCTGTGATGCAGTTAATCCTTCAAAGAAGTGAGTGAGATTCTATCACTAATGTACACAAAATGTTTAAAACATTGTTTGCAACTCCCCCCTCTCAACTCCCCCTCCCCTCCAACCCTGCAAGTAAGGATAAAAGTCAAGATTGTCTTCTTTAATTGTCAAATTAAAAGCATAAACCAGGCCACGTGCCTGGATAGTTCCCTCTGTGAGAACAATTAGGCATCGTCCGTGGAAGCACTGTACTAGCAGGAAATATGGCTACCTTAGAGAAGTCATTTGGGAAAATGTCATTCCTTACTAAGAAATACTGTGCTTAATTAATTCTTGCTCCTAGGAGGTCAGCTCGGGGCACTCATTATGGCCTTAATTGGTGGCATAAATCCTGAGACCCCGGAGGAAAACCCATTGTGTGGTTAGTGGTCTCTGGCCCTTTGGGTGAGCATGCACTGGGTCCAACCCCATCTCCAAGAGTGACAGCTTCTGGGTTTGATGGCTTCGAGTCTGGCCACACCGATATTAGGTTTAAAGGCCAATGTGCAATAAGAAAAGAAATGCAGTGACTTGTCCCGGTGTTTTGCATTAAACAGTGTGAGACAATCCACTACCTTCTGACTTGGAAAAATGTGTTTCTGTGAACTCCGGTTTTTCGTATTAAATTATATTCATTACACAGCCCATCTGGAGTCTCCTGCCAGGCCAAAAATCATCCTAGAGACATTAGCAAAAGGAAGTCAAATGTAATTTTTTTTAATTGTATACTTTTCATTTCCATTTATTTTTTCCCCTTTTATTGGAGAAACCAGATGGAAAGGAAGGCAGGGGCCTCTCCCTCACTCTGTTCCCTTTGGGAAGGGAGGCTGAACCTTCCTGACTGCTGTTCCCCTCACACTTGGACTACAAGTGATGACAGGGCTGTCTAGATGCTGGGGATAATTGCTGGAAAGGTCAGGAGTTCACTCTGTGTTCACGCTGGCTGGGGTGGTGAGGTTGGGAGAGTTGGGCTGGTGGTGAACTTGGTGCTGTCTCTGGAGGGAGTTGCCACAAATTCTGTTTGACAGCATAGAAATGATCCACACAAATACCACTTAAGTTGCACTTCACTTTTGCGTCCTGTTGTTGACTTGGTTCTTTGACCGGGAGTTGTCTTTTACTGGCTTTTGATTGAGGATGAAAAGAACCCACACACACTTGGAGTCTGTGATCGGATCCCTTCTTTGTGTGGGAGCTTACCAAATCCAGCACAGACTGCAAAAGAGACAGAAGAGAAGCTCAGCCTGAGAATATGAGGAATAAGTACTTCCTTGTTGGCCTCTTGGAAAGCTCAAACATCAGTGCTAGAAGGCAAGGAGGTTATTGCAGATGTGTGACACGGGTATAAGATGATGTGTGACAAGAATCTAAATGATTGTTCAGGGTTCCAAAGTCAAAGGCAGATCTACTAGCCTACGGCTCTATGTATTTAACTGTTTTTCCCGTTGCATAGTCCTGCTCCAGCAGAAGTTTGGCAAAATGAGCCATTCCTTTTAGGCAACCCTCCTCCTAGTCATAACAGCAAATATTTTCTGAGTCCCAAGTGAGGTGCTGGCTTTGGTGCTAAGAATATAAAAGCTAAAGGGTTATGACAGCTGTCCGTAAGTCTCATCTGAGCACCTCCTTGACCTTCGATACACTTGACCATGAATAATTCTGGAGTTAGGGACTGTAATAAAAAATCTGGATATAACTTTTTACTCCCCCAAATTTCACATCTAGACTACTTAACTAGAAGTCATACTGGTAATATAAATAGTTACTTTCTACTTTGTTTGTTATGTGTGTTCTGTACTGGATCCTTCGAGTGTAATAATCTAGAGAGAAGGAAATGTTAAGAAAATTATAAGGAAGAGAAAATACATCTGCAGTCCTGTGCTGTGTTGAATTAAACCAGAAGTTGACAATGATCTGTTTACAAGGAAGGCCATGTGTAAAGTGGACTCAGTTCAAACTTGTATTGTTCTGGAGTCTATGAGAACTGGACTCTACCACTTATATGTCTATTCACCCAAATGAATTCCTGTATTGCTGTATTCAGAAGGGAAATATCAGATACGTACACACACACACGCGTGCACACACACAGACACTGACATATAATGTGTGATATTATATATATATGTTTATGTGTGTGTGTGTGTGTGTGTGTGTGTGTGTGTGTGTGCGTGCATTTGGTGTTTTCCAGGGCCACTCTCATAGCTTCAAATAGGCAAAGCATGTGCAGTACCACTGAGTCCTGGCCCTGGGAGGGATTTATGTCACGGTCCTCCCATTGTTCATCAATTTGCTCGAGCGGGCCCACTAACGTCTCCATCATGAGACTTGTTGTTACTGTGTTTGGCATATCAAATACGTCACGGGTAGCTTGCCAGGCTCTGCCGTGCGGGCGAGATAGGGATTATTTTAAATTTAGATGGTGGTGCCGTACTTTGCAGGAATACACTGATATATCCAGGACTTGTAGGCATTTCTTGATCATAGTCTTGGGGATTGAAGAGAGATAAGGGATTAAGGCTCATTTTGAACATGCAGCCCAGAGTTCTTACCACTCATTGCTGTCAGATTATAGTCTCTGATGATTGGCACTTTTGTGATCTAAATATGTTTCTATCACTTTAAATATTTTCTTTGTATTAGGGCATGGTAGTCCCACATACTGAGAAATGATCTCATCTGATTTATATGGCTTCTCAAGCCTGAGTCTTGGAGGACTGAGGGAAGGGGTGCTGGGTGACTCGCCACCACCCCCCACCTTGCGTGTACGTGCGCGTGCACGCGCACACACACACACACACACACACACACACAATGGCTGCCTTTGTCCATGGCTGGGGGCATGGGGTGTCTGCTGTTACTGACTCCCTTGGCTAAGAGCTTCTTGAAGGAACAGACTCTGTTCCACCCTCATTCATGTCTGACACAGTCAGGTCAGGGCCTACTTATAAATGTAAATAGCAACTCCAAGCTCTCCCTTCCTGAGTGTGCTCAAGCTATGCCCATGAGAGAGGGTTCCTTTGGCTTTAAATAATAGACTCTGTAGCATCTCCGTGGCTCAGTGTGTGATGTGGTTTCGCCTACCACTCTCCACTTTCAACAAAGCAGATAAGGTATCAACACAATTAAAAGTGAAAAATAATCTGTCTGCTTTGCCGGTAGTGAATGCTTACAGAACACACACTGATACAATAGATTTTAAATAATTTATGTCCGGCACTTTTTTTTTTTCAATCTGTAAATGAGGACACCTAATGCGGAGTGGCCAGCATGATACTCTATCCTTCTCCCATTAAGATAACAAGATGAGGGGCAATGATTCAGATCAGTATATTTTTGGAGCACAGGGTGGATAAAAATTAAAAATTAAAAGAAGTGATACTCTGAAAGACTTTGGGTAAGCAAGCTCATAAAAGCCATTTGGCAAACTGAAATTCCACATTAATTCAAAGGCTCCTTCCAAGGGGCTCCCCAAAGCCTGCTCCATTTTCTTGGCTGGACGAGAGCCTGAGTTTGGTGACATTTCCTGGTGTTTTTCACAAGGTGTATCCATATGCTTAGTCCTGATGTGTCTCTTGCAGCAGAACTGAATCAAACATACTCTAGGTGATACGTAAAAAATAAAATTAGGGGGCCTGGAGCAATAGCACAGTGGTTAGGATGTTTGCCTTACACATGGCTAACCCAGGTTCGATTCTTAGCATCCCACATAGTCCCCTGAGCACTGCCAGGGGTAATTCCTGAGTGCAGAGCCTGGAGAAACCCATGTGCATCGCCGGATGTGACCCAAAAAGTGAAAATAAATAAATAAAAATAAAATTAGGGGCCAGAGAGATAGTATAGTAGGTAGGATGCTAGCCTACACAAAGCCTACCTGAATTAAATCTGTGGCACCCCATCTGGTCCCTTAAGTATTATCAGGAGTTATCCTAGAGTGCAGAGCCAGGAATAAGTCATGAGCACCATTAGGTGTGGTTCAAAAACAATAAATAAGTAGCACAAAGCAAAGCAAAACAAAAAGCAAATGGTAATTGATGCATGATGCCTTATGTCTTCCCCCTCTAGATGCCTTTAATCACAAATGACCAGGATTGTGTGATTTACAGGTATTTCCTAGCCTTGAACAGGTGGTGGGTTCAGCCTGGAAGGATTTATCCAATCACTCCAACTCCCATTGGCAGTCTTGGGGACTCTGAAGTCCCTGAAGTCTTGGCCAGTGCTGTCCCCAAGGAAACTGCTCAACTCTTTACAAAGATCCTGGTGGTTAAATACAGCTAGGTGTGGGTTTACGAAGCCCTGCTTCTGCTTCTATGCCTGCCTGTGGCTACCTCCTAATCGTTATTTTGAAAAATGGCTAGATAAAAAAAGAAACTAGAATCCAGACGTGCCCCAGGAAGGAAAGCCAATCATGTCCAAGGAACTTTTCAGTCCTATATGGGCTAAGGAAAATAATTTCCAGGTTTCATACCCAGACTAATGCAGAAGACAGACTGAGGTAACTCTTTGGTGAGTTAAAAATAAATATGCCCTACTAAGTTCTCTTCTTTGTCCTCTAGGAGAGCATTGGAAAGTAAGGGACTCCATGAAAGGATCTGTAGCACTGTGGCAGTGTCCTCCCATTGTTCATAGATTTGCTCGAGCAGGCACCAGAAACATCTCCATTGTGAGACTTGTTGTTACTGTTTTTGGCATAGTGAATACGTCATGGGTAGCTTGCCAGGCTTTGCCATGTGGGCAGGATACTCTCGGTAGCTTGCCGGGCTCTCCAAGAGGGGCGGAGGAATCGAACCCAGGTTGGCCGAATGCAAGGCAAACACCCTACCCACTGTGCTATCGCTCCAGCCCTGAAAAAAGTAAAATGGGACTGGAATACCCCCAAAAGCACCGAGGTGGACCTTGCTGGCTCCAGGGTACTAGATATGACACCCCATCTTCTGGAATGGGGTAATGTCAGGTATTGAGCCTAGTGACAAGGCCATCCCAGGCAGCAGAAATCTTTCGGAAGCCAAATGGGAAATAGACAGTGAGGAAGAAAAAAAATGTCATTTGGATACAGGAAATAGAAGAAAAACATACAGCTTTTCACTCAGAATAGATGACTCTTCTGTCTAAAGCCAGCTATTTTGGAAAATGAAGCTAAGAGTTTAAAAATAAGGACTCTGTCTGGGAAAATAAAACAGGTCCCGCTACATCCATTAGGCTGACTTTAATTGAAAACTGGAGAACAATCTAACTAATTGGCAGGTACTTTTATTACTGGGACTATTTTTTTCTTCTTCTCTAGTGTAATCAAAAGGCTGCTATTCTTTTTATCAACGAAAGTCAGGTATGAAATGGCAAAGTGGAGAAGTAACACTTAAAAAATTAATCGTATGTATCCTGCCAAATTCCCTCTTTCAGGATACATTCAAAAAGTACAAAAGGTGAAGTTCTCAAACCCCAGTAGCTCCAGCAGTGTGTTTTCATGCACTGTAGTGTTTAGGAGGAAGCTGTAATGAGCTAATAGCAGGCAAGTTCATGTTGTTGAAAAGAACTTTACCTTTTGCATTGGGGACATATTTAATTTCAGATCTTGGCACTGTGCTGACAAAACATAGCAACTTTAATTTTAAACATCATGAAAGAGGAGCTATGGGTGAAATTGGAGCTTATTTCTTGCTAATTTGGAATAAGAAAGAAGGAAGGTCAAGATAAATCATGAACTTAGTTTTGCTGTATAAATTTATGGTAGGTAAGTTTCACTCTTAAAAATGTAACTTCCTTTTTTTCCTTTTGTTTGTACTTAAAGAATTTTAGTGGTGCTTTTATTTGTTAAATTTAGCTTTACAGTCTGATATTTCTTTTACTCTCTTTTCTTCCACGTGGTATCTCCATACAATATTTAGAAAGCAAAATAATTTGCAATGTTGTTTTTAATCATAAAAGTTGCACTTGAAGACCAGAAATCAAGTACACACTTTGCATATGCGAGGCCCTGGGTTCAATCTAGGCTACTGCAAAATAAAGTGAAATAAAGTATAGGTTACCACATGCTGTAAAGAGGATTAAGATTCTATTCCAATATGGTGGTAGGAAGGTATAATGGTGGTAGGATTGTTATTCAAATATTGAATGTTATCAAATATTGTGGACAACTTTATAAAAATGAAATTAAATTTGAATAAAAGACGCATTCAGGGCTTCAGGCTTTTCACAAGACCACATGGGGTACCCCTTGTGTGCAATGCCTGGGGTCATCCAGGAGGAGGGGACTAGATCCACCTGATTTCCCAACATAAGCTTCTTATCTTTTAAAGAAGGTTGAGCTTGTGAAAGAAGAAGCCCATTATTGAATGCCAGACTAATGGAGGAACAACAAAAAAAGTACCAAACAAACAAACAAAAATGACAACAACAGAAAACAAAAAGAGGATTAAATTTCTGCCTACAACATTCTCTCCTTAGAAAGAAAAACACAGGGGGTGGAGCGATAGCGCAGTAGGTAGAGCATTTGCCTTCCACACAGACTACTTGGTTTCAGTTCCCGGCATCCCGTATGGTCCCCCAAGCACTGCCAGGAATAATTCCTGAGTAACACCTGAGCATTGCTGGGTGTGGCCCCCAAAAAAAGCACACAAAAAAAGAAAGAAAAACACAAACATGGTCCGATGCAGGATGAGTGTTAATGACAGATGAGGATTCAAAGGTGCCAGGGCTTTCAGGATCTGTATCTGGGAGTGTGAAAGGTGTGAGCCAAAGAGCAGAGGGGAGGGGAAGGATGGAAGGACGTTGCATCACCGGGGCAGCCTGTGGAAAGGCAAAGAGAGAAGGACTGTGCATGGATAAGAATGACCAGACAAAGAGTGTTCAGTAGACCAGCAGGCAGGCTCTACGCCATGTTGTTGGACCAAGCTTGTGGATATGGGAATGTGCCAGTTCCAAGTCCTGGCCAGGCATTACTATGGACTCTTCCATACGAGAGTCCTTTCTGAGAATTGGAACTGGCACAGTATGTTCTCAACAAACTTGTTACAAAGAGTCTTGCATTGTCCAAATTGGTGTTTGTGGGGATAGGCAAGCCTAAAGTTACAGTTGAACTCCCATGACTTGTAAGTGGCTGCCTGCCTCCCCTTCTCCTCCCTGTTCTCTCCCTCCTGTACCCCTCCCCAACACACACACACATGCACACACACACACACACACACACACACACACACACACACACCTATGAGTTCTCTCTTTTCACTTCAATTCAGGATGTAGAAAAATGGGAGGAAAAACCCAGTGAGAAGATACTAGAATGGTTCTGCATATCAAACTCACTTAGGAAAAGCATTAAATTGTTGAGCAGCCTTTTTTCTCTCTTTTATTTCCTTTCCCTTTATTTATTTTATTTGATTTTCTACTTTAAGTCCTCTTTAACATCATAAAACTACACAAGTACGACACGGTTTGCTGGTGTCTGTGAAAGGCTTTTCGATTGCATATGATGTGTCGCCCTGGAGTTGAACATTGTCTTCAGCCAGTGTGTTGTAACAGAGCTAAGTCCTGGCTTTGTTGAGGTGGAAATGTTGCATACCAAACTTGTGAAAGAGATTTAAAAATTCATGCTCCTCCACAAAGCAGTGAAGTATTTGAGCATGTTTTGGCTCTGTCTCCTTCTGCTTACCTTTCATCCCCCTCTCGGCACAGATGAGAATCTTTAATTTGGGTCCAGATGAGATTCAGTAATTAATGCGTAGCACAGCTGTGATCTGTGTACTCCTGGGCGGTGGCTGAAGAGCTATTTTGGTCCATTTTCTCAGTAAAATAATTGAAATTTTAAGAATTTTGAATGTGTTGGCTTCTTGCCCTGTTATATTTTGAGTAATCCTGATAATAAATCGGTAACTATGCGCTTCACCATGGAAGGGCATAAAATACCTGGCCCAAGTAATCGAGAAAACAGATGTCTTCAGTTGGTTTGAAGTAATTTCTCAAGACCATGGTTAGAGAAAGCTATGTGGATCCCAATGAAATCATCCATTTTAGGGTTTCCCGCCTATTTTACAGGTTCTCTCAACCATATCTCAACTCAAATTCTTGAGGAGAGGAGAAGTGGTCCCCAAGTCACTGTCTTTTTTCTGCTGCACAGAAATTCTTTGGATAACAGATGAACACGTCAGCTCTTATTCTTCACCTTTTTTTTTCTTTTCTAATTTGCCCTTTCAGTGACTCCGAGGTGGGGAATCTGAGATGCCTAGGAGGTGTATGAATGACTTTTTGGGAACCCTCCTGAAGTTGCATCTAAAGATGTTTGGGAGGAAAGCTTACTGTTTCTGAAAAAAGTTTCTTGTCTTCTCCCTGCAACTCTTAGATTCCCTCCAAAGTCCCCCAGCATGAGAAATAAAATCAAGGTGTAGAATAGCAAGTGTTCCCTAGCTGATTCTCTTTTTGGGTTGTTGTGGTGTCATGGAGTTGCCTCTAAGGATCCTGGAAGAATTGGGGGAATAGTGGGGGAAGGAGTATATTTTGACTGTGATTAGTTTTCTTAATTTTGTCTGATATATAACCTAGAGACCTAGGTCACAGCTGGCAATGTTCAGGGGGCACTCTTGGCTCTGCAATCAAAAATTACTCCTGGAAGTGCTTGGTATACCATATAGAATGTCAGGTATCAAATCTGGGTGAGACATGTGTGAGGCAAAGCTCTCTACTCACTGTAATATATATATATATATATATATATATATATATATATATATATATATTAATGTCAAGTAGTGGAGAAAAGAGTCTGTCCATCCAGACATGTATTCTCATTCTGCAAGAGGATTAAGGTATTGGATGGTGGAGGGCAGCTGAATAGCCCAGCTCCGGATGGCCTTCTAGAACCAGGACTGGCCACTTAAAGGGTACAGTGTCTGGTGGGAGTGCTTGAATTTCAAGACAACACAACCACAGAGCAGCAAACTGAGTTCTTCCAAGTACCAGACTCTGTGTGATCACACAGGAAATGGTGCTCCTGAGAACCAACTTTGCCCAGAACAGATTCCTTCACTTTTCAAAAACAGCCTGTTGAGCCGAGAGTGTTTGTTTGCCTGCATAACACAATCCCCACTTCCAGATTTTATTTTGAGAATATTGGTGGCAAACCATTCATACTTGGCATTATACCAATTAGAGTGAGTTTATATTAATCAGACCTATATAATAGCTATGCTCTTAAAACACATCTCTATTTTCTTATCCATGTTTTAGAAACACAAAAAGAAAGACATTTTTCATGTAAACCGAAAGACACTATATTCATCCCAATCATTTCTCCTGTCTGTGGATTTCCAGTTTATATTGCCTTGTAGCATTTCATCCCTGGATCCTGTTCCTCTAAAGTCTAAACTAAAGAACATTGTGAACAGAATGCGTTGGCTCCATGCCCTTCCTGGGACATTGAAAACTTTGGAAGTTTTGACCTTGATCTCTGATGTTCCGAGTTTAGGTTCTCAGTTTAGAAAACGGGCTGCCTTTTCATTAATAGTCCCAGGGAGTTTTAATTAATTGGGGATCAAGAGGATTAAGAGCCTTGGCCTCTGGGGTTGAGTTCTCAGGAGTTCGTGGCACAATCATAATCTTCTAGAAAAAAAGAATTCCCACAGAGGGCCTGTGTTTTTGGTTTTTGTTTTGGCGGGGGGTGGGGGTAGGGGGGAGGCTTTACCTGACTTGTGCTCAGGGGCTGCTGCTCCTGGTACATACACAGTGCTGGGGATGGAGCCTGGGTTGACCACATGCAAGACAATTTCCTTAACAAGCTCTCTAGCCCATTTTGTTTTGTTTCCTTTTTGGTTTTGTTAATTTATTCTGGGGCTTTGGGGACACCACACCTGGTGGTGCTCAGGAAAGTACATGCATTGCCAGGGATCAAACCACAGTTGACCCCCATGCAAGGCAAGTCATGGCCCTGTCCTGTGTGTTAACCCCCAGAGGTGCTTTTCTAATGAGTCTGTAGTCATTTCCATCCTTCCAGGCCACTGCCAGCCTATAGGCTTGTTTTTCTCATCTAGACAGGGGACAGTGTGCCTAAGAAGCTTCTGGCCCAATGGAGTTGGAAGGAGACAATGAGAAAGTACTGTCAGTTTCCCAGGGGAAAGTTTTGCCCCTTACTACGCAGAAGGTACAGTGGGGAAAGCCAGAGTGTGCAAAGCTCAGTGGTCATAACCCCTTGGCTCCTGCCACTCACTCTCATGGCGGTATTCCCAACAGTAATACCTGATGCTGGAGAGGTTGTTTTATTTCATTTTATTTTATTATTATTTATTATTATTATTATTATTATTATTATTTTGCTTTTTTGGGTCACACCCGGCGATGCACAGGAATCATTCCTAGTTCATGTACTACTCAGGAATCACTCCCGGCAGTGCTCGGGGGACCATATGGGATGTTGGGAATCATTGAACCCGAGTTGGCTGCATGCAAGTCAAGCACCCTACCCACTGTGCTATTGCTCCAGCCCCCAATTTTATTTTTTTATTTTACTTATTGATTTATTGATTTGCTTTTTGGGTCACACCTAGCAATGCTCTTCTACCAGGAATGATAAGCCAAGTGAATACCTTGTGACACATGCTTCCAAGCATTGGGGTACAAATTTTAATGGAAGTGAAAAGTGTAAAAAAAGTATAAAAGTATGCCCGGTATAGTGCCTTGTGCATAGTAGGGACATACAAAATATAAGGACCATAAAATGCATAGGAGCTAAAGGGGAATTGGCAGTGATGCTAGTTCTAATGAAGGGGTAGGAACTGAACAGTAGGTCTTTACCTTAGGAGAGGGGAGAGGAGGAGAGGGGAGGAGAAGAGTGGGGAGGGGAGGAGAGGGGAGGGAGATAAGGGAGGGGAGAGAAGGGAAGAGAGGGGAGGAGCAAAGAGAGGAGAGCCCAAGAACCTGGCTTTTGAAAAAGCACATTCACTGATTCATATTTGATGGTACAGCGGGGAAGTCACAGAGTTTTGATGGAAGTGGTTTTCCAGCCTGTGCACCTTTACCATTAGGCTTAACATGCGTGGAACACACCAGACATGTCTGAGGAAAGATGTTAAGTAAAAAACTTCTTTTTTTTCCCCCGCAAGGCAACTTGGCACCTCAACAATCAGAAACCGTAATGGGTCAGAAGAAATTCACCCCCAAAAGCAGAGTGGGAAAGCATATCTGTTTGTATTGGGCGTTTGCAGTTAATTTCTAGCCCGTGAGAAGTTCCAAAAGGCTTGCTTCTCCTTCCAGAATGAAAGAAGAGAAAGTGGGAAGTGTCCCATAGTCATTTTTTCCTCCGTCACTAAAAATGGAAAAGACTCCAACCCCACCCCCAGCAAAGAGTAGTCAGCTGGTGGACCCAGATGGCCCCTCTCCCTGGCCAGAACCTCGCCTGCCCAAGCCAGCACCGAGCTGAATTCCCATTGGCAGAGAGACGAGGGCCCCGGCCAGTGGAGGTGAGCATGGAATAATCCCATCCCAGCTACTTTGGGAAATGTGGCTTTCAGACCAGGAAACACGTTGCCTTAAACAAACAAAAAACACCCTCCGGAGCAAGTGGAAATCTCTGTGTGACAATGTCGGAAAAGTTATTAATAGCAGGATGGGGGTTGGGGAGAACAGAAGAGAAAAAGTGAAGACCTTTTCACCCCACCAAGAGACAATGGTGAGAGGGAGGGAGAAAGTAGAAAAACAGCCTCTTATTTTGATGACCAAGAGAATTTCCTTCAAAGCGTGAGGGTGCAGATGGATGTGGTGGAGGAAATTTGGGATAAGTCAGGTGGGGGAGGGGGCCACTGGAGGCCAGGAGACAGAAAACAAAGATGCCTACTCTGAACAAGAAAGTGGGGCAGAACACAGGGAAGGAGGTTAAGTGTTATTTGTTTGTTTGTTTATTTACTTGTTTTAAAATAGCCTCTCGTGGGGCTGGAGCTTGAGTCCCAGCATCCCATATGGTCCCCCAAGCACCACCAGGAGTAATTCCTGAGTGCATGAGCCAGGATTAACCCCTGTGCAATAATGCCAGGTGTGACCCAAAAAGGAAAAAAAGAAAAAACCTCTCAGGGTTAGAGCGATAGCACAGCAGGTAGGGCGTTTGCCTTGCATGCAGCAGATCCAGGTTTAATTCCCAGTAACCCATATGGTATTGCTGGTAGAACAAATGTAGAACAGGGACCATGCCTTATTTGAATGTGTCATCGGAGAGCCAGCCATGCTCAACCCGGTGAGTTGGTATGGACTGAATGAACATGCATATAAGCAGAGAGTGGCCTTTGGAATTAAGAGGTTGCCCACGCACAATAATATGTTTTGTTCAGAATAATATATCATCTGTTGCAGAACACAAAATTTATATTGGAAGTTGTCCTGAAGAAATCTTTGGGAAAATGTTGTTCATTAGTATCAAAAATTACCAGTCACTCTATACTTGCTGAGTTACCAGTCACTGTATACTTACTAGGTTCATCATTATATATATATAGATTAGATAGATAGGTAGGTAGATGGATGGATAGATAGATTGATCGATAGATTGATAGATAGATATCAGGGCTTACTTCTGGCCCTGTGTTCAGGGATCACTTGTGATAGGGCTTAATTAGGTCATGTGCAAATACCCCACTCACTGTTCTATCTGTCCAGCCCTTATCCTACTATTCTAATACTTTATACACATTCCCTAACTAAGCACATTTAGTCTAATCTCATAAAGTGGATAATTTTATTATTCTAATTTTACATATGAGGAAATAGATTTGAGGAAACTAATCATGATTCCCCAAGAAAAGTTCTGATTGGCTTACCTAATTAAAGTGCAAATGATCAGATTTTACACTAACTTCGGAGAAATCTGGTTGCTCACTGTCTTAAGAACAGATCCTTAAGGAATGCATTGCAATTTAGAAATATTTTATATTTTAAGATATCAAATATCTAGGACTATTACTATGACTAACTTTATCTTATAGTCAATCAATTAATTAATTAGCTGCTGTATGTGTCAGAATCTGCCCAGCCCTGGGAATGTTCGGTAGCTATATACCAATACAATTTTATTAATTGTTGGAATTTGAAAATACTTTCCCTTCAGTTTTTGACTATCCATTTTGCCTTGAGTTTTTCTCTCCCCCTGCCCAAGTCTGTTATTTTGATTTTAGGGTAGACATGGTAAACAATGTTCCCCTCATGTGATTTGACCTGCTCTCTCTTTTTTTGGCGAGCTGACCCTCAATACCTATCCTTCTCCTTTGTCAGGGAAGCTTGATCCCAGCTAAGAAGGCATTGTGCTTGGTGGTGGCACTATGACACCCCAACATGGTGCACCTCCCTGAGGTGAGAACGGATCCATTGGTCATATACCGACATTCTCCCTTATTGCCCATGTCACTGGCACAGTGGGCAGGATTGTTGTTCAGTCTTCTAAATAACACCTTTGAATAGGTGCTATATAAAGGAAAATTGAAACACCAGGTTGGCCTGGAAAAGGAAGCATTCATTTGTATTTGGATCAGTCAGAGAAAGCTTCCTGGATAAGACACATCCTACAGACCTCATACGAGCTCCTGGATTTATTGGGGAAAGGATGTCTCAGATAAGAGAGGACTGTGGTGTTATCACTCCTACTTTAAGTCACCTCAGAAATCTGCTGGAGGTCGCTCACAGAGGCCTTGGGATGGTGGCAGATCAAGTTTAAAGTAAAAGAAAAGCCTTCTGGAAGTCCTCTTGTTGCCTTTTAACTTTTAAGCTTGAAGAAAAATCCAGGAAAGGTCACTTTTTTTTTTTTTGCTTTTTGGGTCACACCTGGTGATGCACAGGGGTTATTCCTGGCTCATGCACTCAGGAATTACTCCTGGCGGTGCTCAGGGGACCATATGGGATGCTGGGAATTGAACCCAGGTTGGCCGTTTGCAAGGCAAATACCCTACTCACCCTACTCACTGTGCTATCACTCCAGCCCCAGGAAAGGTCACTTTTGCCCATATAAAGGGAAGGTCTCTCCTTTCATAGTGATGGTGCCAGAGAGTAATAAGTGGGGTAACAGAAAGCTATTGCTGGGGGGGGAAATACTGGAAAAATATCTATTAAGCCACTCACTTGGGAGGAGAAAGAACTTAGCCCCTTGAGGTGATGCCTTGCACAGGCAGCTGCAACTCCCACTCCAGTGCTCTTCCTTCCACTACTTCCTCCTGTTCCTCCACAGGCCCCAAGTCTTCTTTCTGAACCAGCTCAGCTTTGTGTTCTCTTCTCCTCCAGCTGTGTCTCTACTGGCCTCTAGACCTTTCACATGAACTTGGTACTTCTATATTTTGGAATATAGAAGTGGGCTCCCAAGCAGTGTTTAAGGGCTTTAGGTGACATTGCCCCCAATTCTCAGCCTGACAGTGCAGACCTGTTCAGCCTGGTGGTAGTAGGGACCCACCAGGGTCCCTCAGGCAGTGCAGGGGTCCATGATGTGCCAGGGATTGGACCTGGACTTCCGCATGCAAGATTTTTGCTCAAGCCTATGTGCTCTTGACCTGTCTCTGAGCTCAGTGCTCCAAAGGCCCATGTTTTACTGAGGGTAAGTTTGGCATTACACTTTTATCTCTCAGCAAGGAAGGCTCCCAGTGCTAGCTGCACCAGATACAGGATGTTCTAGCTTCTTGATTGTTATAGCTTCTTGAATCCCATAATGAGAAACATGTTTATTTCTCTGAAGGCTTCAAAGAAAAAGTCTCAAGTCAATGCCAATTTCACTCTAACACTTCCTTATTCCCTTTTGAGCAAGGTCAGAGGCAAGCATGGGCTCCGACTTCGTGAAGAGCCAGTAGCCAGTGGGAGTGAAATGACATCTGACAGGAGTTTCGTTTGACATTCTTTTTACTAATATTACAAGTGCCCTTTAATATGGACAGTTGGTGATCATTTTCCAATTAAGCCAGTGATGAAAGGGTTCCATTCTCAATGACGTTAAAAGTGAAGGTAAGAGTCAAACTAAAGAAAAACATTAAATAAAATGTAGGTGGCAGGGAGCCAGAGTGCCACTCAGGCACCCATTGGGTCTCATCGTGGCGGTCTACCAAGTGGCCAGGTTTATACAGCAATTCAGAATCTCTTCTGGGGAAAAGGAGGATTTTTATGTACCATGCAGACCTATCCTGGGCCTCTGAGGACAATTTTGTTTACTCAACTCCTGTATAAAAATACCTCACAGCATATATTTTAGTCAGCAAGTATTCTACCATGGTGGAAATGATTTACTGAAACTTAGACCTTCCCCTGAAATCCAGCCAAAACTCTGATTTGGAAAACCAAGAAGTCCTATTTAGTTTCTGCCATCATTGTTATGGAACCTCACTGACTGGATAATTAGTGACATATAAAGTTCCTTAATTCTCTCTTGTTCTTTTCCTCTGGGCATCAAGACACTGTTTGTCTTTCCTCCATGTTCACTCAGGAAAAATGTGTTAAACAGAATATTTGAGTTTAAATAAATGGAGGTCACCTTTGTCCATCCATCACTGGTTTCCCGTGTGCAGGAAAGACAGGCTTTTCCATCGTGATCCTGATTCTTGGCAAGAAAGCAATGGCATTTCTGTAAAGTGAGTTTGTACCTCTGGCAGCCAAAAGTGTTCTGTAGGTATTTTTTTTTTGTCAGCGAAAGAGATGTTTTGAGGTGACCACACTGCACAGATTCTGTTTGAGTTTTGGATTATTTGCAGCCTGTTATTTTACATCCTGGACATATTTGTAGCTTCAGAGGTACAAAAATAAACTGTTTTCTTGGAAAATGTGTCTATGTGTGTGTGTGTAGAATGTGATGGGTGTTGTAACTGTAAATAAGATTTCCAGGCATTTACAGTTGAATTCACACCAGTTTAAAAAAAAAAGTGTTTAAATATTAAGAGTCTAAGTTGCCCATGTAAATATCCTAAACAGTTTGTGTCACATGAGCTTAATTTACTAATAGGCTTTAGCTTTGAATGTTTGTATTTCTGGCTTCTACAGTGTTAAGGGAGTTGAACCCCCTTAACCGGGAAAGTTGAACTTAGATGGTGAATTTACCTGCTGTTTTCCACACTGGGTGGTATGTTTCTAATGGTCAAAAGAACAGTTTCTAATATAAGTAAAAGACACATCGCAATTGGTAAGATAAAAACACCTTACTTTTAACCTTCATTGCAGAAGAGAATGAGGATTTTGTTGGGAGTTAGAAAGGAGAAAAGACACCACTTTGTGTTTAACAAGTGTGACTCAATGGCCTGTTGTCTCAAAGCAGTAGGAAGACAGAGAGAAGGTGGAGACCCTGCCCATGGAAACTAGTGTCAGCTTCCTTTGTGTTTCATAAAATGACAAATTGCTCCTTGTCTCAAATTGAAAAGTCAAAAATAGTAACTCTCAGACGTTCAGTAAATATCCAGTCATAAGCAATATTGACTTATTTAACTCATCATTGAATAGAAAGTGGGATGACAAAGCCAGTTCAAAGAATGTCTGGGTGGGTAAGTAGTGTGGATAGATGATAAAGTGGAAGGAAAAAACAATCCTGTAAAGAGGCTTCAAAGTTGGACAAAAGTAGATAATGCCCTAGCAAGCAATAAAACAATAATCTTTGGCTATATTTCAACCAGGCAGAAATCCTTTGCACCTTTACTAGACAAATATTATTTGTAATATTCCCATTTTCAACAGTCTACAGAGTCTTGATTCAATCAATAGTAAATAGTAAGTCATACAAAGGTACATTTCCTGAGAGCATTAGGTAAGTAGTAGGTGGGCTTGTCCATCAAAACTCTTAACACAGCATTGGCCACTAGTACCTCCTACAATGATGAAGATTCTCTGTGTAGGTGTAGCCACTCATGATATGCAGCTCTTCAGCATTTGAAATATGACCAGATGAAATTGATGAAACAACTCAGAAACTTAATTTTTAATTTTACATAGTTTTTAGGTTTAAGTTGCCCTATGTGGCTATGACCACTGTATTGGACAGCCCATCTCTACTGTGTCATTGGATGGGCACTCATTTCTCTGTTTCATTTCTACTCTGGGATTATAACAGGAGCTAAATACATAAAATAATTCAGAAAAGATTCATTGGAAAAGAACTGATTCCTGCATGAACCACACAATTTCTTTTACAAATGTGAGGCCTCTGCTATTGGATTTCTTCATAGAGCACTCACCTGAAATGATTCCGACCAACCAGGAAGCAACTTATGAAGCTAAGTCTGTTTGGAAGGAACCCAATTCTGCATTATGTTTCCCAAGTGAATCAGCATGGTATTAATTTTCTTTAGTAAGATAATTACAGTCATGTCTAGTTTTGATTAAGGGGGGCTTTCTGGTTTGCCACAATGGAAGAGTTGACTATTAATATTTCAGAAAGATTTCAAGGCTTAAAACAGTTTGCTTTTCTGTTGCCATCACTTCATTACTCAGAACGAGCAATGAATGCACTGATAAGGTTAGCTTTGATTTCTCAAGAAGTCCAATTGTCTTACTCAGTTCTCTCTTCTTCTTTCTGGCTTGCAGGGTTTTTTCCGCAGAAGTATTCAGAAGAACATGATTTACACTTGTCATCGAGATAAGAACTGTGTTATTAATAAAGTCACCAGGAATCGATGCCAGTACTGTCGACTCCAGAAGTGCTTTGAAGTGGGAATGTCCAAAGAATGTAAGTGGAGTCTCAACATTTTTTTCTTCTCCTTTGCCTTATCTATAAATATGATGTACCTCAGCTTCCAAAATCAAGTTGTGGAGCATGTCAGCATATGGAATTCAGACGTGACACTAATGATAGACTGCCACGGGTAGGTGTAAACAGACATGACATGAAAGTAGAATAACTGTGGGGATTTTCAGATAAACCTTGAGTGGCAAGTTGGTGAAAAGGCAGGAGGAATTGGGTGCCATGGATGGCAGAGTTGTTACTGTTCTTCGGGCCTTTCAGAGACTTCCTCACTCACGCACATCAGAGAGCTGTGGGCTGTCTTCATTTCCCCATCTTGACAACAGCAACAAAGAGTTTTGCCTGGACTGTGGAGAATAAAATGAGACAGGAGACTGAATAGTAACAGTATCATAATTTTTCCTTTTTATTTTCTCTTTTATTGTTGGCTTTTTTGTGGGGGTGGGGGCACACCCCGCACACCCAGCAATGCTTAGAGCTTACTCCTGACTCTGTGCCCAAGGATCATTCTTGGTAGATCTCAGAGGACCATATGAGGTGCTGGGGACCCAATCCAGATCAGCTGCTACATGCAAGGAAACCTCCCTACCCACTGTACCATCACTCTGGCCCCCACATAATCTTTTCTTTTTTTTATTAAGAGAGAGAGCATAAAAATTTTGTGATGAGAGAGATGTTTAAGATTTGTCATGCTAGCATTTTTCCAGACTAAATTTTTCTTTTTCTGGCTTCTATCCACCCACTTCTCCAAGCAATTATGCAATTTATAAGGGTTAAAAAGAAAAAAAGAATTTTTGGCTTTTTTTTTAATCACACCCAGCAACGTACAGGTGTTACTCCTGGCTTTTGCGCCCAGGAATTACTCCCAGCAGTGCTCAGGGGACCTTATGGGATGCTGGGAATTGAACCCAGGTCAGAAGCATAGAAGGCAAATGCACTACCTGCTGTACTATCGCTACAGCCTTAAAGAGTAATTTTTATTTATTTATTTATTTTTTGCTTTTTGGGTCACACCCAGCGATGCTCAGGGGTTACTCCTGGCTCTGCACTCAGGAGTTACTCCTGGCGGTGCTCAGGGGACCATATGGGATGCTGGGAATCAAACCTGGGTCGGCCGCATGCAAGGTAAATGCCCTACCCACTGTGCTATCTCTCCAGCCCCAAAGAGAAATTTTTAATAAGCTAAAAAGTAAGTTTCCCAGGACTGCAGACGTGGCTCGGTGGAAGAGCACTAGCCTTCAATCTGTGAGGCTCTGGGTTTGATTCCCAGTACCACATGGTCCCCTCAGCAAACCCTACCCACCTCCCCTGAGCAACATGCTTTGGGTATGGCCCCCATCCAAAATAAATCAAAATTATTGATATGTTTGTATTCAAAAATGGAGTATTTGAAGAGGAAGTTTTAATACAGGTAAAGCAGATACACCACAAACAATATCACTATGGGCATTCTCTTTGGTGCTTTTAAATATAGGCATAAAAGAGGTGACAGGTGAAAGGCTTGGTTCAGGGTGGCTGAAAGCAGACCTAGGACTGTACCATGTTTACTCTTGTGGTTTCTTCTTCCTCCAATCACTTGCAGATGTGGGATGGGAAACTCAGGGCAGCCCTGGGCAAGGAGCAGTGATGTGGTATCTGAGAATGCTGGAGAACTGGCCATTGTCTTTTCAGATTGGGGGCAAAACGTCAGGTGCCTCAGTCGTGGCCCCACAGTGGGGTCTGCACACCAGATTATCAGTCAAGTGTTCTTGAATTGGGGAACTGGAAAAAGTGACCTCAAGCCGAAGCTGAGCTGGAGGGAAAGACCCAAGGGTCTTTGCACTGTGGGTGCTTATGTGAGGCGAGCCTGCTGCTGGGAGCTGCTACAGAAGATTTTTCTTGGTTGCCTGTCTAGCATCCATCTTCTCCAGTTTCTCCAGTTGATTTTGTGTATTTAGTATTATCATTGCTTTTTTTTTTTTTTTTTGGTGCTGAAGATCAAACCCAAGGGCTCAGCTGCTAAGCTCCATCCCGACTGTCAGGGTCGTGGTTGCTTTTCTACCCCGTGGGCACAGTGAGTGGAGGAGTGGAAGGACAGACAGAAATCAGGGCTGAACTTGTATCACGGCATGACTACACCAACCAACAACAACCTTCTGACTCCATCAATTTGTTCTCCTCACTGCTCAGTACTGTCAAGGCAGCTGGGAACAGAGGTCTTATTCACGTTTAGGGTCCCTGGTATGCTGTAATGGACTGGGTCATCAGATAGGGGAGAGAAGTGGCCAGCGTAACCCCTCCCTTCTGGACAGTTGAGTCCTCTGCTGATGGATGAATGGAACACATTTCTGCCAGTGCCCTCTGATCTCTGAAAAGTGGAGAGCTATTGAATTACTTAAAATCATGAATGTGCAGGTAGAAAGCTCAGCTTCACTGTGCTCAGGCCCCGAACCTTCCCACTGAAGAAAAGCATCTTGTTAACATCCAACAGCCAGATAGTGTGTGTGGAAGTGAGACCCCTTCCATTCCCATAGCCCAGGGGGCTCACCTCATGCTCTGGGTGGGGGGTTGGGGGGGGGGGGATCTGGTGTTCTGTAGCCTGGGTGGCACCCTCTATTCTGTGGGAGAATTTCAGTCCAGACTGAAATGATCAATGAGTCAGACAGATGGGGACTCAGGGGACATCAGTACTTTTGTTTTTATTTTGTGTGGGATGAAGACCCATTTCCTGCTTACGTTACTTAAAACCTATATCCTGCTGCTCCGTAAAAACTGGCAGTTGGTTGGCAATTAAGAAAAATAATGTTTACACCCACAGGAAAACTCTATTTCCAACCCTTAAGGAACTTATCACTTTAATTAGATTTAAAAATATAGAAATGCGAAGAAAATGGGATCATTATGCCCAAGTATACAACGTAAATATATTTTCTGTAGAAGGAAAATTAAGGGGAAGAAATGAACACTTGGGATATAGGGGTTGATGGTTTAAATAGGATATTCTTAAAGTTGAAACAGAAGGAAGCAGGAAAATCGGCGAATCAGTAACCAATTATACCACAGTATACAACTGAAATGAACCCAAGAATAATAGACTTATAGAATGCTAGAACTGAAAAGGGATCTTGGAGATTGATTTTCACTTACCTCTCTCATTTGACATATAAGTACACTTGCGCCCAGAAAGACGAAACGGTTTTTCCCAGTGATCCTTGGTTGGCTAAGGGCATGGTGAAGATTACAATTCCAGTCGTCACCTCTCGTTGCCATGCTTTTTTCTTTAATGCCAGGATTGACAAGATTTTCCTTCACATCTAGTGATATGTCATTTTCTTTATTTTTTTAAGTTGATATTTTTCTTTAAAAATTTTTTAATTAAATCATAGTGAGATACACAGCTTCAGAGTTGTTGGGTTTCAGTCACCCCCTCACCAGTGTACAGTCCCCACCACCAATGTCCCCAGTTTCCCTCCTGTCCCTCCACCCCCCCCCACCTCTATGGCAGGCACTTCTCTGTCTGTCTGTCTGTCTGTCTGTCTGGCTGGCTGTCTGTCTGTCTGTCTCTCTCTCTCTCTCTCTCTGTCTCTACCTCTCTCTGTCTCTCTTTCCTTTTGAACATTATGGTTTGCAATATAGATACTGAAAGGTTATTGAGTATATCTCTCTACCTGTTTTCAATGCTCAGTTCCTGTCCAAAATGATCATTACTAACTATTATCATACTGGTCCCTTCTCTAGTCTAATTGCTCTTTGCCCCACACATACTTGTAGCAAGCTTCTGACAGAAATAAATTTCCTTTATTCCTTTATTTCTGTCATAACTCTTGAAGGCAGTGAGTTTTTAAAAAATTCTATACTGTCAACTGTCCTCCCGTTGTTCATCGATTTGCTCGAGCAGGCACCAGTAACGTCTCCATTGTGAGACTTGTTGTTACTGTTTTTGGCGTATTGAATACGTCACAGTTAGCTTACCAGTATATTTTAAAAAATATATACACACGCACACATATCAGAATGTATGCTAAATATTGCTGAGTAACACAGTTGAAGCCATGTTTATTTGCAGGACATTGGTCTTCTTTGCCTCTTACAGCTATGTTTTGCTCTTAGTTTCATTTGGAAGATTTCCTTCATAGCCACCAACAGCTCCTGGCCCATAGTCCACCCAACCAAATGACAAAGACTCTGTCATTCCCCTAGTGTCTCAGGATCTATTATCATCAGTCTGACTTGGGTCCTGTGTCTTTTTCTGAGCTTATTATTTTGACCAGGGCATACTTGCCATGACTAGTCACTGGTCTGGAGACTGTGCAGTTCCTAAAGCCCAGAACTTCAGTCCATGCCATTAAGCCATTTGGGCCAAGGGTGTGGCGGGAAGCATTAATCAGTGAGATCACTGAGGAAGAAGAAAGAACAAAAGCAAGTCCTACTTTATGTCTATCATACTCCCATCCCATAATGCTGTTCTAAAACTCTTTTTTTAATTTTTTAATGCCAGGGTTGTGAGGGGGAATTCAGAATTATAGGAATAGCCAACAGAGGGTGTTTTCTAGGTGCCAAATGTTCATTCTTATTTCTTTTGATTTTCACAACAGTTCAGAGATAAGCTAGTGATAATCCCTCCCTTTCCCTTCTTTTGGGCATGTGTGGAAACTGCCGCACAGAGAGATTAATTAACTTCTTCAAGGTAACGCAGTAAAAAGCAGAACTGGGATTTAGGCCTGTATAATTTGACTCTAAAGTCTGTGCTTAAACGGTATGCTATAAAAAGCAGATCTTAAGATGGAGTTTTCTTTCTGATGCAGCTTTATTGATGGTGGTTAATAAAACAATAACCACACTCTTTGCTCTCTATTAGAGGTGTTCCCCCTAGAAAATCTTGTGCAAATTTAATTTTTATAGATCGAATTTGGTTTTAAATGTATGTGGGGATTTACTAGTAAAGGAAAACTAGTGTGGCTCAGAAGAGAAGCGTGATTATTTCTTCATTTTCCTGTTTTGTAAATGCTGGTGGGTAGATGTTATATTTTCCAAGGGTTTTGTACAACGAGAGGAGCCTCTTTTGCAGGGAAGAGCTATTTGTCAGGGCATGGAATTTGAAAGCGGTAATAGAGAGTAAAAAAAAAATATCGATTTTCAGCAGCATTCTAAAAGTGGTACAAAAATTTATGAAGAACTTGGGAAGGAGGCAAAGGAAGCAAAATGACTCAAAGTTGAACAATGAACCTCCTCTGGGGGGGGGCGGGGGGGTGCAGTAGCTGGTGCCAGTGGCAGCAACGGAAAGAGTGTGGCAATACCCTCCAAAAATAAGAAGCAAGAGATTTAAAAAAGAGAGAGAGAGACAAGAAAGGAAGACAGAAAGTGTGTGTGTTGTGAAAGAGAGGCCCAGAAAAGCTTCTGGTACAGGCCAACAGCTCATGGTCCATTGAGGCAGAAGAAAGTGTAATCCATCCCTGTTCAGAGATGGAAGAGGAAATACACAAAAACCAAACCAAAAAACAACCTTAATTGCACTGCGTCAATTAAGGACTTTCTAATGATGAAGAATCGCATTCAAATTCTTAGTCCAGCACACTTATTCTTTATTTTTTTTTTAATGAATCACCGTGAGGTACAGTTACAGACTTACAAACTTCTGTGCTTACGTTTCAGCATACAATGATCTAGTACCCATCCCTCCACCAGTGCCCATTCTCCACCACCAGTGATCCCAGTATCCCTCCCACCAGCCCCAATCCACCCCTTCCCCCCTTCCCCACCTCTGTGGCAGGCATGTTCCCTTTTGCTCTCTCTCTCTCTTTTTGGGTATTGTGGTTTGCAATGCAGATATTAAGTGGCCTTCATGTTCGGTCCATAGTCTACTTCCAGCACACATCTTGCATCCCAAGCAGGCCCTCCAAACACCCTTTATTTGGTGTTCCCTTCTCTATCTGAGCTGCCTTTTCCCCCAGCATGTGAGGTGGGCTGCCAAACTGTGGAGCAATTGTCCTGGTCCTTATCTCTATTATCCTTGGGTGTTCATCTCCCATTCTGTTACTTTATATTCCACAAATGAGTGCAGTCCTTCTCCGTCTGTCCCTCTCTTTTTGAGCACACTTTTTCAAAAGGGCAAATTGAAAATATCTGAGGGTTTATGGGACAGAGGCTTTTTGTCTCGGAGACTTGATCTTATTTGGCACCAGAGCGCCAAAGCAACCATAGAAAATATGTGAGCACGTGTCTTTTCCAAAAAACCTTCATGAGCAAAGGCGAGTACAGGACTAGGTTTGGCCCAAAGGCTGTAGTTTGCTGGCTTGTGTTTGAAGCGGTTTTCTCAGTGGCCAGGGATTCCGCTCACAGCTGCTTTGAGGTAACTCTCCAACTCCTCTCCCATCCCCACCTGCTCTTCTCTGCCAATAGATGTATCAGCTTGCAGCCCCTTTGGGCCAGGCTGGCCGACCAGCCCTGCCTCTCTGAGTTCGGACAAAGGCTGTGACCAGAAATCTGACTTACATCTCCATCTCCTTTGAGTTGATCCCTAGTAGCTCTTGAAATGTCACTTTCTCAGTTTAGGTTAATTGGAGGTTTCTAGACGATATGATATGAAAAAAATCTTTTGCACTGCTCAGAAATGTTTTAGCTGCTTCCCAATATCATTTTGACACCAAAAAAGGGGGCTTAAGCAAGTCATCAACTTCAGTCACCCTTCTCCTGCCATTCAGGGACATTCAGGGACCTTCTTGTGCTTGGGCGTGAATTTGAACCAAAAACTGTCCTTCTATACAAAATCAATTATTTAGGGCCTGCTATTGGGGTAGGCGTGGGTGATATTTGGGAAAATTTGAAATAATGATGGTGGGAAGGTGTAATGGTAGTGGGATTATTGTTGGAATGCTGAATGTAATGATTCATTGTGAACAACTTTATAAAAATAAAATTGAAAAAAAAAAAGAAATGTCACTTTCTCTTTGGGCTGGAGTGATAGCACAGTGGTAGGGCATTTGCCTTGCACACAGCCGGCCCAGCCGAGCTGGGTTGATTCCTCTGCCCCTCTCAGAGAGCCCAGCAAGCTACCCGTGACATATTCAATATACCAAACACAGTACAACAAGTCTCTCAATGGAGACGTTACTGGCATGCTCAAGCAAATCGATGAACAACTGGAGGAAAGTGACAGAGACAGTGACTTTCTCTTTGAAGCTCCACTGCCTTCCCACCCCAGATTCTAGAAACTGTAGGTAGGAAAGAACTGCTCATTTTTCCCATTGTGATCCCATTGTGCTGTGATCCCATGTCGCTCCCAGAGCCACAAACTTTATTATCATAGCAGGACGCTGCCTTCCCCCGTGAGACTCCCTGGCTACTTCTTCAAGGCAGGCATAGGATTTGACACCCCAAGACTGAGCATGATGCTTAGCTCAATGTAATTCAATTGTTTGACAGTTTAAATGTGGCTGTCTCCATTGACAGCCCAAGCCAGCCTCGCTCTCTCTCTTGCTAATGGAAAATTTGGGTGTGTATCTCTGTAATACTCAGTCTTGTACTTAATCTGCCATGGGCCCAGAACAAGTTATTCCACTTCTTTAGCGCTGTGTTTTCTACCTGGCTAAGAGGAATATGAGCATTGTCTGACAGTCTGGGCAGGATGTGAGAACTGATGCTTTTAATCCTGTTTGGACAACAGTGCTTCTCTAATCTGTTCCCGCTTGCCAGTTCCCTCCCCTGGAAGACATTAGATCTTCTTGTGTGTTTGCTGGAGAACACGGGTGGCGTTCGGCGTGCAGCTTGTGTAACTGAGTGGGGGCAAAAGCTCAGAGGAGTGAGGGAAGGGATTTGGAGCTCACTTTTAGAAAAGTTGGGCTCATGGGGCTGGAGTAATAGCACAGCAGGTAGGGTGTTTGCCTTGCACATGGCCGACCCAGGTTTGATTCCCCGAGCACCGCTAGGAGTAATTCCTGAGTGCATGAGCCAGGAGTAACCCCTGTGTATCTCTGAGTGTGACCCAAATAGAGAAAGAAAGAAAGAAAGAAAGAAAGAAAGAAAGAAAGAAAGAAAGAAAGAAGAAAAGAAAAGAAAAGAAAAGAAAAGAAAAGAAAAGAAAAGAAAAGAAAAGAAAGGTTGGGCCCATAACCTAGGTTCATAGATAAAATAAAGAAAAGCTACAGGAAAAGGATCAGGAAGCTGAATGGGAAAATGGAAGAGAAGTATTTGGCCAGGATGATGCTGCATGATATGCTGAAAATAAAGAACCGGGAGTTCTTCATGTTTGCTTTGGTTCCCATGGGTCTCTGGCACCCCACCCTGGGTCTGTAACTGAGGCACATTGGAAGGTGCCAAAAGTGGCTCTGAAGTGACCCCCTTCACCTAAACGCACCTATCTCCTCTCCCCCGTCTTCTCTTCCTTTTCTTTCCAATAACCAGTGACCATTAGTTTATGCATGAGCCTTTTCATATTGCTCTCTGAGTTTATGTTGGAGTGGGTTATGCTTTTGCATGGTAGGAAAGCATGGTTTGATTTTGTCTGAGAATAGTTCACCATCTTTTTTTTTTCCTATGGCGGTTTGATGTGTGTATTTGCAGAATAGAACGAATGAATAATCTCTGAATTTAAGAGTCCCTAAGCAGTCGTTGACATCTTCTCATTTGGGGCATATTGAGCTTAAAAACAGATTTTTATAAAGTCTCTAAATTCCGATTTATACTTTAGACATGAAAGTCCCCCGAGGTCGATTGGATGCAATCAATGGGCTTTATGCGGACACTTGGATACTTCCAGGAGAAATTGTCTTTATTCTGTGCTTCTCTCATTTCCCCTTTAGTGTTAAACTTACATTAAAACAAACCTTTTGGATTAAAGGCAGTTAACCTCAGTTAAAATCACTTTTGTTGGTGCACAAATTATATTGATGTGCTCATTGGTTCTATGGCTAGATTTTACAGGCTTCATAATAAGGAAATTCATATTGTACATTGCCCTGTGTACTTGGAAAATTACATAAAAATCATCATCAGGGTACCTAATGCCTTTCTAATTTTAGTTTATTTCTTCATTTGTTCCCATGTTACATCCTCGCCTGTTCCTAGGTCTCCATGGGTCACTAGGATCATTCTGTCTTCAGCACTGAGAAACAGTGTCCCTCTTCCTTCTCTTTCATTCAAAGAGCCCCCACCTTCTCCCCCACCCCCACCTGCACAAAGATTCAACCATATTTTTTCATCTAGAACTCTCAGGGGAGCTGGGAAATGAAAATGAACTACCCCTTTCCACTTGCCAATTGTTAATGTTTTCACTGCATCTACAAACAAACAACACAAAGCCAGTTCCTCGGGCATGACATCACTGTCACTGGGGCTGCAGAGAATATGCTAGAATTCCTCCAGCTTTCCTACCAAAGTTTCCCCTGCAGCATGCCTCCTGGCTAGGAGACACACTGCACGTTCTCACCTGAGCATTAGGAGGACAAAATTGAACAGGGTGGGTGGGGTGTACCGGCTTTGATGTGAGCTTGCATTGGATTCACTGCAGCCCTCCCCTCTCTGATTTTGCTTCCCAGGTGACGAAGGGCTTAAAACTGATCACAACTGTCCAGATGGCTGGTTTCATGCCTTAAAGTAGGGTTTCTCAGCAGACCCCTTTCCAGTCCTGTTCCCTTCCTATGGCCCCTCTGTCCCCTAATTGGTACTATGACACCCCACCCCCCAGCAATTTTCACCTGAATCCCTCTTCTCCCCCACCTCCCCCCCCCCCCCCGCCTTAGAATATCCTGAGGACCTTCTCAGAGCCATTGCGTTAGATTTCATGAGGACAGTGCATCTAGTACCTGGCTCAGCACATAGTAGGTGCTCAATAAACAGCAGCTGTTTTCTCCCTCCCTCCCCTAGTGCCGCCAAAGCTCTCTTTTGTGCTATTCCTGCCACCACAGCTGTCTTTTATTTTTATCACTCCAGCCCCAATCCTTCTTCAGGAGGAAAGTAAAGGGTGGCAGTTCTATTTGTTTGGACTTGTTTGTAACACCACGGACTAGATGCACAGCCTCCAGTCTTAGGTCACAGTTTTAATCGGAGAGCTCACAGGAAGAGTTTCTAAAATAAATATCTACCTCCCTTGGCTACTGGAAACTGGGAGGCAGATGGCTCATTTTCCCAGAGATGTGGGGACATGTGTAATCAGAGAAGGGGAGGGGATCCTGATATCATGGAACCCAACTCCATGGAGCAAAATGAACTGGGGTGTCAGAAAGGAGATGCCTGGCCCCCTTCTTGCATCTGTCAGCTCCAGGAAAGGTCACCGAGGTTTCCCAAGCAGTGCCAACCCCAAGTGAATCCCCTAGGAAGCAGTGTTTCCCTCTAGGAAGCTTTCTTTCTGCCCCGGTTGGCACTTTGCATCTCTCCTCTTCCTTCTTTTGAGCTTGTAACCTGTCTCTTCCCTGAAGTCATCATTATCCTTCCCACACTGAAACACCTCACTAAGGGTCTCTTCAGTGGTACAGTTTTTGCTCTCCGCCAAAGAGGTGGGGAACTGGGAAGGACATAAATGATCACCTGGTAGTTGGTGCCAAGACATGGGCTCATCCTCTGCAGAAGCAAGACAGGAATAGTGTTTGGTTCCTGGCTGTTCAAGGATAGAGAGAGAAAGCCTGCTTAAGGCTTAAATCTGGGATCCTGATTTCCTGATTCCTGCTGTACTTTGCTTTTCTGTCAACTCAGCTCTGTGCACAGTTAACGCTGTCAAGCTCATTGTCACCATCTTCTGAGGAGTAACCCAGTGGCGGTACAGTAATATACTCAAATGGCAACCTGGGTTTCCAGTCCAGCCCCCCATCCCTCCTCCCCCTTACTTAGCTCTGTGTGATGTGGGACAAGTTACTTAGCATCTCTGTGCTTCAAGTTCCTTGTCTGCAACACGGAGAAAATAATAGTCCTTCCCTTAGCATAAGTTAATGCCAGCAGGCAGGAACTAATGCTAAGCTGACTGTTAGTTCTTGTTACTCTCCCTCCTGCCATGATAAAGACCCAGCCTGGCCCCTAAGGAATGACCTATCTGATTCACGGTATGGTCCTCAGCGATTGTGGGGGCAGCTAATGCTCTTTCCGGCCCAGTGAGCCCTTGGCTCAAAATAAGAGGTACTCTTAAATTTGACAGTTTTCCTTGGGGCTTAGGCCTAACACCCACAAAACAAAGTGTCAGTTCTGAACCAGCTGGCTCCATGCTGGGATTTGTGGCCCATTGTCACTGACAGAATCAGCTCCAAGTGTATCAGCGTGGGCAGAGCCCTCCCAGCTGCTTCGCCTTCCCCAGCCCACCCAGCAGGACAGTTTCTTGTCACATCCCCAAAATGCCTCCCATTAGCCTCCACTTGTTCCACTAGTTCCTCATACCATCATTTGATTCAGCTTCAGCAAGTGTTTGCTGTCTTCAGAGCTTGCCATACCACTCAACTCTTCTGCCTTCCAGCTCACACTTCAAAACACCTCCCTCCTGAAGTCACACATAGATGTGTGTGCACGCGCGTGTGCATACACACACAGACACACACACACACACACACACACACACACACACCTCTAACACCAGTGTGGCTGGCTCACATCTCTACCTTGTGACATGTTAGTAGCACCTTTACTGGGTGACTTTCAAAATCAAACTTGTTTTTCTTCAAAATCAAATTTGTATTTTGAGTAAAAATAGTGTATTGTGTGTGTGAGAGAGAGACAGACAGACAGAGTGAGTGAGAGATTTTGCTTGGTATAAACAGCATCCATGTGTACTCTCACTACTCTCTATCCCTGTCTCTGTCTCTCTCTGTCTCTGTCTCTCTCAGTCTTTCACACTCACACAAATACAAACACAGAAATTTGTGTTCAGGTAATAGTATAATAGTGCCTCTGTGTGTGTCTGTGTGTATGTACACATGTGTGTGTGTGAGGGAGAGACTGAGAGTATACATGGATGTTGTCTACACCAAGCGAAGTCTCTCTCTAATGCCCCCCCCCCACACACACACACAATAGTTGGGCAGCAGTTGAGTCTCCTGTCACATTCTTATTTGAATCCTCAGCAGTAAGCCTCTTGCTTATACTTAATAGATCTCTCTGGAATGCATTGAAGGTAGAGTATTTGAGAAGTAAAGATTCTGAATCAAGAGCTTTCGTCTGATCCTTCCAAGAGTGAGCAACTCTTGATTTGATTACATCCCGTTGAGATGATGAGCCTGTTCTTCCCTTTCCCATGTTGCCTCCTTCCCCACACGGTGCCAGATGAATACTAACTAGCATGCCACCCCTTTGAGGAGTCTCCAGTCAGTTTTTTCCATGATGAATGAATCCAGATAGAACTTGTCAATAGGTCCTGACAGAGAGCATCTTTTACCCCTCTCCAAACTCTTTGCACATACCCAAAATACAGCATTGAATTCATAATTTGTTATGTCCCACTAAAAAAAAAACAGCACTAATGAAACTACGACTCTGAAGATTTCAAGACAGGTGGCAATTTCAAGGGAGGGAGTGAGGAAGAAACCAAATATCAACCCTGAAGGAAAGGAAGCATCTCACATTCTAGGCTGGAAATATTCTGTTTTCATCTTGAGCTATTTTTCACTCTGCTTTAAATAGACATTGATAAAACCTCAGTGCCCAAAGACAATCCCCAGCACAGAGAGTTGGCTGAATAAATATGCAAGTGCTTCTAAAATAGCTGGCAGAGAGCCCTTTGTTTGGAAACAAATGTCTCAGTGAAAACAGCAACCCGAATTTCTCCCTCCCCCCTGTGTTCTGGGGCTATGAGCATGGCCCTTTAAGTACCTTCTCCCAGTGACAGCAATTCTCTGGAGAGCTGCAACATAAATTGCTCCATAAATCCATGCATAGAGTCTGGGCTGGAATGTCCTCTTCCTGAAGTGGTGTCGAGCACTTCAACCCCTCTCTTCCGCCTCTGCCATTGCAAAATATTAACCATCATAGTTAGGTTCATTTGCCCATCCTTCTCTCTGCACAGCTAGAAAACAAAGAGTGGAGCAATTAGCCAACAAGTAAGGTGCGCGGAGGCCTTTTACTAGGACTGGGAGCCAGGAGAACTAGCACCCGCTTTCCCCAAAAGAAGGAATGTTCTGTCCCAAAGATACGCTTGACGGTTCCAGCACTTCTTTTGCCAACATAAAACACCTCCATGATTTCAAAAGATTTCAGATTGTTTTGTTTTCCAAATGAATGTCAAACAGAAGTCTTCTATTTTGATGTCAAGGGGGATAATTCAACTTTTCGATTTTCCCCTTTTTTGGCACTGTAGCACTGTAGCAATGTCGTCCTGTTGTTCATCAATTTGCTTGAGCGGGTACCAGTAGTGTCTCACAACAAATATTTAATACTACCACTTGATCAAGCCTATAAGCAGTTATTTGGATTCAGCAACATTTTTTATTTATTTATTTTATTTATTTATTTATTTTAAATTTATTTATTTATTGAATCACTGTGGGAAAAGTTACAAAGCTTTCAGGTTTAGGTCTCAGTCATGCAAATATCAAACACATTTCCCTTTACCAATACTTATTTTTTACCATGAAGAAACCCAATAAAACCCCACCCCCCACCCCTCCCAGTCCCTGTGAGGCAGATGAATTCTAGTTAGCACTCTATCTGCTTTGATTAGATTCATTGTTTCAATAAAAGATTCACCACTATTATTTAGAGTTCCCCCCCCCCAATCAGACATGCTGAAAAAGCATTGTGAAGTGATTTGCTTTCTACAGCTGGGTTCAAGAATTAAATGTTGGTTTTGGATTTCTGCTATTTTACTTATTAACCCTGGAAGTATTTCTACTGAAAGTCAGATAATTAAGAAATTGGTTTCTGTTCTCGGGAGTCGTGGTCGTGCCGGAGAGCTGCTCGTGGGGGGCAACTGGTGACCTCGGTAGGGCGTGAAGGGCGGACCGAGACGCCCCCCTTCCCATGAGGTTTTAGTCGCCCCCACACCCCCGGCTCATACCTGCTATCCACAAGGCTCCCATGCGGCCGCCATCTTTCTTTCCAGAGAGGAGAGGGTGAATGGGGCAACACCCTTTCCCCTCTGGACAGACCTGATGGCCTGGATTAACGCATAGTCCATTCACTTTTCTGCTCCAAGCTTCAGCAACATTTTTTAAATCTTAAAACAGAACTTAGACATTTTGAGAGTATTTCAAAATGAACCTGCTTAGGAGCAAGTCATGATAGGGCCAGTTCCAAAGAAAAGATCTGGGTTGACACAGAAGGTCCTGACCCCACGCCAGGCTGTCTGAACCCAGGAAACTCGGAGGGGAACAGGTTGAGTTTCCCTCCCCACCCCAGCTGCACCCTGGCAGCCAGAAACCTCTGGAACCCAATCGCACAGCCATGCTCAATGCTGTTCCTCCACAGGCTCAGATAAGCCTCACCTGTGTGGAAACTTGCAGGAAAACCCAGGTATGCGGAACCTGTGGTTGAGATCTCCAACCTTGTTTGGAATGGGACTGGGCCTCATCCCCCCAGCTCCGCAGTTTTTCAGTACCTTGGCAGTTCACACCCACAAACTGCCTCTGGAGCCATATAATCTCATCAACGGCCAAGATCCAGAGACTATGAAATAAAGCTCCCTGAAGAGAGCGTCACAGAAAGTCCTGGAGCACGTGACCTCTTATACTCTAGCCCATTGATGTAGCAAAAGTAGCTTACATTTGTTTGGGATTAAACCTATATATGTTTGTAATCTCTTATACAAAGGCTTAAGTGGATCCAGGATGAAATACTACAATCTTCACACACTTTTCTCTTATGGTGCTGGGAAGGTGCACCGTGGTGAGATTGGTGTTTGAGTTTTATCTGTAATGAACTATTGTGAACAACTTTATAAAAATAAAATTAAATTAAAAAAAAAAGATCTGGTTGCCTGTAGAAAACCCTGTTGATCCTGGGAATTTAATGAGGACAGGAAGAAAATCAAGTGCAGCTATAATCAGTGAAGGAATCCCACTTGATGTCCTGGGAGTGTCCGGGACAAAATGCTTGAGCACTTTTAACTTGAATGGAAACTTGGCCATGGTGCTCTTTGAACTTGGAGCGCTGAGACAGCTGAAAGCATGCAAACTCGGAATGTTCTCCCCACCTTCCACCCAGGGACTGTGGCTCAGGAAATTCTTTTAGAAAGAGACACCTCAGGACATCCTCCTGCCTTCTGGGGCAGAGCAAACCCTTGGGAATGGCTTTCTTTGCACTCCCCAAAATGAAGCAATGTGAAGACTAATTTTGTTTTTACCAAAAGAGCCTAGTCCTGGCTTCGTGATCCTGATTAACAGAATTGTGTCCGTGACAGAGTGTGCGGTTTCATGACTAGCATTAAAAGGGGCCACAATCCCAAATGTTGACAAGATTGGAAGCAGCTGGTGTAGCTGGTGGCAGTATGAGTCCAGCCAAAAAATTCAAAAACTGTTACATGGTACCATCTGATGCTAAATATACCTGTTCTCTCTGGAGTAATTCTTCTCCTTCAGAGAAATGGAAAGAGAAGGAGAGAAGCAAAGAATATTCACAGCAGCTTTATTCAGCCCAAATGTGGCAACCACACCTTTGTTCCTCAGTCCCAGAATGTGCAACAAACTGTGACATGTTGGAACGATGGCATATGCCGAGCAATAACAAGGGGACCTGCTTCTGCTAAATGCCACAGCAGAAGTGAAACTCGGAGACCCACTGTTGAATAAAAGAACTCCGAATCAAAGAGAACTTTCTCTGTGATTCCATTTTCATGAAGATAAAAAAGTGAGCAAAAGTAATCTGTGTGCTAGAGGGAGAGTGAGGCCTGTTCTCAGGAAGGAGTCGTTTGACCCTCAAGAGCACCCGCTAGTTGGTGCCCAGCCAGGCAGGTATTGGAAAAATCACTTAGGTGTCTATACCGCACCAAGCCATGCATGTGTTTCTTATTCCAAAGGAAAAGAAAAAATGGCTTAAAATGGGAAGTCATGTGGGAGAGGGCATTGCTTGCTGTTCTTCCTGTTCTTCTGGAAGAGACAAAGCAGACCGAGAGGTGACATTTCCTCTCATTAGGAAACTCTTCCCCTCATTGCACCCATTCAAGGCTCTTCAGGAAGTGTGGGACTCTGTCTCTGCCTTTTCCTCTGCACTGGAAGCCTGTTCCCTTGCAGTGCAGCATGCTTAAGGAGATGGGATGTTATCCCTTATTTACTCAGTTCTCTGAGGATGGTTATATAATACTATAATCTCATCAACCCATCCGAGGAGCTTTTCCCTTTGGTGCCATGCACTGAGAATTAATAGTCCATGGATCCATTTACAGCTTGTTGTGTGGTAGAAAACTATTTTGGCTATCAAACAATAAACAGCTAAAAAAAATACCACCAAGAATTGTTTTTTTTTTTTGAAGCCTATTAGATTATCAGTATTATAGTAGTAAATGCTTCTCTGTGGTATGAGGTATGTAATGGTATCAGAACAGGATTTGGGAACCTATATGAAGTCTAGTTTCATAATTAGTTCACGTTCCCTTTCTTCCATACTTAAAAAAATACATACCAAAAAATGAGCCATCTTTTCATTTTTGACTCAATCTTCAAAAGCAAATAGGACTTTAAATTAGTAAGTGATCAATATGAGATTAATTTTGAGAAATTCACAAAGAACTTTTATCTGGTAGCATGTACAACCTACAGTTTTTTCTATCATCATAATATCTTCTCTTTATGAGGCTGTTTAATTTTATTAACTTTATGTCTTTTAAAATTACTAAGTAACATTGACTTGTTTTTATTTTTTATTTAATTAGTTTTGGGGCCGCACTGGCTATGCTCAGGGCTTACTCCTGGCTTGGCTTATGGAGCATATTGGTAATGGGGATCAAATCAAATCTGGGGGTTGGCAAGCACCCTACTTGCTATCCTGTCTGTATGGCCCCACATTATTTTTAATATGAAAGGGGCTTATTTAATTTTTATTTGGGGGGAGCCCACAACATCGGGCTAAAATCTAAATCAAAATTTAATTTTGATTAAATCTAAATTTGTATTTAGATATACAAATGTCATGACTATCACAAGTATGACATCATGTCTTATTGTCATTTAAGAGTTTTCACATTTGGGGACACCATGCTCTGTGCCTACTCCTTGCTATGTGCTCAGAGATTACTGCTGGCAGTGCTTAGGGACTGTATGTAGTGCTGGGAATCAAACCTTACTGGGCCTCATGCAGTGCAGACGCCTTACCTACTATACTATATCTCCAACCCTAAGCGTGTTCTTATGATTTTCTACCTCTTTGTTATTTATTTAAAGCATTAATATATATTTAAATTTGAAAAGGAATCAGTAAAAAAGGCAAATTCTTTCCTAATACCACTTAGAGGAATATGAGCAATTTATTCAGAATCTAAAATTTAGATATTAACACACAGAAGTTCTGGTTAGTGGGATATAATATTAAAAATTTGATTTTGGATATTGGAATTTCACTTTAAATACACCTTAAGTAATATAAATTGGCTACTTCTACAAAAAAGTAAATATAAACTCCAACTTTTTATGAAACATGCATTTCTCTTTCCATAGATGTATTTTTCATATTTCATACTTCTCTTTCAGTGAAGCAAAATAGTTTTTATTGAAAGAAATTTAGAGACATGTGCGGGGAGAGAAAGTGAGAGAGCACAGACTTTTGCACATATTTATCTTTAAATAGACATATTTCTTATTCTAATCTTCAAATAATGCAATAGGAGGTCACTAAAGAATTGCTTCCTAAAGTCTCACAAGAATATTATAACTTGATGACTAGGTAAAAATATAACCCCAAAGTGTACAATGGATTTGAATAGATATTTCACCAATTTAGATATGCAATTGGCCAGGAAATGATGTTCAACATATTTAATCATCAGGAAAGTGAAACGAAAATGAGATACTGCCTCACACTTACCTCAAAAAGATTGATGTGGAGTGGGGAGATAGGCCATAGGGCTGGAGCACATGCTTTGCTTTGCATGCTAGAGGCCCAGGTTCAATTTCTGGCTCTACTGGATCCCCGGCACTGCTGGGAAGAAACTCCAAGCAGGAAGAGGAGTTGGGAGTAGCCCTTGAATACTGCCAGGTATGCCCCACACCCACAAACACACACAAAAATGGATGCAGAGAAAATGTGAATATCTGTAGCAATTTGAACCCTCCATGGCCAATGGGAAGGTAAAATAGTATGACCATTTTAAAATAAGCTTCAAACGTTCCTCAAAAACTAACCTTGAAGTTGCTATATCACCCATTATTCGACTTTTATATGAATTATCAAGTGAAATGGAATCTATGTCTACCCAAATACTGGACAAAAATGTTGATAGCATCATTCTATTTAATGGTCAATAAAAGAACCAGTTGTCTATTCTCAGGGACAAGAATTGGGTGTTGAAAGTAGGTAAAGGGATAAACATTATAACCTTTTGGTATCTGTATTGCAAACCATAATTCCCAGGGGGGGTGTAGTGGAGAGAGAGACTGAGAGAGAGACAGAGAGAGAGAGAGACAGAGACAGAGACAGAGATAGAGATAAACAGAGACAGAGAGACAGAGAGAAGAAAAGAAATGTGCCTCCCATGGAAGTGGAGGGTCGGGGCGAGGCCTGGTAGCAGGGAAACCAGAGGCATTGGTGGTGGGAAATGTACACTGATGAAGGGATAGGAGTTGGAACATTGTATGACTGAAACCCAACCACGAATAACTTTTTAATCACTGTATATCTCACAGTGATTCAATAAAAAAGTAAATAAATATTAGCAATGGAACCATATGTCCATTAATTGAAGAACAGAAAAACAAAGTGGTATATCCAAATAATTATTTATTAGTCACAAAAGAAATGAAATATTGATACATGGTACATCCTGGATGGCCCTTGAAAATGTTATGCTCAATGAAAGAAACCACACATTAGAGGTTACCTGTCATGAGAACCCACTTCTGAAACTATCCAGGAGAAACAAACCCAATAAGTATTTTAGAAATCTCCAGAGACTAGATTTTTAGGGGATTGGGATTTGGTTGCTAAGGGATTGCATCTTAGGGTAGTGTTTTCACAACTTGGCAATTTTGTGAAAAGGGATGAACTTTATAGCATGTGAATTATAATTAAACAATAACCAAGGAATTATAAAAATGTTCAGTTAAATGCCAAAGAGAAAACAGGAGCATACACTCAGTTTCTGATGAACACATTGAGGTAGCTGTATGCTAAACAAAGGCAAAGCACCATTTAATTCTGGGTTTACTGGTCCAGCAAAACTGGGACAGAATCATGGCGACCACATGATGAAAACAGTCTCATTGTTCGGAAGAATCACAGATTTTCCAGAGGCAAATGCTTGAGATGAATGAGTCCCCTGGGTCCCTTAATGACTGGGAGATGTCATTTAGGATTTTTCATTGCTCTTCCTAAGACATCCCTCCATGTAGCTAAATCTCATTTGTTTTCCAAATTGGAATAAAAAGGGCAGAGGAAAGCAAGGCAAGTTTTTTTTTTTTTTGACCCCAGAAGAAATAACTCTGGACTTGACATTCAACGAAGCTCAATAAAGTTTGTCCCCTAAAATCAAGAATTCACTCTTCTCCATATTGCATTGAAAACTTTATCGTTCAAAGCTCCCTCTAAAGATTGATTTCTACTTGGTTTTCCTTTTAAGGAAAAGGGCAGTTATACTTTAGAACATTTTTCTCCTGTATTAAGATGTGATGTGCATATTTTCTGAGAGATTGCCAAACTTCCTTGGCCCACCACCTTCTTTTCAGAAACAAATTAATTATAACCTACTGGCCCCCAGAAATCTACCTTTAAATCTACCTTTAAACAAAAGGCACCTGCTTATTACCTCCCCTTGAATTGTTCCAATGCCCCCCACCAAACTAATACTGAGATCAGTCTTACCCACTTTGGGAATCACTGGGGCCTTCAGTGTACTATTGAATATATTTTGGTGACTGTATGAATCTTTCAGTTCATCTTTCAAGACAAGATGTTAGGAAAAGATATATGGGGACCTTATGACAATGGAATGTTCCATTGGCGTGATAGTGATTATGCCTTATATGATAGTATTCAGATATCTGTGGGCAGAGTTCAGAACTGGTACACTTTGTACATATGGAGTCACACAGTTTGCCTTTAAATATGTCTGCTTTCTTCTATTCATCATTGTATTTGTAGAATTTTCCCCCATATTGTGTAAGTATTGATTAAATCCTTATTTAAGAGATAGTATTTTGTTTCATTTAATAAATATTGAATTTTCACCCTATCAGACATTTGAATTTTTTCCACTTTGGGAACTGGAATATATATATTTGTATTATGCATAAAATTACTATGAATATCCTTGTATATACTTTGTTGGGGACATAGACACATGTTTCTCTTGGATAGACACTGAGAGTGCAATTACTAGGTCATAAGAACATATATATTGGATTTCTTTAAAACATCAGTTTTCTAAAATGATTTAACCTACCATTTTATGTTCCTTCAGTATTAAAAAAAAAAAGGTTAATTCTTAGATTCATCATGTTAGAATTTTGGTTTTCCTAATTGTCTAACAATCAGAATAAGTAACTTTGGATACTGATAGCACTTTAGGTAGAAACTGTTGAGGAAAAAGATCCAAAACTACTTTGCAGGTAGGAAGAATATCCATTTAGAGATCTTGATATCTGAGGATAATATATATCCACGTTTACCTGACTTTCGTAGACATTTTATAGAATTTCACAGAGACTTAACTCTATGAACCATATCTAATTGGCTTTCTGTTCTTATCAATAAAATATTATTGGGGTACAGTCTTGCAAAATAACTTCCCAACTGCTCACCCGCAGAGTTGAGTAGTTGCCACTAAAGCCACAGAGCCTGCAAAGCCTATGCACTCTTTGACCCTTCACCAAAGCATTTTACCAGCTCCTAATCCATTTATTCTCTTTTCCATTTTCTATTTCATACAAACACTGGTTATGAGAGTTTAGTTCCATGCTTCATGTGTGCAGTTTGTAACGACAGCCTTCATTTCTCTCCAGGTCATACAACCTTCTCAAGGGTTATGTGCCTTACTCCCTTGCCATGATACTTCAGTAGAAAATATACCTAACTTCTGCTTTGAGAGAAAAATTTATGAAGTCATTCTCTCCTAGTTCCTCCCCCAGATCCTATCATTTTAGGCGCAGGAAAAATGAAAGATCTTTGTATTGAAAGCTAAGGGAAAGAGAGAGAGACAGAGACAGAGACAGAGGGAGACAGAGACAGAGAAACAGACAGAGAGAGATAGAGACAGGGAGAAAGAGAGAGACAGAGAGAGACACTTTGGTTCAGTTTCCTACACAACATGGTTCCCCTGAGCTCTGCCATGATTACCCCCCCCCCCCATCACAGAACCAGGAGTAACCTTCCAGAGCACAGAACTGGAAACAGTCTCTAAATACCATCCAGAAGTAGTCCCTGAGCACTGACGGTGTGGCCTAGACCACATCTCCCCTCACCCCAGAAAACAGAACAAAATAGAAATGCAGCTAACTATAAGGCCATGCAGTTTTTAAAAAATGCACAAATGAGAACTTAAACATCTATTTGATAACCCTTTTCGAATCAAATGAGTAGTAGCTATGACTACATGAACTTGTTATTCTTCTGTATAAATTACCTCTGAGAGCTATTCTAGGAGAAGAGAAATATATGAGCCCTGGCCTCAGAGTTGGAAAAGGAAACACCCAGGATAACTTGTGGTATTTCACTTCTTTGTCTAAATACTCCTACATTTTATTAAACCTCACATATTTTGTAGCTGCTCATGAACAAAATGTAGCTTGCAAGAGTCCTCCAACACATGGATTTTCTTGTAAGCAAACAGTGTCAAATTATGGTGTCAATACAGTACCACCAATGCACTTTCTCTTCCTTGCGATTTTCATACTAAAGGTAAAGGCCCTCCCGTTGATCGTCGATTTGCTCGAGCGGGCCCAGTAACGTCTCCATTGGAGACTTTGTTGTTACTGTGTTTGGCATATCGAATACTCTCGGTAGCTTGCCGGGCTCTCCGAGAGGGGCGGAGGAATCGAACTCGGGTCGGCCATGTTGGCCGCTTGTAAGGCGAACGCCCTACAGCTGTGCTATCGCTCCAGCGATTTTCATAGTAATATTTTATTTTCTTTAGCTTACTTCATTATAAGAATATAGTAGCACTGTAACACTGTCCTCCCGTTGTTCATCGATTCGCTCAAGTGGGCACCAGTGATGTCTCCATTGTGAGACTTGTTGTTACTGTTTTTGGCATATTGAATACACCACGGGGAGCTTGCCAGGCTCTGCCGTGCGGGCGGGATACTCTCGGTAACTTGCCAGGCTCTCCAAGAGGGAAGAATATAGTTTGTAATCCATATGGTATACCAGATATGTGTTAATTGACTGTTTATGTTCTCAATAAGGTTCTGCTCCGCAACCAGCTATTAAGATTTTGTGGAGTCAGAAGTTGTTCTTGAGGGCTGGGGAGATTGGCTCAAAGCCCTGAGTGCCTGCTTTACATGTGGGAGGGCCAGGTTTGATCTCTGGCACTGCATTTTCTGCCAGAGCACCATCCAGCACCAGGAGCAAGCCCTTCCCCACCCCAAAAAAGTTAATGCTCAAAATTTTACTCTATCTGGGGTCAGCCCCCTTAATAGTCATGTTGTTTTTTAAGTGCTAGCTGTGTGGAGTGAATATATGAATACTAACCCTGAGCAAAGCTTCTCAGGGTTCTTTTTGTTGTCCTGGAGAGTACAAAGAAACCTTTGTCTAGAACCCCCCTCCCCCCCCCCCCCCCCCCCCGTGAGCAATCTACATCACTCACAACTTCCCATGTGGGTGATGCAGAGCTGATGTCCAGGAAAGAGATATTCCCTATGCACATTCTTGGCTCAGTAGAACTTCTCCGTCCTACTTAGTTTTTTAAATTTTGCCCATGTGAAAGATACAACCACCTTACTTTGAGTTCCCTCTTAGAATCTAATTATATGAAACCGGGGGTGCACCAAACATCACCTCCCATCCAAACTTGTCACAGAAGTGGCTGCTTCAAGGGTGAATACACACGGGTACTTTGCTGTGGCAGGGAGCTGACAGCTTTTTCTAAGTTGTCTCTGACAGTTTCTTGAATGTCTGGGAGGGGAAAAAATGAGATTCACTGATGCTTGGGTTCTGCTGGACTTGTAAATGGAGTTGAGACCTGTGTGGTGGCATGGATACACTCTCTTTAGATAAATGTAATAGTCTGATGGAAAAAAAAAGCAAATAAAACATAGCTCAAAAACACTCCACTGAGAATTCTGAAGGTGAGACCTTGGGCCTAAACATGACCCTAGCTGGCTGGGTGGCCATGCGCCAGCCACTTAACTTCTCTAGGTATTATAAGTCTGTAAAAAAGGGTGTTGAGGCAATGATTGGTAGGATCCCTTCCAGACATCACGGGATCTGAGACAATAGACTATAACATCCCTTTAATTAGAGTCGGTAAGACCTCTTCATTGAAAATCATGTTTGCTTCCAGGACACAATTACAGTGAAACCTAATTCATACTGTGCTCTGCTCCTAATAAAGTAGACAGAGAGTTGTTAAGTGGTTTTGGAACATAATGATGTGCCAAGATTGACTTTTCTCACTGCTTTTTCTTCCTATGTCACCTTTTAATGTGGGGATCTCTGAATATTCCTGTCACAGCATGCTATAAAAGAGTATTTCCATTTTAGATGTGAAATACCCAAGACACAAAGAGGTTAATTACCTTGCCCAGGAGACCATATACAACAAAATACTTCAAGCAGAAGTGGTCAAGAGCAGAAGGAGTATGCTTGGCATGGGATGTAGGAGGGGCAAAGTTGTAATTATGCACGGTGCAATTTCTAAGGCATCTAGCATGAACATGGAGATTTAATAGTCCTTAAGAGGATATGTACCTGCTCTTTTCCTTGCCACTAAACTATAGTTAGGAGGGGAGAAACTACCTGAATGGTTATAAACAAGCCCTCAGGAGGCCTGAGAGCTGAATATATCTTTCTCAGTAGATGACCTTATAGCCCCCCCCCCACCCCATGCCCTATGTCTCAAGCAAAACTCACTCACCTCAGGTTTCCCATCCTTGACATGAAATCACTCTTCACTTAGCATACAGTTTTCTTTATAAGAATAGATGTTCCAGGGCTGGAGTGATAGTACAGCGGGTAGGGCATTTGCCTTGCACGTGGCTGACCCGGGTTCGATTCCCAGCATCCCATATGGTCCCCTGAGCACCACCAGGAGTAATTCCTGAGTGCAAAGCCAGGAATAACCCCTGTGGATCACCAGGTGTGACCCAAAAAGCAAAAAAAAAAAAAAAGAAGTTCCTCAGAAGAAAGATGGCAGATGAAGTTCCTCAGAAGAAAGATGGCAGATGTTATCACAATTTGATATGGGCTCCTGTCGGAGAGCACATTGGAGGAAACAAGGAAAGAAAGGTAGGAGAGTAATTGGGGTGGGGGAAGGATTAAAGATAGGTAATTCTGGGAAGGTCTTGTCCACTAGACACACAATTCAGGAAGCACATCCTGAGTGAGAAGTCTGCTCGTCCTCACAAAGACCTGCATCTTCATCCCTAAGGCGCCTCTGTCTGGTCCTTCTTGCCCAAGCTAGTAGGGTATCCTGAGATATATTTAGGTGTTATGTGTTGTGGCCCTAGATTCTTGGCCCCAGACTCTGATTACAAAGCTGGAGATCCAGTCCAGATAGTCTCCAAATCCCACACAGGAGATGGTCATAGTAGGCCCTAGATCAGGATCAAATGGATCCAATTTACATGCCCTGAACTTGTATGGTGCAGACTAAAAAGTTCTTCTTGGACCTCAGAACTCAGATTTTGCACACTGAAAAAATTTGTTGAATGATTTTCTTAAAAGAAAGAAAGGAAAAAGAAGAAACTAACGCTGAATGGGTTAATGGTATCATGATTAAAGTGTGCCTGAGTTTATTGAGCATATCACTGGTTTTTAGTAAGTTCTGCTGACATAATCAAAAGTATTGTTATTACTGATTAGGGGTATCTTAGGCAGTGTTCAGGGGAACCTGAGATCACTCTGGGTGATAGTCAATGGGACTGGATGAGTCAAAACCCAGACCAGCAATGTCGTGCTTCTTAGCCCAGTGGTACTGGAAGCCAGCATGCCTGTACTTGAATCACACAACTCTGGTATGGAACTCATGGCCAAGCATGCGCTTGAGTCCTTTGAGTTGTCTTCCTGTTCATGGAAGCATTATCTCTTTACTGGGTATGGCCTCCACTGACCCCCCAAAAGAGGTAAAGAAATAGCAAAAGTTGAAGATTGTTTCTCCAGAGTGGAGGGTTCCCTAGTTTTGTTTTTACTTGACTTCTATGTAAAGAGGGAGACTATTTTTCAGATCCAGAAGAAGACAGGGCAGGCATGAAGAGATATGGGGCCCGCTTCTTGTAAAATGAATGATTGTTTTATTACATGAGCAAATAACTTCCAGGTAGCAAGAGCTTGGCAATTATCTGTGATGCAAGCAAGGGAAATACTGAAAATAACTTTTAATGACTCAGGACTATAAGATTTATAGATCCAGATAACTATGTCAGTGGCTAAGAATGGCTGTGACAGAAATAGAATTTGGGAGCCCAAAGAGAAAAATCCCCATCTTCATTTTTTAAACCATACATTCTGCTGTGGGAGAGTGTTTTCACCAGCTGAGCTGAATAAACTACAAATTCGAAGCATCCAGAAGCCAGAGACTGGGTCTACTCCATGCTCTGCATACAATTCTGTGAAAGACTGCTTCACAAATGCAGTTTTGCATGAAAATAAATGAGAAAGTAGCTTACATATCATTTTTGTTCGAATAAAAAGCATCACTTTTTAAACACTTGCAGAATTTAAAAGGGGAAAGAGTAATTATAAAACTTCTTCAGGGTTTTTTTTTTACAAACTTTTTTTCTCTTGTCCAGGACCTGTTAAGTCACATGGCATACATTTTGAAACTGCCATTTTTAGAAAAAGAAGTCCAGAAAGAGGCAAAAAAAAGTGGTGTTTCATTCCCTACATAGAATTCGAAAACTGCTTTTTAAAAGTTGTAGCATTTCATCCTGTGGGCAATGCCTAAGGCTGGTGCTCAGTTCATTTCTGTGGGGTTTCACTGCAGAGACTCAATATAGAGTCACTTGTTCAATTCAGTGAGGAGGGAATCTGTGTAAAATGTACAGGGAATTCTGGGGGTACAGAAGAATCATTTTGAAGTCAGAGTAAAATGGAACAGTGCCTTTCTCCCCATATATTTTGTCTCCAGTGCACACCTGCTTTCCAGGCACTTGGAGCTTGTAGTTGTCTGACAATTCTAATGGAGTCAGAATGACATGCAACAAAAAAAGTGTGACCTACTTTTGTTACCCAGCATAAACAGTAATTTCGAACGAACTTCTTGAAAAATGGGATTGAACAAAAGGTAAAGTGCATTAGTCATTTCAAAGATTTCTTCACCCAGGCTGCTGGTCAGAAAGAAAAAAGATCAAAGGATAATTTAATTTGTGTCTTTTTCAGAAGGAATTAAAACTGATTTTAAAAGTACCAATAATCTCATTCTTACCGCCATCTTCCCCATCTTGGTTGAACTAACCAGGAGGCCCTGAAGTAAAAGAGCTCAAATATATTTTATCTCACAGAAGTAAGGCCCTGTCTCTGTTCATCTCTCTCTCTCTCTCTCTCTCTCTCTCTCTCTCTCTCTCTCTCTCTCTCTCTCTCTCTCTCTCCCCTCCACATTTTTGAAACAAAAAAATGTCTTTATGGCTTTGGGGATATAATAAGAGATTGTATTTTATATGAAAGGTTTTCAATTTTCACCTTATTCCCCAGTCTTATAAAGTGTTCTGATACAGCTCTTCAAAAAGTCTACGTATTTGTGGTGTTAAACAGATGGGAAGATCCGCTCAAAGATCCTTCTAACCTGAAAATACAATTCTTAGGACCCTGTTTGTCTAGGGGTGAAACATACAGAGTCACATGGTAACAATCAAGGTCTTGTGTCCTGTGAAGGAGTCAGGTAGAGCAGAAGGAAGGGGTCAGGCTACAGTAGTGTGGGTCGGAAGGTGCGGGTAAGTGTTTATCTGATATCACTTAGTTCTTATTCTCAACAGCAATCTCCCATGGGTCAGAAAACTTTCTTTTATTGTCTTTTAGACCCCTCAGTAAATGTATTTTCTTTAAACCTCAGCAAATAGTTTTATGGGTTCACTTACTTATATATTTCCTTAGTAGTTACCATTTGGTTTTCAACTCCAAATACTCATGGTGTACTTACCACATGCTGTTTCAGGTATTAAGAACAGCACTGAAGAAAATCTTTGATGTCAGTACACTTCCATTCAGGGTGTCAGGGTGGGAGATGGTAATCACTGCTTATAACTGGAGTGGCCAAACTGGTTACCAGAGCACAAAGCTACTTAGCACTTGAAATATAAAGACAAAGCAGAGCATTACGGGTCTGATATGGGCTATCTAATAAACAAAGATTAAGATAGATCTGTCTGGTAAGGTCATCTTTGGGCAGGGATGTAAAAGAAACGAGAGAGTAAGCAGTGTGGAGCTAAGGAAAAGTGTGTCCAAGTAGAGGCCTGGCAAGTGCAAAGCTCTTTGCTCTATGCTTGAGAGTTAACGTGGGAATAATCTACCGTGCTCTGGGAACTTCATTCTTCAGGTCTAATTAGACGTCAAACTAGGAAGAAAAAAAAAACACCGAAAGACCCCACAGATACGTAAGTAACCAAGCTAGGATAGAATTTAATTTGGGAAAGACTCTTAGGGTTGGTGAGAGACCTCCTGAGAAGTAAATCAGTATTGTGATTATCCACAGTGAAGGGAGACATCATCACAGGCAGTGAGAGCAGCAAGACAGGAAGGCCCTGGTTCTTATGTCTAGTGTCTCCCGGGAATCTAGAAAGATTATTTGGGACTGGCATAGTGAGTGAGGGGAGAAGTGATCCAACATGTCACCAGAGTTGAAGCCAAAAGCTTTTCTGTAGCAACTTGTAGAAGTTTAACTTCTTTTCAGTGTGATCACAGATAAGTGATAAACAGGATGCTTTGAAATGCTTACCAATTAGTCTCCTGGTTGGATAAATTGGTTGGGATGGATGCATGGTAATGAGCTGGGAATTAATGAATGCAAGGGGACGAGGTAAGAAGTTTAGGTAAGAGATGATGATTAACTGATGGCAGTGGATATAAAAGTGGAAAATTAAAAATAAAAAACAGGAAGCTAGAGTGGTAGTATAGACGGTAGGGTGCTTGCCTTGTAGAAGGTAGTATAGACTGACCTGGGTTTGATTCCTGGTACCACATATGTTCCCCTGAGCCTGCTAGGAGTGATTCCCTAAGCTCAGAGCCAAGAGTAAGCCCAGAACACTGCCAGGTGTGGACCAAAAACAAAATTAGATTAAAAACAAGGAGAATTAAATGTATTTTAATTACTTGGACATAGAAACACTGATTATACTTTTGGAGGGGTGGATGGATACATGAGAATGAATAGATGGGTAGAGAGAGGGAGTGTGGGGTGGGTAGATGGCTACTAGTACTCTCACATTTCAGTGTAATTCTGGCAGTCTAGTCTCAACCCTTAAAAGACAACATGGTGAAGGGGCCACAGTGGTAGTACAGTGGGGAGGGTGTTTTCTTTGTATGAAGTCAGCCCAGGTTCAATCCCTTGCACCCCATATGGTTCGCCCGAGCTCTACCAGGAGTGATTCCTGAGCACAGAGCCAGAAGAAAGTCCTGAGCACCACCAGGTGTGGCCCCAGAAAATAAGCCAGAAAAAGAAAAAGAAAAAGTTAACATGATGAAATTTAAGCAAGTCAAGAGGTGTTTCCCTCCCTCAGGTTGGTTGGTCCCTTCATGATTCTTTACTCACCATTTTCCTGATAGAGTTCTGCTGCTGAAGGTATTCCATAATCTTCAATGATCTTGCCAGAGACTGCATTTGTGGTTAACCATGTAGCTGTGTAGGTGGTTATGAGTGTAATTACCGGGGAGCAGGGGAGTAGAGAGCCAGCTTTTGTGGAGACTTGCATTGGATCAGGCAGGGTGAGGCTGAAAAAATTTTTTTCTTTTTTATAGCAACTTCAGGTAATCCTTAAGTTTGTTCTGTGAGGTTGACACCACCCAGGTACAGGTGTAAAACCTAAAGCCTAGAAAATTCAGGTCATTGTTTGATATCCTGGGCTGGAGCGATAGCACAGCAGGTAGGGCATTTGCCTTGCACAGAGCCAACACGGCCGACCCGAGTTCGATTCCTCCACCCCTCTCAGAGAGCCGGGCAAGCTACCGAGAGTATCTCGCCCGCATGGCAAAGCCTGGCAAGCTACCCGTGACGTATTCGATATGCCAAAGACAGTAACAAGTCTCACAATGTTACTGGGCCCGTTCAAGCAAATTGATGAACAATGGGAGGATAGTGCTAGTGATAGTTTGATATCCTAATAATTCAGTGTCAGGAATGAGCCCCCTCAGTAACCTAGGTGAGCTGTTAAGAGTCTCCTACGTCTACTCTACCTGGTTTGGACAACTCTCCAATCTCTGGTTTCCATGGTAATAAAGTGGTCCTAATTTTGTACTGTGAGCTTAAATGTATGGTGCTCTAGCATCACTGTCCAGTGACGTTCCCAGAGCCTGCTCTGCTGTAAGCACAGTGGCGGATCCTCTGTGACTCCTCTTCCTCTGCAAGGAGACCTATGTGGAGGCCTTTGGCTGAGGAGTATTAAAAGGGTGAAAACATCTTTCTATGTTTCAGGTAAATCAATTTTCTTTAAGAGAGAAGTCAAGAAAACCAGGCTTTGAAGTTGATGATCTGTGAATTCAATTCCAACTCTAAACTGTTAGTGAGTTAGGGTTCCTTTTGTGCGGGATGGGGTTCAGTTCAGAACCTTCCAGTAGATCTCAAACAATGACCTGACTTCACAAGATGAGTGAAACAAAGGACAACTGTTATAGCCAGATACCCATGTCTGAAGGGTTTTTTAAGGGCAACTAAATATCCTTGGTATTCCTCTAACAAATCTAAATTTGGCAATTTTCCCTTTAATTATAAAAACTGATTGTAGGTTATCATTTTTACCTTCTCAGAATTTAAGAGGAAAAGAACCAATGAATTCACTGTGTAAGCCTCAAAAGAAAACTTGTCTCTCACACCACCCCTCCCCCAGATTTTTTGCTTTTTTTTTTGGTATTTTTTTAACCTCTTATTCAAAAGCATAATGACCCTGACTTTTGCTCCAGCTACAAGATTCCTCACAAAGGCGGGCAGGAGGCTATGTGTGAGGTGCCCCTCGGATTGAGCCAATCTCAGGAAAAGCTTGCCAAACACTGATGGTTGACTAATTGGCAATGTTTAGGGTGTTGGCACCAGGAGAAAAGAAAGTAAAGAGGCTCGTGGATTTTGAGGAAGCAAGAAACACTTGATGCCAAGCACTGAGTTCTTAAAGAAAGAGCCTGGCCAACATGGAGTTCAAGGAAGTTTGTCAAACTGTTTTTGAAATGGTCCATTAAATCCCTGAAGTAGAATAATCCCAGCTTTCCAGCACTGGCTCCAGCCAAATTGGACCACAGGAATATGATGGAGGCCTGGGTGCACCCCCTTAAGCCCACACAACCCACATTCCGCGTGACCTGTTGCTTCATTGTTGTGTACCAATGGGACTGTATCAGGAGGACTTCTAGTGTGAGCCACATGCTATGTTAGAACTACCTCTCCTCTAGTATTAAGCTGAGGTAACTCATCCACCTTAATGTTTCTCTCTTTCATCCTTTATTTCCTCCAGGGAAGAAATAAAGGATGAGTCAGGGAGTGTGGGGTTGGGGAGGGGGTGCTTATTTTCTGCCTTGTGAGGTGGTTCCTTTCATGTAGGCCATCATAGTCCAATTGGTAGATCCAGTTAGAAAATCCTCTTTGGGGACCAAAATGAAGGTACAGTGCATAGAGCAGTTGCCGAGCATGTGGCTGACCCAGGTTTGATCTCTAGTGCCCCATATGGTCCTCAAGCATGACCAGGAGTAATTTTTTAGCACAGAGCCAGGAAAAATCCCTAGAATCACCAGGTGTGCCCTGCCCCCCAAAAGGACTCCTTTTCCTTTTCTTCTCTCAAGAACTTCAGGTAAAAGTATCTGCCCTTTCTCTGGGATTATTCCCCATGATAGGGAAGTGAAAATAGACAAACTTGTAGAAAAGAAAGATTCCTACATTCATTCATATTTCCAAAAGGTCATTCTATTGAGTAAAAGGTCATTCTCTATAGAGTAAAATAATATGACCACTTCCAGAATTGGGCCAATGCCTTTTATTTTTATTGCTGTTGGCCAACATGGGTCACATAGTCACTTAATCACTTAACTTCCCGTTAGTCGTCGATTTGCTCGAGCGGGCGCCAGTAACGTCTCCATTTGTCCCTGTCGCGTGCTAGTGTAGCCCAATGGCATCTCTTTGCTCCGGGAACATGGAGGGCCTCAAACCGATCGTTCATGACCTTGACAAAGAAGTCTGACCATCTGGTAGGTGGGCGGCCACGCGGTCTCTTGACATCCCGTGGAATCCAATCAGTAACAGCTCTAGTCCAACGGTCGTCTTTAAATCTCATTACGTGACCAGCCCATCTGATTTTCGACACCTTGGCAAATGAGACAGCGTCCCTGATCCTTGATCGTTGACGGATGTCAGAACTCCGGATTCGTTCTCTCATTTGAGTGAAACGTGATATTCCAAGCATAGCTCTTTCTATTCTTCTTTGGGAGACCTGAATGGCGTTCTCATCTTGTTTGCGTAGGGCCCAGGTCTCTGAGGCATATGTTAATGCAGGAAGAACAGTGGAATCAAAGAGATGTGCCTGGAGCCGGAGGTTCTTCGTCCTCTTAGCTATTTCTTCGACGTTCTTGAAGGCGTTCCAAGCCGCTCTCTTCCTCCTGCGCAGCTCGGGTGCCAGGTCATTTGTCATGTTGACCTCTCGACCTAGGTACACATAGCTGTTGCATTCGGAGATGGTCGTTCCATTGAGAGCGAATGGGGCGTCAGGAACAAGGCTGTTTCTCATAAACATTGTCTTCGTAAGATTCAGCTGTAGTCCTACCTTTCCACACTCACGGTCAAAGTCGGCCAGCATTTGTGCCGCTTGGCTGATGTTTGGTGTTATTAAAACAATGTCATCAGCAAAGCGGAGGTGGTGTAGTTGCCGACCATCTATCTTCACTCCCATTCCTTCCCATTCCAGTCGTCGCATGATGTTCTCGAGGGTGGCACTGAAGAGTTTTGGTGAAATGGTATCACCCTGCCGCACCCCTCTCTTGACATCAACGATCACTTCTTTGTAGAATGGTGAGATCCTGGTAGTGAATCCGCAATACAGCTCACGGAGGATCCTGATGTATTGGGCTTGAATGCCCTGATTGGCTAGGGCTTCAATGACCGCTTCCGTCTCAACAGAATCAAAGGCCTTCTTTAAATCAAAGAACGTTAAGCAGAGCGGCATCTTGAACTCCCGAGAAACCTCAATGAGTTTGGTTATCGTGTGGATATGGTCGATGGTGCTGAATCCTTTGCGGAACCCTGCTTGCTCACATGGTTGTCCTTCATCTAGTGTTCTGCCAATCCTATTCAGGATGACTCGAGTGAACAACTTGTAGATGACAGACAATAGGCAGATCGGGCGATAGTTGCCAATGTCATGGATGTCTCCCTTCTTGAACAGTAGTACGGTCCTGCTGGTTTTCCATTGAGATGGAACCTTGCATTCAGACAGGTAGCGAGTGAAGAGCCGAGCCAGTGTATTGATGAGTACTGACGGCAGGTTCTTCAGGTGTTCAGGTCTGACCTTGTCTGGGCCGGGTGCTGTTTGCTTCTTTACTGACGAAATGGCGTGTCGGATTTCGGAAGGGAGAACATTGGGAATGACATACCCATCCTGTGGAATTTAGTATGTCGGCAAGTGGACATGGCTATCGAAGAGATTTGAGTAGAAGTCATGGATAATCTTCTCCATTGCCGTTCTGGAGGATGTGATGGATCCATCAGGACGTCGGAGGGCAGTCATCTTGGTCTTATAGTTGGCGAAGGACAGGCGGGCGTTACGAATACTTTTCCCGGCTTCTGCCGCATCTACCAGTACTTCTGCTCTTCTCTCTTTGAGGTCTTCCTTGATCGCATCTCTGCACTGCTTTGCAAGCTCGGACGTTAGCTTGCGGTTGCCTGAGGCATGCGCCAAACCACGCTGGCGAATTAGCTCAAGAGTTTTCGAAGATAGGCGACTTTTTGTGGCTATCTCTCTCTTGGCGTTCCTCGCACATTCATGGAGGTGCTGAACCAGTCGATCATATTCCTCGTCAATGTTGTCAACAATGGCATCTTCCCATGTTGCCGCAATAGTACCAAAGAGTTCCCAGTTGGTGGTCGTTCTGGGAGTTCTCTTTTTGAACTTTGCAGCCCTTTCTCCCCGCTCTGTGAAGTATAATTTTGCACGAAGGAGACGGTGGTCCGATCCCGTTCGAAATTTTGGGACAACAGCGACATCAGTCAGGCAAAACCGTCGATTGAATATGATGTGGTCTATTTCGTTGTGGAATCGTCCACCGGGAGACTCCCATGTCCATCGTTTAGATTCTGCCTTCTGGAACTGTGAGTTACCATGAATGGTCTTGGTCGACATGATGAACTCAGACAGTCTCTCACCCTGTTCATTCCATTCTAGGCCATGGGTTCCGATGTGAAGTTCTTCAGCTGATCTTCTCGGTCCTATCTTGGCATTAAAATCACCCACAATGATCTTGTAGAAGGTGTGGTCTTCTTTATAGAACTTCTCTAGCTCCATGTAGAACTTCTCGATTTCTCTTTCATCATAATGAGATGTTGGTGCGTAGACAACGAAGATAGAAACTGCAGGCAGTGAGCCACATCTATTCAAATGTAAACGTCCGATTCGGGTTGTTAGGCATTCAAATGAATCAATGCTCTTGGCCAAGTTTGTGTTGACAAGGACACCGACGCCTCCAACACCTCTTTTATCGCATGTTCCGAGGAACAATTCTTCTCCAGTGTCGAAAACGGCATGGTGAGATTCGTGTCTTCTTGTCTCTGTCAGACCAATGATGTCGTACTTGATCATTCGCGCTTGTACCATCAGGTCCTCGATGGATGCATCTGATGCTAGCGTATGTGCATTGAAAGTACAGACGATCATTTTTGTCTTCCTTCGTTGTGGCAGCCTAGGTCGGCCTTGAGATTTTGTCGGCCTCTCCTTTCTCATCCTTCTCAGTGCTGCCATGTCGGTGAAGCCTTCAGGGTCAGGTGAATGAGACCAGTTGTAGTTACTGGTTTTGGCATATCGAATACACAGCGGAACTCTCTGAGACCTTGGACTCCAGGCTCGGCGGACCCAGGGACAGAGCTTCTCTGCTTGCTCCCACCACCACAGGTGACAAAGGGATTCTAATTAGGAGCCCCACCCTACCCTGCCCTGTCTGCTTCCATCAACCACCCAGGGATCGAATTGTGCACAGGAGACCCACCCTACCCAGATAAATATCCCACTGGCAGACTTCCACTCTCGACACTACTTCCACTACCCAGCCGTCGCCACACTCCAGGACGCTTTCCGGACCCGCGCGGCAGCTCCGGCCGAGACCCATGCACAACTGAAGACCCACAGAACAAGGTAAGCGGAACTCTCTGAGACCTTGGACTCCAGGCTCGGCGGACCCAGGGACAGAGCTTCTCTGCTTGCTCCCACCACCACAGGTGACAAAGGGATTCTAATTAGGAGCCCCACCCTATCCTGCCCTGTCTGCTTCCATCAACCACCCAGGGATCGAATTGTGCGCAGGAGACCCACCCTACCCAGATAAATATCCCACTGGCAGACTTCCACTCTCAACACTACTTCCACTACCCAGCCGTCGCCACACTCCAGGACGCTTTCCGGACCCGCGCGGCCGCTTACACTAAATACCCGTCTTCTGGAATTGTCGTACCATATTTGATAGGGTTCAAATATGGTAACACCTACAAGGGTGATTAGAGGTCACCCCAAAAGCCTCTATACCTCTCGGAAAGACTGGCAAGCTACCGAGAGTATTCCGCCCGCACGGAAGAGCCTGGCAAACTATCCGCTGTGTATTCGATATGGGTCACATAGTGTTAATGGTAATACTTTAGATATACAATATGACTGAATACACCCCCCCATTGAGCACCATGATATGAAAAGAAATTCCTTCTTATATCAGCAGTATAGAGATGCACTTCAACAAGACTTCTTCCAAGAATCTAATCTACTAAGAATCTAACCACTTTCAAGTTAGAATTTCTTCCCTTCACATTCCTTCATTCTCTCCTACTTTCTCGTGGTCATAGTGGCATAAATAAAAGTGTTCAGTCGTGGCTTTCTCCATTTAAAAGTTGGGGTCTCCAAGACAGTGAGATGAGAAGTAATAGAATATTATCCACATCTAGTGGGAGAGTCAGTGACTTAAGACTCTTGGAAAACAACTTTGTATTACTGGGTAAAGTGGAAGATTCATATGTGACCAATGAATTCTTAAGTCAGATATGTAGATAGCTAGATAGATATACACAGATACTTTTCTGGTTGAGGTCTGTGTAGATAATTGTGGGGTTGTTTTTTTTTTTTGGAAAAATATATACAGAAGTGCTCTGAGCATCGCTATTCAAAATAGCAAAGTGTTGGAAACAATTTCAGTTACAACAGCAGTGGAATTTAGAGATAAATTTGAACAGTGCAATACCATACAACAATGGTAATTGTGTAGTTAGAGAACACAGATGTATTTTGGGCTTTATACTAACATAGGATTAAGTCACAGAAAAATGTTTTTATTTATATGAATTTCAGAACAATTTCAAAACATTTTAAAACCACCTTTTCCTTATGAATAGAAATGTGGTCAAATCAGAAAGAACATCAAGAAAATGAGACCCAAAATTTAGAATACAGTTACTTCTGAAGGATGAGGAAATAAGAGAATAAAGAGGAATACTAAGAATACCTCCAGGGAAGACATGATATACTTTGGGTCAATGGATAGTATAGTAGATAAGGTACTTGCCTTGCACTTGGTCAACCCAGGTTCAATACCCTGCACTCCTACTGTCTCCCAAACCACACCAGGAATAGTTCCTGAATGCAGAGTAAGGAGTAAATCCTGAGCATGCTGTGTGTGGCCCAGAAATGCCAAAACAAAATTAAATTAATGGGATGTAGATTAGCAATTAGCAATAAAACACATATATTGATCCACACCTCCACCACCACCACACACAAATATGTGATGGAATTTGTGTGTGTTGTCATAAAACTGTTCTATATATTATCTTAGTGTTGTTCACATGACTATGCAGTTGTCAAAACCCATATAATTATCCATCCAAAGGGTGAATTTTGTAGTGTGCAAATGATAACTCATCTGGAGAAAGCGTTTGATACAGGGAAGTGAGAGTAGGCACATGTGTGTATTCATATATTGTGATTTTAAAAACCCTCATGTCATTTTTCCTTTATATCTTTTTTAGTCTACTCATAGGGCTGGAGCGATAGCACAGCGGGTAGGGCGTCTGCCTTGCACGTAGCCAACATGGCCGACCCAAGTTCGATTCCTCCGCCCCTCTCGGAGAGCCCGGCAAGCTACCGAGAGTATTCGATATGCCAGACACAGTAACAACAAAATCTCCAATGGAGACGTTACTGGGCCCGCTCGAGCAAATCGAAGATCAACGGGAGGGCCTTTACTTTACTTTACTTTTTTACTTTAGTCTACTCATAAAGCAGTTTTTAAAGGCCCACACTGGAGGCTGACGTGATAGCACAGTGAGTAGGGCATTTGTCTTCCACACTGCCAACCAGGGTTCAATCCCCACCATTCAATGTTGTCCCCTGATCACCACCAGAAGTACTTCCTGAGTGCATGAGTCAGGAGTAACCCCTGTGCATCACCCGGTGGGGTGTGATCCAAAATTTAAAAAGGCCCACATTGGTTCACCATTCCCCCCTGAGAGCCACACTGCTCATGTAACCTTTAGTTCCTTTTTGTCATGACCCAGCTCTCCTCTTTTTCCTCCCAATCCTCTCTAGTGAACCCACTTCTCCATGTCTGCTGCTACTGCTCTTTTCCCAGCGTGGCAGTCATTGGGTGTACTTCATCTCTAGGAGACTGAAAGCTGCCTCCATGTGACCTCCCCAGTGCATCTCCCAATTCTAGCAGATGGTCTGGTAGGTAATAGGATTTCAGAGAAGGGTGGTTGTGATTCTGTCCAGATCCAGGCATTGCTTTTGACTCTAGGAAGAAAAGTAATAAAAGAAATGAGGAAGAGGCTGGGAGAGGCAGGTGGTGGCTCAGGGGTAGAGCACATGCCTTGGATGTATGAGGACCAGCTTTCAATCCTCAGTAAAACACACGCGTGCGCGTGCACACACACACACACACACACACACACACACACACACACACACTCACACACAGGAGAAAAGAAAAGAAAAGGATAACGGGCAAAAAAGTTTATATGGTGACTTTTATTTCTAACTTACAAATTTATATAGCCTGCTAGTTTCATCTGACTATGACATAAAATTACCAGAAATTAATGATTTGATTTTCTTTTTTGGTTTTTGGGTCATACCCCACTGAACTCAGGGTTTACACCTGGCTCAGTGCTCAGGGATCACACCTGGTGGAGCTCAGGAAACCATATGCAGTGCGGGGGATCAAATCTACATCCGATGCATTCAAGACAAGAGCCTTACGCGTTATCTCCCCAGTTCTACAAATCAATGACTTGAAAACAGCACAGGTCTATTTTCTTCTGTTGCTGGAGGTCTGAGATCCAGGATGGGTCTCACTGAGCTGAAGCAGAGAAGCTGGAAGGGCTGTGTTCTCTCCTGCTAGGAAAGACTCTCTCTCCTAGAGGTTGTCCACATTCTTCGACGTGTGGCTCTTTTCATCTCCAAAGCTGCCTGTGGCTGATTGTCTTTCTCACATTTCGTCACCATGATTGTAACACTTCCAACACCCTACTCCCCCCCTACCCACAAAACTGAATATATTTACACATGATGGGAATTTAATGGTAGATACCTTTGGGAATGTGATTCTGTCCATCTCTTATGTTTATGTAAAGCATGATTGAAATCACCCACTGAAATTCAAGAGAATAACAGCCTGTGGCAAAGGTCCTCCAGAGTCCAGGTTTCTGCTCGACTTCTTAGCTTGTGCCTCCAAGAAGCAGACTCTGAAATAGACAAATGTTTTTAAAAAATTGTTTCCATTTTTGTTTTGGAGAATCCTTAGAAATACTGGCGGGAAGTAGGGAGAGATAAGGTAAGATAGTCAATACAGAGAATGTTCTCAAAATAGCCTGTGTGCTGGTGGGAGTATGCTCAGAGCTGACCTCCAGCAGGCAGTAGTGTTTAGTCAAGAGCTCCCGGGATGGGGTGGAGGCACTTCATTCTCAAGACCTGTGGCCCAGCTGTATTCCAAGACCAGAGAAATTCTCCAGGCCAAGTGATACAAGTGTTGGCAATTGGAAATCGGGTTAGAGACACTGCACACATCAAGGCTGAGGGGATGCAGATACCTATGTGCCACCAGAAATGTCTGTTGTGGACACCTACATTGAAATTTGAACATCTGAGTGTAGTAAAAGGATATAGCTAAGTGGGATCCTTGAGGGATCGTTGAGAAACATTCCAACTTGTTTTTTTTGAGAGATTCTTCAGAGATGGCCTAAAGTTTCTTACAACCAAGCCCCACCCTAGCCATCCCTACCTCTCAAACCAGAGGCATACCCGTCTTCCCTCCATTTTTTGTGTTTGAGGAAAAAAAAAGTTGTAGATGCTTTTTTGATTTTTTAGTTAAATCAGTATGAGATACAGAGTTACAAAACTATTCATGATCTGGTTTCAGTCATACAATGTTCCAACACCTATCCCTCCATCATTGTACATCCCCCGCCCCCCACACCAATGTCCCCAGTTTTCCTCCCCTCCAGCCTGTCTCTATGACAGTTGTTGTTGTTGTTGTTGTTGTTGTTGTTGTTCTTCTTCTTCTTCTTCTTCTTCTTCTTCTTCTTCTTCTCCTTCTCCTCCTCCTCTTCCTTCTTCCTTTTTCCTTCTTCTCCTCCTTCTCCTTCTTCATTCTTCCCTCCTCCTGCTCCTCCTCCTCCTTCTCTTCTTCTTCTTCTTCTTCTTCTTCTTCTTCTTCTTCTTCTTCTTCTTCTTCTTCTTCTTCTTCTTCTTCTTCTTCTTCTTCTTCTTCTTCTTCTCCTCCTCCTCCTCCTCTTCCTTCTTCCTTTTTCCTTCTTCTCCTCCTTCTCCTTCTTCTTCTTCCTTTTTCCTTCCTCCTCCTGCTTCTCCTCCTCCGCCTTCTTCTGCTACTGCTACCGCTCCTTCTCCTCCTCTTCCTCCTCCTTCCTCTCCTCCTCCCTCTCCCTCTCCTCCTCCTCTTCCTCCTCCCTCTTCCTCCCCCTCTCCCTCTCCCTCCTCTTCTCCCTCTCCCTCCTCCTCTCCCTTTCCCTCCTCCACCTCCTCCTCCTCTCTCCCATCATTTCCTCTCCCCCTTCCCCCCATATTGGGCATTATGGTATACAATACAGATATTAAGAGGTTATTATGCTTGCTCCCACACCCACTTTCATCCCCAGTTCTTCAGAACAATTATTTCCAACTATCTTTGTTGTAGTGGTCTCTTCTCTATCCCAACTCCCCCAGCACCTGAGGTAGGTTTTCAGTCATGAACCAATCCTCCTTGCCCTTATTTGTACTGTCCTTGGGTATTAGTCTCATATTATTTTTTAAAATTTACCACAAATGAGTCAAATAATTCTCTGTCTGTCCCTCTCCTTCTGGTTCATTCTACTCATCATGATATTCTCCATGTCCATTCATTTATAAATAAATTTCATAACTTCATTTTTCCTAACAGCTGCATAGTATTATTCCATTGTATAGATATACCATAGTTTCTTTATCAAGTCATCTGTTCTCGGGCATTTGGGTTGTTTCCAGATTCTGGCTATTGTGAATAGTGCTGCAATGAACACAGAAGTGCAGATAGCATTTCTGCTCTGTGCTTTTGGGCCTCCAGGGTTTATTCCCATAAGTGGGTATGGAAACGCAATTTCTAGCTTTTTGAGGAATACCCATATTCTTTTCCAAAAAGGGAAGATGCAGATACTTTAAGGAGAATAAAGAGAACTACTTTTTCCACCTACAAATGATATAAATTGTATTTCACAAATATTTTGCATCCAGGTAAGGATATGAGAGGGCCCAAGAAAAGCTCCATGTAATTTCCCTTAGAGTCTTTGCTGAAGGGACAGACAAGAACAAAAATCTGGATTTACTGTTTTGTCTTGTTTTGTTTTGTTTTGTAAAAATAGTGTTCCCACCCCTAAAATGTAAAAAGCTACGACATTCAGGATTTTTGGTCTTAATTCATTTCAACACAGGCAGGGAAATGAGAATAGGGAGGGGAGCTTTAGGGCTGCTTATTTTTAATGAAATGTTTAAGGCTGGAATAATGGTTCTATATAGATCTTGACATAATTTATTCTATTTTGTGTCAATTTGCCTGAAGAGTGTAATGTTAGGGAGCGGGAGACTTGCAAAGGGCTCTCACCAAGTCTTGGATTATAATTTACATCTAGGAAGTCTACATATTCCATAATTATACTGTGCTATGAATTAGTATAGTAATATTCAATATCTCCAAACCCCTTATTATGGCTTCTCATGTGAAATATGTTTCCAATATACATTTATTCAGCAGTGCTTAAACATGGCAAGTCATAAACACATGCTTTTTAAATCATGTGGCTACATTTTCTTCCTGCTTAAATGTAAGATCAGATGTTATTAACAGCAGAGGGGAGGAAAACAAGGAGAGAGAGAGGCTGTTAAAAAACAAATAGCATTTTTTATTTTAAAAGAAATGTCTCCTATTTATGATACTGTTTCCCCAAAGCGAAAGAGAAAAAGTACTTAGAGGCTTTTGGTAGTTTCTCTGGTGACAATTTATTTTATTTTTGTAGCACTTTGCCTCTCAAGAGCAATGCATGTTTGAAATCTGCCATATATTATGCGAATATGCTTGACCAACTGATTTGATTAGCAAATGCTCACTGGCTGAGATCCAAAAGGAGAGCTAAAGATACAGCACTCAGATTATTAATATGATTCAAATGACTGCAACCTTGAAGGGACTTTCTGTGATGGACTGCAGTGAGAATTTAGCTTTATTCTTTATGGAGCTAAGCTACTGAGCCAGAAATGAACCTAGCTACTGAGCTGTAACATAAAGAAATTTCTCCCAGGGAATGCAGAGCAGTATTTTGGGGAAAAGAGCAATAGTTCGTCAGGGTGGTTAAAGTTCAGCTTAGAGTCTAGCCACTTCGTATTCAACACCCATGAGCCTGTTCAACTGCTATGCCTGCAATTTCAGCATTCTGACACTAGGTGGCAGGCAGCACTGAGCCCTGTAGTTACATGCATCTGGGATTCTCCAATGCAGTTAATGTATGGGAAAGTACTGAAGAACTGAAAGAGAATTTTGTAAAAGAGAAAATGCTTTGCCAAAAAAAGTAACAATTGCTAAAAACACTGCAAACTATCTCCACTTTTTATTTGATCCATTTGCTGCAAATTTCATGTCAATGTACACTAATAAAAATACTAGTGTATTTAAAACACTAATAAAAATACTGGGCTGGAGCGATAGCACAGCGGGTAGGGCGTTCGCCTTACAAGCGGCCAACATGGCCGACCCGAGTTCGATTCCTCCGCCCCTCTCGGAGAGCCCGGCAAGCTACCGAGAGTATTCGATATGCCAGACACAGTAACAACAAAGTCTCCAATGGAGGCGTTACTGGGCCCGCTCGAGCAAATTTTATATTAAAAATAATTATATTAATTTTATTGAGGGAACGGATCATGTTTACATAAACTTAGTATACCCTTGTGCTCAAGTTCAACAAGTTATAACAAGGTCTGTGAAAATGTTTATTTTTTTTAACCTCAAAATATCCTACATAGGAACAGGAGAGATGGTATAGATGCTTACCTTGCATAAAGCCAATTTGGATTCAATTCCCAGCACCACATATGGTCCCCAGAGTATCACCAGGAGTGACTCCTAAGTGCAGAACCAGGAGTAGGTATGCCCTGAGCACCTAGCTTCCTACAAAAAAAGAAAGAAGGAAGGAAGGAAGGAAGGAAGGAAGGAAGGAAGGAAGGAAGGAAAGAAAGAAAGAAAGAAAGAAAGAAAGAAAGAAAGAAAGAAAGAAAGAAGAAATCCCAGGGCTGGAGCGATAGCACAGCAGATAGAGCATTTGCCTTGCATGCGGCCAACCCGGGTTCAATTCCAAGCATCCCATATGGTCCCCCGAGCACTGCCAGGAGTAATCCTTGAGCATCGCTGGGTGTGACCCAAAAAGAAAAAAATGAAGAAACCCCATATATAAAATAAGCATATTGTTTTCAGGAAATGTTAAGCTGTGAAATATTAGAATTATAGTAAAATAAGTCTAAAGCGTTAATATAATGAACCAAAGTTAATGTTGAAATACTTTCCTATTTCATGGCTTGTTATTGATAGAGGATGAAACTGCTAATAATTTTGTATATAGGGCTTTTGCTTTTCCATAGGTAATATAAACATGAGAATTTAGGGTAATGTTTGGATGTGTTTTATTTGTGGAAGAGAGGGGAGGTCATACATTATATGCCAGGGAGTAAAGTGTTTACATTGTAAATGTTCTATTAAAGTTTCCACTTTATTGCTTTTATATGTTGAATCATTGGCAGAAGTCATAAAATGATTTGATAAAAGAAGGAAAAAGTTTTCCCACAGGACTCTAATAGAGTTTAAATGAATGAAGAAAACCAACTACAAACTTTAAGTTAAAGCAGGGACTGTCATATTTAAAAGTTATTAAGTTATATAATTGAAAGCATGGTTTTAAGAAATATGAACTCGTAGGCAAAATTAAACGCCTTATTTTCTTATCCTTTCACTCTTCCAAATCTTCAATTAAGTGCTCGTTTTCTCTTGTGGGAATGAGTAACTCCCAATGAACCCCCAGAGGTTTTCCAGGGCTGCGTTCACGGGAGTGATGTTAGTTAAACTATTCCCCACCCCTCACCCCCATCTTCTCTGTATCCCCATGTAAGAAGCCCTTTCACTATGTGCCATTTGAAGAACGCCTCAGATTGCTTTGCTCAGCTGGATTCTGGTGTTTCATAGTGTTGGGTTCAATTTCTTTTCATAACCAGTCTTCAGAAAGCAGCAATATTATGAGCACAGAGAGAATCAATCCACAGGAGTTAGAAATTGGGTTCTACCCTTTGCAGTTAAAAAGGGGGAAAAATAATATCCACCTCAAGCAAATAAACAGCATTCGTAAAAGCACAGTAATAATCGCTCCTATCTCAAAGATCGAGAAAAGGGGTTAGGAATCTGTGATCCTGGTGCTCAGAGGCACTCAGCGCTGCCATGCTAGCGACATGCATGTCAGTAAGCACTGTCGTAGTGGGTCTTTGAGGGCCTTTTCAGAAATTTGAGGAATACTCTGCATTCTACTTCTTTTACGCCATAATTTAAAGCAGAGAAAGATCCATGGGAATATCCACTAGTACCTGGGTATGTATACCCACACAATTTCAGTGTGTGTATATGCCCCCGAGGTTCCCAATAAGCCCTGCCCTCATGCAGGCACACCATTTGTTCCACACTCTCACCTGGATGACTTTTTCTTGCCAGGAGCCTTATTTTTTCTTTAGAGGAAAGACACTTGGAAGCACATTTCAAGTCGTGATTTTGGTTTTTTTTTTTGGGGGGGGGTGTTTTTTTGAGTTTTTTTTTTTTTTAAGAAATCTGGCATAGTGGCTTCAGGCTAAAAGTTGATCATCTGTACAAAGGAGCAGGCAAAAGCAGGGTAAAAGTCAATGTATTGAAAACCCCCTCTGTTTTGGGGGTAGCCGTGAGAGTGCTCTCTTAGCCCCATCAACATTCCTCCTTAGAAAGGTCTACCTGTGTTATCTGAATTCTAAACCATGCTTGGAGTACCTGCTAATAACATGAGTGAAATGATCAAAAGATTGATGTGGCTGAGGAAGAAACCAAAGAAAGCAGGTAGCATTTGTTGTGTCAACGATATGAGATGGGGTGGGGGTGGGGGGGTGGGATGACAGCAACCAAACTTGAGGACCACAATGGAACAGAAGAAGCAAGGAATTGGGCTTGGTTTTAATTCAGCCTTTAGCTGGGTCAGCTGAATGTTCTGTTGGTTACATTATATTTTGGAGGTTTTGTGTCAATAGCTATAGAACTTGTCTTTCTTTTTCATTTATTTATGGATGGATGCTGTGGATTCTAAACCACAAATCCCTTGGATGGGGTCAGTGGTCACTTGGTTGGGGTCATGTCAGAGGACAGTATTGTCTGGTGTTCAGGAGCACTATCAAGCATTAGTTTTAGACTCCACTACCCTGACTACCTTGGAAGAGGACAAATTACCTCTAAATACCTCAGTATCCTTAGCTCTAAAATGGGAGAAGATAGGAATTCCTATTCCATTCAGTTGCTGCACAAGTAAAAAACATGTTAATGAAAGTAGCTCTGTAGCACTGTTCTTCCATTGTTCATCAATTTGCTTGAGCAGGCACCAGTAACGTCTCCATTGTGAGACTTGTTGTTACTGTTTTTGGCATATTGAATATACCACGGAGAGTCTGCCAAACTCTGCTGTGCCAGTGGGATACTCTCATTAGCTTGCTCTCTGAGAGGGATGGAGGAATCAAACAAGGCCGCATGCAAGGCAAACGCCTGTACCCGCTGTGCTATCGCTCTAGCCCGTTTACGAAAGTATCATCCACAAATGTTACCCAAGGTAAGGAGGATTTTGAATACGATGAGAATGAACCCAGCCCCCATCCTCACTGCCACTCCCACTAAATAAGACTAATTTCCCCACTCACCAGTTCTTTCAGCATTCAGATTATATTTGGTAGAACCCCAGGGTTTCACTTGATCTGGACTCAAAAATTTTTTGTTGTCAACTTTAGGGAGAAAAAAGTACTAAATCCAGAAATAATTACATGTTTTTGTCCTAAGTCACAGAGCTGATTTGTGACATAGGCAAGGCTAGAAACTATGGTGTACCAAATTCCACTCTGTTGTGCTGTAATTCCTATTGGAGAATGAAGTATATTGCCAAAGAAAAGTTAGCAGGTTTGGTTTCTTCAAGGCTTAAAGTGGAAGTTAGAGTATGCCAGTTCAGTTCAAACACATAATCAATTTATAGCAAAGCTCATTGTAGAGGTGGGGGAAAGGGCTTTGGAGGAGAGAGTGGACAGAATGCAGGTCAACATTTGGAAAAGGGGAGAGCGTTTCAAGTTTTACCATCCCTGGGAAAGTGGAATATAACTTAACATTGGTGGTCTCAAAAACAAAGAATTTGTTTATCTCTGGGCTGGGCTCTGGTGTATAAGAGAATTTAGTTTGGCACAACTAAAAGCAGTTTAAGTGCAATGAAAAATTAAATACAGATGTGTTGCTGTCCTAAGCAAATGCAACTGGGTATTTCTGAAAAAAAAAAATAGTAAACAGTGTCTCAGAAATTCACTGGAAAAGGCAACCAAGGTATGCGGTTGGGGAGATCAGTGATAGGGAGTTTTATCAGAGTTGTCTGGGATGGGGAGGGTATTACCATGAAAAAGGAATTTTAGAAACCCTAATTTAAAAAAAAAACAGAAAGAAGAAAGTTGGGGAGTTTTCTGGTGAAATTCTGGATTGAGAAAGAAAAGAAACCCACTTTGTGTTAAACAAGATGGCGGATCCAGTTCAGAGAAATTGAGTAAGAGACAAAATTCCCAGAATCACAAGAAATGCTAGTCAAACTTTTCCCCCTGGGGAGCACTGAGCTCAAATCTCTGACTTGAGGAATCACACTGCAGGTTGCTTGGGGGGGTGGGGGGGGGGCTCCTGCAGTTAGAAGTTGGAAGGGGTGACTTGGAACTGCATTGAGAAAAGACCCCAAACCCTCAGGGACAGAGGAGTTGAAAGTGTGGTTTGGCCTTGCAGAAAAGAAGAGAGCTTGATCAGGAGAGGCTTGCTCACAGGAAAGCGACTGAAAACAAGAAGCATCTGGAAGGGGCCATTTAAATGCTTTAAACTCATGCCAAGCTAATTGAGTAATGTGAGCGTATGTTCTCGTAAATTATTTTAACTGTATATAGTTCTTCCCCTGAGGTTGCCTTACCCTGCAGTTTAAGATCAGTTGTGTGTTTGAATAGGCTTTGAGTAGGCTGCAGCTCTGTGTGTGTGTGTGTGTGTGTGTGTGTGTGTGTGTGTGTGCCTGTGTGCCTGTGCGCGCGCCTGCGCACGCGCACGCATGTGTGGTTTATGGATTGTAGTCAGCCTTTTCTGTTCCATGCAGCTGATTTTCACAACACATTATTTTACACAGCAGATTTTGTAATTCCCCAATTGCAGATGTAGACACTGAGGCTCTTGCAGGGCAATTTATCTTTCTTTTCCTTTTTTTAGAAATTCTTTAGAGATGCCCCCTCATATTTTTTTTTTAAATCAATTGAGAGCCAGAGAGATAGCTCAGTGGATGCTGGTTTAGCAGTGCTGGAGGTTTGGGTTCGGTCTCCAGCTCAGCATGACCCTCCAGTAGGAGTGACATTCACAGCTCTAAACCTGCATCACCAAAACATGGAAACATGTGTGACATGAGAGCACCTGTGTTAAGTGTGCATTTCCAACTTCTCTCAGCAGGATCTAATCTATCCATCCAGCCTTTACTGGTGATGTTATTTAACTTCATGAAGCTCTTGTTTAAAGTAGCATTGTAGCACAGTCCTCCCATTGTTCATGGGTCACCAGGAATGTCTCCATTGTGAGACTTGTTGTTACTGTTTTTGTCATATCAAATATGCCATAGGGACCTTGCCAGGCTCTGCTGTGTGGGCGGGATACTCTTGGTAGTTTGCCAGGCTCTCTGAGAGGGACAGAGGAATTGAACCTGGGTCGGCCGCATGCAAAACAAACGCCCTACCCGCTGTGCTATCACTCCAGCCCCTTGTTCAAAGTATGAAGCAGAACCTTCTGGTTTATCCAGTGGTGGAGGAAAGTTTCAACTAATCAAAATCAAGAATCTTGCTATTCTTCACCCAGGACCTTCCCCCAGTCTTGATCTTCTACCCATTTGCTCTGACGCTCTCAGCCTGCCTAATTTTTCTCTCCATGGAAGTCAGGAAATCTAGGTCAGTTTATCCAGTTGAAAGTATTATTTTATTGAGTTAACTCTGTGCAAACTGTTGCCTCTTTGCTTTATAGAAACAAAGTCTCTTGTGTCTGGGGCATTTTTCTCTGAAAGTTTTTAGAGACTTCCAAGTAATCACTTCACTTTAACATCAACAATAAAAACATTCTTTTTTAAAAGAAATGGTGTTTCCCAGTAACTGTGTCTGTCTTTTTGACCTGTTTTGTGGGACACTAAATCAACTCAGCCTTTTCAACTGTGAAAGGTCATGAAATAAAATTGCCAAAGCTACTACATCAGAGTCCAGAAAGGTTGAAACACACCTGATAGAATGAGAGGCAGAGGCCCATTTTATAATTGTGATTTTTCTTCTTATTCCAGTAATTTGACCCAGTAAATATAATTAAGCCCAATTGTCTATCAAAAATGAAAGGTAACCTCTTGGAAGCTGAACATCATTTTAAATTCTATCTTTGCATCAGGACTTCAAATATCTTCTAATGGTAATTTCTAATGTCTAAACATTTTAGTAATGCTATTTTATGTAGTACTTATAGAGTTTTGGGGGCTAGAAAAACTCCAAGTGTGGTCTATGGACCAAGATGGTTGGTAAATTGTTACCAGACTCTATAAGAGTTGACAGTAGTCATTTAGAAACTTGTAGAAATTTATTAATTACTGCAAAATACAAAAAGCATTTCACTCTAACAATTCATTTCTGTTGTATGGTATTTCTCGGTGGTAACTTCTCAGAGTATTTGTTCTGGACAAGGAATGGTGGGAAAAAACAGAATCCTCGTTCTTTGGCATAAATAGCTTGAGAAAAAAAGACTATCACAGATGCAGCCATCGTCTTATTTAGTGCTGCCTACAGCTTTGGAGGGGAATGGGGATTGTGTTTTAAGCCCCATTGTACAGAAAGATAGACCTGAGCTCAAAGAGCTAAAAATAACTGGCCCATCCTGTGTGTGGTGCAATCTCAAGCTTTACCTGAATGAAACCAGCATTTTCCAAGATCTAACTTAGATAATGGCAGACAAGTTCAAGCTCATCTGCCAGCACCTAGCCAGGTTTTTGTTTTTGTATAGTTGACCTTGAATGATCTATGAGCAGATCATTCTTGATGACATTTCAGTTTTCTTAGTTCATAAGATCATTTGGACTTCAACAGATTGAATAATTTGTGTGTGTTGGGGATGGGGGGGGAGTTGGGCCACACCCAGTGGTTCTCAGGTGCTATCCTGGCTCTGTGCTCCCTTGGCAGTGCTTAGGGACCTATTTGCAATGCTGGGGATCAAACCATCAGCCACTCACAAAATAAGTGCCATAACCCTTGTACTATCTTTCTGGCCTTTCACATTCCTTAAAGAGGTAGAGAGCATGAGAGATAGCCCTATGGGCTAGAATACCTGGTTTGCACTCTGGAGGTTCGGGTTCAATCTCCAGATTTTCATGTTGCTCCAAGCACCACCAGGAATGACCCCTGACTATAGAACCAGGAATAACACCTGATCACCACCGAGTGTGGCCTAAAAAGAAAGTATGAAGCAGTTGATTTGTAAAGAGATGCTGGGGTGGGGGGGCAAAGACTCTTCCATTGACCTGTAAAGGGAATAAATGGCTTGTATGGGGGTAGTGGGGAGGAACATATCACAGGGACCATATTCCATTTGGGAGTCTCAGGGACTATTAGAAAGTCCTTTCTAGGGGCTGGAGCAATAGCACAGCGGGTAGGACATTTGCCTTGCATGCGGCTGACCCGGGTTTGATTCCCAACATCCCATATGGTCCCCTGAGCACCGCCAGGAGTGATTCCTGAGTGCAGAGCCAGGAGTATGAGTGACACCCTGAGCATCGCTGGGTGTGACCCAAAGAGCAAAAAAGCCAAAAAAAAAAAAAGAAAGTCCCTCCTCAACTCATCCCCCCTTCATCTCTCTTATCTGTTTGTTTGGACCAGTATCTACTTCCCTAAGATGCTGAGGAAAAAAATCCTAATATTTGAACCCATATAAGGTGCTGTGGACCCCCATGATTCCTCCCTCTCAATGTGAGCCCAATACCTGCCTGTGGATTCTCCAGTGGTTCCTATGTGACCTGGCTTCAATACCCCACCCATAATCCCACTCTCTCAGTCCACTCCTCCTTCTCTGTAATCCATGGATGACCATCCTCAGTCACATCCCCCCAAAGTGGACCAGGCATGCCACCCATTCCCTCTATCCAGAATAGAAGAAAAAAGATCAACCCCCTCAATGCCCCCATACTATTTCTCAAAGTGCACCCACACGACTAATTTCTAAAACTGAAAATACATTTTAGATCTTCTGCCCTCACAGATTGTGACTCTTGAAATCACATTAAAAAGCCCGTCTTTTAAGTACCCACGTCTGCATTTGACTGGTCACTGTATTTATTGGCCCACTAGTTTTTTCTTTGAGTTCTTCCCCCTCTTTAAATCCACCAAACATCTGTCAGGTTAACATGTGAAATTCTATACTATTGGTCTCAAGATTGTAATCCTATCATTTATTTTGAGAAAAAATCATGCTGTGTAGAGGAAAAGCAGTTTAGGCCTTTTAATCTTGCCAGTTAATTTGATCTGGAGCCTCCGTGTTGGGTTATCACTAGCTTCACGGTCCACGCCCTCCTTAGCCTATTAACTAGTTCCCCAGTACCTGCTCTAGAATCTAAATTAATCATCAGCATCTCCTCCTCGGCACATAGGTTTAGCGCCTCCCTCATCCTTCTTCCCTTTGAGAACCTCTCTTGAAGGTTCTCTTTGCCATGACCTCTGTGACATCTGTTTCCATAACATGCAGATATGCTTCTGATTATTTTCTCCGGTCTCCCAGGGCAGAGGACCACACTGAATATTTTTTTGTGGGTTGCACCAACAGCTGGGGTTGGCTGCAAGGTGGGAGGGACATCATTAGCATTATTGTTTCACATGTACTAATTAGCATGGATGCCTTCTGTAATTACGAAATGGAATGATCGAAAAGATTAAAGAGAGAAGGAGGACCTGGTTCCTCCTCGCTGGTTGGCTGAAGTTCAGTTCATTCTGGAACCTTCCCCCTCAGTGGCCGCCTGACTTAGTCATGACTCACTCACTTCCTAACCCTTGCGTTCTGGCCCCTTTCCCAACCACTCCGTGGAGGAAAATAAAACTCTTTTTTTCCCTGAGTTTACTAATGACCTAATTCAGGGGTCACCAAGCTACTGCCCAGGGGCCAAATCCAGTGGCTTATCTGTTTTTGTAAATAAAGTCTGATTGAAGCACAGCCGTGCCTATTTCTTTATGCTGATTACCTGTGGCAACTGCCCCAAGAGAACCACAAAATCAAATGAATAGTTGGGACAGGGATGGGATGGCCCACAAAGCTGGAAATATTCACTCCCTGTTACATTTACTTAAAAAAAAAAAATGTGTTTGCTGAGCCGTTTGCTGAGTTACTAAATCACTGACCAAGCCTCTCTGGGGCTCCTAATCCCTTCCCACCTCCCTGTCATTTCTTAGCCCTTTTGGTTCTGGGTTTTTCTCATTCCTGATAAGTTCTTCCTTCACTCTCTGACAGGCAATCTTCACTTTCCTCCCCTCATCTCTCTGGTCGCCCTCTCCTGCCTTCTATCCGGGCCCTTTACATCACCCAAAAATGTAAGGGTTCAGATTTGTGTGACTTTGTTTCTGTCTGGGTCTGGAGCGATAGCACAGTGGGTAGGGCATTTGCCTTGCACGCGGCCAATATGGCCGACCTGAGTTCGATTCCTTCACCCCTCTCGGAGAGCCCGGCAAGCTGCCGAAAGTATCTCGCCTGCATGGCAAAGCCTGGCAAGCTCCCCGTGATGTATTCAATATGCCAAACACAGTAACAACAAATCTCATGGTGGAGACGTTACTGGGCCCGCTTGAGCAAATCGATGAACAATGGGAGGACAGTGACAGTGACAGTTTCTGTCTGACTTCCCTGTGCTTAGAGCTATGCCTGGCACACATGTTTTGTGAATAGGCGAATCCCTCTCAGTCCATTTGGAGAAAAAGTTTCATTGGAGCACATATTTTTTACTACCTCATAGGAGCGATAGCACAGAGAATAGGGCGTTTGCCTTGCACGCTGCCAACCCAGGTTTGATTCCACCGTCCCTTTCGGGGAGCCCGGCAAGTTACCAAGAGTATCCTGCCCCTATAGTAAGGCCTGACTCCCTATGGCATATTCGAGATACCAAAAATAGTAACAAGTCTCACAATGGAGGCAATCCTGGTGCCTGCTAGAGCAAATCTATGAGCAAAGAGAGGAGAGTGCTGCAGGGTGCTACCTTGTAGGAAATCCTATATGGACTTGAGAGGAGGCAGCTGAATGCAGGGACATTCGCAGGAAGAGGCTGAGCTTGGCATTTACACAGCCAGGACCCCAGGGCTCTCAGAACTGCTTTGCATTTCACTGGCTCCACACTCAAGTCCCCATTCTGACCTACTGTGGTTCTATGTATGATGCGTGAAAGTCAAACTTCTGCAAATCTCCTCAGCCCCTGCAAATTTGGTCCAATCTCCCAGAATACACAAAGGTTAGTTTCTGAGATCTAGTGAGGGGAGATAGCAAAGCAAAAGTGGAACAGAGTAGGACTCCACCCACTGCTTCTCCTCCCCCTTCCTTCTAAGACTTACAGACCCCTCTGTGCCTACCATCTCTGTACTATGAAGTTATCTGCCACCGATTGTGTAAAGGTGACGATTTTTCCCTCCAGGCTTTTCATGGCTGACATGCTGTCAAATAAATCGCCACGTAATGGGCTAGGGAAGGAGGAAAGGAGAAAAGAAAGCTAAACATAACTTATACCTTTCATTACGAAGGTTAGTATTGGCAAAGAGGTTTCATTTTTAGTGCCGCTGCTAATCAATTAGTTGTGGTGGCTGGGAGCTGTTTGGATTCCTGGTTGAAAAGGGTTCTGAGACTGTGTTGAGGTTCAGTAAGAAAAAGGGCGATAATCAGTGAGTGTTGTCTCCTGAGGATGTGAGAGAGAGGAGTTGTGACTTAACTGCCATCTTTTTTCATCTCTTAGGATATTGAAATGATGTCTACAAAGACTTGTTTGTTTGGGGGTCACAGCCAGTGGTTTCAGGTTTTACTTCTTTCAGTGTACTCAGGAGGAAATCACTTTTTTTTTTTTTTTGCTTTTTGGGTCACACTCGGCATTGCACAGGGACTACTCCTGGCTCATGCACTCAGGAATTACTCCTCACGGTGCTCAGGGGACCATATGGGATGCTGGGAATCGAACCCGCGTTGGCCGCATGCGAGGCAAACGCCCTACCCGCTGTGTTATCGCTCCAGCCCCCTCAGGGAATCACTTTTGATGGACTCTGGGGACCATAAGAGTTTCCTAGTAGTAGAAGGCAAACACCCTACCTATTCTTCTATTGCCCTGTCACCTACAGAAACTTTGTAAATGGGTGATTTGGGACCACACTCAACAGTTTTCAGAGCCTGTCCCTGCCTCTTGTGCTCAAAAGTTATCCCGACAGTGCTCAGGGGACACAATGTGATGCCATGGTATCATACCATAACCCCTGTACTGTCCACGACAGAAAGTTTTTTTAAAACTGGAAATCTAGACTTGTACCTTTGCTGACATCATCTTTCTTTTGGCTGCATTTTTGAAGCCTTCTTTAAACTACAGCACTTATCCTTTTGTCCCTATAACAAAAGGTTCTCTGATTGGGAACAGAGGAGATTTATAATAGCTAAGAAGTATGTGGTCTTTGACTATTTACAGGTAATCTTTAAATTGACTAAAATACATGTATTGAAGATGTAGGCTTAAAGTGCCAAAGCAGACGACTTGGTGTTGGTGTCGGTGAAGAAGGTGGTTCTTGGAAAAGCCTTCCCCGTTACAGGGTGAAACCTCGCTTCTTCCAAGCCAGATACTCACTTTTGACATAGGCTGTGGCCAAATATAGACTCCAGATAGAACGTTTCTGGTGGTCACATTGGATTCTCAGCACAGTAACACAAAGGGAAGCTTTTAACCTGACTCAGCCAAGTTCATTCATCCATCCCTTCATTTGCTGCCGGCCTCTGGCTGGGCCATATGATGTCCTTGGCAAGATGGAGAACACAACAATCCCAGCTTCATAAGGACAGCTTTCAAGGGAAGGAGACAGATAGTACATAAAGTCTTTACTGAGTTAATTTGTGACCAGTACTCGTGAGAAAAGTAAAAACAAGCAGGGGCAAAGTGCAGGTATGGAGCATTTGCATAGTGGTATCTGCTGCTTTCCAGCAGGCAGCCATGAAAGGAAAACCTCACTACATGCGTGATGTTTGAGTGAAGACCTGGGTGACTGTTGAAGAGGAGAAAGGGCTCTCTAAAGGTCAGGGAGGTTGGGCACTGAAGCCCCCGATTCTCAGAGCAAAAAGGTCAGGGCAGCCGGAATGGAGTGAGTCAAAGGGAAGGAAAGTGGAGTCAGAAGTCAGGGGTGTAATAACATGACAGAGGAAACAGAGATGCGACTGAAATAATTTTTATTCCTGAGCCTAACAAAAATAATTCATGGGAATTTGGACTACCTTCCCTCTGGTTGTAAACGCAACCTTTAGAGACCCATCAAACACCATCGTCCATTCTAAGGTGATGACTGTGATCTAAATAGACCAAATGCCACTCTCTGTCCATGAAGTTTGCCAATAATGACAATAATTTGATAACAAGACTGTCCTTTATAATTCTGAGCTATTTCTAGTTCTCCTGGTTTCTGCATTTTTCCCCATAACTCTTTTGCCTAGATAATTTCTTTCTTTATTTTTTTTTATGATTTCTTTACTTTTATCTTCCCCCGTGCCCCCTGATACAGAATTTTCTGGGAATATATATATCAGTCAGGGATTGTTTGATCATAAGCAACAGAAACCAATTTGGCCAGCTTAAAGCAAAGTCCATTCCAACTGTGCTCAGGATACGGTGATGTGGGGTGCTCCTTCCATGAAGCAGAAGCAGTTTGGAAAGAATCTGGTGCCTTGTGACTCTGAGTGGCTGGTAAGGAAGCTGCCTTGTGGGTAGGTTGGCTAAAATATCACCTTAAAAAGGACTGACCTTGGGCAGCAGAGTTTGCATAGTGGGTAAAGTCCATGCCTTACATGCAGCCAACCCGGTTTCAGTCCCTGAGTTCGCATATGATCCTCTGAACACCACCAGGGGTCACTAGTGAGCACAAAAATCAGGAGTAGTCCCTGAGCACTGGAGGGTGGGGGGTGGGGAGGGGATATGGAGACAACCCCTTCCTGTGCCCTAATAAAGAGTGACCCGCTAGTCATTTATTTCCTCTTTAAGGTTCTCAGTCCCTGGAGAAGGCAGAGACTGGCACCTGTACCCCTGACTATGCAAAGGAAAGAAGTGACATTGAGCCTTTGTGTCCTCTAAAATAAATGAAAGATGCAGGTGCCTGAGTTTCCGTCTGACCAAAATGATCCCCAATGGAGCAGGCACAATTTCCTCACAGGAAATTTGGGTGATGGTTAGGAGGAGGAGTAAATAGTAGAAAACTAACTCATGTCTACCTCTGGGTGCAGTCAAGAGTCTTTTGTTTCTATTATTAGATTGAGAAGTGCTGTTCTGTTCAGCTGATTCATCTTGGAATGACCCAGGACAAGGGAAACTTAGCCACATTTCCAAACGTGATGTAAGGCTCTGCAGCTATGTATGCTGGCTTGTCTGCAATGTCCTGACCCTTTTGCCCTCCTCTGTGAACACCAGGCATTTTCCTGAATATGTCTGCAAAGATCCACAACACATTTCCTGGATTTTTGAGGACTTTGCCACATACTCTCCAATATTTTTTGGAGAACGGGCCTCCCCAAAATGCCCAAGGGGCCAGTAGCCCCTCCTGGCAATTTTCAGGCCAATAGGGCAGATTTTCAGGTGAGGACCCCTAGATGCATTGCTCTTTAAGCCCTGTAATGCCAGGGTTTACCAGGGCTATCCTAGTGGTACTTGGGCAACCCCCAGGGATGTACCCTGTGGTGCTCCCTACTGCAACTAGTGATGTTCAAGGGGCCATATGGTGCCAGAGATTGAATCAGGGCCAGCCACATGCAAGGCATCACCTTTAGCCCTGTGCTATCTCCTCATCCCTCCATCTTTTTTTCAACAGCCTCTGTGAATTGTATATTACTGCCTAGTGTGCAAATAAGGGTCAAAGACAAGGAATACTAATTGCCACTGGTGGTCACATTTCTGATTCCTAAGACTATGTACTTAGTCACTCATTTGGGATATTATTTATATGCATGGGTGTATCTCAGCCATCAGGGGTTGGTGATCTTGCGCCCCAGAAGCACTAATAATTAATGTTTATGGATATTCTTGCTTCTTACAATTTGGGGAGGTGCCACTGACTTGTAGTAAGTAGAGGCCAGGGATGCTGCTAAATCTCCTACCATGCTAAATGAAATGAGTCAGAAAGAGAGGGACAGACATAGAAGGACTACATTCATTGTGGACTACAGTCATTATGCTATAAAATAACATAACATGAGACTGACACCCAAGGAAAGTAGATACAAGGGCCAGGAAGATTCTCCATAGTTGGAAGCCTGCCTCATGAGCAGAGGGGAGAAGGCAGCTGGAATAGAGAAGGGATCACTAAGAAAATGATGGTTGGAGGAATTGGTTAGGATGGGAGATATGTGCTGAAAGTAGATAATGGACCAAACATGATAACCTCTCAGTGTCTGTATGGCAAACCATAATGCCCAAAAGTAGAGAGAGAGTATGGTGAATCATGTCTGCCATGGAGGCAGGAGGAGGGTGGGAAGGGGGGGGGCAGTATACCCGGGATATTGGTAGTGGGAAATGTGCACTGGTGGAGGGATGGGTGTTTGATCATTGTGTGATTGTAACTCAAACATGAAAGCTTATAACTATCTCATGGTGACTCAATTAAAAAAAAAAATCTCCTACCATGCACAAGAAAGGCCCCACAACGAAGGATCATCTGGCCCAAAAAGGCATTCCTGCTGCAATCGAGAAACCCTGATACAGATACACATGGGCACGTGGCTTGTGACCACGTAAAATGAGCCAGGTGCTTTGGCTGTGGCACAGGCTTGAATTCTTTCTTAGACAGTAAAGCCCACTGTGAGAGGGAAGCAGCTGCTAAGACTTTTTTAATTAATTGAGTTGCCAGGAAGAAATCTTTCCCAAAATCCCAATGCCCCCAGCAACCGCCCCCCTTGGCTTCTCCACTTTCTTGCAGTCCATCTTTGAAAGAGGGCTGGAAGGTCAGCGAGTGTGCTGGAGCAATGAAACTGATTAAACCCCATGCGTTGGGGTAGACTCGCTGTGAGTGTCTCAATAACTCTGTGTGGAGGGGCAGCCTGGCAAATCCACTCCCTCTGGGTAGGGGCTGTTTACAAAGCAAGAACTGAGGTTGGCCAAAGGGGCCGTGGTTGTCCTATAATCTGATTACTTTGCTATATCCGACCATTGGCCATCTGTGGCCCATTGGGGAACTATTAAGGCAGCAGCACTGACCTAAGTGAGAAAGATGAGAGCAATGTTCCTCGGAACGATGGATTGACCAGAGGGATGGTGTAATAGCCCTGTTAACAGGGGGTTAGCAGATGGGTCGTTCTGATGGAAGTGAAACTCATCTGCTCCCCACATAGGTGAGTGAGATTAGAAACACAAAAATAACCTTCATCTGGAAAATATATGCCATGATCTTCAAAGGAAGGCAGACCCCCAAATCTATGGCAGAGAGACCCAAGTTTGATATTTATATCTGCCTGTGATGTGACCAGGTATTTTGAAAGCCTTAGCAATTCTTTCTTGATCATCACGATCACGATCACGAACCACCCTGTTGTTCGTCGATTGCCTCGAGCAGGTGCCAGTAACGTCTTCTTCGTCCTAGCCCTGAGATTTTTTTTTTAAAGTGCCATATTCAAGGCTTTTTCAGGGTTAGGAGAATGAGACCCATCATTGTTACTGGTATTTGGCATATTGGGTATACCACGGGGAGTTTGCCAGACTCTGCCATGTGGGCAGGTTATATTTGGTAGCCTGCCAGTTTGACCAAATTAGGAATGAGATGATAAGATGTCGCGCGGGAGCTGAGTGTGATAATTCTTTCCTGATACCAATTTTAAAGCAGTGATTAAAAAATGTATGCAAGGGTAATATACGAAGATATTCATTGTAGCACTATATACATTGGTGTATAATTGGTAATACAAAGGACAGCAAGGAAGAAATGCATATGTTAATCTATACCGTGGAAAAGAGCATTATGCAGCCAATGAAAGCAATTTTTTCATGACCTGAGGGAAAGGCCACAAAATTAAGCTTAGTTGAAAAACAGAATTGTTGTATATGATTTATGTTAAAATATACATGCATTCATGAAAAAGAGCAGAATAAAGTTAAAATGTTAGCAGGGATTATATCTGGGAGATGGTATGTTTTCTGCTTTGCTAATTTTATTGTTTTGTAAATAGTTGGCAGTGGTTTAGAAAGATGAGTATTTAGTGTCTTATGATGTGTCACACAGCCGCAAAGTGGCCGCACGGGTCCGGAAAGCATCCTGGAGTGTGGCGACGGCTGGGTAGTGGAGGTAGTGTCTTCCGGAATTGTCGCACCATATTTGATAGGGTTCAAATATGTTAACACCTACAAGGGTGATTAGAGGTCGCCCCAAAAGCCTCTATCCCTCTCGGAAAGACTGGCAAGCTACCGAGAGTATTCCGCCCACATGGAAGAGCCTGGCAAGCTATCCGTTGTGTATTCGATATGCCAAAACCAGTAACTACAACTGGTCTCATTCACCTGCCCCTGAAGGTTTCACCGATATGGCAGCACTGAGAAGGATGAGAAAGGAGAGGCCGACAAAATCTCAAGGCCGACCTAGGCTGCCACAATGAAGGAAGACAAAAATGATCGTCTGTACTTTCAATGCACGTACGCTAGCGTCAGATGCATCCATCGAGGACCTGATGGTACAAGTGCGAATGATCAAGTACGACATCATTGGTCTGACCGAGACAAGAAGGCACGAATCTCACCATGGCGTTTTCGACACTGGAGAAGAATTTTTCCTCGGAACATGTGATAAAAGAGGTGTCGGAGGCGTCGGTGTCCTTGTCAACACAAACTTGGCCAAGAGCATTGATTCATTCGAATGCCTAACAACCCAAATCAGACGTTTACATTTGAATAGATGTGGCTAACTGCCTGCAGTTTCTATCTTCGTTGTCTATGCACCAACATCCAATTATGATGAAGGAGAAATTGAGAAGTTCTACACGGAGCTGGAGAAGTTCTATAAAGAAGACCACACCTTCTACAAGATCATTGTGGGTGATTTTAATGCCAAGATAGGACCGAGAAGATCAGCTGAAGAATTTCACATCGGGACCCATGGCCTAGAATGGAACGAACTAGGTGAGAGACTGTCTGAGTTCATCATGTCGACCAAGACCATCCATGGTAACTCACAGTTCCAGAAGGCAGAATCTAAACGATGGACATGGGAGTCTCCCCGTGGACGATTTCACAACGAAATAGACCACATCATATTCAATCGACGGTTTTGCCTGACCGATGTCGCTGTTGTCCCAAAATTTCGAATGGGATCGGACCACCGTCTCCTTCGTGCAAAATTCTACTTCACAGAGTGGGGAGAAAGGGCTGCAAAGTTCAAAAAGAGAACTCCCAGAACGACCACCAACTGGGAACTCTTTGGCACTATTGCGGCAACATGGGAAGATGCCATTGTTGACAACATTGATGAGGAATACCATCGACCGGTTCAGCACCTCCATGAATGTGCAAGGAATGCCAAGAGAGAGATAGCCACAAAAAATCACCTATCTTCGAAAACTCTTGAGCTAATTCGCCAGCGTGATTTGGCGCATGCCTCAGGCAACTGCAAGCTAACATCCGAGCTCACAAAGCAGTGCAGAGATGCGATCAAGGAAGACCTCAAAGAGAGAAGAACAGAAGTACTGGTAGATGCAGCAGAAGCCGGGAAAAGTATTCGTAACGCCTGCCTGTCCTTCGCCAACTACAAGACCAAGATGACTGCCCTCCGACATCCTGATGGATCCATCACATCCTCCAGAACGGCAATGGAGAAGATTATCCATGACTTCTACTCAAATCTCTTCGATAGCCATGTCCACTTGCCGACATACCAAATTCCACAGGATGGATATGTCGTTCCCAACATTCTCCCTTCCGAAATCCGACACACCATTTCGTTGGTAAAGAAACAAACAGCACCCGGCCCAGACAAGGTCAGACCTGAACACCTGAAGAACCTGCCATCAGTACTCATCAATACACTGGCTCGGCTCTTCACTCGCTACCTGTCTGAATGCAAGGTTCCGTCCCAATGGAAAACCAGCAGGACCATACTACTGTTCAAGAAGGGAGACATCCATGACATTGGAAACTATCGCCCGATCTGCCTATTGTCTGTCATCTACAAGTTGTTCACTCGAGTCATTCTAAATAGGATTGGCAGAACACTAGATGAAGGACAACCATGCGAGCAAGCCGGGTTCCGCAAAGGATTCAGCACCATCGACCATATCCACACGATAACCAAGCTCATTGAGGTTTCTCGGGAGTTCAAGATGCCGCTCTGTTTAACGTTCATTGATTTAAAGAAGGCCTTTGATTCTGTTGAGACGGAAACGGTCATTGAAGCCCTAGCCAATCAGGGCATTCAAGCCCAATACATCAGGATCCTCCATGAGCTGTATTGCAGATTCACTACCAGGATCTCACCATTCTACAAAGAAGTGATTGTTGATGTCAAGAGAGGGGTGCGGCAG